>NW_027185296.1:8430000-9037500 GCF_022577435.1 Embiotoca jacksoni | reverse complement strand
TCAAACAGACAGATGGCTTTGTTGATGCCACTTCTTATGCTTTTGCATATTTCCACTCGCACCTCAATCTCAATTTCCCCTTGAATCCCTGTTGATTTTGCTGCCTCTTCTCTAAAGCTGCTGAAAGAAGATGACACCTGGTCCGAATTAAATTGCATTAAAATACCACAACTGTGTATATTTTCACAATGGGCAGCCACAGTGGGACTCAAACCCCTGACCCAGGGTCAGTGCCATCGCCAGTCAGCAACAAAGGCTTGCGTTGAGCATATACATTTCACAGATGGAGAACGAGGCTGCAGCTGTCCAGCACCTTTCAAACAAGAAGCTCGACATAGTTCTGACTTTTTTTGGCAAGACTGGCTGCACATGACATCACTGGAAAGTAATGCACTCCTGTGTGCTGCTATTAGAAATACATTGTTGTTTGAAAAAAGGGGTGTGATGCCTCAGGTGTGTATCATAATAGAGGCAGTTAGCGGCGGCAAAGGATGAATGACGGACTGAACCTCGAGTTATCTCTGAAATGTTAATGGCTCTTAAAGTCTGAATCATGTTAAGAGTGCTCTTTCATTGTCACAACTGAACTGTGTGAAATTTGACTTGGCTTTGCATGTGGTGCAATATGATATGATCAAAAGGCATTGAAAACTTCAGTCAAGCATTTACGCTATCTGGCAACATCTTGAAAAAATTATATAACTGAATGTATTTTACAGTTTAACCCTCATTGGTTGTTATTATAAAGATCTTCTTCTGTGCACAAAAACATAGATTAGAAATGACAATGAAATGAAACAGGGCTCTCTCTCTCTCTCTCTCTCTCTCTCTATATATATATATATATATATATGTGTGTGTTTGCTGCATGTGTGTATGAGTGTATGAACAACTGTTTTTTGAAAAGGCTGCTGACTGATACGGTGAACCAAGGTGTGATTCCCCAATATATATATATATATATATATATATATATATATATATATATATATATATATATATAGACAGTAGTAGAAACACTTGTTTCAGTTTGGGGAATCACACCTTGGTTCACCTATATATATATATATATATATAACCATATATAATATCTATAGTGCATCGACAGTTATCGCTAAGATTTGGATTCAAAAGTCACCTGACACACTTTCTGGGAGTGCTTCAACTCCCTCAGATGAAGTCATAAATTACAAGGTGTTTCACGGATGAGGAGGGCTCGAACAGAAATAATAAATCACTCAGAGATACTTCAGCTTTGGATTCTTCCCAACATCTCAGATTTCTGAAGTATTCTCGTGGCTGAGGTCATGAAAACAAAATCTGTGGGAAGAGGAACCAGTCGAGTGATTGTTGTGCAATAACTCAAGATTCAACACCGTGCCAAAACACACATTCAAAAACACTATCTGTGCTCCATGATCACATTAATGAAGAGATGAATTCATGCATAAATATTTTTTTCTTTGCTATCTCAATAAATAACCAAATCTAAAGCCAGCACGTCAAGATATTCATAAAAGAGGCAGCCAAGAGTCTGCTACTTTAAACTCTGACTCGCTGGCCAACACTTCCTTAATAAGATCAGGATCAGTGCGTCCTGAACTAGTAGACCCCGAAGGACTGAGAACAGGGGGTGAGGTTGAATCCTGCCTGTTATGAGGTGGTGGTTGAACAGGCCCAAATGCACACACACAGCAGAGGACTTGATGTAACACAAGTTTATTTTACACACAGAACAGGAGAATAGTCCATGGGATATGCGCGAGTACAGAGGCAAGTCCAGAATGGCTGTAAGTCAACAACAGTCACTACGGGGCAGGAACTCTGGCAGAATCCAGAGGCGGAGAAGGTCCCTGAGACTTGTGCAGGCCGGTGAGAGTGTCCCCGTAATAGGTGGCTGAGGTAGGCGGGTCCAAGCCGGCTAGTGAGCGCTTTCCCTCGCTCCACACCGGGCGCTGTGGGTTCGGGCGGAACCTTCAGCGGCGGCGGGCAGGCAGGTGGTCTCCGAGGACCGATGCAGGACATCAGCCGGGTCGACTGTGTGGCTTCCCGTGGACCGACACAGGATTGCTAAGACACGTCAAGTGGTGATCTCTGTGGAACGACACGGGACAGCAGGTATGTACCACAGGGTAGCAGACAGGCACACTGGTAGGACAGGAGAGACGACGGACTGACGCAGGTGGAGTGCAGGACCGGGGTTGATATACTGTCAGGTGGTTATTACTGGAATGAGAACCAGCTGTGCCAGCTGAATGAGGTGTGGTAGTGGGAGGAGACTGGAGGTGGGCAGTGGAATGAATCCCCACCCTCCAGACACAGACCAAAACATAGAACACCTGACAGACAAATAAACAAACACGGGAGAAGACAGGAAACATGAGGAGAAGGGTGATCGGGGGAAACAGGGAACGACAAACAGGGACAGGAGGAGATCCTGACACTGCCTGTTATATACATGTGCACAGATGTCATAAACGGGAATCTGGCAAGAAACCCTGAGGGAGCAAGAAAATGTGGAGTGTTTAAAAAAAGTTAAAAGAAAAAGCAAGGATATTAACAAGTTTAAAGAGTCTCTATACCCCCTAAACTGAGTGTCATGACACAAGCATCCCACCAAGTAAGACTGAAATTGGTGTGCATGTGTCACTTAAAGAGCATTCCCAGTTAGTTCACCCACATAAACTCAGGTTAAAGTAAAGCTTCCCCTGCCAATACACCACTGTATCATCTTCACTCTCCCTCATTTGCCAGTGTAGCATGTTTCGCTCTGGCAGCTGTACAGGTCGAGCACACAGATCATTCTTTGGCGGAGCACCAACATTAACAACAATCAAGAAACACGGTACACCAAATAGGGTGTGGGAATGTGCTTCGTAGAGCGCGGACGTGAGCATCGCTTGATACAATGGCAAAATTGAAAGAGGAGTTTTTCTTGACCTCCACTTTGCAGGTTTGGCCTCTGTAAATGATTACAGTTTTTTTCAAGCCCAGCATTCAACAAAGAGCCACCATAAAAAGACAGAGACAACAAAAGGCAGCAGAAGTGCCATTGAGAGACAACTGGCCTGAAAAGAGGAGACTAAACTCACCATCTCAGCCTCCTAAATGTGAGATTATTTGTGTTCCGTGAATACATCTCAGTCCCCTCAGTGACTGTGTGTATGATAATTCCTTGATGTGAAAAAAAAACCCAGTGGTGTGACTCAAAGATCAGGGCAGCGAGCCCCTCCCTGTGTCCTGCAGTCCTCAGACTGTGTTTAAACCGAGAGATCAGACACCCGTAATCTCCATTGTCCCGTCCTGGGTAGACGACAGGGTCCTACCATGGCCCACTTTAACAAGCAGGGCCATCTGCAGAGTCACAGATGGCCCTGGCAGTGTCTTACAGGTTCCCACATTCAGATAGAGGGTTAACCTGATATGAGCTGGTTTACTGAAATGAAAAATCACACACAGAGAGAGCGAGAGCAAAGAGAAACAGAAATTGTTGTTGCTTTTGGTAAATCGTTGTAATCTGCCTGGGTATGCAGTTTGGGTATTTATTATGTTTTTAAGCCCAGAATAACACTGCAGCTATTTTTCACACCGTTTCTGCTCCTTCATCGCAGCTCTGGGTCAACTACCTGGATCTCCTGAAACATGCAACATATGCTTTTGATTACAAAGTGTTATTCTGTTAGAGAGAAGCCGTCTTTGATCCACCTAAAGCACTCCCTTTTTAGCTCCACCTCTGAAAACACACATTCAAAGTGGAGCTCCCCCACCTGAGAGTCTGACTAACAAGAAGGTTTGGTGGTTAAAGAAGGAATCAACAGCTTTATGACAGCACTGAATAGACATAATCAAGGTGATAAATGAGGCATTTCTGTTAAAGGCTGGTGCCACTGTGGCATTTAGTTTGAGAGTGAACAAACAGCAGGGAAATAAAACGAACAAGGGCACACTTTAAGGACACATGCAGTGAAAGAATTCAAATCAATGGTCATCAATGTGTCCTGCCAAATGGATTCGACTGGGACATTTCTTCTCTTAGACAAAGTGTTGCCAAGGTAACGGTCCAGACACCAACTGAACGAAGAGACTTCCTACTGACAGCCTCATTCAAACAAGCCCTGTGACCCAGAGCTCTGCTCCTGATTGGCTGTTTGATGATGAAGCTGCCAGGCGTCATCCCAGCATGGGAGCCGTGACCTTGACCTCACATTAAGGTGAAGACGGGAGGCTGGGAGACCGCGAGCTCTGATGGGCGAGTGTGCTCCAGCTTTGTGTCCCTGAATGGAGAGGTAATGAGTCACACAAAACTTCCCAGCAGCCGGCCAGCTGGCATGCAGCTCGCCTGCACAAAGAGATCTGCAAGGGAAGGCCGGCCTGTTTCAGCGTGGCAGACATTCAGGGCCTGCTTTCCATTTCATTTGCACGAGTGCTTTTATGTCTGTATCAGTCTGACATGTTTCTGTGTGTGTTTATCTTTTCTTGGGGGATCAACTAACACGCCTCCACTTTGCTCCCGTGTACTGGCTGGTGGTGCCTCTGGGGAGAGGGTCCGCAGTTTTTTGTGCAATCAATTTACACGTCAACATATTGTTTTGAACTATTGATTTTGTCAGGAGAACTTTCACACAGAATGCAAATATTATGCAGCAAAAAAGTGACCTATTCTTTTGGAAGGAGGTCGATTTTTCTGAGCACCGGCATCGCGAGTAAAGGAATCAACCAATCACATTGTCTGGAAGTGGATCGGACGTAGCATTGCAATTAAAATGTTGATTGTTTGTGTCTCTAGCCACCTTGTGTTTGTTTGCAAAAATGACAAAGACAGGGTGTGGAGTAGCAGTGCCAAAAACAACTATTCTATAAGAATAATAAATAGTTTATGTAGTTTAGTTTTGGGTGTAGTACAGTTGGTAAGTTGGTAAGCAGGCAACAGAGTCACAGCAGGTTTGGGTAACGTACCATAACCTCGTCTTCTTTTGTCAAGTGAAGAAGAGATGGACAATACTGTCATCACTGGATGATGTTGAACTGAGCTCACACAAATCGTTTCAATCTTTTTTTTGAGGATCTTTTGCAAATTTGCATCACTGAGCGTAAAAATATCTGTTAATATTTAATGTAATATTTTGTGCTGTTTATTCCTCTCGTCCCCAGTGTGTAAACAGTTCTAAATACAGATGTCACTGCATGCAAAATACATTGATGATCCTTGATGGGAATCGAATGATCAGGCTGCATTTGGACATAGTCGGAGACTCCTTTGACCACATATGTAGCATAGTTTGAATGCAAATGTATTCCAGGCTGCTTTGATAGAAACAATAGTCTGACCTGTAGTGTGCAGTTAGCAGGACAAACCTCTCAAACACGGATGGATGTGTTTAATCTGCCGATTCCAAGATTCAGAAAAGGTTTTGAAACCTGAGACAAAGTACCACAACAGCCACAACAAGTCATATGACTGAGAGCAAATGTAGACATCTTTATCAAGCTGCAGTTTCCCACAGATACACTGATAGTTACCATGACGGTGGTCTAATTTTGGCCATTTGACTACTTGATCTAATTTTTTGTGACATTGAAAGTCCTCTCTCAGATTGACGCTGTTTAAACCTCAGCAGTGCATTCGGTGAGGAGTCAGGATTTGCCACTTGTAATTTTTATTATAAGATGTATAAAATGGATCTTGTAAAACAAACAAACTTCACGCTGTAGGGAACTATTTGAAGATGCTTGGCCGAGCAACAATGTTAGGGAGTTGGAAAGCAAATGCATTTCACAAAGTATCTCAGTTTCCCACACAGTAAAAGGAAAATATTACACACACCCTGAAACACACAAACAAACCCTGACGTCTGGTTACAGTTTAGCAGTATTCCTGCTGGAGGCAACATGAAAAAGAAAGTCCGTTCTAATGAAAGACACCCAACCACGGCGCCGCGAGCTTTGGGCTGACGGCCAAAAGATGAGGCTTTTTAGCCGGTAGCTACACACCTTTAGGTACTTTCCTCCCACGCACCATGTCCAGCTATCATTTCAGATACAGTCTGAAGGAGGGGATACGCTCCTCAGATAAAGTGATGGGAACAATCCACAGCAGGCTGACCCTCCATTAGTCCTGTGATGCAATAGTGGTCAACAGCGTCCACATTTCCCATAAATGACTCGCCATAAAAAGTTATTTCAAGGAACTGTTTCTCCACGGTCTTCAGTCAAAACCACAACTGTGATGACTGAAACTGTAAATCAGGTTTCAGCCAAATGTTTTTCATTTACTTTCATATACTTGTTTAACAAAAGTCAACTGAATTATTCAAAATAAAACGAGGGTTGTGTTTCATATGAAAACAAGCCTGAACTCTTTGCCAGCTGTAACGACCTCTGGCATCACTATCATACACCTTGCACAGCGGCATCAAAGGAGTATTCAAATCCAGCCTCCCGTCTGAAGTCACCTTTGTTCTTTTTGGCTGCTCTCAGACTTTGGTATTCCCTATAGATAACCGCTTTTCATTGTTGATCACAGCATTCATACTTGCCCAAATAACTGAGGCAGAAAAAGCTTTCCAGGCAATTTTCTTCCCATTTCATACTAGAGATGCAGATTCTATTCATCACGCTGCTTTGAAGGACCGTTCAGTGTGATCTGTTTGTCCACAGTGTACACAGCAAATTACATCAATTAAAGCATGCTAGTATTATCGAGTGTCATTTAGAGTGGAAAACCAGAGGAAAATTTTATTTATCTAATATTGTAAAACTAAAAATAAAGCATTAACTCTTACAGTAATGAATGGAGCCAGATGTTGAGTGTTTGTCAGCAGACTGAGCAAATCAAATCAAAAGCCCCTAAAGCAGCTATGATGGAGGATATAAAACTGGGTTTGTTCCAAATGTCATCTCACTTTTTTCATATTTCCTCCTCCTTCTCCAAAAGCAGCAGAGTACTCAACACATGGGTCTTACTGTGTCCCTCAACTTGACTATTGTACTATTTCTTGGCTTCTCAATTGTACAGTAAAGATGGCTGCAGTTTGTAATGGTAGAAGGACACTGCTGTCTAACTGTGAAACAGCTCCAGACAGTTCTGCAGAACTGTCATGCCACGGTATGTTAAAATCTAAACACATGAAGTAAGAGGATTTAACTATTTCTGCACCTTCATTGTGGACAGGCAACAATATGGTGTCTCATTCAGTGCTCGGGTGTCAGAGGAAGTTCCCTCTGAGTCTGAACTCCCTGGTAAGCACTAAGGGTGCAACCTTTAGATTAGTAACTGGAGAATCAATTTCCTGGAAACTTGTGGGATAGATTGATGGTACTCTAGAATTTCCCATTTTCTCATAATTAAATACCTAACGGTAAAAACTGCGTACAGCAGACTCTGGAAATTTGGTCACAATGAAACTGAAAGGAATTACTGAGAAATCCAATGAATCCTGTTTCTCTTTCAGGCCAAGCCAAAGGCCATTTGATTACTCATTTGACTGAAATTCTGCAAACCCAGAGAACAGTGAGCCAAAAGCTTGTTTTACAAATTCAGCACTCTCATTTACAAATTAGTAACTGAGGAGTGGTTTATATGTATTTATAGTTCTGAGTACTGTATCAAATATTAAACCAAATAGATTTACTGTGACTACAAAGCATCAGTTCTCATGGTTGACTGGTGGTCAGTAAATGTTTAATTCAGAGTACTGCGAGCAGAAAAGCAGAACATAATGGAGAGCAGGTCATCCATTTTATGGCAAGGCACTTTTTTGCTGCTATAGCAGGATGGTCTCTCCCCAGTGGGGCTGCTGGGAGCAGGACTGGCTGAATCTCAAAATAAGAAACTGGGATAGTGAGATGAGTGAGAGCGATAGCGAGAGACCCAGAAGCTCAGAGGGAGCTCGCAGTCAGAAGAGAAGAACAAAGTATAACAAATGCCTGAGGGAGCGGCCAGGCACAGAAATTACTGGCAAGAATAAAAGATGAATCCGGATGGCGAGGAAATGTCCCAGAGGAGGAGGGTATAAAGGAGGGAGGAAGAAAAGCCAAAGGAGGGTGAACTTGCGTGTGCTTCAGCGCACGATGAGCCGGATGGCGAATAATCGTCCTATCACGCTCACCTGTCCACCAAAGCTTGTGAGGAGGCCTGAGGTCATTCCCAGGGACACAGCTACTCTTATCGAAGACCCTAAAGAATATAAATCTGGTGACTGGTAAATGTCTATTTCTGCCCTCTATACTTTTTTTTAAAGGTCTCATATAGCACAAATTCAGATTTCTGTTTCTTTTTTGATTACAAAGCAGGTAGGTCAAGGTGCTATACAAATATTATTACTATACTTTTAAAGTGACCAAACATTTGGTCCATGGGTTCTGCACACTGCTACAATTCAGCAACTGTGCCGTTTGGAAGTTTGTGATGTCACAAAATCACGCTCATGTCATATGTTTGCCCTTGGCACAGCTCACTGTCCAACTTTTTATGTTAAAGAAAACATAGCTCCGCAACAGAACGCAAGCTACATGACCAAAGAAAACTTGTGGTTGGCCTGGGAATGTGTCAGAGACAGCCAATCAGAAGAGAGGGTCGTTGATATCAATGCTCACAAAACAGCCTTTTTGTTGGTAGAGCTCCACAGAGATGCTTAAGAAAGAAGCTGTAAGACTATATTGAGATGCTTTTTGGTACTTAAAACTACAAAAATATCTTCTTGTAGATATCAAAACTGCAAATAACCTTTAGGAACTGTTCCTCAGAAAATAAAAGTAAAAAAAAAAAAGAAGTTCATCGTTGAAAGGGACAAAGTGCTGAAGTGACAAAAAGCAAAGCACCAAAATGTCTGTATCCAGGTCAGTGATGCTCGTTCACAGAAGCTCCACCATCCTGTTGCAGGATACTTTCTACCACTTACACTAAAAGTGTGACAAAAGAAGGCCCACAGGAGGATACAAACACAGCAGGGAGCAGATAAGACTTTAAAAAGCGAGTCTGGCCTCAAATGACAGACGTCGTACGAGGAAAGCAGAGGAAGGTTTTCAAGATCAGGGAACCATTTGCTAAGAACAAGACAGAATTTTTCAAATGTGGGCTGCTCTCGTGGTAGTGCAGTTTGTGGTTCTTGTTGAACACAATTACAGTCCAGTCACTTTGTATGAGACATCAAAATCTATTAAACCTTTACATAACACCTGTAACCACACTGATAATTCAGCTAACGTTAGCTCCATAAACTGGCTGCTACTGCTGTCTCCATCTGATGTTTCAATGGTTTTTGCTGACTACAACAAACAACTTGTAAACAGGGTCTTAAATGAGGACACCACACAGCATCAGCTGCAAACAGAGGCCTATATTTCAACAGCATCCTGAACTTGCTTCCACACTGTGGGGAAATACTTCAAATGAGATGCTCAATCCTGAACAGGGCTTTTCCACTGTAAACTGTAACCTAACAAACGGGTGTAGTTACTAAATTATGTGCTCCTTGGATTTGTAAGCATTGCTTGTGAGGGTGGCTGGACATGCTTTTGGTTCTAAAAGAAAATACTGTATATCACCCTAAAAACTTCTGTAATACTGAGTATTATACTCCTCTTTTATACTTCTTCAATATGTGGAAAAATCCAAAGCTTGACAGGCCTGCTGGGCCAGAATATGGTTGCTAAATTATGATTTAGTGGGGATTAGTGAATTCAAGCTGGAAAAGAAACCCTCAACACCAGACTGTAAAGACTAATCAAGCAGATAAAACGGTCTTAGCCTAAAGCGATTTACACACACCCTCATATTCAACAGGTGCCCTTTATTTTTGAATCACTCAGGTGATGGTAAGATGATTGATGAAACGGCTCTTTCAACTTTAAAGACTCAACCTGGCTGAGCTGCGTGCTCGTATACAGACAGGATGTGAGGGGATTTCACATTCCTGTCAAATCCCAGTCTAAACACCTGCATGGCAAGGACTGCATTCACATGTGTTCGCTTCATATTAAAACGTCAGGTCAGTTTTAACTCATCTTCTCCCTGATCCAGTCTGTTCAGACTTTATCGCATGAGAATATCTTTTTAAAATGTCCCTCATGACATTTATAGGTACAGACACAGATTAGTTACACTCTGTAACTGACTGCAGCACGGGACTATCTATTCGTAAAATAAGTCTTCCATAGCGTGGGAGGATTAACTTAATATAAAGCTCTTTTTTTATTTTTTTATAGATGTGACTCACCATCGACGTCTCAGATCTTTTATCTCTTGTTTTCTACTAATCTGTCACCAGATAGTGAGCTAGTTATTCACGTGGACTACGAACAGGAGAGTTCATGGGAACTTAACTTTTTATCTTCTCTTTCTGCAAAGATCCAGAGATGCGTCTTACAAGTAAATCCATTGCATAATATTTAAATCTGTCTTTGTGACGATGGTGATCTGGGAGGAAGGAGCGTGGAGGAGCATATGATATCATTTAGAGACAGTCTGAGTGAGGAGAGGAAACCAACACAGGTGGCGTGAAGCGCTTCTGGCTACCGGCAGCGAGACAAAGACCAGCCGACAATGGTTTTATGGGCCTGTGGCCTGTCAATATTTCTCCAGGTTGCCACGGAAAAGAATGTGCTGAGGTGCTGTAAACGGTATGCTGCAGTAAAGTTAGTTCAACCTGAAGTCAGACATGTATTTATTTGATCTTTGGAGAAAATGTTGTAGTTTCAGCTGCAGTGCAAAAAAACAGTAACAGCTCAGGAAAAACCCTGCTTTACACAGAAGAAACGTTCATTTACAGGTTCTTTAGGTCATGATGATAATAATAAAAAGTTAATTTTAGTGCAGCTTGAAGGGCGATTTAAATCTGAGTCGACTTACAGAAACTGGAGAACAAAAAAAATATCCAAAAGTAGCCACGCAGCTGTTCGCTGCTCAGTTTGTCACCAGCCATGAGTGACAACCTGGACCAAACACGTTGTTTACTTTACTGAGTTGACAGTTAAATCAGACCTGGGCCTGGACTGGGTTTTTGCCGGTCTGCTGACCTGTGGCTATTCAATATCATGTCAAATGTTAAATCCTCTCTAATTGGCCGGTCAAGTCTTTAGAGGGTGCGTGATAAGCAAATGGAGGCGGCTGTGTTTGCTCTTTTGTGTTTTGATAAGGTGTGCAAGGGGGGTTGTGGGGTCAGCAGGCTTGTAAGGTCAGGGGGTAGATGACTTTACCCGCCCTACTTCATTCAGGACAGGCTTAAATTGTGCCTTAGCCCCACACCACACAGAGCTCCATAAAGAGTAATGACTGCTGGGCAATGCTATTTAATAAGAGAGCATGTGTGTGGGAGAGACACTGACACACCTCGTGGCAGGGAGATATCTTATCATGGCCCTCGATTTCTGCAAAAGCAAAAACAATCACCTCTTGGCAACAACAAACTGGAGCTTAACTTCCTCTGGAGAAAAATGCCGTTATAAAAACAGTTCTGTTTCACACGCATACGTTCCCATAGAGAGGCCCTCAACACAAATGTTAGCCTATACACCTGAAAATATACAGAGGACCAGCAGCGGGATTTTAGGTGAGTGTGTAGACTGACTCAGTAGCACTTGCTCTCGTGGAGGGTCCCACCACAGGAATGTAAAGTGTAATAATTCACACATTTCCCTCAAGCGAAGCAATGAAAAAACCTTCACCTTCATTTTAACAAAACATCTCCTTTCATAAACAAACTCTGCCTCCGGTTTCTCCCCCATCTCGCCTAATGACACCGGCTCCACAGGCCAATTTAGGGGAGCATGTGTGGGGTGCAAGGTCCCAGAAGTGCAAGCGAGCATTGTGGTTTCCTGGTCACTGGCTTTTAGGAATGCTTGACTTGACAGAACGGTTCAGAAGAAACCACTTCAATTGTAGGCCGGGCGATCCACCGGGGGGCCGAGGTGCTGAAACGCACACATGGTTAATGAAAGAACGGGAAACTTTCAGTTCAGTTTTCAATGTCAAGTAGTTTACAACGTAGAACACTGAACGAAGCCACCGGTTCGTTCATAATTTGATACTTTTTTTTATACTCCGGTCCAAAAAATGCAAAGTCAGAGTGCTGAATAAAAGCAATGAGAAAGAAATGAAATGACATTAGCTAAACAACAAGGCTGCCTGGGCTTTCTCAGTGTCTGTCTCAGAGGAGGAAAGAGGGGGTTGGTGCAGGAATGAGAGAGCAAAGTCTTTGAAATCTGCTCTATAATTAGCAGAGGTACTATATCAATGGCAGGTTGTCTGGACCTGCAGAAATATGCTTGTGGCTCTGATAATGAAAGAGAAAAAGAAAGGTGGAGGCTCTTCATCCAAGATGCGCTGATGTATTTCATTTCCTTGTGTGTATTTAAAGTCTGTGTTCCTGTCTGTTCCACCTCATGTATTTAAATCAGCAGCTTGATAATAAAAATGGAATCACACGACAGAACGCTGCTAATAAAATCTGATTTCACTCACTGACCAAACTGCATTATCTGAAGCTCTGCTGCCGATTCCAACATCGACAGACGTTGACCTCGGATGGAGTGTGCATTTACTCGTCAATGCAGCCTCACTTAGTGCATCAAATGGCCAGACTGGGTCAATGAAATGCAGAGGGGAAGGACTGTCAGTGGGCTAATGTGGCTCCCTGGTCTAAGCTGCAACAGTGCTATTGCCATCCACAGAAACTCACAGAGCTGCGTGAAGACTGGAGTGACATCAAGAGACAGGAGGGATGGAAACTGCAGAACATAAATACTCTACATGGGGCTTGGGCTTTCGTCTCGGGTTGTTTAAGCACCCGGAAATACAGCGCAGAGGAAAGCCTAAAGCATCTCAATGCACGGTCGTGAAGAGTTGTAACTGCTGCAGGCCGTGTCTTGATGTTACATAACACGCAGTGTGTGTCAAGCAAAGTCTGACCAGATTTCTTTTAGTTCAAATAGTATGGATGACAGTTACAAATGTAAGTAATATCAGTGCGACTGAATCAGTCGGCTGGTTGATTATTTTAATCAAATCCTCAGCGTAGGACAGAATTGTGAATGCTGCGCACTTGCTGGCTGGAGTTATTTCTTCAAACGGCATTATAAATTGAACGTGCTTACCTAAAAGTTAAGATATTCATCCTGGCTGTTCGTTTTCAAAAAAAAAATTCTCTTTAAATTCTTTATTTTTATTGCACATTATCATATTGATTGTGCACAGGTGTCAAATAAAAGCAGACCTTTTTTGCCACTGTTCTGTTGTTGAAAGCATTTCATCAGCGTTTCACGTATTTACTGAGCGTTTCTGGAGTAATACTACAACCGATAACACATCTTATCACTTTTAACAAAAGTCACAAGATCATTATGTAAGAGTATGCACATAGTTTGCAACACTAACGCATTACGGATTAGTCAGGTCTTGGTCTCGGATCTATACTAAGCAGGACAAGCAGGACACAGTGCCGTCCTGTTTGCTGCTTAGTTTTACTCAGTTCTGCTCTGTGGAGCCGCGGGACTACTGTTTTCCTCTATTTGGTAATGGGAAGCAGTCTCTAGCGCGGTCTGTACGAGGAATGTGGTAAACTTCCAGCCATGTGCTCTCGGACCAGAAAAGCCAGAGGGCCACTTGCTGCCACAAGTATGACGGCTCCCCCTGCAACACGGAGCCAGTGTAACTTAAAACCCAGCGGAGTGCTCCGACATGGGACTGCACTGCAGGGCCCGGGCCGCCTGAGGAGCTCTGATGCTCGTCCAATGCAGACATTGATGGGGTGTCACTGGAGAGCTGTCCAAACACAGGGCTGAGGGATATATGCCAGGCACGGCGCCTGGTGTGCTTGTGTGTGTTTAAGAGTGTGTGTGAGAGACGGAGGATAAGCGAGAGAACAGAAAGAGAGAGTGTCTCGGCATGGAAGTGAATCATTAGACTGACAAAAAGAAACCATCTTTTCTGCTTTATATGACTCTTGTACATCTTGTTGAATTGGATTCTCTTATATAAATAGTTGTGTGACTCAAACAGCATCACTGCAGTGTCTATATATGGACTTCCCGGAGCACAAAGCACACCTCTTATATTGTACTACCGGTGTTGCTGATAAAGAATAAAAGGTTCAACATGAGATGAATCAGAAGTGAAAGAGAAGACACTTTGCACTTTGAGCGAACAAAGTCTCTTGACCCAAATGTGTCATCATCTCACCCCGCATTTAAAAACACACCAGTATGCAAATATTACCACAGAGGGCACTACAATGTTAAACACCAACTCAGACCATGTTTATCTAATGTACTAAACTCCTTGTACCCACCAGGGTATTAAGATGAGACCGCACGTGTGTCTTCTTTTCAATAAGTCAACATCTGATTCTGCATAATTCTGTATGGTGAATGAATCTGCAGCTGTATCCTCAGGACAGGTCACAGCCACATCATAAAGGCCCACCACCACCTACTGGCCTCTCCGTGCCTTCAACTGCTCCATTTACACCAATTGTCATTCAGATGAGGGAGGCTACTGTTGTTTAAGGCCACCCCTGACACCATGAATATGAAAAGCACAACTAAGAGTAATTAAGCTTTTTTTCATGCAAAAGAAGTTATGTAGAAACACTTGCACGCAAGATCTCCTGTACAACATGTGGCATGAAGGCATTTGATATCACTTTATGCAGTGAAATAATCATGAATGAAAAGTTAAAACATTCCTATTTAATGGTGCTCCATTGTGGCGAAGTCCATTCAACAGGACAGGACTTAGCTGTGAGTAGTTAATTCAAAAGTGTTGCTTTGATTGTAACAACACTACATGTCTAAAATCCGCAGAGAGACCGGTTGCACTGGGAGAGTTGGTGGATCAGTGGGGCGCAACAGTAAGCTACCGTCACCTACACTCATCCGTTAACCAGGTGCACTTGTCTTTATCACCAAACAGCAAATTTAGCTGCCTTTGATTTGCAGCTTCAAGATAAACCAGGACCAAGAGACACATCAATAATATGCAGAGTATTCAGACTGCATTTAACTCAATATTCTGCATAGCAGAAAAACAAACCAGCAAGTCTGCTTCAAACAACCGCTTCGGGCATTTGCTGTTTTAAAAAAAAAATATCTCTGCAGACATCTCACAGTTTACACTGAGTTTAAAAGGGGTCTTTTTTTGGGAGGAGGGGGTCGGTGGGAGGCATGGGGTGAGGGGGTGGGGGGGTGGGGTGGTGGCAGGCAGCTATCCATCCCGCACATAAATACCTTCAGGCAAAATAACCCATTCCCAGACCACAGGAAGCAGGGTCTGGGGAACATGCAAGGACTTGCTGAACCTAAACTAAAGCGGGGTAAATCCACTGGGGTATGTCCAAGCTGCAGAAACTGGTCCTGGGATGGATCACTCTGGGAGGGGGGGGGGGGGAGGGACACAGGTTTCCTAAGTGTTTACTGGAGAGTGGACTTAGACACACACACTAATGTCAAGCCATCTCCAGTCACTCAGGGAGGTGGAGGTGATGGGGGGCTTGGGGGAGGGGGGGGGGGGGGGGGCACAGATTAAAGGGGCCAGGAGAGATGGCCTCATGCTGTGTTATCAGGGTAATGAATTCTTACTGGTGGCCACAGCGAGGTTCAACACATGAAGGAGGACGAGCCTCAACATCATGTCGAACTTTTAAGCGCTTCACGGACGCTCAGAGGTCAAATAATACCACAGAGACACTCTCCGGAGTCTCCGGAGTCTCCGGAGTCTCTGGAGTCTCCGCACGCAAAAGAAAATGCTTCGACTACAATTAAGAGGGAGAAACGTGCGTAAGCAACAAAGTTACCTGTAACTTAACTGAAGCTACAAAAAAAAAAAGAAGAAAAAAAAGTAAAAAGAAGCGTTGCGGCTACAAGATCAAGTCTGATGAAGCGTGAGTCGCAGCAACGTAGTAGCCGACGTCGCCTGAGGTCGGGACGGACAGCCGGACTGTCAGACGCCCCTCAGCGTGGGAAGACGCGGCAGCGCACGTCTCCCTGTCGGACTCATTTTCTACCACAACTGCGACGCTCATATTAGCTTGCTATTAAAATTAGCTTCACATTAAAAAAAAATAAAAAATAAATCAAATTTGCCGACATGGACTTTACTGCGTCAATGTAGGTAGTTTTTTTTAAAGCTTGTGTTGCATCATTTCTGTCGCGACCCAACCGGTCCGCTGTTCGTGCTCAACTTTGCTAACTTTTATTCATCTACGTCACCGCTTTGGGAGAATTTGATGCCTCCTCGTGCGGTTTTCTTTCAGAGTCGCGCGCTGGACGCGCGCAGGCAGCAGCTCCGGTGTATAAAACAGCCAGTACTCACGCACTGCCTCCTGTTTGGGGTCCAGCTCGGAGCAGGTCTGCTGAAGTTGGTTGATCTTGCTCTGCAGCCCCCTGACCCGCAGGCTGGTGGAGGTGAGGTCGCTCTCCAGCTCCTGGAATATGGAGCAGGCATGTTTGGCCAGGTCCGACAGCTGCCGCAAGGTCCGGGATAGAGCCACATTACTGATGGAGACCAAATCCTCGAAAACTAGACCCCCCTCGTTTGGGATTTGATACCTGCACAGTAACTGGGGTTCTACGACTCTTTTGGCAAATGGCATGTTGTTGTGGACCCGGGAATAAATCCAACAAAAGTCACCCAAGACTGAGCAGAGAGCTGTCGCGTCCCCTCGGCCCCTGATCCAGTTTGTCTGAATTCAGCTGCGGCTGATGCCCCCCATCCTTTCATTTGTTAGAGAGGACTGTTGTGCTCCTCGCTGCTACGCCGGGTCATCTGCTGCCCTAATGCTGCTGTGTTTTTCACTGCTCCAAAGTAGAGGTGGTTTTTAAAAACAGTCTGCTGGAAGACCTGGAGTGGAGCCCCGGGGCTTTGTGGATCAGGACTCCCTTGGTTCACAGTCAACAGAACAACAATAATAATCCTGCAACACTCTTATGGGACACTGCAAACACAGCAGAGCAAAAGCTTTATATGTAAATTAGAGTGACATGACGGAACAATAAGAAACACCATATAATGTAAAAAGCAGAAAAAGACAGGATTGAGCACGGCCTGTTTAAATCCCTCTGAAATCCCTGTTGGAGTAGCAGTTTACAGCTTTTATTATCAGGAGGAAGACAATGAAAGAATCAAGGGGTAAAAGCCTGATTAATTATTGATTTATGCTCATGAATCATTTTCTCTTTGTCTTGTTAAATATGAGCATGTGGCTTGAGTATCACCATATTATATTTAGTGATATTTTATCTATCTATCTATCTATCTATCTATCTATCTATCTATCTATCTATCTATCTATCTATCTATCTATCTATCTATTTTGAAAAACACTATGCATTTTTAATTAATAGTTGAAACTAAAGAGATAATGTATGCAAAGATTCTTGGCAATTCCTTTTGCTTAGCTTGCACAAAAACGATTGCTATGATGGTGGGTGTTACAGGTGCTGTGTGTTAATGCTTATGCAGATCCCTCTGTTCTGATTTGATAAAAAAAAAAAAAAAAGGTAACTTTTTTAATTCAGGCATATCGTGGTGTGAGCGTTTTCCTAAAATTGTATTTAAAAGCTGCAATCTACTGCAATACATTGAATTGTTTCCCCTGTATCATAATGTGCATTTAACCAAGTTCATGCCAATACACAGCCTATGTATGTGTACAGTATAATTCAACATCATTCACCTTTTAATATCCAGAGGAAAATATAGTACTTCCAACTCTACTACATATATTTGACAGCGATAGTTACTTTTAAGATGAAGATTTAAGACAATGGATAATTTAACAAGCTTTTAAAACAGAACATTTGGTGAAAGATGAAACCAGGGGTTTCCAACTTATTTTGTCTTCAGAAAATCAGTGTACTCGGGATCGCATTTCACATGTCTATGAGGTGTAAACAGAGATTTTTCCCTTTAAACTTCTCACATGCATGGTTTCATTTCAAGAAATGTTCAAATGATCAAATATCTCAGAAAAAAAAATCAAAGTTTGTAGAGAAAAAGGCCAAAAACTGAAAACTGAATTGTGGATCAGAACTTTCTTCTTTCTTCTTTCCTCTCCCAGTAATGGTCGGACGACCCCTCACATTGATCTGTATAGAAAACTGGATATGAAGTAGTTCAAACTAGCGCCACCTGCAGCAGCTACAACAGTAACATGCTTTTACTTAAGTAGAATTTTTAACACTGACGTTTTACTTGTAACGGAGTATTTTGATCTTGCTGTACTTAAGTTAAGGATCTGAACACTTCTTCCAACACTGAAAGTAGCTCAGACAAAAGCTGAGGTCACTCTTCAAAAGCTGCAGGTCAACATGTGGTGTAACGGAGATTTAAGAAGGATCGCGAGATTACAGTCTTTACACCATTACAAATACATACATTTTTGCAGCTTCTAAAGAGCAGTTTATTTGTATGCAAGGATATCCAACAAATACATTTAACATTTATTTGCATTCATTCTTAATGTGCGATAAAACTACAAGAATTCCTCATATAGTTTGTCACATCCCTGCCTAGGTTAATCTCTGCTTTCACCTCTGTGTGTAGACCTGACGGCCCGGGATGAGCTTCATTCACATTTGCTGAATGAGTGTTTAGCTAAATCCCAGCAGCTGACGGGGCCAGAATGGACAGAGGTGACAGTCCCAAAGCTCTTCCTGTGGCCTAACCAATGTCCACACCAGAAGTGCAACCTTTGCAAAGCCCGGCCGGGGACAAAGGAGGGACCAGAGAAGCGGCGTATGTCGTCATCTTTGAGTAATGGTACTGCGACAAAAGGGCTAACTTAAACAGACAAAAGCTGGTAATCTTTGTTGTGAGAGGAGTCAGCTTTAACTTGGAGCCACCAGGGATGATATGGATAGTTTATTTACGCCGTACTTAGAAAAACTGCTCTTCATGTCCTCACCAGCTTGCTTCAGTAGATTATATTTGGGTTGCTTCATTGGGTTGTTACACTTTAGTTTTGACGACATGACTTGATGTGGAGGTCTTCGGGCCCAGTTCTGTCACTGAGGATTTGTGTCTGGGAGCGCTAATTATCAGTGTCTCCAGCTACGCAGATCATTAATAGAACATAATAATAAGTCAGTCACTGACTAAGTGGGAGATGGCTGGATGGCAATTATATCAAACAGGCACTTGGAGACAACACATGGCTGACACATATAGTTTCCTCATCACGTGCAGCTGTCATCTTGAAATGCAAACCAAACACTTTTAAGTGGTATTTATAGTTCAGTGAGAATGCCTCCCTGTTAAACCATCTGATCTCATGAACACACACACACACACACACACACACACACACACACTCCTCTCATGATGTATAAGATAAAATAAAACCTACAGCACGGGAGGAGACGCTGTTAAATTGATGTGGCAAGTACTGACTCGCAGGACCGTGCCAAATATTGGTTATGGCACGGAGGAATTACAAGGGCCGTAGTTGTCGTCTGGCATCCGGTGTCTGTTTTTCTCAGACTGAACTTATTCATTCCTGCTCATTCATGTTCTCCATGTCAGATGTTGGATGTATTACCTCAGGATGCCTGCACACAGACTCAAACACGTTGTTTTACCTGAAGAATCGGTTTCACTTTGCTCTTTCTGACAAAAAAAAGAAGTCATTCAGTTGTTTTAGGTTCTGTGCTGGGCTCAATTTAGTCTTGCAGGATAGTTAACATCCTAAAAAGTGAGTTATATGCTGCTATCTCCAGGAAAAAAAGAATGTCATTAGTTATGCAGGCATTTACTCATAAATTAACTAAAGTTCAAACGATCAAACAGAATTTCTGCTGCAATAATGGCGCTACATAAAAAGGTCAGAGAATCATCAAAGTCTTCTCGGTTCCTCCTCATGGGGGACTTGAACATTTGTTCCACAAGTGATGGCGAGCATTTCTGTTAAAAGCACCAAAGCCATTTGAATTTCTCCTTTGGAGAACAGGAATGTGTGAAATTTCATGGCAGTAACGGATGAAATATTTCATGTCTGGGTCAAAGTGGTAGACCGAATGGCTGCACCCACATTCCAGAGCTGTGTCACTGGTGTGGCTAAAAACACAACATGTAGAAAAATGAATGGGTCGATTAAAAACCCCAGTGCTTGGTCACGGACCAGAGGAGGTGGTTGCAGGACGTGGGGTGAGTGCAGCACTTGAATCAGAAAGCAATGGGCCCATCAGTGTGTGAGGTGCTAAGCGTGACACTGGATATTTTTGGACGGCAGCGGCGGAGGGTCTGGGAATACAGCCATCAGTGGCGATCCGCTCGACCCTTGGTTGTTGTGTCTGTGTCGGAGAAAGCACAGCTGCTTTGTGAGAGCCAGGGGGTTTTGACTGCCGTCTGTTTGATCTCTGTTGCATTTCGTATCCATGATGTGATGATGACTGCTGATACATCCATTAATGCATGCAAATTTTAGAGGCTTTTCCTGTTGTTGCCCGGGCTTGCTAACTCAGTAGTTATTTTTAAATGACTCCTCAAAATATGGGGAACCTTTTATTTATCGTATAAAATCTATAATTTGTTTAGTTTCAATCCTTCTTTTATTACATCCATTCTACATGTTGTCTCTCCTGTAGTTGTGTCTGTTGTTTGTTGCCTATGCAGTTCTCCTCGCTCCAGTAGTTTTGTGGTATCTTTTTCAGGTACACAGTAGAAGCATGTCTATGGTCGGTGGTTACTGGCCCAACCAACCTACCCCATGTTTACCGTTTGCTGTCTTTCTATACTGGTCTTTTCTCTCGCTGCTCTCCCCTCACCCCAACAGTTCAAGGCAGACGGCCACTCACCTCGTTCTGTTGGAGGTTTTCTTCCTGTTAAAAAGGAGTTTTTCCTTCCAGCTGTTGCCCATGTGGGAACTGTTGAATTGTTGTAAAAACTTTACTATGTCAATAGCCGAGATGACATTTGTTGTGATTTGTCTCTATATAATGAAATCAAATGTAATATATCTTGATTGTGTGTACTATTTTATTGTACTCTGTAAAGCACTTTGTAACGGTTTTGAAAAGTGCTGTACAAGTAAAGTTTATTGTTGTTGCTCTCAGGAAACACTTTAATTTATTCTATATTTTTCAGAAGTTTTGCACGTTTTCTACATTCATGGTGCCAACAGCATCTACAAATGATCTTTCCACACGACTAAAGGGTGAAACAATTTTACAACAGTTGTAATAAAATAATTCAGAGCAATAAAAATAGACAACTTTATTGATTAGTTTGGTTACTGTCTCCATCCTAGAACTCAGTTGTGCACGACTTCAGGTTAATTCACAGTCCAATGTTCACATCATTTTAGCAAACATGCAGTATCAGGCATGCCATCGTGTTTTTAAACCATTATTCATCATCATGATCAATCAGTCGTGTAGAAAACAAAATGGTCTAAAGCAAGCTTCAGCAGCACCGCATCGCTGCATAGATAAACTCCACACCACATCTGTTCATGCAGACATCAGCTGTTTTGAGATCTATCTTGCAAAACATGAGAGGAATTGTGTGCTTATTTCTTTTCTTTTTTATAACTGTTAAATCTTTTTCTTTTCTCAAACTTGAATATCAGTAAAATCATGACAGTAGGGATCCTGTTAAGAAAAAAAGATGTATTATAATAAACATAAGTTGAGAATGAAGCAACTTTACAAGTAAAATGTACATATTTCCTACAAATCCAGTGCCAAATGTCTCAACATTCTTCACTTTCCTAACGATCACATGTGCTGCTGCTGCAGTCCTTCAACTGATACATTTGAGTGCAGGCTTAAAATGCTTTTGCAAAATTCATCTCATATATACTGTGGCTTTTGTGCATTTTCATTTATTTTCGCATTTCTTTAAGTGCAAAAAGTATAAGGTTGAAAAAGTAATGTGTAGCACCATCACTTGCTTTAGACCATGTATGACACACACAAAATATGTTTGTAAAAACTGAGAGGATTTTAGTTCCCATGATTATCAGAGAATATTTATCAGTCATGGCAATGTGTGTGCAAACTGTTACATGTATTTTAAACAATACAAAGAGAAACTAATAGAAAATTAAAAGAGAAAAATAAGTTAATGTTACAATGAAAAACATGATATTATACAGTGTTTAAAAATACATGATTTATTCCTGCAAAATATCATTAACAGTGACGTAGACTATGGATGTGGGACTGGACTGGTTAATTAAAAGGAGTAACATCCCTGTTTGTTGAGTCAACAATGCACTTTTGCCTCCATTGTCAGCCCTTTTGCATTTATTCTATATTTACAAGAAAAATCTTGGCTCAGACATTGGTGTTCATTAGAGGAACCGATGTATTCCGCTGAAGGACTGGTGACATTACCCTAACCGAACTTCAGGCCCGGTCACGTCGAGGCCAGGGGCCGCAGGAACTCCAGCTGGGACTCCAAGGTGACCCTCTCCTGGTGAACCACCTGCAGCCGACCAAAAGAAAACATGACCCCTGATCACTGCCATCCTGAGCAAGACGTTGCACCTTCGGGCGGTAATTATATTATGTATTTTGTTTGCTGTGGCAACAACAGTCCAGTACAAGGTCAGAACCTTTAAAGGCTGTAATGTTCATTAAACCACAAAAATAAATGTTTTGGGCAAAATAAACTGCACACAAAGATTTAGCATTTATCTAACTTTTACCAGGGGGAAAACTAAAAATGTACAAGTTGTCCTAAAAGTAGAACCAGCGGAAAGAGCACAGGATCAGTTTACTCAGCCAAAACGTGGATTAGATTATGTTAATGTAGATCATGTGTGGCATTAATATTTGAAATCTGGGCCCTGACCTTGTCACTCCACATGAGAAAGCTCAGCACAGCGGGTAGTGAGGAGTGACCATAATACTTCGTCTCACTCTGCCATGTGAGTCGAGCAGCAGGCTCAAGCTCACTGCCTGTTTGCTATGGTAACGAGGATCTGCAACAAGATGAATCCCCTAAAATGGCCTCAAGTGTTCAATACACCACAAAATACAAAATACAAAGGTGTTGGACAGAACAAGAGGAGATCCACTCATTCTCAGGGTTTTTTCAGTGAAGATCTATCTAAAGGAAAGGTCACAAGGTCACGAGGTCAGTTCAGTCTCCCAACTCATGTGGAACAGATTATTATGTGAGTGGTATTGATATTAGGTGTCACTCTCCGCACTGCACCAGAGAAAAGGCCATGAGGTCACTGATAAATAAAGTTTAGCAAAAATTATGACAACGTTCTCATATTTCACCTGTTATTACCACACAATTCACTGAATATGACTCTGGACACGCTCGAGTGTGGAATGTTTCCAGTCGTTGGGTTAAATTTAAAACTATTTGATCAACTTTTAACCAATCAGCATTGATCACCATATGACTATGGTTGACCGCTGGAACTCAACCACCGCTGCTACTGTTGGAATTACATCTAGAAACAAAACGCTTGACTTCAACGTCATCGCACTCAGCCACCCCCACTGGTCACTGATTGGTCCATCCTTGAAAGTGGCTGAGCAAACCTTAAAGCAAACAGGGTTTCCAGACTGTTATCACAGCAAAGAGCAATAGGAAGGTGAAGCCAGGCTACATTATATTATGAGGTATGGTGCATGAAAAGGTGACATTTTGGCCTGAGGATGGCACTAGAAGGGTGAAGTACTCAAACTGAAAAGGATTAAATTTCTTGAGTGAAATATCCTGGAACTAAATAAATCAGAGTGGAAGAGTTTAGGTTTCTAAGTTAGACTACAGGTTGTGTTCAGGGATATTCTTTATCGGAATAATATTTGGGTTTTAGTTTGCAACTTGTTACACAAGCAGCATTAATTGTTACACACTGCATATATTCAGATTGCATATAATTCTTAAATGTAAATTTGTGGCAAATATGTTGTTATTATGTAGTAATTTCTATCTACAATTGATTTATAGCATGATGAAATTTGAACTCCATAAGTGTCAAATGAGAAAGAGTTCAAATTAAAACAACTCCAAGTACATTTTTCATTGGAGTTGTAACTCCCACCGAAGTAAGAAAATAATTACTTTCCCTCTGCTCAAAAGTGTATTCGATGGTCTCACATGTACACTCAAATGGAGGTGATTTGAACTCACAGAGAATTTATTCCAAAAACCAAAATTTGCTGTGTAAATTTCATAGTAAGAGGTCTGCAGTGAACGGTGAAATTCTGTCTGATGGCGCTGCCAGAAAATCACGAGTATTAATGTTGAACTTGGCAAGATATTCTCCGAACATCAACACTCTTAGCCATTTCAAAATGAAAACTTAATTGAAAGTAACATAGATAGATGTGTTGGAGCTTTTACAAATACTTCCTTTGGGATAAGGAAAAAACAAAGATGGATTACATGTCAAAATGTCTGTTTTTGATTTCATGAAGATTTTCTTGAACTGTTTCCATGACCAGTTAAGAAAGAAGTCTCTCGTGTCTGCACACACCCTGTTGTAGTTGGATTCCTGACCGGCCCAGGATCTATTTTCAAGAAGACATTTGTGAGTGCCAGTGGCTGTTTGGTATTTCGACAAGGCATGAGTCTATATAAAGACACATATGCCTTTCTCTGCAGAATTCCACAGATGCTTTGAGGAGGCAGCAGAATTAGGACGAATAAATATCATCCCGCATGACCTCACACAAATGGGAGAGAAATAGGATTATAAAACCTTGAAATCTGAGAAACTAAATGGCCTATTTGGACCATATTTGTGAATGGCATAAAATAGGCCACTCGCTGGTAGCTCTCTTCTCTTTTTTTAAATTCTTTGGCCTCTGTTGTATTAAAGCTATAAAAGCCCTGCATGTGAGCGTGAAGGTTTCACTCCTGGATCATTTACGAGGAGAATGACAGGCATGCAGCATGTGCTCCAAATGGGAGTGAGTGTGCCACAGGCAGATCTCCAACGCAAACAGCCAAGTCTTTGCCATTAGTTCAGCTATGAATGATGGGTAGGGGGGCAGACAGTTGAGCTCGGGGCTTTTCACCACGCTGGTCCGGCGGGAACATTTGTTGTCAGTTGCAAATGAGTAGAATTCAACTTCTGACACACAATGGAGAGTTTTTGAAACTGTGTTAACACGAGCACCACCATGCTCATGTGGCTGTGGTTAAAATGCAGCGCACAGTCCCTGTTGTTTGATTGAACTGTCAGATTTCAAACTACGCCGTAGTTCTGGGTGTCAAGCGTGCACCCTTTGGACAGATTTTCTCACGGCTGCAGGGCTAGTTTTCCCATTTCACAGTGTGCCGAAAGAGGAGGAAGAGGAGGAGGAGGAGGAGGAGGAGGGCACGGGATGTCAGAAAGTTTACGCAGATGGACACATACACCTTCATTAAAACACCACAGGGATCTACAAACTGAGTTGTGCTCTAAGAAATAGAAAGCTGACTGACCTTAAGTTGCTGCTGGAGCTCACTGTTGAGGCGTGTCAGCACTGCGTTGGATTCTTTGTTCTTGCGGATCGCCACCTGGATCTCCCTCTTCTGTTTGGACAGCAGCCTGAAAGAATTTCATTCAATTGTATCAGCTTTTAATCTCTTTTTTTTTTTTTTTTTTTTAAGATACATTAAAAAAAAAAGCATAATTTAATTAAAGAAATAAGTAGAATCTCCATTTCTTTCATCTCATCTCAGGTCTGAACACATCGTTTGGACATAAAATGCCTGGAGTCTAACTGAACAAACCGGAGTCAATTCAGAGACATCAAAAGAATGAGACCAATACGAAGATCACTGCAGCTTCACATCAATCCAGCAGCCATCGCCAGGAGCCGCCACTGTTATTGATGGCCACCTTCTACTGCACTGACAGTTTCAATGAGCTGTCTGGTCAATAAGGAGACATAAGCACACATGCTAGAGTCATTATGGTGAGTTAGGGTGTGCCTTAATGGCGGGTGAATTCCCCTTTCTGGGTGGGTTTCATTGGTTTTACGATCACTTTAGTGTATGTAATTTAAATAGTATCTTTAACCTGCATTATTGACGTTTTTTTTTGTTTTTTTTTACTCCAAGCTGTAAAGAGTAACATCCCCTTATAAAGTTCATATGGCTAAGATGTTAGCAAAAACAGTGGCTTATTTACACACCAAGCAGACATGAGTGAGATTAGCATTTATTTGGATTCATGTCCACGTACATAGAAGTCCAACATTTAGTTTTCTGGTAGCTCTGCTTCACTTGCCGCTAATCAAAATTTTGGCTGCTTTAATCACTAAATTGCCCACTATGTTCACGATATAGTTGCTAACTTTGTCCGTCTGCCATTGCCGTTAGAGAGGTCATGTGTAGTAACTTTTTAGACCTCTTTTGTTGAAAAAATGCAAAGAATTATACTATATGAGACAGAGATTGAAACAAAAATTGAATGTGGCCGTGAAACCAAACAAGTTAGAAGATGGTTAAAGACTTCATAAAGCGATAATTCTCTGTAGCTGTATCTCTACAAGCGACCATGTCCAAATAACACAAAGGGATTTAATGTATTGTTTGTATAAAATACAACAGCTTTAACATAAATAGCCTTTCCTAGTTAAATTTGAACTACTGCTACTAGCTTTAACTTCTGCTGCTTAATGAAATTTAGCATGTACTACACCCAGAGTCATCTAGATGGTGCCATGTCAGTGTCACAGTTTGCCTCGCCTAGTTGTAAAAAGTAAGGTGCTTTTGGCACCAAATACCAGATGATTTGGTTTAGAAAAAGATCATGGTTTAGGTTAAATGTTACAGGGTCGCAATTTGGTTAAGTTCAGGCATCAGTACTTAAAAGGGAGTCTCAGTTGACTTTTGCTTCTTCAAGGACCCAAACACCATCGCCCAAGTCAAAGTCCTGTTAGTTCCGTCTAGCCATCCCAACCTCCTCTCTACAGGGACTTTATCATTCCTTGTTCTTTTGTTTCACGTGATCTCCTTCTTCGACCCGAGTCGTCACAGCACCGACGCCACAGGACACCTTGTGCGGATCTGTCTGACGCTAAAGGCTTTAACAGAACTGCAGTATTTGACGCCATGGCAATGAGAACGGCCTGGTCATACATACGTGTACTTTTCACACCTGGAAGTGTATTACATGCTTTCCTGTGATACCAGACTGAAATTAATCATGAAATTCAATCCAAAGAATCTTTTACGTGTCAAGAGTTAAATGTTTGACTAACTTTTGCGCAGGTTTGGCAGATGGAGGAAATGGCACGGCAGGTGGAGGTACCGTCTCCAGGTTTTGGCTCTCCGGGTGGTATTTCCTGCGAACTGGCTTCTGCGGCGCCTGACTGTGAGAAGCACCAGTGGCGTCCTGAAACAAAAAACAAAACTCATTCAGCTAATCACAAACAGAGACATAGACACCTGCAAAACAGAATTAGCGTGACGTCATGTCTGCAAAAAGTTCTGACCTGCTTTGAGGGATTCGTCAAGTCTTCAGTACTTAGTCCAAATCTAGAGCATGGACGCTGTTCTTCAGGTTTCACACCGCTCTCCTCCTGCAACACAGACAAATCATGAGCCAAATTAAATGATCCAAAAAACTTTGCCCGAACTTTGGCCGCATAAGCGATAGGATCAAAGATCACTTTCTAAGAGAGAACAGTGTTGATGTTATAACGAGGTGAAATGACATGAGGGAACTGCTATAAAGAGGCGAGATGAAATGCATCTGCCCCGGCCATGGATAAAGCAGCTCCTTCGCTGCAGGGACCGCAGCGTACTTCTCTTCAGACTCGGCTTCTTGCCTGCTCAGAGGGAGCCATGATGGATTAATGTGCTTTTATTGCATCTCCTTGCAGGCATTTCAGCCATTTTTGTCTTCTAGACATGATGTTTAACGCATCATCACCTTCTTTCAGTCAGCAGAGGATAATAGTGCAAAGGCGTGAGGACCTACACAATAGAATTCGACATGTTTAGCTCACAGCAGCATTGTAAGATTTGTGGTTGAAAGAGTTCAGGGCATTTCTTACTGGGCAGCACCTTCTGAACACGGTCGTCTCCATCTGCTAATGTTGGATTTAGTGAATTTGATCCATTAATTTCTAAGGGCTGCTGTCTACATTGTGGTGGCAGTTGAAATGCCTTTCCTGATGATTTAAACAGGCTCCTGCTGTAAATTATACCCAAGAAACCTAAAAAATGCTTCTCGCTGTGAATTGACTTGCAAATAAATGACCCTGAGATTCACTGCTCCACTGGATGTGAAATACAACCGCAGCATGGAAACATTTAAAAGGCGCTGCAGTAGCTTGTAGTTGCTACAGTGGCAGTAGACCACAGTAGCCCCATAAGCAGTGTGTGTGGTCACATCAGCTACAAGTCACGGCTGTTACTGCAGAAATGTGAAGGATGGTATTACAGGAGAAGTGACAGCACTGTCTTTTTATGAAGAACGGATTTTCACAACGGGCCTAAATTTAACTGGAATACTTAGGTTTAACTAAACCAGGTGAAATTTGTTATGAAGAATTTGACTTCATGTGATTGTGCTAAAATGGCATAAAGAGTGAAGCTGGCGAACACAAAAGAGGAAAAAGTGTACAAAACAAAAGGAAAAGAGACAGCCCTGACCCCGTCTAACTTTCTGTCTGAATGTATTCACTTGTGCAGTGGATCGATGCTGACTCTCCACTCTCAGGAGGAGACGGTGGGCCTCGGTAAGCATGGATGATAGTGGGACTGACAGATACATGTATTTACTTCTGCCGTGTTTTTGGAAAAAAAATTACAAAGATGGGGTATTTCGAAAATACAAACATGATGTGGCAGCAGGAGCCTCATTCCTGGTTGCAGGCCCAGTGTCTCAACTTCACTGTAGTTACAGCGTACTGATCCTGCTGTGGTCACTTTAAAGGTTTGTAGTTTGGAAATGTGAAAAAAGCGAGGTGAAGTTAAACAAAATGACATAAAGAAAAGATAAGTGAATAAGGGTAAAGTGAAGGGAACTAAAAGGAGGTTAGGCAAAAACAGGTTCAGTGAAGTGAGGTGAAGCTGAGTGAAGAGAAGTGAGACAAATTAAAAGAGCTTAAGTCACATTTATCAAAGTAAAGTATGGGTAGGTTAAGTGAAGTAAAGTGTGAAGTGAAATAAAATTAGGTTAAACAAGAACAGGTGAAGTGAATTTAAGTGACAGAGTAAAATAAAGTGAAGTTAAGTGGAATTAAGTTATGTGAAGTAAGTGAACATAAATTGTAGAATAAAGTGAAGTAAAAAAAAGGTGAGGGTAAGGGTAAAATGAAGTGAAGTAAAATGAAATTTAGCAAAAAAAAGATTAAAATCAATTTAAGTAAAGAAAGTGAAGTGACATGAAAAAAAGTGAAAGGACGTGAAGTTAAGTAAGGGTAAGTAAAGTGATGTGAAGTGAAGGGAAGTAAAGTGAAGTGATACAAAGTGAAGCGAAGTAATGGTAGGTAAAGTGAGATGAAGGTAGATGATGTAAAGTCAAGCCCAGTTAAGATAAGTGAGGGTAAGTGAAGTGAAGGTAAATGTAGATAAAGTAAATGAAGTGAAAGAAAGTGATGTGTGGTGAATGTAGATGAAGTAAAGTGAACAGAAGTTGGGCCAAGTTAAACAAAGTCAACAGAGTGAAGGTGATTTAATGTAACAAATCGGATGCACCTCACCATTTTGCACAATTCTTAAAGAAACAGAATGAACTGAACAAAGAGTAAACAATATATATATATATGTCCAGATGCGAAGTTGCTTTCTATTCACCATAACTGTTAACTGAACTGCTCCCGAGAGTTTCCTGCAAAAGCTGGTGTCAAATATTCAGACCGACATACTTTATGTTAAGGAAGTTATTTTTAACGGCACCTATACTTCAATCTTCTATAAAACGTCTCTCTGAGGAGTTTGGGCTGGTATGAGTTTCTGTTTGTCTTACTAAGTGAAAAATACACATACAGGGTATAGTTACCTTTGGGCTCATCGAGTGTGGCTGGTTTTAATCAAGTAAAACATCATGTGGGGAGAGACGGTGATACCGGACAGACAACAGTGATGGGCAGAAGGAGTAATGGATACAAGAGCAGAGTCAGAGTAGTAAAAGAGCACCCTAAACACATATGATTACAAAGACAGTATAAGAGGGAAGGATATGAGTGATAGAACAACATACAACACAAGAGGAGCGAGGTAGGACTGAGCCTGTTTGAGTAAAATTAGGAGCTGCAGTTCCCTTTAACTGTAAAACTACATCTGATTTGTTGAATAAAAGCCCTCCAAAAAAAACCTTCATTCCCATTAGGAAGTTTACAAAGCTGTGTAAATACAACCCCTTCGCATTAAATTCTGTCCAATTAATGCAACATTTGCCATCTGCACATAATATTCATTCTGCCTGTTGGGCACACAACTGATTTAAACAAACATACATTTGCAGATTCACAACTGTGATGCAGTAATTAGCATTCATGTTATTTATCAAGTTCATGTGGCGATTAATCATAAATCGGCCAGAATATAAGTGCAGTTTCATAAGCAGCTCATGTCCTGTAGGTTGAGGCACTGTGATCTGAGTTCTGAAGGGAAATAACTACAGTGAGTGCAGATACGTCCTAATATGGTGCTTGCGTTTGCTTCCTAGATTAGACTCCCCACTGGGAGAAGAGGAAAAGTTCAAGGTTCTCATCCACAGCAGTATTAAAATTACACGAGGAGAAAAAGGAAGTGGGGTTCCTGAGGGGAAGCAGGCATTAAAAGGCAAAACATTCAGTTGATTACTTTGAATATATCTTGCTAGAAGATGGTGATACTGATGGAGAGGAGCACCAACCACCATCTGAGGATTTTAACACATGCAGGTACAACTCCGGCCTAAAATATCCCTCCTTCCAGGTCCTCCCAGTTGTTATTTTCTGGGTGTAAATGCTATGTCTCGTAATCTTTAAAATGTTCAGGTTATTGCTCAATAGGCTATCAAACACGGGTTAATCTGGGTTATTGTGCGGTGTAACGTGATATCAGTATGCACGGTCGGAACACCAAGGTTGAGACCAGACGCACGGCGCCTCACTTCAGCCATAAATAAATCCCTGATGTCGTCTTTCACTTGCAGTCCGCAGCAGAGCAGACTTTGATGTACACTGCTGCCATAACCTTTCCGTTTATTCCTGCCTCGAAATAGAGGCTCGTATATTTGTCAAACGTGACCTTAGCGACACATTCACAGCTCAACATCTGAGAGGGGAAATCGTGCAGTGGAAAACGCTGACAGCCTGAATGTTTCTATTATGGTTTCCTTTTGTAGAGATAGTTGCCGCTTGCTATATTTGCAAACTCCAAACGAGACAAATGAAGGTACGACAATCAGTCGTAAATGAGGTTTCGTACTCACCTCTTCTCTGAAGTGACTGAAGTCAGCAAAGTTCGGCTGCTGCACTTTGTTCTGGGGAGTTTTCTCTGAAACGTTGATGAAATGAGGAACCTGACGAGAGAGATGTGAGGTACTTGATGAGGCAAAGCTTTCTTTCATCATTAATGAATGAGACATTTATAGTGTGGGAGTTCAACAGAGACTTTGTTCAGTAGATATAAGAGCACATTGGCACTGATTGCTACAATTCAAATCTGCAATACAACAAGACTTACCTGTGAGGTTGATGGTCTTGGAGGGAGGGCAGGAGGAGGCAGCAACCATCCACTTTTAACCCCTAAATTCAAAGACAACAAAAATAATTCACCAAGTTTTACTCTAATGATGTTATTAGGAGTCTGATTTCACCTTTTAAACACGAATATACCACCTATACTTCATAATCAGACACTGGCTCGGACTCCGGTGTACCTCTCACCTTTCAGACTGAACAATAAAATCCATCCGTCTCCGTTTCTGCTTTTGTCCCTCTTGAAAAGAGGAACTGCCACAAACAAAACACAATAACTCTGTCACAAAAATGCAGCGTAGCTCCCGGCTGCTCGCGCTCTCACCTTCTGTGATACAGCACTGATATCGTGGGAGGAGCCGGGCGATCGTACCTGGAGCGCCCTGCTGGAAGAGCTTGTTGAGGTCCAGCGAGGAGGCCCTGGAGTGGGTTTTCTGCGGTCGAGGCGGAGGTGTGGGAGGCTCCTCAGCCTTCTTCATCGCATCTTCGATAGAAGTGCTGGAGTAGGATCTGGAGGTGAGGTCACATGGGAGGCAAAACAAAGAATGTAATGATGGCTAATGTCATAAAAGATATTATTTTATTCACTCCTGTGTTGCAATGGGATAATCTTCACCTTGGTCTAGTTTTTGTCCTCTTATGTGGGTCCAGATCCTGATGTGGGTCTGTGAGAAAGGAACAAAGGTGTGTCAGGCTTTTGAGTGGTTGCAAATGAGAAACCATTACTTCCCTTTAGCCACAAACTGTAATTTCATTTGTGTGAAGCAGCTAAATCAACATGGCACATAATCATTTTTGCAGATACTTTTACTGCCATAACATATTACATCCTTCTGACATGCCTGAACTCTTCCATATGGCTCCAAAAGCATCTATTCCTGAAGAGGTTACCTTTTTTAAGCTAGTTTCAACTCAATCACACTTCAACTAACCAGGATTCTTTTACCAGAGAGGACATAAGAGGAGCGATTCCCAAACCAGTGAAAGCACTGACAGTCGTGGGGTATTTGCAGTACCCTACTACCCTCGCTGCATCTGAGACGTGAAACACATGTTGTATAAGTATTAAATCACCCTAATTTCTAAAAAGGAGTTTTAGGATCACCTGGCCTCTCTGGAAAAGCACCGAGCTGCAGAGTCGGTTTCTTTTGAGATGTTGCCAACCTCTTCACACCTGCATCTGCTGACACAGTAGTAAAGAAATCCGGAGTAAAAAAATGACCACACAATATAAAGAGTTCATCACTTCGGTATATTCAAATTTCTAAAGAAATGATGGTACCGTACATGAATGTATTTTACTTTTAGTAGTGTAAAAACTAGGATAGCAGGACTCTTATTTTACTTTTCAGGACTAAGAAATAACATACATTTTCCCTCTGGTCTGTTCTTTTTGTAATCGTGGTGGAACAGGTAGGGAATGTGTTGTGTGTTTTGTATACACGTGTACAGACTGAGACAGCAGCATCAGGAACTTTTACACATGTGCTGCTTTACTGACATGTTCTGTTTTATAGTTGGTAAATAATTGGCAAGAACACTGAAAATATTTCTTATCCCGGTTCATATACTGTTGTGACTTCAACAGAGCATTCAGCTCACTCATAAGTAGTAAACCTGTTTCCCATCTGACTTTAAAGTAAAAACTATTTTTTGGATTAGTTACTCAAATTAATAAAAAAGTATTTTTATAATAATATTTTACCTTGTTTACTGGATTCTTCTGTCAAATCTGGTTGTATTGTGGCCAAGCTTGGCTGGAGTCTCTCCTAAAGGAGCAGAGTGCAACAACACACCATCACTGCCTGCCCAGACTGAAACCATGTAAATGTGTAGTGCATTTCAGGATGTCAAAGCTTGTGCTCTCAGCTCAACATGTCAAAGGGACTGCACTGCACTTGGACCATGCTGGTCTGTTTCATGTTCTGCTTGTGAGTGCCCCCTGCAGGCAATGAAGAGGGACTCCACATTAACAACTGGCATTGAAGAAGCTCAAGATTTGTCTTACCATCTGACTCGGCCTCGGTTCTGCATCCTCAAAGACAATTAAAGGCTCTGCACTCTGTTAAAAAAAAAAAAAGAAGCACAGTTTAAACAGGTTAATACTTAATTAAGACTCAAGAAGAGCTACAAGATTAAATGTTGTTGCTTGTGTGCCTTACTTCAGGAGTATCGGGTATGTCCTCTTCAGGATGCATGAATCCTGGCTGCAGGGTGGGAGGAAGACTCTCTGGGAGAGGGTAACCATTCTTACGTGCCACAATCAAGTGAAAGGCTGTGCAGAACTCGGAGAAAGTGAGAGCTCCATCTCTATCCACGTCACTCAATTCCCTTAAAGAATTAGTTGAAAGGATGAAGAATATATATGCAAGATCTGAGAGAGGAGCTGTGAAACGATGTCTCACACAATAATGCAGACTGTGTTATTTTGGTTCTCAACAATGATGATAAAAGAAACCGTTTTGATAAAACTATATTTTTAGTTTCCTGCAAAGAACTATGCGATTTGGTCCAAATTAGAAAGAAATTTCCTTGAAAGAAAATCAAAATTTAAACACTTTGTTCAAACTATTTTCATTTTCAGCTGACCTGAGTCAGCTCAGCAGAAGTGTACGAACTGAACTGGTCTCAATAATTTGTTACCCACTTCATTTTGGGAAACGTCATAATAATTTTGAGGACATTATTCTGAAATTAGACGACTAAAATGAAGTGTTACCACAATATTTACATAGCGTGTAAAACATTACAGCCTACTGCGTGAGCATTTAGCATACAGCGAGCAGGCATTTTGTGTGAAAAGAAATGTTTCAGTGCAGAATTTCTCATCAACATTAACAAAAAAAAACAACCATGGCATATAATTGCATAAACTGTGAAGACATGAGTAATAATATTGTTTTCAACAATAAGAAAAAAAAGTGATATTTGTGACAAACTAAGCTATCACAAAGTAGCAGTAGTGGTTTTCTTAACCAGCTGTTGGTACTTTATGTTTAAGGTTCAGACTTCAGCTGTTTTCCTCCTTTAAATCACTCAAAGAAAGCAAATGAGCATAATTCTCAAAATATCAAATATGCATTTAACAATGTCAAGAACAGCCCAGCAACCTCATTTTCAACCAGATATTTGTTTTACTAAACCACAACCTTATTAATAAGGTGTGAAAACCAGGAATAGTTTGATTTTATTCAAAGCAAACTGACAAGACCAAGTAAATTTAACGTTGTACAACTAGAAATAGGAAGAAACAAGATTGCCTGGCTCGGCCCAAAGATAAAAAACCTCTACCAGCATCCAGAAACAAATGATCCTGTATCTCCCTTTTTAAAATTTGTCCAAAAACGAGAGGTGAGATTTGTTAATTTCAAACTTTTGGACTCTTTGTGCTATGCTAAGCTAACTAGCTGCCAGCTGTAGTTTAACATTTAGTATAAGAGTGGCATTAATCTTTACATTTAACTCATTTTACCAAAATGTCAAATTAATCCTAACAGAGTAACAGCCTAAAAACACAGCAGCACAAAGCGATATTTTCCACTTTAAATGAATTTCATGCAGTCACCCCTTTGTTTCAATAAAAAAAAAAAAAAAAAAAAAAAATCAGTTCAAAATATTCTTGTGATGGAAGCTTTGTTGTTTGAGCATGAGAAGCACAGTGCAGGTCTGCATTTTTAAAATGCAGCCTCTGTTGCCTCGGTGGGCCCGCTGAGGCGCTCGGCTGATGAACACTCTACTGACCCCAGAACAGAACAAGGACAGACAACACCATGAGTCAGCACTTACCAAATATGGGAGAGCTCTGGGATTGGTAGCTTGGATTTTGTGAAGAAGTTCTTTGCTACAGCTCCTGTATATAACAAAGTTAAACCAGTGGTAAAACAGTTTGATGGTATGATTTTCAGTCTTTAAACAGGTGCAGTAAGAGGGGTGTCCGTACCCAGGATCAGAGCTCCCAGGTCAGGCTGCAGGCTTTTGAATTGATTGGTGTAGTACTCGAGCTGTTCCTCAGTGATCCTCCAGGGGTCATCATCAGTATAGTCCAGGATGCCCTGCTGATCCAGCCTCTCTACTGAGGAAGCCTGGGCAGATATAGAGTAATACAAAGTAAGATGTAGAATAATATTGACCTAATAAATGACATAAGGATATTCTAATTGTAAAAATAAATATCTGTCTGTACCCGAGCCATGGCTGGATGCTCCACAGTTGTTTTGGTCCCATAGTTACTGGGCGAGGAGTGCTGCTCCAGCCGTGTGATCGGCCACGAGGAATGTTTGCTTTCATAGGCTGCAGGATAGAGGAGGAAAAACACAGCTTTGGCGGAAGAGAAATGTGAGACTGACATGCAAAGATTTCCTGCTGATTACACTCCTGAAAAAATGTGATCTGAGAGAATGAGAATTTCACAGATCAAAAGGACCAGGAGAGAGTAAAAAAAAAGTGAGAAGAGAAGATCAGCGTTTGGCGGAATGAACAGGTGTCAAAGCTTCAGTGCAACCACATCTTTTTCATTTTTCATTTTGTTTACAAATTATAGTTCTTGCATACAAGCGAGCTCCAAATATACAGAATAGTCAGTAGCATAGTCCCGTTGCAGGACTGGAAACCTACCGATCTGTGCGTCTAGTCCATTTCTCTGCTGGGTGTACGGGTAGCTGTGATACGTCAGCGGGGAGCGAGGCGGTGAACTGCAGGGTGAACGTGGTGGAGACCAGGGCTCCTTCCAAAAAAGGAAAATGTATAAATATTTCACACACTTAAATCAGCATGTAGCCTCTATGAATACACCAAAATGTGCACTGCTGCAGTGAGATCGGGTGAAGGTCATGTTTCTGCCTCTGTCCTTGTGGATATTTTAATGCATTCATCAGATGCAGAACAGTAGGCAGGTGACAGGAAATGAAGGGCAGAGAGATGGAAACCAGGAAGCTTATGGTTCAGAGGTCACCAGAGCACCCACAGTGACAATGTTTAGGTATAATGCAGAATGTCTTTGCTCAGAGCGCCCTTCTTGGTCATACCACACAGTTGTACTGTCTGACCGGTTACCCATGCATGCAGCTTAAAAGTAGCGTTTTAGATCACAGATGGCAGTCGACACATTGTGTTTTGTGCCACGAAAAGTTCAGTCCCACGCGTACCTTCTTGTCTACGTTGGCCTCCAGGTGTCTGAAGGTGCTCCTGTCCCCTGGAGTCCAGGAGACAGGACCGGGTGCGGACCCACACTGAGCCCCCTTAGCCTCGATGCCGGGAGGAACGTTTGAGTATCGCATCTCTGCTTCATTCTTCAGACCAACAAATCTGGGCAGAGGTAGATCTGCAGGGACAACATGAGGATATCTTGTTTACCGTGATAGATTATCTCTTTTCCTCGACGCTAACTCATAAACAAGAATCTTTAAAGTTTTGTTTTTTTAAGTTTTATCTGATCAGCAGCTTCCTTTTTGATGACCTTCGATACAACCAAGAGGGAATTAATCTGGATGAGTGTCTTTACAGGTCTTATTCTGCTGAGTTGAGCTGCTACTACTCCACACCGCAGCTAGTATGAACCTCTGAACACACTTCTTCTAATAATCCATCCAGCTATGTGTTGCGTTGGGGAAAACAGATTTTCTCTTTGGTGGGGGTGCGACTGATTGTGTGCTCTTGTAATAAGGTCAAACCCACTTAGCCCTTTCCACGCGACTCCCCTTTCATCCAGATTAGACCAAATCCATGCCATGTTAAGTTAATCTCCTGATCCCCTCTTGCTCTCGTAAGGCGCCTCCTCTCCGAGGGGCAGACTTACTGGCCGTCACACTCTCCAGGCGAATGGGCAGACCGGATTGGGCGGCTGCCAGCAGCTTCAGGGCCACGTAGAACTGAGGTGTACCGAAGAAACCAAGACGCTTCGCTCCACACACCTCGGTCACCTGAGACAAAGAAAATTTAGAAGGATTTTCAGAAACTGAGTCGAATATTATGAGAGTAAGATTTTACCAAAACAGGCTAATATATCCAAAACAATGGTCTGAAATTCTGACACTTCTGCTTTTCTTCTTTTCAGAAACATAATCTGGCCAGATTACACTGTTACATTATTTTACAAAATAAAAGATGAAGGCTCAAAATAATGTATTTGCATGAAATTATTGCCTCCAAACAGAGCAAAGCATGAATAAACTGTGGGGGATCTGTTTATCCTGGACTCTTTTGATTAGAGGTACACTGGCTGCTAGAGGGGCAGCAAAAGAGATTAGGATTATGTAGAAAACAGCTATTCTGGTTACTTCCCTCCCATGAACAGAGTGTGTGGCTTTTACACTGTAGTTTTTCAGCCAAATGTTTATTTATTAAACAATATTAAAACTGTGAATTGGACTGGAGACTCACTGCTCAGGGCACGAGTCCAACCAGTCAGCCTTTGCGTGCCCACATTAAAGGGCTAGTTCTAAATTTGTGCTCGTTAAACTAACTAAGATACAGGAGATCATTCCTGCCCACTGCAATAAGACTGTACAGTAACTCACCTCTGGCAAAATCCATCACACAACAATAACACCGTTGTCTGTTTTTCTTGTTTGTTTAAATATATATAAAAAAAATTAAACAACTTTGCACTATTGTTTAGTTAGTTTTAATTTAATTATTCTATTTTATTCTATTTATTGTATATACTGTGCATTTTTATATTTAATATTTTTTTACTGTTGTTTTATTGCTTTCCTGTACCTATAATGCTGCTGTAGCGAAAAAAAAAATTCCCCTTGGGGATTAATAAAGTAACTATCTATCTATCTCTATCTATGTAACCGCCTGTAGTTTATCTTAGCACAAAGACTGGAGGCAGCAGGGAAAACAGCTGGCCTAGTTTTGTCCAAAAGAAACACAGTACAGCATAAATAAATCAATAATTACCACATTATTCTGTATCTTTTTGTTTAATTCTTACAAAAACGATGTGTTGTGGTACTGCAGGCTAAACTGACTCGCTACTGGTGGCAGCTTCATACTTTATCTACTCTACAGATACAAGGTATTGACATCATCATTTAGTAAGAAACAAAATTCATCAAAAAGTTTTGTAGGTTACTTTTTCTGAACATTCATCACTCGCTTCTCAGCGTGTTTGATGGGGAAGAGATTGTCTCTAAATTGACACTGCGCTTTGTTCATCTCCCCAGTTGTACCGAGGACAATTCCAGTAGCTGAGTAAGTAAGTCAACGCTAACTTTTATAATCAAAACCAAAAGGCCTGAACTCTTATGGCACAACACTATTGTTAAAGAAAATGTTTTCAGCACTGAGACGGGTGACTGACTGGTACCTGACCGCTCATGTTCTTTTGGCAACAACGGATTAACACTCGTTATCTAACGCTATCAAGTCTTTCATCATCACACAAAATCCAAAAGTCTTCTTAAGTTAAACACTGGAGTAGAATACTGTAAAAAAAAAAAACATGGACACACAATTTAGTAAACATTTGCTTGTATGTGTTTATGAAATATGAACGATAGGGGTGCTGTTAATACCCATTGTCTAATACAGCTGAGGGGACTTGTGAGAAATTATTTCTGCTTGAGCTGCATTGTATTCATTCAACAGGTTTCACAGGGAGAGGACGTCCAAAACAACTAGAGTCCCATGAGAGGCTGAGCAGACAGTGGAGGACAAGTCTGCAGTTGTGGTGAGTGCGCCTGAGGTCAGCGGAGAAAGGTTGATGATAAGATTCTTTCAGGAGCAACGGTGAAGATGCTGAGGAACCAGACTGACGGGTCAGATCTACGACCTGAGGGGAGGAGTTATTTAAGGAGGATGGAAAACTGCCAAAAACCTTTTAGCAAACATATGTCATCACATGTATGACTTTCTGGATGTTAATGGATCAAATGAACTGTTGAAAAAGTAAATGAGAAAATCAAGTTTGATTGAGCCATGGTGCTACACAGACTGTCTGACACACGGGAGCATTTATACAATAGTTTGTGTTTTTAAATTTTGAAGCAGAATTTCCTACTCAACACATCACCGTGCGTTATCCCAGAAAATATTGTTATTCTAAATTACAACAATGAACTCATACCTGATTTCACGTATGCTGTGTTTATAGCTGAAGTGTGAAAAAAACAATCTCGTTGATTCAACCAAGACCAATGTTTCTGTTGTTCCCTTGAGCAAATGTTTCGAGCAACCAGTGATGTGTAGAAGTTGGTCTACTTCTACTCCACTACAATTCAGAGGGAAACGCTCTTTTTCCACTACATTAATCTGAAATGGTAACGCTGGTAACGCTTCAGATTATACTTTTACATTAAAAAACATTAAATAAATACTGTCAAAGATGAAACCATTGGTTCCCTGCTTCTGAAAGGGCCCTGTTGACTTGCTTCAGCTGTTAGCAGTTCAACAAAATTTGGTCAAACAATCCATTTCATAAAAAAGAAAGCATTAGACAGCTAATATTTAGGGGCTATCTTTGGTCCATTGTTGTTTACATAATACATAAATAATACAATTTCTTCCTAATCGATCCTTCAATATCCATTTTGTTGCTGATAATGCCAATTTATATGCCATCCTGTAGGTGTCACCCAGTTCAGGCCCTGACTCATACATATACTTCTACAGTCATCAATACTTAAACACAAGCTAGTTTTAAATGCAGATAAGTTTATGGTCTTCTCCACCTCCACTAGTGACTCTGACTGTCCTGCCATTAAGATCTCAAATGGCACCTCTATCACTCTGGCTGATTTATACAAATACTTCAGAATTTGGCTTGACAGCAGACCATCATTTAGGATTCATATTCAATATTTGATTCAGAAATTTAAACTCCAAATAGGCCTTTTATATAAACAACTATAGAACTTCTGTTCAGTCAACCTCCATGTATGTCCTTGACTATGCAGATATTCTGTATTGTCATGCTGCCTCATCAACACTCAGCAGTTGAACCCGGTGTGTCATAGTGCATTACGATTTATCAAAAATCATACATTTCACATTCATCATTGTCTTCTGTACCATAAGTTTGAACGGACTTTCTTACAGTCAAGAGGAACTTTCATGTTATTTATGTATGAAGGTCTACTATTAAAGCTCTCAAAACTACCTCACATCTCTTCTCTTCATTTAAATCCAGTAACTACAGCCCACGATCACACTGAACCTTAGATATCCCTCAAGTACGCACATATGTTGGCAGAACTGGTTTCAGATCTAAACAGAATCAACTGAGATCTTGGAGATCTTAAAGCTTTACTATTTGATGTTGTTTTTATTATCCTTGTGAAAATTTGAAATTTCGTATTCATTGTGTTGTCGTCTTTTTTTGTTTGATGACTGTGTTCTTGTGAATGTTTCTTTTGGATCTTTATCTCAATGAAACATCCCGATTAAATAAACTTTGTATTAACATTTTTCTTGTTTCTTGACCCAGAGGAGAGACCCAAACTCTAGGCTGGGAAACACTTCCTTAAACTACTAACTACATATAAGCCAGTCATTTTACTTTTAATATTTGACTTTGTTGATAATACTAAATGCTTTGAATGCAGGACTTGTTTCAGTACTTTTACATTGTTACTGTCACTTAAGTAAAACACACTTCTTTCACCGCTGTGAGCAACACAGACTCCGTCAGTCCTCGATGTGACAACAACACAAGGACTCAGACCACACCTTTTTAAACCAGACGGGTTTGACAGCCGGATCTGTCAACGCGTCACTGCTGCACAGATCCCTGAACATGCCTCTGAGCACAAACACGCCAACGACTTGAACTACAACCTGACAACAAACAGTGGCTTGATCTGCATCCACAGGAAAGACATCTAACTAAACATTTTATCATGCTCCCCGAACAAAATGTTCTGTGGAACATTTGCTCCGCTGGCAGTGAAAATAATCTCAGTCAGCATGACCCAAAGTCTGAATACGTCAGTGTAGTGAGCAAAACAATTGGTTTGCCTGCAGCAGGAGGAAGTGTCATGTTTTTCTACTCATCTGTTGTAAACAGAGGTTAGACAAAAAGATCCTTCCTCTGTAAATCCAGTCAGTGCAGGCAAATCATAAATCAGTAAAACACCCCTGTGTTTTCCACATGATGGAAAATGTCCTCTTTTAGACAAATATCTGAAAATATTTACAGCAAAAACTTAAATCATCACATAACATCTAACTTCTCCGACAGCCAAGAGGAAGTCAACCGTCTCTCTGATACTGTGTGACACGATGACCCACATGTCAGCGCCAACCCCAGGAGCGATCCTGCAGGCATCCTGCAGCAGGCCAAACACAGCTCAGAAGGCTAGTGTGTGTCAATCACCCCTGTGTGGTGGCGGCGATCCAGGCCGGACAGGAAGGAAGCGCAGCTCAATGCCAAACTTCCTGACACCCACACAGAGACACAATAGGCGGCCATCGGCGGGAGCCGGCCCCTCGGGACAGAGGGTGGCCTGAACGGAGGCGGCAACCTGCTGTGTTCATCTGAGCTGGAAAAATGTGTTTATATTCCTGTGATGGGTCAGCAAAAAGACTCTGACTCAGTTGTTTCATGTTGGAGCCAGTTAAAAACTGTCTAACTACTAGCTATTTATATTTCTGTTAAACACGGTTACTATCGGTCCTTAAATAATCATTAAAGACAAGCCAAAAAAAAAAGAAAAGGTTCCATTTATGAGAGACTTTTATCACTTACATGTTAGTTTTACCTGGTTTGAATTACACTTTAATTCTTTCTAAAAGGATTTTGAAAACATCACTGAATAAAATAATGGGTTCAAACTTAAAAGAATCACAGCAATGCTTTTATAAGTTTTAGCTCCTTAACTAAGAATTATGCATGCCTTATGTAATGCTCCAGGCAGCCACTGACTTCCATTCACACCTCTGAACATCAGAGTTGTATGATCCATGACCCATCACAGTCAGCATCAAGTCTGCACAGCATCAGCTCAACAATTTCACTTCAAAATAAATGATTAAAGCAACACCATGTAACTTTTGTTGAATGACATTGACATTGAGTGACAGTTAGGGGGGCAATAAAAAAGTGCTAAAATGTGACATAAACATAACGCATGTGGAGAAAAGTCATCAATTCAAGTAGTATTTAGCAACATTTTGCTAATGTTAGCTACCATATAGTTCATATCAGGCTGAGTGAGACGAAACCACCGACAGCACACAACTGAGCAAGGTTCATTATTGCTGTATAATTTTTTTTAACTTTTCACTTGTAACATGAAAAATGCATAATTTTCTCTTTCAAATGTAACATTGACTGGCTATAATGTATTATGTGATGGTTTACGCAGCTGAAGCAAGTTTCTAAATTTCATATTGGACAGAAATGGATGGAAATCAATGGTTGCCCCGAATACTATAGCACATCAACAAAAAAATTCAAATACAGAAGCACGGTTTGAAAAACTATAGATGGATTGACAGAAAATAAACAACTACTCTTTAAACTTAAAATTATGTTTGAGTCCTTTTTAGTAAAAAAAACCCCACTTCTCTCAGGTTGAAGTCATCCAGTCCAACTGTCATTGGTCGGATTGGCCTTTATTCACTATTTTCCATCATTTCCATCAAAGTGACTGAAAGCTTAAATTACTTTTAAGAATAATCACTGTCATGTTTGGTACATGAGTAGTAAATGGACTACAATTGCAAAAGCACTGGTGTGGCCCTTTAAAGAGACTTACTCTAATCGCAGGTGATCACAGCACCAACAGCAGCTTTAATGCAGACCTTTACACGTCCGAAATTCCTCTGATCACAATAGTGAACACGATTATTAGCAACACCTAACAGCCTGATGTAGAGAGGAACCATACAGGCGAATGCACAGCTATGTAAATGAGGCTGGTTTCCTGTATGAGAGGAGGGGGGGGGAAGAGAAAAGGAGGTGTGCGCGAACCCCTCTCGCACACACAGCAGCAGAAAGACACTGCACAAAGAAAAGATGCCTCATAATCAAACATATGGCGGATCATTTACACGCCGATCGCCGTGTACACCCGGCTCCGTGTCTGCTGCGCATCACTCAGGTTTGGGGAGCAGCAGCCGCAGCTCGAGCCCTTCACCTTTGATAACATGTGATGACCAAGCAGACGCGCAGACACACACACACACACACACACACACACCACTCACTTTATGCAGGGATTCGGGAGGTAACTGAGACGCCTTAAACAGCTCTGCCACTTTGCTGGACGACAGTTTTCCTGAAGTGTCCGCCTGGCACAGACCGTGGAGACCTGAGTAATACCTCTGCTCATGTTCATTCAGGGAGATGAAACTCCCCGCAGACGCCGCACCAGATTCCTGATCCATTCCCGGGGCTGACGCATGGAGGATCCGCGGGAGAAGCACAAGCAGATCAATACATGCTGCTCCGGACACTGGCTCCCGTTTCAAGGCGGAGGAGAAGGGAGGGAGAGGGGCGGTTTGGCCGGCGGTGGACGGTATTACCTCCAGCAGGAGTGTTTCCAGTGAAGGCAGACTGCCTGCTCAGCTCAGGCGGCTCGTCCACTCCTACCGCCTATTGTGGCTGATTGTAGCACTACCGCGCGTCGCCTCCTGGGGACGATAAAGCAAAGGAAGAGGGAGCTGCTTTATTTTCTTTTAGCCCTATAATGACATGATGAATTAAATCTTGTTTTAATTTATTAAAGATTTTCATACATTTTGTTGCATCATATTACAGCTGTGAAGTGTTCACAAGCATTTCAGTATGTAAATAAACAAGTGAACGCACCGAATATTTCCACCGACTTTACAATAACTAAAAGGAATTTGCGTGTGTTTTCACTTCTGGTGTTCATCATATTATCATCAGTTAAGACAAAGTTTAAACACTGTGGCCCAACCCTCAACACTAAAATCAATCAAATAGACAGATCTCCCACTTAACCTGCTAAATTACAAGAATATTGCACAGTATTTAAATAAAGCAATACTAGTGTTTCAAACAAAACAAATGACACGTTCCTCTACTTACAAATATAACTTTAATACATCCAGCTGTTTTGCAAGCTTTTGTCATGAGTCGGCTGTTTTCCTGAGTATGAACTGCAAAGGATAAAAAAGATGTCATAAAAACATCAACGTCTTTACAGTATGCCTTCATTTGGCTTCAATAGCCAGCATCTGCTCAGTTAAGTAAGCAAGTAAGAGTATTACACCAAAAGCAGTTTGTGTAAATCACTGTTCAGCAGAAACTGAACTGTGATCAGCTGAATCACAGTTAGAATGCAAAACCCACCAAAAACACATATAAAGTGTAGATGTATGTATCCTGAACAATCAGAAGAGAAGAGCAGCTTTTTTAATGTTTTGTTTTAACTGGGTGTGTACTTCATCATGGGTGTTGTCTATTTTATGGAAAAACACTTATGACATTTTATGGGAGCAAAAGATATTTTATTGTGGGTCTACTGCACCGTTTAATGTGGTCCACTGTGGTGTGGATCTTACATGGTAGGTTCAGTCCACGATTAAGTGAGAGAGGCTAAAAAAAAAAACAGGTCTGATGAAAACAGAGTTTTCTGGCTCTGTGTCAACCGATTTTCTTATAAATGTCTGTGTCGAGCACACACTGTGAAATGGTTGAATAATTAACCAAATCGCTGTCAATGGATGATTAACCCTAAATATATTCTGCATCAGCTCCCAGAGCGAGGTTAGACTTGATAAGCATGTTTGAGAAAGTACGAACAGTTCGGCTTGAAACTGAAAAAAACTGCTTAGTCTGACATGTTCCCGTAGCTTGTTTGTCAGATAAGGCTTTTTATCTCCAAGGAATGCAACAGCTCCTCTTATCTGAACTAATCAGTCAGAAGATGCACTCTTTCAGCTGGATTTGATACAAAATGTGTGTTTCTGTTTGCAACCCCACAAAAAGGGAAAAATGTTCCTACTTGATATAAAAGTCAGTAGCTGGGTTGATCCCACTGTGCCTGTGCTGAGTGAACAAAGGCAGACTGAGTTGCTGTGTTTTCCTCCTGGAGGTCTGCCTCTCTCCTGCATTAGCAGACCTATCTGGCTCCTCTAGGAAGCCTGAGCAAACAGGAGCACTTTAGCTGCAGCTCCCACTTCACTGTTTCCATGGAGTACAGCACAGGTCAAGCCCGTATTTTTTTTTTTTTTTTTTTTTTTTTTTTTTTTTTTTTAGAGGATGGATCACTTCAGGTGTGTCCTGGCTTAACCATTAAACCTGAACTTAAACCAATAAAGTCCCTGTGCTGTCCTCCCTGATTCATTGAACACAAGGAGCTTCACCTCAGCTTTTCTATTGTTTTGTTTCTTGTTTTCTGGGAGAAATGCTGGAAAAGATCTTGTTCCTGCTCTGCTTGTCGTCTGCTGCGGCTCAACAGCTCTGTGCACCAGGTAAGTGACAACATTAAAATTTCACTTTTGGTTAAACATTTTGTACTCACACTTATTTTTTCTATTATTAGCAGCAGGCATTGTAACAGTAAAACTGTAGTCTGGAGCAGTTCTCTCCAGTCACCGTTGAATTCAGCCTCTTATCTCTTTACTGGAACAAAGTCAGATTAGAAACATTATTTAGATTTTTTTTTTTGTCCCACAACAATGGTCTTATTACATATCAACCATGATCCTCAAGTAAGTGGTAGTCCAGGGTTTTCACTACTGTTATTAGGCTAATGTGAACCACCGAAGCCAAGTCAGTATGGAGGACATCAAATTAGGTTTTGCAATTTTTCTCTTTGGCTTTTTGGGTGTTGTTTGTTTATTATCTGCTCTAGCTTTCCCACATTTCTGGAAAAATGTGACACAGATATTGTAATAATAGTGGTCAATTTTACATATTTTTAATTTAAAAACATAAAACAAATAGGTGAACCTGTTCTTCCACAAACGTGGGGAAAACACTAATAATCTATCGCCAGGCTCTGAGGGAATAAATTGAAATAATGTTGACTTCACCTCACAAAGCTTGGACTTGGAGTCAGTCTAACAGCGCAGATTGGACACGTTACATCTGAACTATTTATTTAAAACCTCAAGCAGAAATTAATGGCATGTTTTTATCTTTATAGATGCTTCAGATGGATATAAAGTTCGACTCAGCATCAAAACTGCTCTGGGAGATCAAGCTGTACGTACATATTTAATTAATCGTCCTCATGCAGTAAACAGTCTTGTTATGTATGAATCAGAGTACTTCAAAACATCACATGTATGAATAATAACAGCCTGGATGTTGCCCAGAATTCTCTTAAAGTGCACATGACTCTACTTCCTGTGAGGACAAAGTCCATGTTGTGGGATGTTAACCTGAAAGGTCCTAATCTGTTGTTGATATTGCAGTACGACTGGAATGAAAATGAAAAGTTCCTTTTCCGGGCAACGCTGGCTTTTGCAATGAGGAGTCACATGGGAGGACAGCAGTTTGAGTGAGACCTGTTTTATTGGTTTCATTTTCCTGTTAAATTTTTACAAAACAAGACAGAAACAGTTTCCTTGTGTTTCTTAGAATAGGCCGTAAAAGGATAATAGGACATCTTCTTGTACCATGATGAGATCAGTTACTCATGTTTTATGATGTGGTCTTTATTGTCCTGTGGTACTTCCCCAGAGTGTCAAACATCATCGTGTGTGAGGAGACTCACAGAGTGTCCTTCTGGTTCGTGGTGACGCTGCCGCTGAACACCTCGCTCCTGGTTGGTAAAGACGACGTGGAGAAGGCTGTGAGGTAATCACATGTGCCCATGGAGTTTAATTTGAAAATATGAATCACTAATATGATGTTATTCTATACAGAAAGGTCAGAGGTCATGTTGAACTCTGACATCCAGAGTCAACGTTGCAATTTTATGTTTTGTTTCGGAAACGCTGATACTGTCCTGATGAATGAGGTGTGTTTGCTTTGCACTGTTTTCATGTAAGAGTATAAATGTAATTGAATATGGACCTTTTTTTTAAAAATGCAGATTAATGACTAATAGGGTTCCAAATAAACAATAAGCCCTTCACCAATATGATATTTTAGAGGTCCTAAAAGCAAAACTGTGGATTTGACCAGCAAGTCCGAATAAAACTTGTTAAACAGTGACAACTGTGGAACAATGGGGTAAAACGTGGTGTAGCAGGAGTTCTTTTATACTAGCCATGTTACCAGACCCCAATTTACTGCATGAACAATTATAAATCATAAGTCTGGCTGAGCTTAGGGAATCATTTCCAGTCTTGCCTCCGATTGGACGTAACCAATTGTTACGCAATGAAACCGGCTGCAACAACATAGAAAAAAAAAACCACTTGACTTCAAGGTCATCACACTTAACCACCGACACTGGTCACTGATTGGTCCACCCTTCAGAGTGGCTGTTCAAACATGAATGTGAACAGGGTTTCCAGACTGTAAGCACTTTTTGTGCAAATCTGTTGTAGCTGCATCCGTGTTGTTGCTTTTCAAACATACTATAGAAAGAATTGGGGGCAGCAACCTGACGGTATCTTGAAGTCTAAAAGATCTTGAGATGGTTCAGTCCATGTGGGAAAACCCACTGCTGTAATGTAGAGGCTCTGTGCCTTTGTAATTCATACTATAATGTATGATTTGAGTGTTGCGAGTGCTGAGCTATTAAGCAATTTTGCTGCAACCCTCATCTACTTAACCAGTTTTTTTAAAGAGTTTTTTGTCAGGGCTGAATGTTGGCAGTTAAGAAGCTCAAACAATGTAGTGGCCCATTGTATTGTACCAATACTGCTTTTTACAGAGAGTAGCCAGTTTAAAATGCTTGGTCGCCTAATACAGACCTCTTACCTTTGAAGGTTGGAAGTTCAAGTGACTGGGAGAAGACTCTCACTTAGGCCTTGGACATTATAGATCGCACCAGATTCTGGAACAACTTGGACCAGCTTGCAGGGTGTATTGGATTATTATTATTGAAGTTACACTTCATCAGTGATGATACCTGGTCAGTCCCACCCAGGCAATACAGACAGGGTGACTGACAGCTTGGGTCCGGGCAACACGACCTTCTTTGCTTGGTGGCCCCCGTGATGCCCAACATGTTATAGGTCCAGTTCAGATGGAAATATTCTCAACAACATAATTTGAACTTTACAACTACGACTACTACTGCTAGTCTGCACCATTGCGAAATGTGCCAGTTTGCCAGACAACACAATGCCACGTTTTCACCTCAATAACTGAGTTACTTGCAACAGCTGACTTTTTAGTGTTGATGAAACAGCACTGATTGCTTCAATGGGATACTCTGGGGGATCATAAAAATTTATGGGGTGAACTTTAAACAGGAGATCTAGTCTGTTTTGTTCTTTGTCTGAAGCAGTTCCCTTGTTTAGAGACATTGTCTCATAAAAAACGCAAACTATCGTACCTTCAGTTCTAAAACTGCCCACTTGCGACTTGACAAGCTGAGGCGCAGGCGAACTCATCAGCTGGTTTGAGTTGAGACGAGTCATTTCACTCTGGTGAACATTCACTAACAGGTTTTGTAACATGCAAAAAAGGTTTTCTCTCGTCGCGACTCTTTCGTCTGAACTAAGCTACAGGCCTTGTAGAGGGACTGACCCTCCTTTGTATATCACCTCCATGGGTTCACACCCAGAATCCAAACTACAGCTGTGGCACTGCTCCACCAACTCACCTTACTTCCCCCTCTTACTCTAAATCACCTCCTCAATGCAGTCCTCCCATTGGACACCAACCTCCAATACGATAACCTGCCCGCAGGCCTCAGAGAGCAGCTCCACATTCTTTGAGAACTTGAGTTGTTTTCCCAGGTTGAGAACAACCTTGTTCACTGGTCACTTACAACACGTTTTGTGACTCATCAGTTTTGAGAAGAACGTAAAGATCGTCTGGAGGAACGACTGCAGAGAAAAATGTCAGGGAGAAATGTTTGGACTGTTTTGCCTAGATTCAAATTGCAAAATGGATACATCAAAGCATCAATTCATGAAGCAAAATCTGACTTGTATTCATAGCAGTACGGTTCGCCTGGCTCCGCCTTGTTATGGCTCACAGCTTCCGAAACCCTGTTCACATGAAGGTTTGCTCAGCTCCTCTGAAGGGCGGACTAGAGGAAGTGTGATGACGTTGAACTAGTACTAACAGTGGTAGAACAACATTCAGCACATGGTGGTCGATGGCAATTGGTTCAAGGCTGCTCCAATTGTTTCAAAGTTAACGTGAGGTCTACACCCATTCAAATGCAATGACTGGAAACAGTTCTCAGTGGAAGGGGGCCACACCCATATGGTCACACAGTGAATTTGGGTCTAGTAATACCAGTTTACAAAATGGTAGACTGTGTTGAAAATACCTTACAACTGTTTTAAGGTTGTTACAGCAGTCCAAAAAAAGATGGAAACCACAAAATACCCAGAATTTTAGCATAACATAGCTAAACTGTTGTCATTAAGTGTTGCTTCTTCCACAATATTTGTGTCATTCTAAATCCAACCCTTTTTCTTTTTCTTATAGAAAGTCCAGAAACCGCATCAACAGCGCTTTTCTGCTCACTGATACAACCCTTGAGTTCATCGACATCCTTCCCACCCTGGCAGCACCCGTCAACCATGACACCCCTCCATGGCTCATCGTGTTCGGGGTGGTCATGGGTGGGGTTGCCGCTGGCATCATCTACCTACTCGTGTCCTCTGTGGTCCAAAAGAAAGGGTGAGCGGATGACTGCGGATGAACTAAATGTTATCAATATAAAAGTATAATAACTGAGCTTGATTTTAATTCTCATTTCAGCAAGAAGAACGAGAAAACAGCCGAGGATGACATCAATGAAGAGACACGGGTAAAGGTGGTGGAAAACTGTGCTGCACGAGATGGTGTTTATAACATGTCGTTCTTAGATGATGAGCGACTCACACAGATGTAAAACACTTCTATAAATACTCTTCCATGTCAGCCGTAAGATAGGAAAATATTTTATCAAGCTGCTCTACAGGGAATTTTGTTGCACTGATACTTTGATCTTATGTGCAAAATCATGTGATTCTACTTGAAGGCTCTAATTTAAATCAGTTGAATTTTAATGACTTTTTTCTTGGAGGTCATCTGCTCAACATTTTGTACTGCTGCTTCTTTCATTTCTCAAATAAATGTCTATTTTCTGTGTTGAGGGATGATTTGTTAAACATCTCGGTGTAACAAGGGATGTTTGTGCATATTCTGCAGAATTAATCTGCTGTTTAAAAAGAAAATCTGATAACATAACCATTTATTTTGTAAAGCACTTTGTAATTTTTTTAAGAGTTCTATATAAATAAAGTTTATTATTATCAAATAATTTATTATTATGATTATTTGCAAGTAAGACACAGGTCCTATTGAAGACGAGGGTTCATTCCCGGCTCAGCTGTTGTAACATGTGGAAATTTCATAAAATGCTGTGTCACACTACTCATGTTTCCTCATGAATTCAAATGTTGGTATGAAGTTACAAGATTATGATGAGGTGGGAAACTGGTCAGTTTAAAATGTGATGTTTGTCTGATGTTACACTGCCCCCTGCAGACCATTTGGGGTAAAGCAACAGGTCCTTCAATTTACCCATCTGTTAATATCAGCAGGAGGTTTGTTAGTCCTCTTTTACCCCTTGTTATCTCATAAATGGAAGCATCTTATGTTTGCATGTCTACTAGTTTTGACCAGTTCAGCTTAAAAGAGATTTCTTCCTTTTTAAAACAACCAGAAGTAATCTCATCCAGAAACTCACAGGAGTTGGAAGGATGTCTGACAAATAGTTTTGGGCACAATGTTTTATGCTATATTGACCTCTCAGATATATTTCACAACCTTTTACATGTGTTAAAGACACCACTGCAGTAAGACACTACAGTAGTAGCTAAAAGAAGAGTTAGTTAGGGACTGTACAAAAATGATTGGGATAGGATGAGGGACTGACACTATCAAATAGATACAACACTATATCATTTGAATTTTCTATTATAAATAACACTTATAATACCATTTATTTTTTGGTCTATATTAATAAGTGAAAACATTTTATGAATTTAGAGCAAACTCAAGTTGGTTTTGTCTAATTTAAAGGATAATTCTACCTTTTTTTTTAACCCATAAAATTTCCCAATTATTATAATTGTGGCTCTATGGGTCATGTTAACTTTGCTGAGTTGAATCTTCCCGAAAATAAACTCAGAAATTAGCCGCCTGTTAAATCAATTTGCTAAATGCATCTCCATCTTGAGATGCGAGCCATCTGATCTAATCACCCTCCATATTGACAAATTCATTCACTAACTCCGGATTATTTAGTTGTGAGAGGCAAATGTTCCGGAAACTTCACATCTGATTGGAATGGCAAATTATCAGATGGACCATAATGAGGACGGTGGCAAGTCATTTCAGTTTGATGGCTGTAATTATTCCAATCAGAGCACACAGACGAGGACCGACTGTAAATCAGATGGAAGACACAGAGGATGGAGGCAAAGGCAGAAAGACAACAGCAATGTGCTGAAAAACAACATACTTCAGAAAACTGGAGGTGTTTCTGCGCTCACTGCTCTGCTGCCGACTGAGGAGGAAAACTTCTGCTGGAAAGAGAGGAACCGGTTGATGCCACACTTGCACAATTTCCATGTGTATATGGATGAGAGGAGTCCCATCTGTGGCTTTGATAAACATTTGTGTCCCTGAGATGCTGTTTCATCTCCCTGAAATCAGCTGAAAGAGAAGAAGAAGGCCTTGCTGTAAAGTAAAGGAACACACGGTTAACAGAAAGACATCCGCAGCTTCATACATGTAAACAGACCGGCGTGGCGGATGAATATGCACAGTGATCAGGTCAGGAGCAAGTAGTCCCTCATGGAGATCTTGAATGTAGTTGGCAACATGGCCGTTCAATGCAGCTAATTTCTGTGTATTTCAGTCAGACTCAAAAACAATTGTTTAAAATGATTCATGTAGAAATCGTTTTTTGTTTTTTTTGGAAAGCTGTAGGGAGCGTGCAGAGATTCCCCGAATCTCTACAACTACGGCAGGAGGAGTAAAGGTCACAAAACAGCCACATTTATGTGAAAGGTCAAAAATAAATAATACAAATATTCTTTAAATCCCAGGAGTGAAATCAATAGAGGCAAAAATTATGGAAAAAATGTAATGATGCTATTCGAGCCATTCTTTGCTTTTCAACCAACAGTTGACTTTCATGACACGTTTCATTTGACTGTAGTTCTGAATGCTGTCAGGATGCAGAAGAGGTATTGTAGACAAATTACAAAGATCCGATTTCTCAAAGCGATTGTTGATTATTATGGTAAAGTTAACAGTTATGACCTGGAACAGAGACAGAATTCATCTTTATAGTATTAAACACTGATTGCTTTTAGACTTCCTGATCTAGCTGAGATAAATTCTAACTCTGGGATGAGAAAAGGTTAAACGGCCTCATCTCCCTTTTCTGACCCCGCGCCCACATAATCTTCACTGTCCCTCAGCGTCTCCTGTCGTGGAGACTTTATATCGATTTTTGGCTTAAAAAAAACAAATCACATCCTCCTTTCTTTCTCAAAATTCAAATGTTACAACTATATTTCCAGCTGCTCTACTTCAATTTTCCAACACATTGTTTTGTTTAAAGCACAAATGCAACCTTTATGCTTAACTTTAGGTGGCAGCATCGTACCGTCAGCTGCTGCTGCTGCTCCCTGGACAATCACTGACGTCCTCTGCACTTCACAGCACTTTTCATAACACTCTTTAAAGTCTGCCCAAATATACCATTGAAACATTTGATTTTCAAACATATTGTAATTTACTGCTACTTTATTTGTCTGACTATTTTTGAAGTGATCGACTCTCATGCTCTAACTCACGTCTATATTTAGTCCATCGTTAGATTAAATGTGTTCCTGTGATCAGAGAGGAAACTTGACATTTGTGCGGCGATATTTTGTCACACGCGTTGAAAGAAAAACTTGCAGCATTATGCCAGAAGATGCGACAGTATCCTGACAATATGCAGCGCGGTGATGAGTAGTTATCTTTTGGCGTTTCATTCCCGGGCCTGACAGGAGTCCAATCTCTCTTATGCCTCATTTTTATTGTCAGGACGCCAAAGATTTTCTGTCAATTCCAGTCTGAAAGTGTTCCAATCTTATGAGAACGATGGCTGATTAAGACCTGCATTCCCACAGCAAGGAGGAAAACAGGAAGGGGGGGATAATTGCAGAAAGTCAAACACCCTCTTAATCATATTATTGGAAATAATGTCATTATTTTAATAACTCCTCTTCATCTCTGCTGAATAATAAATGAGTTTTCAAACAGCTATAGAAATGAGTCATTGTCAAATGACAGATTGGCTGAACGAGACCATGCAATCTCAAAGTAAATGATTATTTTGCGCTTGCCTTGTGTTCCCGGCTCCTCACATGAACAATGTGTGTGTGTGTGTGTGTGTGTGTGTGTGTGTGTGTGTGTCCCGCGTCACAAAATGGCTTTAACCTAATTGTGTCTCTTTAAAAGGTGGACGATGGATACGCCTCTGGAGATAACGCCAGACAAGCAAACACAATGCTGAATTATAAATCATCCTGTGTGGGTGAAATTATGGGCAGCCTCTCATCGTGTCTGCTGCACTTTAATAACTGAAGATCGGACACTTAATTTCCCGTGTGGTGACTGCAGTAAATATCCATCTCCCCACAACACTGTTGAACAATAACCACTAAAACCCAGGTTGATGTTTATCTACATATGGACATTATTTACTGTACTTTCACAACAGTACACAGGTCTTTGACAGTGACAGTCTAATCTTTTTCTAGCTGTGTGCAGATTGCATAGTGAGCAGGTTTCTCTACTGTAACCGTGACTACTTGCAGTCTCTCTCTAGTTACATGATACAGATGTGGACTGGGTTGGAGAGGCTGTGTGAACATGTGGCAGTGGGGGCCTACATCGGGGTACTGTGTAGGTTTTTAAAAAAATCTCCAATTCAGATGCAAATGCATTATTTTCTTGAGAGTGTGCTCCTATTTAAACTATCAATATTAAATATCACAATTCCAGTCAATATTTGATGAGGCCTATTTTCTAACAATGCAGCTTTCAGGGCTTTGAATCAATATTTCAAAAAAAGTAAATTTTTCATTAACTTTAGCTTTGAAAGCCCAAGTGCATTATTAATATTTGTTACAAGAGCAGTGTGAAAAGTGACAGGTTCCGTATGCATTTTTTTCTAAACACAGTGGAGGTGAAAACTATACACTGTGCACTGATTGCGCCGCAAATTCTCGCTCGACTGTCAGCCTCCTGCCTTTTTCCTGGCAGGGGGGAAAAACAAGACGATTTCTGTCAGCCGCTGTGTATTTTGCCGCCCCATGCTGTGTTTAAAATCCATCACTGTCAGCAGCGAGTTCTCCTCTCCCAAACTTTTTCTTTCAGTGCAGTCTAAAAATCCCATCTCTGCTGTTCTTTGTCTTTGTCCTCACTTTGCTTATGAGTCTCATTAAGACAAGCGTCTGCAGTCTCGCCTCCTTCAGTCGCCCGTGTCTGTCCCTCCTTCTCCTTCTCCTTCTCCCTCTCCTTCTCCCTCTCCCTCTCCTTCTCCTTCTCCTTCTCCCTCTCCTTCTCCCTCTCCCGGATGATCTCCACCAGCCTCTGAAACTTCTGGTTTAGCTCCTCCATCCCTCCCACCACCTTCCCGTCGTCCTTCTCCCCATCGCTCTCCAGCGAGCTCAAAGACTCGGCCCTCGAATCGCGGCCCTCGAACTCATAAGTCTGCAGCGAGTCGTAGGGCGGCTGCGAGAGGTCAAAGGTGACCTGATCCAGACGGATGTTCAGGAGCTCTTCCATCCGGAGAGGCTGAGGGATGGCGGCTTCTGTTCCCGCGGGCTCTCCGCCGCACGGCCAGCCTTTGTTGTTGCCAAACATCCCTCCAGGTAAGGGCAAAGACTGAAGGGTCAAATCCTTTCTCTGGAGTCTGCACATGTTCAGTACCTGCACCCCCCCTGGGTACAACCCACTGCTTCCTGTCCCGTTCACGCACGTCCCTCTGCTGTTTGGGTTCAGCGAGCCCACAATGCTATATGTGTCTCCCTTCAGGTAAACAGGAGGGTTTACACAGCTCACTTGGCTGCCGTTGGAATAATTTCGCTCTGAAAGGGAGGGAATGGACGAATCAGTGTCAATGTCATCCACAGTGCAGCTGGTGGCCCCAGTGCTGATCTGAGTCTGGGATGACCCCGGCCGCCCCTCTTGCTGGTTTGATGAGAAGCTGGTGTGACTTTGGCATGAAGACTCATTTGTGTCACAGTAGGTCAGATCTGCAGCAAGGCTGGCTGGCTTTGATTCGCTTTCTGTTGGGCTTATCTGGAAAAGAAAAACAAGAGATTAAAAAAGACATAGATAACTGTGTGGAAGCAAGAAAGGGCCAAAATTATGGTAGGTAGGTAGGTAGGTATATACTTTATTAATCCCCGAGGGGAAATTTTTTCAGACCTTTTTATTTTTTTTTTAACCAATTTAATACCTAATTTTGTTTTTTAAATATCAATGACCTAACGATACTGAAGTCAGTTCATCTATCTGAATTTATGTGGTTTAAATGAGATCAGTTCAAGTTTTACTCTTTCAAAACCTTTTTCAAGGGGGGTTGATAATTCATATGATTCCACTCCCTCAACTGAACTTCCACTTATTTATTCATTTGAGTGACAGAAATTGACCCGATTCAAAAGAGATCTGACTGATGTCATTCCCACTCAATTTCATGAACTTGGTACTTCAAGATTTAAACTTTTTTTTTTATTCATCTTGAACATTTTGTTCAGTCCCTGATATACCTAAAAAAAAAAAAGAGTGCTGATAAATACAGGAACACTAAATCGTCATAGGTTTGGAGTGCAAAGATATTTTGACCAGATGTGAATTTGATTTTTCACATGTTGCTTTTCATCATAAGATGTATGAATTTTTAACAGTGAATTTGTGTAATTAAAAAAGAAAAGAAAAGCGGAAAGTAAAGCATTAGAATTCAAAGGCCACATAGAAATACAGTATACATATACATACATATTTAAACTGCAACATTACAGGTTGTAAAAACTTTGTTTTTAACAATCAGCTCCTTAATATGAGTCATGAGACTGTACATGAACACGTGTTGGTTTGAAGAGGGCGGGACTTATGCTTATGTCAGTTTCTCATGCACCAATCAGGATTTAGCAACATTTTAATAACAATCTAATTAAACAAGTAGATTAAAAAAATGTTTTTTTACTTTGATTGTTGTATTTTTTACTCAGGAATATTTTAGGATACAATTTGCAATATCACAGTTAGGAATTCACTTGCATACAAGATTAAAATCCTTGCTTCATGATAACTGTTAGATACTTCTATCTGTTTTTTGCATCACTAATGTCTGACCTTGGCCTGCTCCTGATTTTCCGTTGTGCCAGCTGCGTTTGCTTCACTGCTTTCATTTCTGTCTGTAATTTTGGTCTTCACCAGCATGCGCTCTGCTTCGAAGCTGCCGGGGCTCATCTCCGGGGAGCACAGCAGAGGCTCAAAGGTGCTCTGGTTCTGGATGATGAGGGAATTTCCAAAATGACCTCCGGTGAGCCCGTGGGTCAGCTGAGTTAGCTGCAGACCTGCTTCCAGTGGCCCAGCTGGATAATCTCTGAGAACAGGCAGCGTGTGGATGCCGTAGCAGAGGCGTCCGTAGAGTGGAGCGGAGCCTGGCCTCGGCTGAGGGTCCAGGCCGGAGCGCGGGTGACGACTCCAGCTGTACGTCCTGGCCCTCGGCGGATTCGGCTGGGTGTACCATCTGTGCCAAGAGATAAATGTCAGAGAAGCACACGGTCACACACAAACATGCACACGCGCCCGCAATCGACCATGGCAAGGATAAACTTTATTTATTTTTTTTGGGAGCAGCTCACATGTTTCTGTTGTTGTGTATGTGCTGAATTCTGTGCATGCTCTGCAGTGCTGTAATGTCAAAAGCTGCGGTGTCTGCTTCCCCTCCCCCCTCGTCATCGTAGGATATGATGTTCTCTCTGACATCATCCTCCTCGAAGGGTGAGTGGGAGTCTCGTTTCTGATGGCGCAATGACAGCGACAGTGCACACACCACTAAAGGGCAAAGAAGAGACACATGACCACGTACTCTTTCCATGGTAAAGAAAAGACCTGACACAACGGCTCAGCATCTTTCAAAAAAGTCACAAACAACATATTTATAGAAGTCCACAGACTTCAGAGAAATGACACAACCTACCCAACAGAGTGGTGACACAAGCCAGCATTGCCAGTAAGGTGACCAAGCTGAATATTAGCGATGGAGAGGCAGACGGCATGGGCAGACAAACAGTGTGTCTCTCCCATCTCCGGTCCCTCTGTTTGCCCCTGTCCTCTGTCTGCATGCCCCCTCGCAGACAGGGACAAATGGTCACAGTGACCGTGCCAGTGTTGGTCAGACCGGAGGCCCCGTCACGCAGCACAACTGGCACGTAGAGGGTGAGTAAAGAGGAGGTGAAGCCAGGGAGGGGCTCCAAGGCAGACTGGAGCACCAGGCTGGCTGTCATACCTGATAACGCAGCAGAAAAAAAACACACACTCATTAAACAAGCAGGACAATCATGCAACAGTTTTTGGCTGCTGGGGTTCTGCATGTAATGGGGAAAAACAAAGCGGATCTGCGCAACCTCCGGATTCCCTGACGGTGAGGTTGAGGGCGGAGCTGGACTCTGGAGGGATGCTGAAGTGGACCGGAGCGTCCTGACCTCCTTGGTCCCTGTCAATGGCTCGGAGAACCTGGACTACCTGTGGAGCACAGAGCAGAAAGATCTCATTGTAGTAATAGTCACAAAGTAAATGTGAGGGGTCACAAGATGATTAAAGAGTCATCTGAAGACATCTAAAATTATTCAGATGAAGCACTCCATCAAATAAAACTCACTCATGACAAATGCATCATGACAAGAGGTTTGCTAGTAGTTTCATAGCATTCGTTGATCAAAAGCTTAATAATTCTCACTGACAATTCCAGATAAGACCCATTTTGAAATCTTTTTTTTTTTTTTTTTAATATGAATTACTTCTAGGCTTAATATTGGTTTACATTTTTTTTTTTTTACATATATTTAAATTTAGTTTTATTGCTCATTTGTTTTTAATGGATTCATTGTTTTAACGCTGTCTGATTTGTTTCAGTTCTGTTTGATGTTGTGCAGCACTTATGCTGTGTATAAATGTGTCATGAATTATACTTGACTATTTATTGCTGTCACATATGCAGCAAAACCCATTCATTGAATTGACACTCTGCAATTATCCCTCAATACAGCAGTTTTCATTATTATTAGTGGAGTCTGCTATGAGAGACTGACCGGATGAAGCACGAAGTCCAGGGTTACTATTTTTAATTCTATATTAGTGTTACTGTTAACTCTCCTGACACTGTATCAGAGCAGTATTAAGTTGCTGCTAATGCAAACCCAACATATCCAGCTGCAGGTGCTTCAGAGTAAAATGTCTGCATTGTTTTTAATTCTCAGATTTTATTCGCCCCATTCCCAAAGTTTAGAGATGTTTTAATCTGGGCTTCATTCATGCAAAGCACTTTATGACCTTGTTTGGAAAATTGCAGTACAAATCAAGTTTATTATTTTCCTTATTATTTTAATCATAAAAGCAATCAAACTGGTGAAACATGGGGAGGCTTTAATTGTGAAGCAGTCACAGGAAATACAGACTGACTGTTTATTCATAACATTTATAGCAGCGGGTCAGTTTTTAAAATGTGCAGCATTAAATTACATCACAGCTGCAATTATTATTGACTGAACTTTGTTTACTGACACACTCGTATGGTGCGTTCAGGCAGCTGGGATGTGGGAAAGCTCCGATTTGATAACCTCCAACTTCCCAGTTGAGAGCGTTCACATGACAACAACAAAGATGAAACATGGTGTCAGTAAAGCTATTCCTTTAAACATGACATTAGACAAACAAATAAAGATCATCTGTTCTTTACACTGAAATCAGCTCTATCTGCTGTCTGGATACTGAAGAGTGACCAACAGCCTCGTCATCACCCATGTAGACCATCACAGAGATGAAATCAGAAGATCATTATTGTTTGTACGCTACGTTTCTACATGTTGTTTTTAGCAGATAGTCAGCAAACTAACGGCAACAAAGTAACGGCTGAGTGTGTGTGTGTGTGTGTGAGGGGGGGCTGTCAGCACTTCTCTGTCAATATAGTAATTAGTGTTGTTTAATGGCACAATACCCTGCTCTAATTAGTATTACCTAAATTAACCATGAAGTGACTTATTTCATGTCGAGTGATGTCAGACCTTCTTATCGCGGCTCTAAATCCTCAGACGTTCCGACATGTGTTCAGGTGTTTTCTCCCACTCGGAGGTCAGAACTTTCCCACTTCCCAGTTGTTTATGAATGCACCATTACACATGCAGTTACCATAGTAACAATACTGGTCAACAAAGTAACTAGAACTGAAATCTTTTCCAGAATTAAAACTTTATTGACCTGTGACCGGTTCGGTTTTTCCGGTTTCCCACTTCAGAGAAACACAGATAGTTTAGTTTATCTTAATGCTGAAATAAAACCCGTTACATATCATATTCATATCCATCAAAACTATTCATGTTAGAATTAAAAATCTGCTGGAAATGAACCTGAGAAAGAAGTAAAAGAAAAACTGAGGAAAGCAATAAATTCGAGTCAAAAATCTGAGCAAAAGAAACTGTACAGGTTTTCCAAAATAATTACCTGCAGGAGCTCGAGACTGAACGGACAAAAACAAGAAACAGTCTGAAGTAAAATGTAATATCAGGAAAAAACAAAAGAAGAACGAACCTGACCGGGGGCGCTGGAGTCACACACTGATGTTGTGTACTGCCTGTCCAACTCTGGCGCATTGTCATTCTGGTCTAGTGTCTCTATGGCAACCACAACCCTTGACACAAGATTCGGGTTGTCTGAAAGAAAAAGAAAGCGACACTAATGTTGAAATTATCACAGAATTCTCCAGCGTTTGTACTTCCACGGCTTGTATTCCCAGGAAGTGCGCTCAGTGAAATATGGCTTTGATAAGCTCTGCTGCTCGTGGCGCCCGAGGGCAGAGGTGCTGACATACCCCTCTGTGTGGCGATGACAGTGATATTATGCCACTGCTCCTGTTCACGGTCCAACTCCATCACGGTGCTGATAAAGCCTGTGTCAGAGGCGATGCGGAACAGGGCCTCGGGGTCTGACTGTGGATCGATGGAGTACCTGAGACACAGAAGTAGGCATGATCAAGAATAGGAAGGAAGAAGACGGCGAAGAGACGAGTGAGGGACTAAATGAGTGAGTGACGGTGGGATGAGCACCTGATGTTGGTGCTTTGTCCCGTGTCTGGGTCCACGGCGGACACTCGGTTGACGGAACACACAGGGGAGCAGTTCTCAGACACGTCCAGATGGTACAAAGCCTGCGAGAACCGCGGCGGCTCATCAGCATTAAGGACCATGACCCGGACTGTTGCCTGGTCCTTAAAGGGACCTTTCCTGATGTATCGGGGATCCACTATAGGATTAGCGACTTCCACAGAGAAAGTGTACGAACTGCGGGTTTCATAATCCAGGAGCTGCAGCGAAGAAGAAAGCAGCCACAATCGGAAGGCTATACTTTATTGAAGGCCTTTCATATATGATTAATATGTATATGCTGCCTATTTCTACCCACATACAATACTTCATAATTCATTTTGGATACTTTTCTCACTTGTTTTTATCACTCCCAACTCCCAACTTCCATTTGCACCTTTCTTTTTTATGTCTCTAATAAATTTTGGGTAATTAATCATCAGTCTCTGTTCTTCCTTCACTCTCTGCAACCTCTTAATTTAAGAATCCACAGTGCTGTAATTATCTCTGAATGCCCAGTGCTGTTAAAAGTCTTAAAAGCAAGAAGACAAATTCACACCGGCTGCTTTTAACATGACCTTCTTGCTTCAAATGAGCTACAGCTTATCACCAGCTGATTATTACTTCATTGTTTCTCATTAATTGCCCCTTGTAGAGCCCTGGGAGTCTGAACCCATCAGCAGCAGAGGGTGTTACAGTGGAGTGTTGAACTATTTCACTGCAAAATATTAATTCGCAGCAAACAGCTGACCAAAGCAACTTTGTTTAATTGCCAGCAATTATGCAAATTAGAGAATTGTTTTTTCTCGTAATGAGGCAATTTAAATGTCTACATGTAGCTTTAGATGCTCTGCCATTTGTAAAGCTTTCAAGGCTGCTTTATACACATTCACTCTGCATGGAGTCACTCACCTTGTTCAGCACAATGACAGCCTCTTTGTCTCTCGCCGTTACGTTGAATATTTCGGCCTCCTCGCCGTCCATGACGGTGAACTCCAGCTGTGCGTTTTCTCCCAGATCGGGGTCGGTGGCGGTGAGACGGCCCACCTCCACACCTGGCGCTGCGAGCTCCGACACAGAGAACGACCACGAACCTGCCGGCAGGAAAACAATGAACATAACAGTCTGAGCACAGCCACTGAATGTCAATGAGGACGCTGGTTGAGTTTGATGTCAAAACACGAGATAATGCATTCGACTTCTCCTACACATATTTCACAACCGGGTTTCCCATTTTTTTCAAATCTATGCTGATACATTACTGACATGCCCATATGTATGTACACTGGAAGAGCTATTGGTTGCTGCAATCATTCCACTTGTCCATATACTGGCTATAAAAAGAGCTCTTCCTCATGCAAATCTAAAGTCCAAAACGGGGCATAACATTAAGAGTCCTCAGTGGAAATATTCATTCAAAAGCTCGGCTAAAGCTATTATCGTATCAAATGAGGTGAGTATGTTCCAGAGCCACATTTTACTGTGGAATTCTCTCTTTGTGGGGATGTGCATTTCTACTTTGCTGCTCTGCAGGGTCGAAATTGAAACACAGACTGTAACTTTTTGAAGATACCCGCTTTAAGACCAGCAAAAATGTGAAACTGTCATTCATTGGTACCTCACTCTATTAAATTCTGTGCTATTAATTATTTAAATACATGTACAAACTTAAAGCCCTCAGTAGGTAAATTATTTTGGCCACACGTGATTCATTTTAGACATTTTCTCTTTGTGGCTTTGAAAGGCTTCGACAGAACAAGCAATCCGAAGACATCACGTTGGCCTCCGCGAACTTGCGATTGATATTTTTGAGTATGTTTGTTCATTTTATAGACCAAATAATTGATAATAAAAGTAGTGGTTACAGCCCTGGTCTTTCACATGACACAAGAAACAAAACATTTTAAAATATTGCATTCATGGTTCCCATAAGATGAAGTGTAATGCTTTTGGAGATCCCCTGACCTTTTTCTACAGCACAACTGACATGTTTATTCGTCGCAATTTGTCTAATACTTTGGTTTCTGACCAAATATATTCAAAATTAAATAAACTTTGTGTTTAGTGCAAATGAGATCATGTTAGCATGCTCATTGTGTGTATGTTAGCATGCTGGCGTATGCAGCTCAAAACACCGCTGTGCTTAAATATCTCAGAGCTGCTAGCGTGGCTGTAAAGTTGTTATCGACACAAGCGTAGATATTCAAACATGGCTTAGCATTTTTTTTTTTTAATAATGAAACAGTTCATTATTCGACAGCTGTTTGTTATTTGCTGATCTGACTTTATGAAGCAAAAGTGGAAAAAACATTTGTTAGCTCAAACTACGCAAATGTGAAGATTATCTTTTCCTTTGCGAATTATTGTGACTAGAATATATCTGGTTTTTGAAATGATAAATTACACAATGTTTCGTGGCTTTTAGGAATTTGGGCATTTTTGAGGACTGGATAATTGATACTGAAAGCAGCTTACAAGTTGTTTTGTCTCTATACACTGACTACCGAGGGGCCAGTGGAAGCCCGGGATGAAAAGTTTGTTTTTAGCGTTATGACTGAAAATTTGCTGAATAAATGAGTTGAGAGACCGATACGATATAAAAGAAAACCACAGTGAAGGCTCCGAATGGTTTAGTCCGCCCTGCACAAGGATACATCTCTAAATGCAGCTAATTGAGCCCACTGACAGCACTAATGTACACTGTGTTAGAGTCATGTCTTTCCCAAGACTGGGATCCCAAAACACAAGAGACGGAAGGCAAAGTAAGAGTTTACGAATGGGTTAAGCTAATATCAGCAGTTGTTTAGATTGAAGACACTCAGCCAGAAATCAAAGCCTGGAGACTATTTGCATTGTGCAACAAATTAATCAGCATTATGCATCACGTTAGTATTTTCTGATTTGTAGGTATTAGAAAACTAGTTGTAAGATGATCATTTTTAGCTTTGTCTTGCAGCTTGAGAATGATAAACATAGATGAAAATAATGTTTTTAAGTGTGTTACTACCAGCAACCCTCAATTAACCAGAGTAAAGCACTTGTAGGCTGCAGTATGTTGCAGACTTAAGCACATATCACAGATGAATATGACTTTAAATGTTTAAATGTGCTATGAACAGAGTACATGAGTGACAACCCTAATAAACATGACAGATTCGTATGTACAACTGTAGGCTATAATATTTGTAAGAGATGTTCCAGAGATGTGTGACAGACGTGAATAGAGAAGAAGACGGCCCACAGAGACTGCTCATGTACAGGGTCCACAACGTGGTGCCCCACCTCTGATCCCATCACTAATATTAGAAACACAATGAATAAGACTATGTAAAGCCTCGTATCAAATAAGAATTATCTGTCCCATTCTGCTATTAATGAGTTACTGAACTGAGAATTACAGCCTTGCTGAGTTAATCTGTTATTGTTTAGCCTGGATTACAGTCTGTCCACTTAGCAGGCGTGAAAAGACATTCTGTGGCAGCTCATGTCATTTTCTCGGCATCCACCATGATGATGACTTCTCTTCTCACTTGCATCGCAACGAGCAGCAAATTCAGAGAAATGCTTTCATTTCACTCAAATGATTGTTAATCATCCCAATCCTCCACACAATAAGGAACATTCAATTTTTTTTTTTTTTTAAATCACACCCCTCGCATTGAGAGAGCGCACGACAGTAAATGAGCTGTTTGCTTAAATTGTGGCATTATTGTCAAACTGAGAATAATGACCCGCGGGAAGGTGGGGAGGAGTGGGAAGATATAGTCAGATATCAGTAAATAAGTAAACACACTGGTGGCATTTGGAATTATTAAATTGCTCCTATAAAACATTGTATTGCAGCACAATATATCAACACAGGGAAAGGGGTCTTTAAACATTAAGATGAATGGCAGTAAGCAGAGACTGTCAGGAAGAAGAAGTGGGGAGGAAGATGGGGGGGAAAGCGAACAGAGGAGAGGTCGTATAGAGAGAAATGCAGTATGTGTCTGAAAGTGTTAGACACATTCTGCAGTGATTTTACTGTCTATTGAAGCAGAAAGCACTGAACTTTAAGATGAAATATTAATAGTATGGAACAGGGAAAAGCTTGGATAAGAAAAAGCGGACATGATCTTTCACTCTTCTACGTCAAGGCACAGTCCATTTGAACCAGAGGGACCAAACGGGCGTGTTAGTAGGAATGTTAATGCCAGTCAATCTTAGCAAAGGTTATGTCATTACAACCGATTAAAAAACAATGATTAGGAGGTGAGCGTCAAATAAAAGAGCAATGGTGGAGTGACAAGCTGCTTAGCCACTTTATATCTTATCTTGGACCTGTCAAGAAAACCAGGGCCCAAAGGAGGCAAACAATATCAGACTCCTGTCACAAATGCCATTACAAGATGTTTCATCATTTTAATCTTCACTGACTCACTCACACTCACACTCACACACACACACACACACACACACACTCACACACACACACACACACACACTCACACACACACACACACACACACACACACACACACACACACACACACACACACACACACACACACACACACACACCAATTTGACAGCGACAGAGATTGAAAGCAGCCAACACTTATGATCACACATGGTGATCTGATAACGGCATTGCTCACTCCTTCTGAAGTGAGGGGGGTTGTCGTTAACATCGCTCAGCTTCACGGTGACGGTTGTCGTCCCCGATAATCCGCCCAGATGTCCCCCCATGTCTTTGGCCTGGAGGACAACCAGATATTCATCTTGCGTCTCTCTGTCCATGTCAGGTACAGCTGTCCGCAGCACGCCTGGTGGGGAGGAGAGCGGGACACGGAGCAAAAATCACAACAGCAACAGATTTCGCAGTGACACGATGTCTCTCGGCATTACCGTCAAAGCGAGTCAGATGCATACATTTTAAGAATTAGGACGTTGCAAAACGCATGACTGCGGGCCACTTCTGCTTCTGAGCAGATCGTATAAAATGCAAGTTGTTGCAAATGTTCTTATCCACAGTGGACATATGGCAGCAAAGGATGCAACATATGATATCTAACAGCACCCCTGGGATTAAACATGTAAAGTGAAATCATCGGCGGGAGAGGCATTTAACGATAAACGGCTTCAAAGGGGATGTCTGGTGCACACGGGGACATAAACAGACCTGTCTGAGGGTCCACAGAGAAAACATCCTGGCCCTGAGTTATGGCGTACACGAGCCGGGCGCTGTTTCCATATGTGGGATCGTCAGCATCTCTGGCTGTGACCGTGACAATGGACGTGCCTGTGAAATAGAGGAGGCAGGACACAGGTGACAGGTCAGAGGGCCCTTTCAAATTAGAGTCGCTAAAGCCGGTGGCTGGTTCATGTGTCATCTACCAGCGAGGCTTCACCACAAATAAAGAGTTTACACACTCGTGCTCAGCTGCTGTCATGCCCGAATTTCCCCCCACAAGTGTTATCTTATCCTAAATCAATCTTTTGAATATCAGATGCTTAAATATGTAGGATTAAAAAGATAATCCAGTACTCTGTTGTCTATCCATACGCACAGGATGTTCTAAAAGACACGTCTTTTCAAGAAATGAGGCTAAATACCCAGTTAGGTTATTGTACAATTACCCTCCTTGAAGTTGTGCCAAAGGCAATATATTTAGCCACATTTTGGAAAGAAATGGGATTGTTTTTAGCATACTGAGAACATGAATAGACCGCTAGGAAGATGATTATGCTGCAGAAATAGATTGAGGTTCTTTTGTTTTTTTTTAGCCATGCTAGCAGAAAACTGACAATGCCAGTCCGTTTGGTAGGCAGTCAGTCCAGCACCTTAATCCTGAACATAATATTTGACAATTACTGTACAGTTTGTCCAGTAAATTTGGTGGTGCCCAGAGGATAAATCCAAATGCCAAAATATATGCAAAATAAATGGCATTCCTGTAAGTCCAACCTGTACGTTGGGTTTGCTGCTAATTCGCAAAAAGTTAGTATGTCAACAGGCTAAACTCAGATGGTGACTAATTCCAGGGGCGTGCCACATTATGTCATTCATGACAATATTAGTGTAACTTTAACATGATTCAAAAACACTCCATATTGCGATAATGGCAATATTCAGACTTGCTCGTGCGATGGCGTCACGCTCTGACGTAGCGCAGCCGTACGGCGGCATTGTGTGCTCGCAACAACCAACATGGCTGACAGCGTCTCCGTGGTGGAGAGTCACCTCCAGAAAGAGCAGCGCCTTCAGGAGTGTGGGAGTCGAAGGATCAGATGTGAAACTCACCACAGTCATGCGTTAGTTTTTACTGCGTATTTGAAGGCAAACTATGTCAACTTTAACACTGTTTTTGTTGCAATGTAAGTTCTTGAAATGTGCTAATAAAACATTTTCAGGAGGCTATTTTGTCATCTTGTCAAGAGTATCATTGTGACGGAAATACCCTGAAATACTGTGATATTATTTCATCATCCCAGCTAAATACCTGTTAAAAATGTGCATTTTAATCCTCTCACTATAGGCATGTTGAGAGCATGAGCAAAGAAGCATCTCCTTCCCTACATGTAGCATAAATGTGGGCGTTTAGTCTGAAATAACTCCATATCTACTGTATTAAATAGCACAATATCTATATTTTGAGTGTCTCAGTGAAGTGTACAAGTATGAAATTTATGCGATTTACAGTGACCTCAAAAATGTACTGCCCACAGCAGAGTAAACTGTTGTGTATTACGTTTTATATAAGGAGAAACAGAATGAGTAAAAAAGCTCGGTGTTGTTTTGTGAATCTTGTCTCTAGTAAAAATCAATCGTAATCGACATGAACTCAGCAGAGAAGCTGACCCCATGAAGCAAAACACTATTATCATTTCACAGCCACTTTTCAAGAGATTTTGGGTGCAGTACCACGTTAATGTCTTAGCTGTGTACCTATGTTGGCCATCTCCGGTACCATGGCATCATAGGGCTCATTGGGGAAGACAGGCGGGTTGTCATTAATGTCCTGCACTCGGATGATGAACTCAGAGGAGGGCTCCAGGGCTCGGCCGGTCTCACGGTCTGTAGCTGTTGCAACGAGACGATACTGATCTTTTTCCTCCCGGTCCAGGGACTTGGTGACATGTATGTTGCCGGTGTTGCTGTCGACAACAAACACGGAGCCCACTCCCTCTCCCTCCAAGATATATTTAGTGCGTCCGTCTCCTCTGTCCATATCTGTGTGCAGCTGGAAAATCAAGTACATGCAGAGTAAATTACTGCAACACCTCCAGGCAACATCACTTTCAGATGCGGTGTGCTGACACAGGTATCGCTCATTAACACTCTTCTATTTGTACGGCAAGTACTGCAAACCTGACTGTGATTTATGTTGAGATGCGATGTGCTCAGTGAATCTGAAATGAATGGCACCAGGTGTGGAAGACACATATGGTACCAGGATGAGTACTAATGCATTCGGATAATTAACTCATTGGACCAAACAGGCCATTGGGGGATTGTTCGGGGCAAATCCACATCAATGTGGACGGTGGCTCTGCAAATGTTATACATACACGTTCACAGATGCATTCTGCTGACGCAGGCAATATCCATCTGCAAATCTTTCTGTCTCTTCCATCCATCTGTCCCTTCCTTCCCCCTTCTTGTAAACCCATCTGCCTGACTTGCCCGTACCTTTTAAATCACCTCTTTTTTTCCAGTCCTTGGTTCACTCTCTTTTCATCAAGTTACCTCGGTTACACAGAATGCCCATCTGCTCCCCCCCCTCCCCCCCCTCTCCCTCCCCTCAACCCTTCTCCCCCTCTGACTATCTGTTTTGCTCTCTGGTGCAGAATACTGGTTCGGTATTTAATGGCAGAGAGGATATTAGTGTGAGCTAGATAGGTAAAAGGCCAAACACACAGAAATAGAAAGCTAAAGAGATTACTCAGCCTTCATCACACTGAGCTTTCTGACCAGAAACCTTCACATCTCTCTATCCTTAAGGCGCATCTGCACATGTTCATAATCCACGAGGCTTACTCTCAGCCTCTGCTGTGGACCTTAGATATATTATGAAAACCAAAACATTGGCATTAAAATGCAGCTGCAACACTGACTGTTTACAAAAGTGCAGAGCAATTTGAAATAATTTTTTGGGAGGAATATTCATGTGATGGCATGAAAAATCATGCAACCAAGAAATACAGAAATGTAATTGCCTACATAGTGATGAGAGCAGAAGTAAGCCTAATCATTTGTGTGCTTAAGACAGATGCCTACTTCAAAGTAGGCACATATTGCAACATTCAGCAGCGCATGTTTAACAACATATGTTCACAATTGTGCTATTCACACACACTGCGCACAGACCATGCAGGCAAAAACATATAAGATTAGTGTACGTGGTGTGTGTGTGTGTGTGGCATGCACGGGCTGGAGGATGAAGCTGGGGATTATAGGAAGTCATGATAGCATACTCTACAAATTGCCAGATAAGGGACTCAAGGTTTTTTTTATTCATCCTGACACCCACACCCGGCTCTCTCTCCTTTCTTCCATAAAAGTAGCTTTGATTTTGATCCCACTCTTCGCCACGAGACATCTTTGTCAGAAACTGTGCCTACCTCACTGCCTTGCTCCCCCCCACACACACACACACTCCCCACTCCCTATCCAGCTCTCCTGTCCTTGCCGTCTAATTGCTAGCTCAGTCCTGCTGTGCTTCGGTCAGCATGGAAAAACACACTCACGGTGGGGAAGAAATTTATCCACCCTGTACCAACAAAGCAAGAAAAAGAGGAAACTGACTCTTCCAATCCCTTTGTCACTTTATCTCCCACTCTGTAATCGCAATTTTTTTCCCCTCCTCTCACTCACGCAGTACATCCACCTCCGGGTTTATACCTGCTTCACACTGCTTTTGTCTGGAAGCCAGATTCTTGCCTGTCCTCCACTAGTTCAGGCACCTGTGATTTGAACTGTTGATAGCTCACCTCAGACTTCGCACCGGCAATCAGCATGACGTGATCGTCTCGCTCTTTTTTTGGGGAGCAAACAAAACTATACTGCCTTGGAGGAAAAACGTTGCGCTTCCAACCCCCTCACAATGCAGGGGTACTTTATTACATGACTATCAACATCAAGACTGTGCTCGCAGAGGAATGAGCAGTCCCGTGTGTCTACTGATTGCTTTAACACCCCTCCCTGACTGTATCAATAACAACCAGAGAGGGAGATTAAACATTTATGAGGTGTATACTGCACTGGTAAGAATCCAATCTAGACTGTCACTATAAAGTATACTGCTGGCTACAAAGTGGCTGGCAGCATTCCCCGTTAGCGCTACAGCTGATATAATCCTACTCCGAGTATGCTGGGGCTGCCAGCGGCTGCATTAGTGTGGAGCGCCTGACTGTGAAATGCTACAAGTAAACCCCTGGGATTGAATGGTTCAGGTGTGCTGTGGATTAAATCATCTCAGACACTTCTCGTGTTGCGACACCGACAGCCGTTAGAGGTTGCTGGTGTAAAAACTCCAGTATATGACACGAGAAGTGTTGGCCCTGCTTCATAAACACCACCATTATACCGGTGCGTCATTCCTATGCATATCATGTTACATTTGAGAATAAGAAAAACTAATTTTTTTTGCAAGCACAGAAATTATATTTTTAGAAAAAACATTATTATACAAAGAAAATAAATCTATTTTATTTCTCCTTGAATGCATTATGCAATTTTTGTAATAGCCACACAAGTGTACAGTTTGCTCATTTGCCCTCTCAATGACAGCTAGCGTCTGAACAGCTGGTACATTTGCTGTTAGGGGCGACAAAAACACAACATTTGTAAAGGTCAAATTTCTGTGAATAACGAGATAAAGATTTGCTTCACTTTTTGTCTCCATGTGTTTTTAGAGGGCCACAATTGCAGCTAATCTAAACTTAAGTGGAGGAATTTCCTCCACGGCTGCTCCGCACTGCTGTACTAGTGAAACACTGGAAAGCACAGGACACACACTCATAATACGTTTTTAGTGTTGGTTATACAACCAGGGTTATGAATTTCTTTCTCCATTAAGTGTCAATCTAGTTATGTTTTTTGCAGACTGGCTAGTTAAATTCTGACAGATAAATTATACTCAAATAAGTTGTCTAACTTGATGATTCAAGCTACACAGTCAAGGCAATATAATCAATCAATGTATAGTTATTTAATAAAACAGTTTCATTTTATTTTACCCCAGCGGCATAGCGCTATTGTTTGAAGTACTGTAGAGCATGCTTGTGTGCGCATGGGCGCGCCAACAGGTGCAGACATGGTTTAAGCAAGTTTATATACAATAGCCTAGATATTTTAATCAATTCTATTTAATAAAGTCAACAATATGATCCTGCTGTTTTTAACGTCGTTCTGGATCACTCATCTAAACTGTTATTGTCAAGATTCAAAGCCAACACGCTGCGGCAAATGTTTCACAATAAAAGCAATGAAGGGTTTCTGTGTACTGAGACACTGCAGCTCCTTTAACTTGAACCGGACACAGGAAGTGTTGAGTTTGTACTAACATGTAATGCTTAAACAGTGCAAAGAGTAGCGGCTCAAAACGAGGCTTCGAGTTGAAGTCTTGAATCAATCAATACACCTTAAATGTCAATATGACAACCGGGACGTCACCCATTGGTTTGTGAACTACCGTTTTGAAGCCTTGAGTTTGGCATTTTTGGCGTCACTGTCTTGTTTTTGTTTTTTTTAGAGCCAGAACTGGTACACAGTTTTCCAAATGACGTACTACCCTTAGTGCACTCACATATAGTACTCTTACCTGTTAGGACTCTTACTTGTGTAGTACTTGAATTTCGACAGGGTAGTGTTGTCTCAGATTGCACACTGCAGTTCTGCCCTTACTGGAAATAACTGTAACATTTGAATGCATCAACTGTCAACATGTCTGCCAGTTTTGATTATTTTACCCAGAAATGAACGTGTTTTCTTGCCCTCTGTTTAACGTACAGAATAAACATGTTGATGGATTCTGTCCAACAGCAGTATCAAGGTACTTAGTGAATAAACAGTGTTCTGCAACAGCTGCAGCTTTCACAGACGCTGCAATTTGAAAATACTTTATGTCGGTGGTGCCTCTCTTTCCGGTACATAACAAACATGGCAACTGTTGAGTGTGGAAAGTGTCCTGGTTTCACACTCCATTTTGAGTGCACTGCATGTTTCCATACTTGTCAGTGTGATGCACTGAAAATAGTGTTAGTACGTAAATACACCGTTTACAACACAGCAATAAAAATTTATTTTTTTTAAAAAGGACACTATGCTCGCCCGCCTATACCGGAAACCTGCCTGCACTCCAGACATGTCAGACACTGAAGTTTCTGCCTGTTTTAAAAAATATATATATATATTGTTTCTGACTTCTGTAGATTCTTTTTTTCTTTTTGGATCTGCTTACCATTCTCTCAGTGTTTCTCTACTTCCCTAGCAACCAATAATACGCCAACTACATCTTGTTGGAGACCAAACAGCTGCCTTTACCTCCAATTTCCAACTGTCAGATTGGAGAGCAGACATAATGGGGTCAAGACACTGCGAGTAAACATCTAAGAGTGTGTGAACTCACTGAGTACACAGGGAGAAGGAAACAGATAAAATGATTGTGCACTTAAGTGAACAATTGCAAATATGTAAATATGTGTATGGAGCAGAAAACAGATTTTTGTTTGCTTCAGTTGGAATATTCTTTGTGCGATTACAACTTATCTATGAAAATGTATGTGCCGGCAACAAAATCTTCCAGTCCACAGGAACGAGGTTAAATATGACATGCTACAGTTAGATGACGGTGATTCACATGTGCATGCTGACTCGTAGTGACAACAGCTTACCCGTCCAATGAGCACAGGCTCGGGCCCTCTGTACTCCTCGATCACAAAGAACTGGTTCCAGAGCCAGCTCCTACGGCGGCGGGAGCGCAGCCCGGCTCGCGGCAGGTACGGCCCCGCCCGCCTCTGTTCAGACTCTGTGACCCATTTAAAGAGGCCCCGCGTCTTCTCAGGCTGAACGTCACCGACACCTGTCTCCAGATAGAGCCCGGGCTGAAGAGCGTACTCCTCCACTGAACTTGGCACTCGACTCTGATCATTAATTACACCTTCAACCTCTCCATTAGTCAAATTGCTCCTTTTCTCGTGGTTCACAGCGAGTTCAGAGCTATGTTTGGGTGTTAGGGCTATGGCAGAAGATTCTGGATGTTTAAGTATGACTGTTTGCTTCGCCGCCTTGTTCATGAAGTCAAAAGCATTACGTTTCCCGTCATTTTGCTGAAAAGCCGCATTTGGCAAGGCTCCTACATCACCCTTTATATCCTGAATCTGACTTTCAAATTCTTTGATTTGCACAAAAAAGTTGTCAGTGGACTCCTCATGAGGTAACACTTGTTGCTTTTTGCTTGATACTATTTGCGAATGCTGATCTTCCTCCGAAAGGCCAGCAGCCTCTGAAATGCCATTTCTTTCCCCTTTGCAGAATAGAAGAAAAAGAAGCACAACATACGCTGCCATCGCTGACGCTCGCCGATCAGTTTGTTTCGAGGGACGGCTGACGAACAGCTGATCAGATGCAGTTTTTTTTTTATGATGGTTTATTTACAGTGTGTCGTCCTCCTGCTCCCGCTTCAGTTTGTCCTCTCCTCTCCCCGGAGTGCGTCTTCATTTCTCCTTCGCTCCTCACATATTCCCATGCAGTACACATGCTGCACAGGATCACCTGAGAGGAGACATAATTAGTAGGATCTTGACTGGAGTCACTAAAATGGGAAACAAGTGCTTCAAGACAGTGAAGTGAACAGACAAAGAAGCTGCCGTCTTCCTCGTTATCTTATAAAGAAGAGGATATTTTGAGACGAATATCCAGATAAATGTTTGCTGAACAGCTTTGTTTGCTAATGTGAGTCGGGTGCTGTAAAAATAGCCGCAAGTTTTACACCGAAACTGCGAACATTTTGATAAGAGTTCACTTTGTACATGATGCCGTTTGTCGTCTTTGTCTCATTGCTGTTGTGCGTGAATCTAGCTATTGATCACATTCTCTGAGAGATAAGTGTGCTCTTAAAATTTTCAATTAATTTAAAGCCTGCGGGCCTGGCGATGAGGTGGCGCTCAGGTACTTTACTGCTCCCTGTCTCACACAATTGCCTGGACAGCAGGTGATTGATGCCATCACTAAAGATGGTCTCCCCATGCCTCAATGCCCAGTAGTGAAAGAAGTTCCCCTGAAGAGATTAATTAGGCTCATAAATAATTCAATCAATGACTTATCCTCATTTCCTAAAAGTTTAATGAGCTGCCTTTTGTCAGTGTTTGCCTCAGATCCCGAGCCATTGATATTTGAAACTTGATGCGGTGAAAAGTGTCAGCAACTTAACAAGACTGAAACTGTTTGATCGCAGTTTTTCCAACCACGTCCCCCACCTGCATCCATCACGCTGCCTCACTCTTTCCTGTGATGAATCTAACATTTCTGACATCTGCTTTCACCTTTCATGCACGCCTTCGTGCGTGCATTACCATCTACACAGTGCAACCGTGCACGAGTCAGGTACACAGGTAGGTTGTCTTCAAACACATTTAAATAAAAGTTTCTATCTGTGCGTTTCTCTTCTGAGCAGTTTTAAAATCCCCTAAAGAAAGGGGAGATTTTCCTGCATGACCTACTATTGCATGCAAATTATCAATAATTCCGCTAAAGGACATAAATGATATACTGCACACAGACAAAGCCGAAACCTCCGGCCTGTCCTGACTTAATAAATGTACAGAGAGTCTTGTTCTTTGATAAATTTAAAGGGAAATAAGCAGAGAGAGGGCCATATAGAAATGAAGCAGCCTTTGATAGGACTGCATAATATGAACCATAACATTTTCTGATATTTCCAAATTAATATACTACATATGAAAGGAAGAACACATGAAAATGAAATCAATGGTTTTTTTTTCCCTCTCCAGATACTGACCTACTTAAAAAAAAAGTAGGCTTGTGAACACAGACCATTTGAGCATTTGATCATAGAAAATAAAAAGTAATTTGTATCCTTTTTGCGTCATTTTGTTTCTCAAAAGGAAATCCAGCCTTGAGTTTTTTTGTTTCACGTTTGCACACCAATTACACCCAAGTCATCCATATGTAATGCTTCATGTTCAGCATCTGCATGCCGGCATCTTAAATCTATGAAAATACAAGAAGTGGCTCTTCCAAAAACACTTTTGTCTTCCTCAGCTATTGTGCATTAGCATAGACCGAGCTTACATTTCTCTCTGCCAGCTTTGCTCCAAAACCCACGTTGCCAGCAGTACATGTCATTCACCGTTGTTTGAAGTCTTTAGAGTATGAGTGTGTATGAGATATGTGTGAAATGTAAGGCAGGGGATAGAGGATGAAAGCGTGAGGACGATTTGCTGTTGCAGGCTCAGAATGGGATGATGAGTGGTGACATAGCTCTAAATTGCAAATCGCTGTTTCAGTCTCACTTCACTCTGCATAGAGTCGCTTCACTGCAACAAGGCTATTTCATTTTTATTAAAAATAGCCCAGTGCATGTCAGGCCTTCTACATAGGGAAAAATGTAGAGAGATGGAGGGGCATGAAGAAGCAGGGGAGGGGTAATGGTGGTGGTGGTGGAAGTATACTGTGAGTGTGTGTGTGTGTGGGGGGTGGGGGGGGTGCTGGCTGGCTTCAAGCAGCCAGGACTTGGACATATTCTGCTCCATTTGAACATCTCTGGCTTTCTCTCCTTCTGCCATTCGTCTTAATGCTTACAGACCTCTCATCCATTCTCATCGGCTCTCCCCTGCTCGGTGCACACAGGGAAATCTCTTAACGTCTACCTAAATCAGACAAGTGAGGAGAGGCCCACTGTGCTCAGCACATCAGTCACGTCATTACTGTCAAGGTTTGACACTCAGACAGCTTAACTTTAAATGATACCACAGTAAAGGCACTGCGCGGAGCAAGTGTTTAGCCATGTACTTATCTATCAGAAGGAAACGCGTCTGCGGCTTCAAGGTCTACTTGAGAGAGACAGTTGCGGATGATAATGCCTTCTCTGACATTTGTCTACATTTTGACCACAGAAGGACGTAACATTTCTCAAAAGCACGTGATGGCTCGTTACAGCCTCCCTTTGGTCTGTGTTACACACCAACGCGCGTCCACGCGCGCGGGCGCGCACTCACATCTGGACCGCTTATTAGCATAGTAGAGATACACTAAACAGCCCGGAGCGTGACCTTGTCTTGTTGGAGGAAGCCAGAAAAATGACCTACTTGATGCATGTTAATGTGATTTACACACTCGGGCTAACTATTATAATGAATGCAGCGTCCCAAAAATACTGCTGTGGGCTCCTGACCAAAGGTCCTGCGACCCCGTCATTTTAGAAAGCCAGCGTCCCCGCGTGAAAGTGCACGCAGGTGAGGACGAATGAGGGAGCGCGTGCGTGCGTGCGTCCGTGCGTGAGCACACACACACACACACACACACACACACAAAATGCTACCTAGCCAGAAAACGAGAAGGAAAGCACGGCATTATCCGAGCCATCTGTCAGATGTTGGCGCTCGGTTCAGTCACCCAAAAAGCACGGTGAGCTTTAACAAACGTTTCGCTCTGCCCGGTTATTATTTCACCTGAACAGCTCGCACATGCGAGCGGCTGCAAAAAAAAAAGAAAAAAAAAGGCGAAAGGTTTTTTTTCGGCTAATTTGCGAACAGCTTCAAACTGACAGTGAAACAGTTGGAAAACAGCCTCGCCGTGAATTAAAAAAAAAAAGCCTCCAACACCATAAACTGGACGATGAAGTAGGGAGCCAAGAGCTGGAAACTTGTCTCCGTAAACAAGTGAATTGTGGAGCTGAAGAAAAAAGAAAAAAGAAAAAAAAAGTCATTTACCGGAGGAGGATCAGAGCTTACCGTGTGTCTGCGGCTCAGCTCCCGGTGGTCTCCTGGTTTAACGGAGCTGAAACGATCCAACGTGGGGAAGGATGCCGAGGTTCATCTGAGCCCAACGTGAGGTCTGTCCACTTAGCCCAGTCTCTCTGCCTCCGTCTACCCCTCCCTCCCTCCTTCCCTCCTCCCTCCGTGCGGGTCTCTCTCTCTCTCTCTCTTCTCTCCTTCCCTCTCTCCATTACTTTGTAAGTACCACAGAGACGATAGTCACCCTAAAAGCCTGCTATTTCGGACACACGGGGACCACAGAGTACCACACAGATACAATGAATACCCCCTACTAACAAATTAGATTGTCTCACTTTGTTGTACTTGAACAAAATATCTTCTGAATCATAGCTTTGCTTTCTAATTATCACAGTTGTAAGCCCCTTCAGTATTTTTCTGGTTCGGCTCTGTGGTTTCTTTGAAGCCACGCAGTGTTTTTTAATCTGCTTAAATATAGCCAGTCTGCATAATCATCTTCGCTAAGTTTGCATTTTCCCCGTTGTTCCACCCAGAAGCTGGAACAGAAAATTGCCACTCAAGGATGTATTAAAAAGATCAAATGTCATGGTGTTCTCGACTTGCCAACATGTCCCACATGTATGACTGTAATGAACCCCCCTCTTCACACTCTGATGGCATATTTGATTTCAGTCAGTGGGCTGAATGCATCCTTCAAGATGTGTTTTTCTTGGGAATAATGCACATTTCAATATTCAATACATTTGTGAAATGCTGTCTCCCATTAAGTCTTAACTTCCAGGTGATTTATTTGAGAGAACTTTTAACAAGTCAATAGAAATGTGTACTTTTCAAAGATAAACAAACCTTTCCAGTTGGAATAACGAGTAATAATGTGATATTTTTATATTTAAAAATATTTCATGTTTGATTCACGGCCAAATGTTTTTGGATATTTTTAACTTGACAGAAAAAGGAAATGTGATCTTTTGATTAAAACCAGTACTTTGGGAACAGCAGCAGAGCCTCCCTGTTTCAGCGCCTCAATAATGTAAAAAGTGATCATCTACAAAGTGCAGCGTTTCTTTGCACGTCCACGTTTCTTGATCATCCCTGAGTTCTGTCTGATGACTAAGAAACAAGAGAGCCTTTAAACAAGTGGTAATGAGACAAGTGTTCATTGATATGATTAGAAGGAAAACTTGCAACCACAAGGTCAGCCTTCACATCCCTTGTATCCAGCTGGGTTGGGAAGTTTATTAATGCCAACACTACTGAGCAAGCACAAAACAAAGCCGAGCAGTAATCAATCTGCTGGTGAGGATTTGAGCGCTCACAGAGACACATTTCTAAGTACAAAACATGTTCAGAGCTCATACTGTGAGAAGGAACTGTCAAAGAATTTTTTGGCGAACTTCTGCCTGTTAGGGTCATCTGTTTTCAAAGTTATTTTCGAAGGAAAAAAAAAAAAAAAAAAAAATACCCCAAAAAACCAGATGTACTGATGTTACTTACAATGGAAGTCTGTGACATTTCACTTTTCGGTCCGATCCGGTGGAGATTGTTCTGCTCTCAGCTAAAGTTTGCATGTGAGGAGCAGAGACTGCCAAAACTGAACAAAAAGCTTTGAACAGGCTGAGCAAAGGAAGAACTGCTGCTCGCTTGAATCTCGACTCGCATCTCCTTTTATAGGCTCGAAATTTTGATTTGCAAATTCTGTCCCTGCTTCCTTCCAGAACACTAAAACTCTGCACTTACAACTCTGTCCCTGCAAGCTTTCAAATCAGGACCGCCACATTGGTCTACACTTGTTCTGTTTTGTTTTTCACTCGCTCAATAATTCTGCGATTAATGAACTTCCAAAGATGGGAATTATAGATGAGGTTGGGGAGGAAGGGAGGCCTTCCCCTCATACTCTACAGTCAATCATACAATAGTGCGAGTGCATATCTCCACTCGTGTTGCAGTCACGCATCCCTGCCTGTTATTTATTTTATGTTGCTAATAACACATAGACATGCTCGCTGCACACAAATGAATATGCTATCCATTTAAAACCTCATAAACAATATATAGCGATACCTAAGAAATAGCTCATCATATCTGCGAGTGGAAAAACAACTTCATGCACCACTCCAGCATTTTGTTATGTAGCATCATCCATGTCTTATAAATCTGCTCCTCTATGGTGGGTTGGGTTGCCCTGAAAACGTTTCACCACCACACTTTTGGCTACCAGATTACGGAAAGAAACAAAGTGTGTGTTATCATAATTATGCAGACGACACACAAATCTACATAATTATATCGCCAGGGGACTATAAACCCATACAAGGGTTAAGTAAATGCATTGAACAAATCAACAACTGGATGTGCCAAAATTTTCTTCAATTAAAGATAAAACAGAAGTAGTTGTTTTTGGGGCAAAGGAAGAACGATTGAAAGTCAGCGCACAGCTTCAATCACTGATGTTAGAAACCACAAACCGAGCCAGAGATCTAGGTGTAGTTATGGATTCAGACCTCAATCTGAACAGCCATATCAAGACAATTACAAAATCAACCTACTGTCACCTGAAGAATATATCAAGGATTAGAGGACTTACGTCTCAACAGGATTTGGAAAAACTTGTCCATGCATTCATCTTCAGTAGACTCGACTGTTGTAACGGTGTGTTTAAAGGTCTCTGTAAAAAGTCAATCAGAACGCTGCAGCTCGAGTCCTCACTAAGACCAAGAAAGTGGATCACATCACTCCAGTTCTGAAGTCTTTACACCGGCTTCTTGTCCAACAAAGAATTGACTTTAAAATCTTGCTGGTGGTTTATAAAGCACTGGATGGTTTAGGGCCAAAATACATTTGTGATCTGCTGCAACCTTATGAACTATCCCGACCCCACATGGAGGAGCAGCATTCGGTTTTTCTGCTCCACTTATCTGGAACAAACTCCCAGAAAGCTGCAGGTCTGCTGAGACTCTCAGCTGCTTCAAATCAAGATTGAAGACTTTTCTGTTTGCTGCTGCCTTCAATTGAACCAGACTCAAGGATGTTGATGAATTTCCTGCATTTCTGCATTTTATTACTGTATTTTATTTCTTAAACTGCACTGCAACTTTTATTTTTATTTTTTTTTAGCTTGTTTACTGTTTTAATGACTGCTTTTAATGTTTCGATCTCTATTCTTAATTGTTTTCAAATGTCCTTTTCTTTTGCCTGATGTTTTGATGCTTTTAATGGTTTTATGTGAAGCACTTTGAATTGCCTTGTTGTTGAAATGTGCTATACAAATAAACTTGCCTTGCCTTGCCTTACCTTCACTAAAGTTTTAAAAGGCTGAGGATGAGGATGCACATCTCTATACCTTTTACCCTACAATATTTTTGCAGAGTCTTTGTCACTGAATAATTACTTGTGTGCTTAATTTACAACCACATCACTGAAACAAAATGAACAGGCAAGCTCAGCAAAATTTCATTCATTCATTAATTTATTGAAGTGTCAGAGAAACTTCAGAAGTATTCTGACAGTGGACACAAATCAGTTTTCAGCTCCTTACCTTTTATTGCTGCAGCTAAATGTTCCCTTATACACAGCCATACATAATAAAAAAGACAACTGAAATGTTGATTCTCCTGTTTATGGCATTCCACCACAGGCAGGAGTAGATGGCAATTATCACATATTTGAAATAATTCATAATGTTGTTACATCTACATCAAAATGCCAGGCAGCAGTGTGCTGTTAGAATACATTTTCTCATCAGCGCAAACAAAACATCAGCTGTGTATTAGAGGGAATGATATGCAAGCCCAAATCATTTGAGAAATAGCCTCGAGGATGCAACTGTCTGTCCTGTTCATTAATTTAGTATCTGCCGCAAAGATGCCTTCACGTCTCTCCAAAATACTCCCCGATGTTTGCCTTTCTCTTCTCATGCCATTTTTTTTGTTTCATGTCTTTACTCAGACAAAGTCATGTCCTGCCTCTCCCTTCCCTTCTCTTCATGTCTCCGCCTTTCCTTTTCTCTGTAATATTCCTCTTTCAAATCCTCTCGGCTCCTGCGAGTCCATCCTTTTGAGGTGATGTGATAGATGTCTACACAGTTTCCTGAGTATGCATCCCTGTGAGTGGCTCTGTACACAGCTTCCCTGGCTATTGATGTGGCCTGGTCCACTGTCAGTTCCCACCGAACCCCCTGGTCCAAAATGGAGTAGGCGTAGGGGGATCCTGAGCCCACAGAGAAGAGCGTTCCCTTCAGGCGAGTACCATCACTGCACACATAAAACAGACCGGGTCCAGATATTTTCTGCCTGGAAAAACACTGCAGAGAAAGAGAGGAGCTGTGAGTCCTTTCCTTTGACAGAGAGACCTTTTCATTGGTGGGATCTACTAACTTTACCTGGCCAGTCATGTGACTCATTGTTGTTTCTCTGCTACCACTGAGATCAATCTGTGCACCTCCATGGTCGTGGCATCCATCATCCACCTCTCCTCCATCCCACCCACACAACGTGGCAGCCACACAAAGCTCGGTCCCCTTAAAGGGGTGAAGCATGTGCGAAAGCAATTTGGCAGCTCCGCCTGTGGACAACCGCCGGCCATGGCGGAGCTGGTAAAGGCGCAGTTCTCGAGCCAGAATCCGCTTCCAAAGCGCACAGTCGGCTGAAGTACCCGAGGTGGTGCCCACCAGGTGACTGTGAATGGGCAGGATTTTCTGAGCGGCAGGGCAAGCCACGAGGCCAGAGCAACTGGACCGAGTGTCAGCTGCGGCCAGCACGCCGCCCTGGAACATGAAAGCCAAGGTGGTGGTGCCGTGAGACATGGGGAAGGGAAGAGGCACAGACTGAGAGGAAGCACAAGGAAAGCTTGTGGGCAGGGAGTCAGATGTAAAGTAGTCTTGAGATGAGTTGGCACTGGAGCTCTGCATGGTGCTGATTTGTCCAAACTGTATCGGACTTTCATCTAGGTACTCTCCCACTGGGATATAAAAATGAAACAGACTTGTGCTGCTGCTGGAGGGCAAATCACTCACGTAGCTCCAACTGGTCTTCTTTCTAAATGGCACCGCAGAACAATCGATGGTTACACTGTCCTGAAAGATGTCCTGGAAATTGCAAATGTCCTGTAAAGCCATTGAATGGGATGATTTTGAATATCCCCCCCCCAAAAAAAAAAAATCCCCCCAAAAATCTCTTGCAGTATTTCCTGTTTCGAAACACTCTTCAATCTAAACCAGTAAGAAATATTAATGTTACTTGTCCTGCAAAGATTTGTATGACATCTAGAGCTGCAGCTTATGTCTATTTTAGCAGCAGCCACCTTTTATACAGGCAGCAAGACCATGTGTGGTCATGTAAAACAACTCATCAGCAACATTACCAATGCAATCCAACAGTCAAGAGCCCACGGGTAATTAATTTTGGCTGCGATATCAGGTTGTTTTTCAGATCAGATTTCTTCAAAGTCTTGTGTGGGTGTAGGCCAACGAGGACGCGGGGTGATGGCAAAGCTTTGGCTCCAGCACATCAAATTAAGTTACACTCTGCGCTTTGATGCTTCACTGCTGTGGAAAGTTCCCCAAAAGAGCCACAAACAAAATGAATCAAACAACATTTTTGTTACGCAGAAGGGGGTAAATCCTGCCAAGCCCTGTTCGGTACTAGCCCTTTAAAGGTAATTCGTGCAAATAGCTGAACTTGTGACACCAGAATTTCAGGTAATCCTGCCTTACACAGGGTGTATGCTCACTGCCACCTGTTTGGGAAATATGCTGCCAGGTGGCAAACAACGAGAGCCAACATTATTTCAAAGATAAATAACTTCGAATGTCAAGTGGATTCATTATGAATCCGAGGACTAAATCTTTTTGTGTGTGTTTTACTTCATCTTAAGCCAAAAAAAAGTCAAAATGAATGCGTTTCACTCCATCATTCTTGGATTTGTCATCACTGCTCCTGTTCTAATGGTAAGCAACTTTATCACACTTTATTTCCCAGATCGATTGTTGTAGGTGAAACCACTGAATATGAATGTTTGCGTTCTTTGAAGCACCTATAATTGATATGTGTGTAATAACAATGCATTCAGTGACAAGTGAAAACAATCTGACAGAATGGTCACTATTATTGATGAGCTGACATTAAATCCACAGCTCTCTAGAACAGGTTTCAGATCATTGTTTATCTCTCCCCATCTTTACCTCTCTCAGTCTTGTTTACAGTCACAGCAGACAGCAGGTTTTTTTTTTGGTTTTTTTTAGAGAAGAAGCAATAAAATCCCAATATGCACTGCCTCAGACAGACACACAACATACCATTCCACATGATAACACAGCATTAAGTTGTCTAATTCGTCTGAAAGGAAAAGACCGCACACTAGCCTGTTTTTCTTGACATTAACTTCAACTTTCAACCTCCTCATTCAGGGACGGTGTGTGTTACAAGCCATTTCAACCGAGAGTGGTGAGACCCTGCCTGACAGTTTCATAAGGTTTGACTCGGTCCCTGACAAAGTGGTAGATGGCTCAGCGGTTCGTGTGCGGTATCAGTGCTCCAGGCCCTGTCAGCTTGCGGTGGAAGTGGCGGTGTCCACATTAAGGGAGACAGATTTAGTGGTCTTCAGGAAAAAATGGATCAGCGGCGCGCCTCGAGTCAACAGGATCCAGCAGGTGCTGCTCAGATTGCCTCCGTCCATATCATATCAACATGACTTTTTCAACAGGAACATTTTGGACACCGAGAATGTGACAGTCCGTGCTTGGTTGGATTATTTTAAAAACGGCAGTGAACTCAGCACATTCCGCCGCTCCATGGTGAGGATTTATAAAGTGCTGCAAATAATGCCACTCTCTGAGAGGCCGAGTAAACTTCCCACTGGGTGCCCGTCATGGACGGCTCAACTGATGTGGCAGATGACCAGCAACAGAATCCATCAATGTCCACATGAGTCAGGTCAGACCCTAAATTACTTGGTCATTTTCCCGTCTTTATCTCCAGAGCTTTTACAGGAAACATGAAAATGTTGTTTGCGAGTGTAGCCTTTTGCTCTGTTGCTTGTACACAGATGTAATCGATATGCTGAAGTTCCCTTTGGCAAGCACTGGTGAGCACTTTGGAGTGGTCCGCAGGTTTCAGCCTTTCAACGACACAGCCCTCGAGAGGGCCCGTCTACATGCTGTGACACAGCCCAGGTTGGACTTCACACATTGACCTCAAATGTACTTTATTTTACACTTTGAAAAGATTTGTCAAAGAAACGTACTGCATTATTGACAGTTCTTTCCCCTGCTTTTTCTACATTGTGTGTAAATGCCATAAAAATGCAGGAAACAATATTAACCACAAAATAAAGGTTGTAAAAAAACTAGTTTTTAGACAATTGCTTAACTGTCTTGACATTACATTGAATTCTCTGTAGAAAGAAAATACAAAGAAAATTCACATCGTATTTCTGATTGTTAAAGCTGAGGCAACTTTCTGTTTTTTAAAGTAAAGTTTTCCACTTAAATTTTGAAAAGTACCAAAAATACTTTCATGTGCGACAGTTACCTTACAGAAAAAAAACTGAAGTTCACATGTATGAGACATGTTTACCACATATTCCAACACATGACAACATGGGAAGATATGTGAATATAGCTTACACATGGTACTCCACATGGACTTCACCCATTACACCGTGAAAATGGTCAAAAACCACGTTTCCCAAATACTTGTTTTACATGTGCACGATTACATGTGAGATCACGTGATCACGAGTTTTTGCACGTGATCATGTTTTTTTTTTCTGTAAGTGTTGCCAAACACTTGACATCAAATGACATAAAAAAAAAATGTCTTCTTAAAATATAAATATTTACTATATACTCTCAATATTTTCACAGTCCAACTGTTGGAGAAAAAAACTTTTTACAAACCATCTTTATAATGTTTAATAAATGTATAAATCTGCACAAAAATTAGCTGTAGCTTGTTCTGTATGAAGATCAACCACAGCAAGAACAAAATCTTGCAGGCTCTCCAAATATAACAAACGCTTAAGAAAAGCAGACTTTATATTTTAAATATTATAAAGTTGGGCAGCAGCACGTATTGAGATGTACAGTGTATAATACCAATGGTTTATGTTGATCAGCAAATTGACGGGTCACTGGTCAGTGATTGTTTCTTTTCGGTGCAGGCGTCTGTCAGAACTCACTTCACTTTTACTTTTACTTCACTTTCTTTATAAATGACTTTACAGGCTTCACCAAGCCTCTTCACCAGAGCATATAAGCTTTTTATTCACGGTCAATGAAAGAAAGCGAGGTCAGTCATTTTTAGCAAGACGGAGCAGCGTTTTAAATTCAACTTCACGCCTGAGTGGCTGAAGAAATGATTTGTCAAATCATGTTTCGTTGCTCGGTTTTTTCAGCGTCACCTTATCCGTGTGGATCTACCTGCTGAAATGGTGTCAACAGAAGCTCTGTGGGATCATCCATCATGTCAATAGGAAAAATTTATATGACTCGTTTCTGATGCAGCTTTCAGACACAGGTGGGTCACGTCAGATTGTGTGTACACCTGACACCAATTGAGGGGATTAGACTGGGGTATCATGAGATGATTGTGAGTGATGATGTGTGTTTTGTGAGACTGTGGAACAGACTGGGTTATGTATTAATAAAGAGCTTTGGATGTCCCGTGGTGAAATATATAACTGTCATATCTCCTGTGTAGGGAACGTCATAATTCAGGCACGTGCGACAACGGGAGGAGATGGAGCTTTCCGCGCCAGCGTAGTGTTGCCCTTGAGGAAATGGATTCGATTAGACTGTTACATACTGGACTCAGAGGTATAGCACCCCAACATGTGCCTCTGGGTGGTGGGAGAAGGAATAGAAATTAAACGAGAGCTTGCAGCAGTGTCATCTGTCTGCTGAGTTTTGTTTGGTGCCCTGGCTTTTGTTTCAATTCAATTCAATTTTATTTATATAACGCCAAATCACAACACAGGTTATTTCATGGCACTTAACACATTGAAAGTCCTTACAGCAAGACTTTACAATATTATACAGAGAAACCCAACAATTCAACAATTCCCACATAAACTAGGAGGGGAAAAAAACTCCTCTTTAAGGGAGAAAAACCTCCAACAGAGGGAAGAAAAAACTCCCTCTTAACAGGAAGAAACCTCCAACAGAACCAGGCTCAGGGGTGGGCGGCCATCTGCCTCGACCAGTTGGGGTGAGAGGAGAGCAGAGAGAGAAAAGGACAGCATAGAGATACAAGAGAAGAACTGTTGGTGGAGACGACAAGCGCAGGGCCGAGACATGCAGCTCCGTGGCGGGACATCTGCAAAAGAAAGAACAGAAACTACATGAGCGAGGGAACTGAATGGAGACAACAGATAATAAGAAGAAACTATGGGGGAGAAAAAGATGGTGAGGTGTGAGTCAGTTCAAGAGTTCCTTTTGGAACAGCTGTAAGATCCTGAAAGGTGGTTTCTTTCCAGTTGGGAAACTCCAGGCGATTCAATTTGGAGTCGTTCACAGCTCAGTAGTTGTTGTGTTGTTGTTTTTTTCTGAGCTAATGCATTGTTATGTCTGACTTTCAGGTGCGGCTGGATGCAACGTGGGATGATGAAACCCGCAGATATGCATATGAGTAAGACAATGATTTCTGCTGTCTAGTAAACAAAACACAACTTTTGTCCTTAGAAAGTCCGGTTATTACAATATATGGAGTGTCAGCATGCACAGTGATCATGAATATCTTATAGATTTCAGGACAGTATCCATTATGATGACACTGATGGATACTTTGTGATTGGAGGAGGCAGATACATGCCAGGCATCCATGGCTACTTTGGGCCCATCAAATACCATCGTTTTGGAACCAAAGAGGTAAAAAGTGCCCATTTTCTAGTCATATGTCAAATATTGCTGATTTATGACTGTTATTGCCAGTTTCAAACACGGTGTCATTCCGCAACAGATAAAAAATCAACTTCACCCTGAGTCAACGTTTCATGAACTGGAGGGGGCTCATCGAGATTGTCAGGAAATAAGAGCATTTACAAAAGCTTTTCTGCGAGAAGTAACTGAGAGTCACCTTCTGTCACCAATCAACAAAGGTGAAATATTATTTTGACAAGTCCTATAAAAGCAGCGTCTACAGGAAGAAACATTTTATAGTTATAATATCGAGGCTGCTAATGCTACAACTGCGCACCTATTGAGTATGAAATGAATGCTGTTGACAGGTTGCTTTTGCTGTTTTGTCTCAGGTGTCTGTACCTCTGACTTCATACGACTGAGGGGTCATTTGAACGAGAAAGAGAAAACCTGCATCCACACATGGACCTGGAAAACACAGCTTAAATACAGCACACTCTTTCATTTCTTGCTGACAAAAGAGGACGAAATCAGAACAGGTGTCATAGATTTTTGCTCTGTTTATGACATCAATTAAACCCTGTATGTACTGAATAATGGATTTATTATCCAACTCACACAGCTCTCCATTTGTGTAGGATCTTTAGGTGTGAAGGACCTCCGGAGGTCTTTGTTTGAGCTTGCAGTTGAAACGATCTTCCCCGCAGATGAAGAACAAATGAAAATCAAATCTGAATCATTGGCTTTATTACAAGTATCCTCCTGCCTTGGAAATCACAGAGCGTCTCTTTTGTTGGCCACCGTCCATCTCTCCGGCCTGGGACACTCAGTCAATCAACAGCAGGTAGAGTCAAAGCCTCTCTTGCACCTTAATTGCTATGTTATCAAAATGTAAAGTCAATTCTGTAATAATGACTGATAATACTGACCCCCGTGTGTTTCAGGGTCACGTCTATAGTTTGATTAGCGCTGCAGGTGATGACCGCTTTGCCCTGATGCATATCGGGTACAAACACACTCAAGGAATTGATGGGTTTCCTAAAGACTTGGACCTGGCTTATAGCTACTATTCCAACGTCGGGGCACAGAGCAGCATTGACAGTCTGCGGGCACATAAAAAAACGGTACGTTTAAATTACTGAAATGACATAATAAATGAATGATTTTTAAAAATAAATATTGGCTTTATTCTAGTTATTCTAGTTCGGTTTTAGTAGGAAAAGTTTACTCGTCTACGAATGAAATAGGCTATATTGTCACATATAGTGCACACAAACACATTTGTGTGTTTGTTTGTATATATATATATATACATATATGGAAAAAATATGCAGGCATATATAAGTATATATATATATATAAGTATATATATATATATATCAGTATATATATATATATATAAGTGTATATATATATATATATATATATATACCTTGTATATAGTATACAGGTATATATATTCAAGATATACACAAAAGCACAATATAAAAAAACATTCACAGACAAATGCACTCATACAAACATGCACACACATGACATCAGCGGGACAAAACATACTGTCTCCAAAATATGATTAATAGTGTGTTTGTTGGTCCAGCCAGCTGGATCAGAGCAGGCTGTGGTACACATAGAATAGGAGGGTCTTAAATCTTCATTTAACAATGGGCATGAGTTAGCTGTCCTGAGGAAGAGCATCCAAAGAAACGGAGTCCTCCAGTAGAAAAGGCTACTTCTGACTGATTTCATGTTTATTCTCTGAGTATTTCAATAAGCTGCATCTATTGAGGAGAGGTGCATGAAAACAGCAGAAAGATCTTACGGTTGGCTCCAGCTTGAATAGAGAGACAATACAGTTGAAAATGGTGGTGAAACCTTTTTCTCCAGCATTTTGACCAATTCTGTGGTTTTCTAAGGCCAAGGTAGATGGCAGTACTGTGATCCACCTGAATCCACTCCTGATTAAAGGCAATGAAAACCTAGTTTCTATTTTCTATTTTTGTATGGGTTGTTTTGTCTGAGCTCTTCTCACTGGTGTGGCCTGAGTTCAATAAAAAAAAGATGATGTTATTTACTTCTCAGCACCAATCAGGCTTCACCACTATTTAAATCACAATGTGATGACTGTTGTGGTGTTGTTGGCTTGTGTTGCCAAAACTGTCAATCACATCTGATCAAACTGCACCAACACAGTCCTGATTGATCAGATTAGTTTAGATTTGGGGTGTAAAACTTTAAATAAATGACACCCAAGGTTTGTTTTTTTTCTCTGTTTTTTTTGTTTTTTTTTAACTTTGATTGCATTTTGAGTCATGAATATTTAAAGGGGCTTGAACAAATCTGCCGCTTCCCTCTGCTTTACAGAGCTTTATTGCAGTTTCAGCTCATTAGCTGGCCAGCCCACTACTTTATTGTGTTAGTTCATTAGCTCTCTTCTCATAATGTTGATTTTAGCCGCAGACATATTTTCTTTTCAGTGAAAAAGCTCTAAAAACCCATTAAACACGGTCTAACAAACACTGTTAGCATCTAGCTGGGGAACCTAATGCAGCATTTAAAGAGACTTATTTCCTTTAGAAAGTGGAGACCAAAAACAGCTAAAAGGGATTGCATATTGGGCTGACATTCATCAGGTGGGCAGAAACACAACTAATAAATGATGATGTTTTGGTAAAAGCAACAGTGATAAATAAATAACAGTGGTAGAATTAGTTTAACCTCAAAAACAGTTGGGATGCTGTGTAAAATGTAAATAAAAGCAGATTGTGATGATTAGCAAAACATGTAAACCCATATTTACTTTAAAAAATAGACCAAAAACGACATATTAAATGTTAAAACTGTGAGATTTTATTGTTTTATGAAAAATATATGTTTGTTTTGAATTTGATACCAGCAACACTCTGGAGCATCTTAAATCCTATATCAGGCAAGAATGGGACAACGTTTCACTTTCTAAACTCCAGCAACTAGCCTCCTCAGTTCCTAAACATTTACAGAGTGTTGTTAAAAGAAGTGATGCACTGATGCCCCTGACCCAACTTTGTTGAGACGTGTTGCTGCCATCAAATTAAAAATATTGCACATGTTTTTCATAAAACAATAACATTTCTTGGTTTCAAGATTTGATATGTTCTCTTTAGTCTATTGGCGATAAAATATGGTTTTATATGCTTTGCAAATCATATCATTCTGTTCTTATTTACATTTTACACAGCGTACCAACATTTTGGAAACAAGGTTATATGACTACCAAGGCGGTAGTATTATAAGACATTGTAGCAGAAGAAATAGTAACTGTAATAATGTTCCTGTTTGTCTTTTCTAAAGCAATACCCATCTGAAAATATCTACATAAGCAATGAAGAGGATTTAAACAGCCTGATACATGAGACCAGTGATGTCTTCCAGTATCTGAAATTCAAGGCAGAGAGAGGAGACATCGAATCTCAGGTATGTTTGAAATATAAAACTGCTGTGATAAGATGTGCTATGAATGTTTTTCTATGGAAGCTGTATGAAACCTTAGAAAGAGTTCAATGCCTCTATAATTTATCTGTGGTCAGTAGCCAAGTCGGTGTGTGGAACAGGCTAATAAAAACTCTTTTAACTTTAGAAACGCATGGGAACAATGCTCTACTGGGGACACCGTGGAGTGTCGAAAGACATAGCGAGCGCGGTGAAGTGGTTTGAGAGAAGTGCTATGCAAATGAAGGATCCCTCGGCGATGTACGACTACTCCATCCTGCTAATGAAGGTTCTGTAATATTACAAAGACTCCTATTTCGCGATTGAATTGAACACTGGACATATTGTGTGTGTGTATACATATATGTGTGTGTGTGTGTGTGTGTGTGTGTGTGTGTGTGTGTGTGTGTGTGTGTGTGTGTGTGTGTGTGTGTGTGCGTGTGTATGTGTGTGCACGGTGTCTGGGTTTTGACAGTTATTGATTCACTGATTGATGTTGATTCCCTCAGGGCCAGGGAGTGAAAAGAAACTCCACCCGAGGTTTTCAGATGCTGAAAAAGGCAGCAGCGATGGTGAGCGTGTAATAATCAATCTGTGTGTTTTTTACAGTGTTTGAATCCACTATGAACACTGGTGTCTGCTTCCTTGCTTTAGGGCTCAATTAATGCCTTGAATGGTTTAGGCTGGTACCATGGGACTATGCTGAACGACCACAAGACCGCAGTGAAATACTTTGAAAAAGCGGCTTTAAACGGGAGTGATGATGGGATGTTCAACCTGGGAATTTATCATCTCAGTGGGGCCAACCCAGACAGACCGGGGAGGAATGAGGTTTGACTTCTACACCTTGTCAAAATTCGGTCACTGTCCAGGTGTGATGAGGGCGCTGATATGTTTTCTGTATGATCCGCAGAGCGCTGCGTTCCAGCAGTTTCTGAACGCCTCCCGGTCTGGCCACGTGGCTGCATCAGTGGAGGCAGCGTGGTACCTTTCGACAGGAAGCCTGGAAGGGGTGTGTCAGGATGTGGACAGGGCTGTGATGTAAGCGCCTTTCATTAGCTTGGTGAAGAAAGCTTTGTTATGGGCTGTTGCACTGTAGCCTGAAGCTCAGTGGCATCTAATTTCAATGACAGTGGCTAATTCAAGGTCAGAACCTAGAATTTGCATATCTAAAAATAACAGCCACTGTCACCACATTATTGTCTGGCACAGAGAGAATCTGCTTACCAACGCGCCTCTGGTAGCTTATGAATTTAAAGAAGCTCCTCCTGCAGCTGTACACACTTTTTTTTTTAGAATGACCTCAAGAAATCAGAAACTATTTTTAGATCATGTTAAAATATTTTCTGTTTATATGAAGTAAATCATATTCCATAATTCATCAGCCATCCGTTACCCTCTGTGCAGAATGCTAAAAAAGGTCTGTGAACAAAACGGACACCTTGGATTTATGATCAGAGAGGCTCTCCAGGCCTACCTCCAGGGCTCTCGGTAGGGACATTAATTTCAATTACATTTCAATTGTCCTCATTTAATCATCTTCTATGGTCCGTACGATGTGTCCCCATTTCGTCACAGTTGTTTTATTGTGTTGCCAACAGGCAAAAAGCGTTTGTGAGGTATGTTTTGGCGGCTGAAACTGGTCTGGGTTTGGCCCAGAGCAACGCTGCACACCTCTGCGAGGTATGCTCTTTCTCAGGATTTAACCCTTTTGTGTCTGTCCCTAAAAAAAGAAAACACTGCCTGATCTTTTTATCTGTTTTCAAGCATAATTGTGCAACATATGTGTCATAATTGGAGGTCTGATGGACAAATTGCAGAGAATTCCAGTCACGCCAGAAGGAAATTATTAGCAGTTGGTAACAAAACCTTCATGATTGCTCTGCTCTCTCTCACCATGCATTCATTCTCCCGAACGCAGGAACTGAATCTCAGTTATTATTGTCAGTGGAGATATCATAACTACTCTATATTAAACTATGATCCCCATCCGTTCGGTGAGTTCATCTCATTTCATTCTGCTTTAACCTCTGTCTTCCTGTCAATCTAGTCATTGAACAGCAAGTATTTATCTTCCTTTATAGCTCTGCTGAAAATGGGAGACTACTACTACGACTATTATTCCTCCAGCACACGCGAGGACTCATTATCCTTGGCTGAGCGGGCCATATCAATGTATAGCAGAGCAGCTCTCGCAGGCAGCCCCCAGGTGACAGATTTACTCAGGCTGAAATCTCATCACCCTATGATAAACTTAATTAAACTTCCAGGGGCTTAGACCCACCGCAATAAAAACAACAAACAGCATTATTCAGTGTTATTATTTGGAGACTTTTCTCTGTGAATAACCCATCAGCCTCTAGTTATGATTTTATTTTCACATCGACCCACAGGGAATGCACAACTTGGTTGTTTTGGCACACCGCGGGCACATTCTTCCACCGAGCATCCACGGCTTGTTTAATGTGTCGAGTCACGATGAGCTGGAAACTGTGATGGAGAAGATCTTAAAAAGGTACTTTGTAAAAACTATTCGCTGCAAAACAGTGAATGATGACACATGTCACTGGGCCTATTTCACCAATATGTTCTTAAAATTTTTCTTCAACAAGGTCCTAAGAAAAGTTGATGTCGGATTCATGATGTATCTCTAAACAACAAATGCGCTTACACCTGTGTTCTTATAATGATGAATCCCATTGTTCTTGTAAATTGAAAGCATGTGGCGCTTGTTCCTAATTAACGCAGGTTAACGCCCTGCTGATCCCCATAAAAGGACACGAGACTGCACAGAAATTTAGAGACAAAAGTTAAATGATGTCGACACAAACATCTAAAGACAGTGGAGCATCAGACTCCTAGAGGAAGCTATAACTGATCACATAAATAAATTATAACATGAGTTATTAAGATATATATTTAAAAAAAAAAAATCGATAAAATATCATTGTAATTTAAATTTTGTATTATTATAGAACTGTAAAACCACTTACCAGTTACTTGGACAAATATGTCAGCAATAAATGGGTGCCCTTTACTGTCTGTAGATTCTGTTCTTAATTAAGAACAAATCCCAAATAAGAAATATTTGAATGCCGGAATCTTTGTAGAAACTCTGTTAGTGGGTTTTAAGAACAGACTTCTTCTGAAGAATAAATAGTGAATGAGGCTCACTGTTATTTGGGTGACGGATGTTTGAGCGTATGCAACAATTCAAGGCAGTTTTTAGTACATCGTACTGACTATGATGTGCTTTTTCTATTATCAGAGCAAAAATATGAAGCTTTATGTTACCAATGTGAATGTCTCAAGAAGCTTTGTAGTTAGTCATTCTGGGAAAAAGGATTTCACTTTCTTACCATGAGTGAGATGAGACAATGTTGTCTTCTAACTCTTAGCAAGGACATTTTTTAAAGCTAAACACTTTTTTGTTGGACCCTCGAGTCTCCTCACTGACAATATTCATGCTTTCAGTGTTATTTTAAAGGCTGATTATCACGTGTAACACAGTCTCCATTATTCTGTCTCCTAAGATGTGTAGAGACTGAGGATGGGAAGGCAGTGACGCCCTGTTCTTTAGCTCTGCTTGGACTCCAGATGGGAAAAGCCTTAAGGAGGATGACTCAGAACGGTGCACAGCTCCTCTTGGTAGGCAATCAGCTCCTACTGTATGTAGTGAGAGACGAATTCAACATAACGCGAGCTGTACTCCTACAGCATATTACCCTGCTTTGATAATTTGATTTACCTTTAATTATTGAAATATGTGAAAATGCAAATTGAACTTTGGATCATGAATAAGACATTAAAGCCATTACAGATTGCTATTTTGAGAAAGAAAACGTGATGATTTATTTAAGTCATTCTTCTTATTTCTCTACAGGCGTCTGCAGCTCTTCTTTCTATATTTGTCATTATTGTGGCTTTGCCGTTGCAGATCTGTCTTGGTAAGTGTTATTTAAATGTTGCCACAAGATGGTGCAGTTTCCCCACATATTTCTTCCTACTTCTTGATTTGTACATTATGTAATGTCTCCTCACCTGCTGCTCACCTTTAAATAAACACAGAGCACAGGCGACGTGCGGTTGCACTGAAGACAGGGACATCGTCTGCCCGCCACGATGCTGTCAACTCCAATAGAGAGCAAGATGGCATCATGGGAAGAACGTACAGGGCGGCGGGGAATCAATGGTTCACCACACTGAATGGAGAGCAGTGGCTCCGGCAGACCAGCGATTTGGCTGTGACTGTGTCGGGCGTGTGCCTGTGTGCTTTCTGGACCACGCTCCTCTATCATCTCTTATGACACACACTCAGTACCCAGCAGCACAGTGATCCAATAGCCACAGCCAAAGCCCCAGACACTACATATTGTGAGAGCACACATTTAGTGGGATGAGTTACAGAACTGTTCATGTGACACATTTTGTGTTTCGGAGGCATGTTGACTCATTTGTAAGGCAGAGGGAGGAAGGGGAGAAGTGCTGGCTTTATCTAAGTGTTGATCATGTTTTCTCAGTGACCACTTTTCCATAGTTTTGTTTGTATAAAATAAAATGCTGAGCATGGAGTTTCTTTAATTAATGCTGAGTCCAACTCACAGATTAGACTTCATGATGAGTGGACCTTCTCTTATATGACATGTCTAATAAAATATGATGGGATAATTGTGTATTAAAAAAGCAAAAAGAATCGGCCTCAGTGATGGATGTGTTCATTTGAAGCTGCCTTCCAATAAGTCAACTATTAAGGCTTGTCCTTGTTCCTATCAGTGACACAGTGATAATAAAACAGGAGACGAGACATGCACCAACAGCATGCGGGCCACTTAAACATTTGGTTTGGTCTGAGGCCAGAGGAAAGGAATTCCAGATATTATTGATTTAGCCTCTCACTGGGCAGGTTGATACATAAAATAAGATCAAATAATTTTGAGCCATCACCATGCCAAGTTTGTTTGGAAATGAATTTACTATAGCAACAGCGTGACCCTTCAAACCTTTAGAACCCTTGTTGGGTTTATTAGTCAAAAAGTAATACTTCTCTGTGTTGCTAATGTGTTCATAAAGATAATATAACAGGCAATATCCTCTCAGGGATTTTGTTTTGTATGGCTGCTGAGAAATCGTCCTCGGAGAAACAGGCGGTGTTTAGTCAGATCCTAACAGTTATTTACAGCTCGGAGTGACCTGTTGTGATGATGTGCAGTTTATAGCTGCTATTCAAAGAGCTGTCATTAGTTAAATAAGGAGTTTCACAGTGTAAACAGCTCCATGCGGAGCTCCTTCCCTTCAGAGTGACGTCTGTGTATAATTTGAGGATGGACTTAATGCTCTCTCTTCCATCTCTGTCCCCGATGTCGTCTGTCTCTGTCTTTAAAGGGACTGGTGACCAAAACCAAAAATACTGCGTACATGTACTGTAGCAATCTCAAGGATTTTCTGCTGTTTTGTGGTTGTATTTTTTTTTTTCAAACCTCAAAGAGCAGCTCAGTGGGGAAAACCATTCAGTTAATCTGTACTTTTCTATTTTTTATAAGATGCTTTTGTTACAAGTTGTATTGGTATGAAAAACATACAGAATTTTGGACATTTAAATGAGTCAGCTTGCCATCAGAGATGAAATTCAAAAGAAAATGAATTTATGAACCCTCGGCTATTTTCAGGGTAATTTCACTACCTTCACGTTTAAGCTCATATCTTGGTCATTATAGCGGTGTTTAGCAGGTATTATGTTTACCATGCTATGGCTGCACTAAACATAGAGTACTGTTATGGCTGATTGTCATGAAAGATTTTGATCGTATGATGGAAAAAAGTCACACACTCACCGAAGTCACTCAGATTTATCATCTGGTTGATATCTGCTCTAAATTTCATGGCCTTTCATTGTTATTAAGATTTATTTGTCTAAGTTAGATAAGTCCTCCTCAAGTGTAATGTACAGTAAATGTTTCAGGAAGCTTTCAAGCAAAGTTGGTTGGTTAACTCCACTTGTGTTTGTGCTCTTTCCTCTATCACTGTAACTCATTGACATCATTACTATCATTTCATGGCTGAAATAAATTGACTTTCTGACCATACTCACATGGGTTTATTAAGCTCTTTATTCAAGTCACAGTATGATATTGATTATAGTTGTGGTGGCTCAACATCCAGTGCTAAGATATATCAGACCCGGATTCCTACCAAAATCTGTGTAGCAGTAAAATATAGAATTGTTTTATCTTTTAGTTTTGAGATTCTACTGATCTTTGTATTCATTCGATTTATGTATATTAAAACTACCATTTTCAGTGTAGGAATTAATCAAAAGTGATTTCCTCTGATTGTTTAATGTTGATAACACTGATTGATGAGACCTTGATTTGTCACATGCGGTTTGAAGCTAATAGACACTTTGACCAGCAGATTTACAGCTCTCTCACTGATCATCCATTTCCAGTTGAATTAAACTTTCACTGAACCCTCTTCAATATCTGATTATTATGGAAAATACAAACTTTCACCAGTGGGCATTCTTGTTCAGAACAACCTAATATTTGATTTGTACCGTAGATGTTTCAAAGTCCTGTGGCTTACAACGAGCCCATGGTATGTGCAAAATGTCTGCATTAATAATATTTCATAACTAGAGATACCTCAGGTCCCACAGAAACATGGTGAAAGCCATGCACAGGGTCCCTGAGATATAACAGATCAAAGGATGGCATGCATATTCTGGCATATTCAATTCAAGAATGTCTAAAACTACAACCTATGCCAATGCAACCTCAGCTGGACTTTAGAAACATCTGCGGCAATAAAAGGAAATATAAAATCAGAAATATAGCTAACAAGTGGATGCTGAATCACGGTCATAACATTGCTTTCCCTCAACGTGAGATTTATTCCTCACAATGAGGCCGGTCGATTTGAATGATTACAAGTTAACACCACGTCCTCCTGCAGGCTTCTTTTGATCATAACTATGTATGAATTTTGGCTTCATCACAACAATGATTACTGATGAAATAGATTATATTTGATGCTTTAATTTGCATCTTCATTCATCATTTCTTATTTGTCCTGACAAATTGCTTTTACTTCCATATTTCAATAGTTTCTTGAGCTTTGGAATCTGAAAATCCATTTTAACCAAAGCAATGAATTCTATCCGCCAACAAAGCCCTTATAACGGCTGATATTCATAAACCAATGTGACATTTTTTTTTTTAACAGAATTCAATGCCATTCATCCTTGGGATCAGAATATCCTCTTTTTTTTTTTTTTTTCCTACATGTGTGCGTCAGTATTATTACATAAATACTACAGAACCAAGAATAGTATTTAGGCCCGGTAGGGTGCTGGTGAGAGGTCGTAATGTTGCTGTGGACCTTTTTTTTTTTATTTTGCTAAACTGAACATTGCTGACTGTACTTTTTACAAACGCATACTTGAGGACAAACACTCATGGGACCCGCTCTCCAGGAAACTTGTCCATTTGGCCCTTAGCCTTGGATGACCAGAGGGCCTTTGGTGGTCAGCGGCTGCTGGACACTCAGATCATTTCGAGCGTATGTGAATGTAACACTTGAGTGAATGAGCGATAGCAGAATGTGAAATAAGTCACGAGTGTTATCAGGGTTTCTGGTGCCCTGAAGAACAAGCTATTTTTTTTTTTTTTTTTACAAAGTTTCAACAATTTAAAATGATACATGCCCACAGCCCTGACTGACTCAAGGTCAGAGAAGCACTTAGCCTAAAAATGTCATCAGCTAATAAAAAGTACTGAATGTTCCCAGCACACACAGTCCGGGTGTACTGTGCTCAGACTGAGTGCATCTGAGCATCAGAGTTGTCGGGCAGCCTCGAGGGGAAAACATGTCACCACCCACATTGCAGAAAGTAAGCTACACTTTGTCGCAGTAATTTATACGAGAGGGAGGTTTTTTCACACGGAATTCAAACTGTAATGTTGTCACTGCAATTACTGGTGGTGTGGACAGTAGTTACTTACTCTGCTATGAGAGTGTGTGTGTGTGTGTGTGTGTGTGTGTGTGTGTGTGTGTGTGTGTGTGTGTGAGAGAGAGAGGGGCAGGGGGGGCAACAAGCCAGCAACTCTTCTCAGAGTCAAGCAGTGTTTCCTGGAACCAGTATGTACCACTGCAGTGTACATGTCGTTATTATTGTTAGAGATTTACTTTATAAATCAGTATTCTTCGGGAAGAGGTGTTCATAGTCCAGTCGTTTAACTTTTCTCCTTGTAAAAGTCAGTGTACTCCAGGTTCCCTGTGACATCACCATTGGGGCGTGGCTACGAGTGCAGCAGATCACACCTCTGATCAGACTCAGTGGGGAGGTGCTACAACCTCGTCCCTTTCAACCAGAAAAAGATGAAACCTTGATTTTTAGCCTTGTATTCAAATACACTTATAAGCTTTGTTACCTAATCACACCTTAAGACCTACTAACTTAATATAATTTGGCTGTGCGCCTCATTAGGTCTCTAGATCAGCAGCTTTTAGAGGTTCCTAAATCCAGATTAGGGCCGACTGGGTTTTCTTAGTGATACCTCCAACACTTTGGAAGGGCCTCTCATTCCAGATTACATTGTCAACTACACAGTATTCAAATCTCCATGAAAAACAAATTTACTTTCTCTTGCATTTCCGGATGAGACTAAACTCAATTTGATTGAATTATTTTTAGCTTTGTTTTTCTTGTGTGTTGTTCTGTTAAATCCTGCTTGAATTTCTTTCTTTATTGTTGGTTTGCTTCTTGCTTTGCAGCACTGATCGACTGTTGTTGGGTTTAAATGTGCTCTATAAATAACATGTATTTTATTAAAATACTATTTTATATATCATTAAAATATTACTTTATAATTTTCTGTAAAACAGACAGAATAAACTAATGCAATACCTTTTTGAAAGATTTTGGTTGGTGGGTAGGAGAGAAACCCATACAGTCCCCAAACAAAATGTAATGAAACAGGCCGCAGTGTCAAAGAAAATGTATTAAGAATGTAATTTTTCTGCATTGTTACGATACAAATTTCCAAAGCTTTAATTTTGACCACGAGGGAGGGGAAGGACCTAATCTGATCAATATGAAGTGAAAGCAGATGAAACTGCACTGAGCTGGAGAATTGTTTGATCTCAGTCAGATCTGCACTACAAGCAATGTTTTATGTTACATGGGATAATTGGATGCCTGAATAATATTGTGTAGTCTGTGCTGGATGATATGAACTGATATGAAAAATAGTGCTTATTGCAGCTTTGTAATATCAGTTTTCATCAGGGCACAGTGGGTCGGCAACAAATGTGAACAATTGACTGTAACGAATGGAAAATGTGTTGGTTGTATTATATGAATTTGTTCCTAATTGTATTATTATTTTATATATTATTATATATTGTACATATCTGTGGCATATTTTGGCAATATATAGTGCTTGAATCCTTTTTTACTAAAAGATAATGAACACTTTCATCCTTTCAATCTTTGATATCCTTTGGTTTTGCTGGATAATATATATTTTTCACACGACGTTTTAATATTTCACAGCCGAAAAAGAAGGTGAAGTGACCCAGTAAGTCTAGCAGTGACCCATCATGCATAACAATCGTACCACTTAACCTAAATGGTGAGGTGGTGACCTACATGTCTGCCTGAAAATCACCAAGCACTGCAGTTAGAGCCAATCATGAGTTGTACACACAGACTTTACATTTCAGTGGCCAAACCTTGACAGTAAAAAACCCTCTGTGTCCAGCCAAGGTCAATGTTGAAGCTCACTAGCTGGTTATCTGCTGTGAACCTTCACCTCTCCGCAGATAGTCATTACATATTCGCCTCTACTGGTGTAAAACGATCAGTACAGCTGTTAATAATTAGATTAGCTCCGTTTCTAGCAGACTGGTGGTAATGTGGCTGTTCATGTTGTTATACTGTGATAACTTTAGGACACTTCAACCGGTGGGTTCATATGAAACCAAAACAGAAGTGTACTAAGTCCATTCATCCTTTGGACACGTCTGCTGATGCTGAACATGATACTTGATAATGTTGCTCGATTTGGGCGAGCTTGTTCATCATTGATTCTCTTATTTGATTTGTAGCTGTAACTTTTTCCATTCAAACAAATGGAAAAAGTTACAACTTTGTCATATTCATATACCAGTTCATAGGAGGCTATGTATATTGTTTATTGTTCTTCGGTATGCATAAGCAGCACTGTTAATGACTTGTAGAGTGTATCCAATTGTAGCAATCATTTATGAGAAAAAGGCAGCAGTAAATGGAGCCATTAGTAAAAGAAAAAGAAAGAACAGTCTATAATCGCAAATGTCCTCAACAAAAGAACTGCTACAACATATGTACACACATTGTTGAAAGGTTAAAGCTGCTCTAATCAACATTTTTCTTTCAGTAGTCACACAGATAACAATTTGTAATATGTAAGTGGTTGGTCATAGTAACAAACTCAGATAATGAACACCTTATCATCTACAAACCTTTTTGGAACGATATAATCATCTACAGATTGTTTTAGCATCTTTCAGCACATTGTTTTGATTCACTATCACAGCTCTTACTGACAACATTTTCCAGTTACAACTGGCAGAGCAAAAAAGCTGTACAAACACACCGTACACTACCTCTCAGACAGAATTTCTCCCAGGAATTGGTAGAAACTAAAACAGAATTTTTTTTTTTAAAGTGAATATTAGATATATATTATTCTTCCATGCAGCCACACACACACACACACACACACACACACACACACACACACACACACACACACACACACACACACACACACACACACACACACACACACACCTGTAAATGACTGCTAATGTTGCAGTTTGCAACAATTTGTGGTTGTTGGTTCAAATTCACATCACACATTTTGATCTGAAGTGCATTTATAGTTGTGCTCATTGTCCACTTTGTTGTCAAGTTTAAAACCCAACAACAACAACTAACCAGTTGTTGCCTGGAACAAATATTTAATAGTAGAAGTTGACCTCAATTTATGGAAATCTGATTGAAAATAAATCTGCCGTATAACATCAGTCGAGTTAGATAACGCATAAATGCTTTTAGTAGAATTTAAATAGATGTGATCTGATAGAGTTGGAGAGATAAGAACAGTTTATTGTCCTGAGTTGATCTCTTGAGCTGCCAAGTTTTAAATTAGTATATAACATGATGATTGACCTTGAATGTTGGTAACCCAGTTTATTCCCACTGCAATTTAGTTGTAATTCCTTCAAGAGTCTGACTCTTTGTCTTTCACACCCAAACTGGAAAGCATAGAAACTGATTGTATTTGTTGTTATTTATCGCCCACCTGGTCCTTATTCGGAGTTTCTAACTGAATTCTCTGACTTTTTATCAGATTTAGTGCTGACTTCAGATAAAGTGATGATAGTGGGAGACTTTAACATTCATGTTGACGTGGACAACGACAGCCTCAGTTCTACTTTTAGCTCATTATTAGATTTTATAGGCTTTTCTCAGAATGTAAATAAACCCCGTCACCGTGGTAACCACATCCTCTATCTGGTTCTGTCATATGGCATGGAAACTGAAAATTGAATTGTATTTCCTCAAAACCCTGTTTTGTCGGACCACTTCTTATTAACATTTGAAGTTACAATAATGGACTACACAGCATGTGGGAATAAATCCCACTGCAGTAGATGTCTGTCAGATGATGCCGTGGCCAAGTTTAAGGAAGCAGTTACATGTTTATCCTTTTCGATGCCGTGTGTTAAAGCAGCGGAAGACATCTACGTTGATCTTAGTCCCACACAAGTGGATCATCTGGTAGAAAACACTGCAGCATCTCTGCTACAACTCTAGATGATGTCGCCCCTCCGAAGAACAGAGTAATGAACCAGAGGAAGTTGTCTCCGTGATACAACTCAGAACTACAGTATGCTCTGCTCAGCAGGCGACTAGAAAGATGGAAAGGAAATGGCGTTCCACTGAAATTTCTCTCCTGTTGAGCTCTCTGAGTTAACTAGAATTATTTCTTCATCTGGATCCTCGAGCTGTCTGTTAGATCCCATCCCAACTAAACTCGTCAAGGAAGTCTTCCCTTTAATTAGTACTTCCATATTAGATCAGATCAACCTATCTATTGTAACCGGCTATGTACCGCAGGCTTTTAAAGTGGCTGTAATTAAACCTTTTCTTAAAAAGCAGACTCTTGATCAGCTGTTTTAGGAAACTACAGACCATTTTCCAACCCGACGTTTATTTCTAAAATCCTTGAAAAAGTTGTTTCAAATCAACTTTTTGATTATTTACAAAGGAATGATCTGTTTGAAGATTTTCAGTCATGCTTTCAAGTTCATCATAGCACAGAGACAGCACTGGTGAAAGTTACTAATGACCTTTTAATAGCCTCAGATAATGGACTCGTCTCTGTACTTGTTCTTCTGGACCTCAGTGCTGCTTTTGATTGATCATACGATCTTATTACAGAGATTAGAAGACGTTACGAGGATTAAAGGAACTGCATTAGACTGGTTCAAATCCTACTTATCAGATAGATTCCAGTTTGTCCATGTCAACAATGAGTCTTCCAGACAAACAAGAGTTAGTTATGGAGTTCCACAAGGCTCAGTGTTAGGCCCAATACTTTTTACTTTGTACATGCTTCCATTAGGAGATGTCATCAGGAAGCACTGCGTCAACTTCCATTGTTATGCAGATGACACTCAGCTATATCTTTCTATAAAACCAGATGAAACTAATCAGTTAGTAAAACTTGAAGCCCGTCTAAAAGACATAAAGGCCTGGATGATCATAAACTTCCTGCTTCTAAATTCAGACAAAACGGAAGTTATTGTACTTGGTCCTAAACACTTCAGAAACTCTTTCTGTAATCACTTAGTTACTCTAGATGACGTTGTCTTGGCCTCCAGCAAAACTGTGAGGAACCTTGGAGTCATCTTTGATGAGGATTTGTCCTTTAGCCACCATATAAAGCAAGTCTCCAGGACTGCCTTCTTTCATCTACCTAATATTAATAAAATCAGGAAAATCTTTCCACAGCGTGATGCAGAAAAACTAATTAATGCGTTTGTTACTTCTAGGCTAGATTATTGTAATTCCTTGCTGTTAGGATGTCCAAATTACTCATTAAAAACCCTACACCTGATCCAAAATGCTGCAGCAAGAGCTTTGACGGGATTTAACAAGAGAGATGATATTTCTCCAGTTTTAGCTTTAGTTTAGAACCATATAATCCTAGCAGAGCACTTCGCTCTCAGTACGCTGGTCTGCTTGTGGTTCCTAGAGTTTACAGAAGTAGAATGGAAGGCAGAGCCTTCAGTTTTCAGGCTCCTCTCCTGTTGAACCAACCAGCTCCCAGTTTGTGTTCAAGGTTCAGAAACCCTCTCTAGCTTTAAGATTAGACTCAAAACATTCCTTTTTGATAAAGCCTATAGTTAGGGCTGGCTCAGGTAGACCTGAACCAACCCTTAGTTATGCTGTTATAGGCCGAGGCTGCTGGGGGACCTCGTTACAGGCTGAACTTCTTTTCTTCCCTCCTACTCTTTAACTGACTCATACCTCACCATCTTTTTCTCCCCCATAGTTTTTGCTTATTATCTGTTGTCTCCATTCAGTTCCCTCACTCGCGTAGTTTCTGTTCTTTCTTTTGCAGATGTCCCGTCATGGAGCTGCATGTCTCTGCTCTGCGATCATCGTCTCCACCAACAGTTCTTCTCTTGTATCTCTATGCTGTCCTTTTCTCTCTATGCTCTCCTCTCACCCCAACCGGTCGAGGCAGATGGCCGCCCACCCCTGAGCCTGGTTCTGTCGGAGGTTTCTTCCTGTTAAGAGGGAGTTTTTCCTTCCCTCTGTCGGAGGTTTTTCTCCCTTAAAGAGGAGTTTTTTTTCCCTCATAGCTTATGTGGGAATTGTTGAATGGTTGGGTTTCTCTGTATAATATTGTAAAATTCTGCTGTAAGGACTTTCAATGTGTTCAGTGCCATGAAATAACCTGTGTTGTGATTTGGCGCTACATAAATAAAATTGAATTGAATTGAATTGAATTGAATTGAATTGAATTGAATTGAATTGAATTGAATTGAATTGAATTGAATTGAATTGAATTGAATTGAATTGAATTGAATTGAATTGAATTGAATTGAATTGAATTGAATTGCAATAAGACTATACAATAAATCGCCTCTGGCCAAATCAATCTCACAACAATAACACCATTGCACTGTTGGTTGTTTGTTTGTTTAAATGTTTGCACTATTGTTTTGTTAGTTTAATGTAATATGTTTATATTTTTATTGCATATATTGTGCATTTTTACATTTTTATATTTAATATTTTTTACTGTTATTTTTATTGCTTTACCTTGTATCTATAAATGCTAGTGTAGTGAAAAAAATTCCCCCTTGTGGGATTAATAAAGTATCTATCTATCTATCTATCTGTCTATCTGTCTATCTATCTATCTATCTATCTATCTATCTATCTATCTATCTATCTATCTATCTATCTATCTATCTATCTATCTATCTATCTATCTATCTATCTATCTATCTATCTATCTATCTATCTATCTATCTATCTATCTATCTATCTATCTATCTATCTATCTATCTATCTATCTATCTATCTATCTAACAGTGGTACTGTTGTGGGAACAAGTTACCTGAAGGCCATGAGAGAAATGTTTCAACTGACGGAGAACTCCCTGTGGATTTTATTTTAGGTTAGTGAATTTCTTATTCAAAATTATTATTGTTTTTACCATGAGTATTTTCATATTCTCTTATTTAACCATAACTCAATCCATAAGGTAGTAAGTTAAACAAGTAAATATAATATGTCCATCTTAATGCTAGTTACATGTATTGTAATGCACTGTGGGAATACAACGTAGATAGCCATGTTAGCTCCATGAAACAGTGACAGTATGCTACTCATAATGTTTCTCTGGCAACAACCCTGAACCATTTTATTGCAAAATGTAGTGTTTCAAAAAAAACGCCACACACCAAGACTGCTGACAGTTTTCGTGGATGAAGGTTTGTGGGTGAGGGACTATGATTGATGGTGAAACCAGTGGGCTTGGTTTGGTTCTTATTAATAATGAAAAAATAAAATGGAATAAAACTTTAAAAGTGTCTGCAGCTTTTGTAACTGCTATCTTCCTCTAAAACATCTCTCAATATTGATATTTACTGTATTTACTTCTATTCTTGCAGTGCTCTCCAACTTTACCTTTGAGTTGTGCAAGTACTTGATACGTGTCTTTGGCAGAAATATGTCAGATTTCCAGAGAACTGAAGATAAAAATGGGTTACACTTTACCTGAACTCGAGAATCTAACTCTGATAACAGACAGACTACTTCTCAACCAGCTGGATGGCACATGGATTCTAACTTCCCGTGTTCATTACTCTGCTTTCAGCGGGATTTCAAATGGCGCTCGTACAGCAGTGAAGCACTTGTTGTTGACGAAATATGATGAAATATCTGGACCTAATTATCGGTTTTATGTAACAAATGCAGTCACTACATTGTCACACTGTTTAACTATAATATGACAAAAACACAAGGCACTGACAGTTGGGTGACTATCACATAAATATTGGATGTGTGTTGTTTCTATGATTATATTAATGCTACAGTACTTCTGAAATTATTAATGTAACGTGCCATCATTGTCCACTGCATCAACAAGTTACACCTAGTGATTATTATTAATCACTAAATAATAAATACAACAATAAAACACATGGCTAAAGTCTCCATTTTAATCTAGATGTCCTGTACTTGAGGTCCACTCGTGCTCCTTAACCTCATAAACACAGGAGGAGCAGCGTTCAGGCGCAGCAATGTGGCTGCTGGTGTGGGAGGAGGAGAACATACTTTGATTGGGTTCTCGAGGTCAGAGGACTACAATATATGCAGGAGCCTTACTGACTGTTTTCAGCTCATACTGTGTGATTGTTATCTCACCCCTACATACTACAAACGGCATTTAAGTTCCGGTCAACAGTTTGATTATGTTACTATAATTGTTTTGTAGTGAAACTTTCTTTTGTGTTTCAATCTGAAATCCCTTGCTGTTCAAAGGCAAATTGGATATGAAAGCTGGAATCTGTTTGCTACAGAAAGCTATTTTTTTTTTAACACAACTAAAGTGAATCTTCTGATCTATCATGTGAAACACATCCATAATCTGCAATAGCTGAGCTGAATATCAGATAAACTTATTAAAATGGATTTATTACCAAGTACATAGGCCTTATGTAGTAGTTCGTAACAATTCAAAATCCAAAAGATTAGAGAAAAACAAGTCATAAAAAGTGAGAAAAATACAATTAACACTAAAGACAGGTAAATAAGATAGGTTAAATAAAATTTCAAAGTAAAGTAAAGAATTATGTGGCACTTGAATTTACATATCAGCGTAACATATCAGAAACTATGAATAACTGAGTTATATGTTGAGTTATCAACATATATGATGGAACTAGATAGATAACAAGACTGGGTCAAAATATAGGCTGGCTTGTGTTATGAAACACTAGAGGGGTTTTAATTTAAAATTATTACTTTTAATTTGAAATGTATACAGGAATTTGTGGCATTTGTGATGTAACTTTATCACTCAGTCAGTCAGTGGCCTTGCTGTTGCGTCCAATGAAAAAAGGACAAGACTGCCATTTTGAAAATAGCAATTTTTTTATTTACAAATATTTTATAGTCTTAAATACTGAAGAATAACATAACATATGTTAATGACATTTTAAGTGCTACATCACACATTTGAAGATGAAATGTTCAAATTTGAAAATAAAACCGAAGGCGCCTCCAACATATGATATATGATATAAAAATAAGTCATGACATTTGGATCCACCCATAGTTAAGTCATAGCAGACAGTGAGTCAGAACAATAAATTGAAAACATCATATGCTGGGCAACAGTAAGTTCATAATATGTGCAACACTGGTGTTCATATTCTCCTGATAGTGGTGATCGACAGTGTTTACTACAGTGCTTAGTGTATCATAAAGAGGAATCAAAATCATACCACAGCCTGAAAAGTGATGAACCAGTGTATTACAAATACATTATTGTATTTAGAATTGCTTATAGATACAAATTTAACTTAATAATAATAATAATATTAAAGATGTGTTGATTTGACAACCTTGGTATCTTCATCGTTGGACATGGCCGGGTTGTCGTACATCTCCAGACTCTTCCTGCTGTTCCTTGTGATCTTTTCATCCTCATTTTGTTTTTGGCAGCAACTGCAGCATTTACAGAAGCAGCAGCAATATCTGCCGCAGAAGCCCAACGACGCGGTCACCACTGTGTCCCACGGCGCCATGGAGCGCAGCGGCCGGGGCAAAAAGTTCCAGTTGCGGAGGACCTTGGGCAGGTAGCGCGGACAGCGAGACTGCATCATGTTGACAATGATCACAAAGATAGCCAACGCAACGATGGGAACACCGACACCGACCAGGACCTGCCAGCCAGCCAACGAAAGGCCTAATATCGACAGAGGGAGAACCAAGAAGCAGAGGAAGAGGTAGAAGGCAGCAAACCAGCGGTATTTGGCCGTTCGGTTCCCCAGACCTCTGGCCAACCTGATGGGCACCCGCGTGAAGGGGATTGGGTACCACAGTAGGATGCCCATGATGTTGAAGAAGAAATGGCAAAGTGCAATCTAGAGGAAAAAAACACAAAAAATATCACATTCAAATGACGCTATTACTGTTAAATATGAAAGAAATTGTGGGAAAACAACAACAGTGTTTAGCAAAGCCAGCAGCGCTCTCAGAGCCTCTTAGGGGCTAAAAGCTAACATGCTCTCATGTTGATGCCTTACCACGTTAACTGTTGTCATTTAACGTGTCGGACATATTTGCTATTTTGCAGTGAACACGACATACAACTGAGACTGGGAATGTCACTAATTTTGCAGGTATTTGGTCATAAACAAAAGTACTGTAATAACGAGATTTCACCTGATGGTTGCGATAGATTGTTACATAATAATGTGGAGAGTATAACAAGCAATCAAAGGTATCGTTTTGAACAACAGGTTTATGTTAAGATTATTCTCCTGTCTGGCACTGAAGTGATATTTTGATTTTTGATTTGGATGAATGTATCTCTATTGGGATAGACATTATTACAATGCATCCTCTGGGGACCATGAATGTTTGTGTAAAAATTCATGACAAACCAACAGATTAGTTGATATATTGCACTAAAAACCAAAACCGTCAACCTCATAGTGGTGCAAGATAAAATATCACCACAGTCCAAAGGATAGATCCTGTGGGGACCATGAATGTTGGTGTAAAAATTCACAACAATCCATCAAAGTATTGTTGTAGCTGATGTTGAGATAAAACTCCAATATGTCCACCTCATAGGAGAGCTTGATGGAATATAATTAAATCTAAAGGATTCATCCTCTGGATAATGTGATTGTCTGTACAAAAATTCAAGGTAATACATTCAAAATACTGTAGTCGTTGATATGTTGCATTAAAAACCCAAAATGTCAACCTAATAATAGTGATAGAGGACATATCATCAATATCTAAAGCGATTCATCCTCTGGGGACCATGATGGTCCGTAGCAAAGTTCACCTCAGTCTGTGCAGTAGTTGTAGAGATATTTCAGTCTAAGGTGCCAGCATGGCTGTAAGCAGCATCTTACCTGGAGGGAGTTGGGCAGTGTTTCTCCGGGGCTAGCCATAGCAGCGAGTATAGCAGTGGTTGTTGTACCAATATTTGACCCCAGAGTCAGAGGATATGCTCTCTCAAGGCTGATGACACCAATACCTGGTGAATGAAGATTTACAAGATATGTGTCGGTGTAAATTTTAACTAAATCAAATAGTGAAATCAGTGTGATAATGATGACTTACCGACAAGAGGTGTTATAGCCGAGGTGAAGACAGAGCTACTCTGAACAATGAAGGTCATCCCTGCTCCCACGACGATCGCAATATATCCAGTGACCCAAGCGAAGGGGAAGGGGAAGTCTGTAGTCAAACAGAAACACAAGGGGTGAGCAATAAACCCTTTGAAGTGAGCACGGTGTGATTGCACACATATCACCCGCATGACCTGAGCAAACGATTTCTCTCAAAACAGTGTTTGTGCCTGAGCTTTCTCCATCACACAGCAGGGATGCTTGACCTGGAGGTGAGCCGCAAGCCACAGGGAGGCTGTACCTGTTTTGCCCATCGAGCGTCCCCACCGAAACAGGTGAGCTGACTATCAAGCAGGCTGGACCGAGCACGAGGAGGAGGCGCCCCATTTGTTTTTTTTGGTTTGGGTTTTGTACCTGTGTTGAGCACCTTCTTGATGACCACAGCCACCTGCCCCTTCAGCATGGAGTTCAGCAGCTTGACGATGAGGATGAGGCAGGTGCAGAGGATGAGCAGAGACAGAGCGAGGAGGATGAGGCCCACGGCCAGGTCGGGCAGCTTCACATTCACAAAGAGGTGTTTGCCTGCAATGGACGGTCGAAGAGATGATTGGCACTGTAGACTTGGATTATGTAAGATTGTTTATGATAAATGGCGCTTAAAACAAAACAAAATACCATTTTGTAGGTTCATTGTAATTGTAAAACAAGCTGAGGGTGGTATATCAGTCGAGGTCAGTTTCTGATTTTAATAAAGTAAAAAAATTAAAGAGTATTTCTATTTACAAAACTAAGCACTTAATGATTTAATTTGGGGCATAATAATTTGAAGAAGTGATCCATTTTACGGTCATGTGGCACTCAGGTACTTCAGCGAGACGCCATGAATGGACCTATTGAGCAGGTAGACGGGTCAGGGGTGGGTATGAGCTGAGTCACTGTAACATCTCAAAGGTAGTCATTGTCCCGACATCAGACGGTCTGGATGAAGGAGCTTGTTGTGGCCAAATGGCTCTCTCATATTTCACTGAGCCATAGTGGATCAGGTAATCCTAAATGCTCGGTAAATGATCCCCCCACCCTTCCCCCTCCCTAAAAAACAGGCATTGGAAGCACGCTTACATTTCTCCTGGTAATCGGTCCAAGTCGTGTTCATCTGGGTCCAGGTCAGGTTTCCGTTCTCCCAGCAGACGGCACCGGGAGCGCAGCTCTCCACCGTCTCATTCCAGAAAGTCTGAGAGAGAGAGAGAAAGAAACAGCTTTAGATACAAAAGAAAGAGACGATACAGTAAATAATGCAGCTACAGATGACGGCACACTTTTTTAGAAAGTATGATCTAACAAAGGAATCATTGCGGTCACAATGTGAGAAGGACACTATCCATCATTAAGAGAAAAGAGTGGTTTGTTTACTGCTCTAACTCGTCATTTTATGCATGTGATGCAGCTCTTGTTGATTTCTCACCGTGTTGCTCTTCTTTTTGCACCATACTTTGATCAGACTCTTGTTTCTGGCCTCCGGGTCACCAGTGGCAATACCCGTGATGACAGATTTGTCCAGCTGAAAGAAGACACTTCATTTAGGAAAAAAAAAAAAGGCATTTCTTCTTCATATTGATGTTGCATCTCCTTTATGGCGTTGTTGTTACCTGGATGATGGAGCTGGTGAGGGGGTCTGTGATGACGTTGAGCAGGTCGGGGGCGTCCTCTCCCGTCTGGATGTTGAACGAGTCGATCATGACGGAGGTGAGTTTGTACAGGACGCCTGTGGCCACTTCCAGCGGCAGGAGAATCAGCACTGACAGCCAGTTGAAGAAGTCGTGGACCGTGGCGCCTGCGAACGCCCTGGAGGTGCAGGAACACACAACGTGAACACGTACCAGACACTATTGGCAGAGTTCCTATTATTTTTCTCTGCACGTTTATTATGACACGCTTTGGTTTACCTGCGGAACTCATTTCGGTCTCCTGCCTGCATCATGGCCACGATAGTGTTGGTGACAGATGTCCCAATGTTGGCTCCCATGATGATGGGCACTGCAGACTGGACATCCAGCACTGAGGGACAGAAGATGTATTACAGTTATGAATAATAAACTAGAGCCACAGCTATAAGGCAGCCATTTAGATGACTGATAGGTCTGAAAACACACTTTCTGGTGCTATTTGGACACGTCTTCAGTGATGAACCCGGGGTCATAGGGTCTTACAGGTCTTTCATCATCAGACATCTTAAACATTGCTCAACAGATCGCCCCTCTGGATCCACAGCCACCGAGAGGCCTTTTCAGTAGCCTCCAGGATGTCTTGGAGGCTGCTGAAAAGGCCGAAAGGATTAATGGTTTCGGGAATTTTTTCAAACATTTCCTGGTTCCAGCTCCTCTCTTTGTCTTATATGATAGTAAACTGAGTATCTTTTGGTCTTTGGACCCCATAAAATGTCCGTTAGGGGGACTGGTTAGAGTTGCAACCACCAACCAATGCATGCATCTTCCATGTGGCTGCATGTGTGTGTGTATGTGTGTGTGTGTGTGTGTGTGTGTGTGTCTACTTACATCCAGAGGACACCATGCTGACCACAATGGAGGAGGAGGTGCTGGAGCTCTGTACCAGCACTGTGACTAACACACCGATCACCAGACCAGCCACAGGGTTGGACAACACAACATTGTCCTGGAAGATGTCACCAGCAACTTTGCCTGCACACACACACACACACACACACACACACACACACACACACAAACACACACACACACACACACACACACCCTCAGGTCAAAAAACACTCCATACACATTACATAAGCCCATCGTAGGACCTGAAATTATCTAGTAAATTAAGAGGAACAGAGGAATGGCTCATCGTGTTCTGTTTTTACCTCCGACCAGCTGGAAAGCCGAGCTGAGAACATCCAGCGAGCAAATAAACAGGTAGAGAAGTCCGAGAAGCAGAACAAACTTCACAATACCGGTCAGCACACTCATAATCTTTCCTTTTGTGTCCAGGTCTGCAGGAAGAAAACACACAGTACTGAATCAGAGTCAGGTTTTGTGAAGGCATCAGCGCTGCATAGGCCACTAAGAAAGGCGAGCTGTCTCACCTGACCACTTGATCCCAGTGTCTTTGAGCTCATGGAGATCCCAGGGATCGTCTGCATCTGGGTCCTCATTCACCAGGTCCACCGTGGAGTAAGCCGGCAGGATGGACTCATCTTTAGCTATAGTGTTGTCATCTAACGGAGGGCCGGAAGGAGAGAGCGTTGGAGGAAAAAAAAGTAGCAACAACAGTCTAAAGTAGCAACAACAGTCTAAAGAGGTTTTAAGTATCCAAGAGGAAAAGACATACCAAGAGTGGGGGAGGAATCCGTCCCCACTTCTGGTCTGGGAGCCATCACTATCAGGGAAACACAGAGAAGTTACAATAATATAATCAACTCATACAACATATGGAATTTAATTAAAAGATGTAGTAAAGTTGTTTTTTTGTTATTTTATTGAGAGCAAAAGATGATGTTGAAATGTCGGTGTCTTGCCTGTGTTTTTAACCTTTTCATAATAAAATGACTGCTCCAATATCATATAATACACTTTGATATCTACTAACCTGCTGTGTAATAGTCCAGATAGTAAAAGATGAAACTCAATATTTAAAATTTCAAAGATGATTGACGTCTTAAAAAGCGCACAAAATAAAAGAAACACAATCTTATCACTGTTACCGATCTCAGAAATTAAAAAATTTAAAAAAGGAATACAAATCGATGCAAAGAGCAGCCTTTTTACACGCAGGTTCATCTCACGCTCCCTGAATCATCCATGTACATATTTCTAACAAATATTTCTACTATAACTCCATCAGTTTCACATGGGAATATGTGTGGCCATGTGTCCTGTCCTCTACTGGAGGACAGGAGTGATAGGCGGTGTACGCACCTGCTTGAGTGTCCGGAGCTCTGAGCAGGCAGCAGGGGAGGCTTCACCTGGGTTACCTGTTGCTCACTCCCCGGCTGGTAGCTGCTTTTATAGCGCTGCGACGCGCGCACACCCGCTGCTCTCAGCGCAAAGGTCTCGCACACATGTGCAGAGTACAAGTGTCTGTGTGGTGCATCTGCATGTGTGTGTGGGTGGGTGGAGGGGAGAGGGGGGGGGGAGCGCGCTGAGTGATCAACACAGTGAGACATGACTTGATAGATTGTGAGAGAGAAGTTAAAAAATAGAGCTGAATTGGGGAAATATGGGAAAAGTTTATTCTACTTTTTCTTTCCTTTTGAAATTGTATTTATTTATTTTGTCAAGAATAACATTCTGGTCAATTTAACTAATTATAATAATTATTATTTAGCCTAAATAATGTTGGTTCGCCCATTTCTTCAGGCTTCTACAGGTGTATTTAAAAAATAAAATAAAAAAGCTGCCCCCTGGTGGTTGTTGAGGAAACACGACGCAGCATTTCTTTTGGACTCTACTCAACAGAGGGGGCCAAGATAACCCTTTGGGTTGCAACGACTTTTTAGAGGTCGCCATACACTCCTCAAAACAGTTTGTGTTGTAATTTTTGTTAATTTTTCTAAAAATAAACATTATAGTCTATCTCATTACTTTTAATTACATATAAAAGCTCTGCATTATATGTTACATTTAGTGGTCTCAAAGAACTTCATTATTTGCCTCCCCTTTACACACACATTCACACACTATTGCTGGCAGAGTTGCCATGCAAGGTGCAATTGGACAACCTTCAGTTGAGAAAGCAACCCGCTCTACCATTTGAGCCGCAGCTGCCCCCTATAATGCATTTTATATTCACCATTATATACATTTTATAGAATTATAATGGTTATTACACGAAGACCATGAACTGTAAAGACAGGTCACAAATAGACATAAGTTTTGCGAGTTGTCATGCTCTGTGTTGATGATCTTTTCAATATTTACGAGCTGATTGGTTATCTGTCACATCAACAACAACAGCTCAGTGTAGTGCATTTCACTTTTTAATACATTTTCTTAGATTTCCAGCCGACAGCAACTGATCACAGCTGTAACATGAACACAGGTTAAAACCAGTGTAGTGTATACCATGATCTGATCCATTATCTTCACACAGGTCCGATGACTCACACACACAACCTCACTCTCTCCCACTCACACACACATGCCCAGGTTTACAGCTCCTTAGATAACACATGCATGCACACACACACACACACACACACACACACACACACACACACACACACACACACACACACACACACACACACACACACACACACACACACACACACACACACACACATGCTTGCGCGTGCACAGGTTTATTGCTTACTGTATTAGTCTAAGTTTGAAGTGAGATATGGTGAAGATATGGCTGTAACAACATAGCATATTACATCTAAAATAAATGGTGTGAATAGAAGTAAATGATTAAACCAGAGTTACTCCCAAAGTGCAATAAAAAAAAAAAAAATCCCTGCAGATATAATGCAGAGCTCATAAAAAGGGTTCACTGAGTTGATGGCAGAGATTATTGTTGTTATTATGATGTGTATTTAGGATGAAATTCTTGTGTTAGTTTTCCATGTAACTAAATGTCAAAAGTTTTTCTGTAGTAAATCTGAGATTTTAATCAGTTTTTGCTTCTGAAAAGCTTTAAGCGTTCACAATGCATTTAATGTACTTTAGTTTTGTAGTTAATTTTATGTTTGCCCTAGATTTTGATCCTTTAGCTGCACATCAAGCCTGTCAATGCTCTTCTTCTGTCCCTTTCATCTCTTTAAAGAGACAAACCTATACATAAAAACACACCAGTAATCTCTGCCACAATTGAAATTATTTAAAAAATATATAACTATGTACAACGTATCACTGTTATTTTACATTGGCTTAATTTGCCTCAGTGGCGAATGAAACTGATCTTGTAGCTTGTAGCTTGAAAACAACAGCTCATAACCAGCAGTCAATCATTACAGTGCATTGCTCGACTGCTACGCAACCAATGAGGTGATTGCAGCTGCAGGCAGGGTCAGGTGCTCAGTGTTCAGCAAAACAACTGCAGCTACAAATACCTTCACTGAAACACATTCCTGCCATAAAGATTCTGTTGTCCAGAAACACAACAGGATGAAATGCGATGTTCCAAATACAGATACAAAAATTAGACTGCAAGATCACTTGCACTTTAAATATGCAATAAACATAAAGAAAAACATTAACAAAACAGCTCACATTGCTGATTTCAACAGTAAAAGCAAATACGAGCTGAAATTATGTCAAACATGAAAAACGTGCCAAATTTTAAACCTGGTTTTGAATGTAAATTAATTCTCTCTTTTTTTTCTACGTCCTGAAAACTACAAATATGAATATTATTATATTAAAATATTACTAAATATTACATTTCCAAATTTTCTAAACTTCCAAAGTAGCATTGCATTAATAACTCTGTGAATAAACTCTAATAATAATAATAATTCTTAATTAATTTAATTAATTTATCTCTGTCACTCATCACATACAACATGAACCTCAACCCTACCACATAAAACCTAATTAAATATATTTATAAAACTGATATATGACCAATATTTTCCTCTTGGTCCTTTTGTCTGATGAGGGCAGTAAATCACCAGTAGATTATTAATTATTTCATTAAATATTACATTAATGTATTTCATGCGGCGTCGTATTCAGCTGCTTTTGTTAGTTTGTAGATAAAGGACATAAAAGACAGGTGCAGTTCACAATTAGATGATGGATTAATTAATTATCTATTTATCTTACTGATAATTGTTTGTTTGTTTACACTTCTAGAGCCTCAGCTTCTGGGCAGTTATGAGTAATATTACGTGTAATGTGTATTTGATCTGTGTTTCTGGCTCCGGCCTCGAACTCTTCTTGGTGTATACAGTAGTGGAGAGCGTGTCACATATTAAGATGCCCCTTATAGAGGCTATGTGTTCCAGTTAGTTAGTTATTGACTAACCCATTGGGTTTAATGCAATCCTTTCTCCCCATGTGATTTCAGGAGACCCACATGTGGAGATCAGCTAAAATTTACCTTTGACCTTTGGAATGCTGCTTTCATTGTCTCTCCACCCACATGCTAATCAAAATACCTCGTGGTCATACCTGTAATTATGTATTGACTAAACTGTCCTTTAAAAACACCCCTTTTCTTCTTCTATTTTTAAAATCTGTGTACTTTAGAATCGTATTACCCCTCTTCTTCCAGTATTAGACAGTGGACAGTAATGTCCTTCTGTAACCCATCTGAATTGCTTGGTTTTCTTTATGGGATTTGCTAAGTGTCATAGTCCATGATTGCCCTGCAGGGTTGCTGAGGTGATATCACTGATCTGCAATGCTGGCACAGTCCACAGAGGGTCAAGCAGTTTGCCCGTAGAGTGGTGGCCGCCCTGTAGTACTACGCTGTGTGTAGGCTGTGATGTGATCTATAAAACCATTAAAGCGCAGCTGTTAGATCTCAATCAAACTGGTTAAATCAGTGAGGGCGGTGTGAGCGAGCAGCTATCAAGGTTACGACCAAAGTGACACGGTAATTGGATGTGATGGAAGGTCGGTGTCTTTCCATAGGTTTGATCTTTGTATTCTGAAGAGACTAAAACAAGAACAGCATGTTTGAATTGGCCTGGTAGGTCAATGGCAGTGATAATAACGTCATGCACATTCACTTTTAACAGCATGTAGAGCCCATGTTGATTGAAATAAATAAAAAACGCCATCACATCTTCCCAAAGTTTTACAGAGACTTACAACATGATGCCAGGATGTTTGTACTGCACTGAGTGAGACCCTGCTGCCTCCACATGGCCACACTGTAAACTCAGCAGCTACAGTTCATTACTTTGAAATCAACTGGAGAACACACGGAGCACAAATGTCCATCACATCTGATGGAGTGCAGAGTGTCACACCTGCAGCAGAATCCTCTCTCTTTGATGTTACATGTTGTAGTTTATTGTGTCTGAAGCACGAAGGCGGTGTTGAGTATCAGTCGGGGTCCCGTGATGTTCTTAGACACCGAGAAATAATCACTGACAATTCAAACAGTGTCACCAAATATGGGGCAATGATCCAGCAGGAGAGGTTATTAGCTTAAAGTATTCTAATGTTTGTTTATTTTTTAAGAAAAATTATATTTAAAACTGTATTTGAAATCACTTTTAGGTTTCAATTGATTGAGGAAAAAACACATTTTAATGAAATTAGTTGTTGTGCTTCCTCAATGGTACAAATATTTGAGAAAATGCAGCATAAACCTTCACTAATCCTATTGTGTTTAATTTTCCATGACAGAGACTTGGCACTACTTTTGCTTCATAATCTATGTTTGCATACTTTAGGAAAAATATAAACTTTTTACTTTAAAAATCTTTCTTAAAGTCAGTTGTTCGATCAGTGAGTATTTTCTCACTCCCATTTCTAAAAAAAATTGCAGTTTGTTTATTTCAATGAAACTTTCTAATTTATGTTTTTGGTTGAACCCATTTATTTCTCATTTGGATACAATGTAAACTGACAGCAGGACATACATTGAGTCAACAGCACATGTTTATGTGATCGATTATTCAGTTTTTCTAAGTTATCCAAGGTTTAATTTTAAGAGTATTTAAAGAACATGCTCTGATTAAATATCTTTGAAGCCCATAGTTGGAGGTCTTCACTTCAGGTTACATGTGGCACAGTGCCTGAGAGATGAACCTGGGGGGAACAAAACAAAAATAACATCAACACCTTGTTATGTCTCTCGGTTTTGATGGCTGGACAGTGGGGGGATGATATTCAAAAAGTCTTTAGTGAGTAAATTAAACAAGTGATTGGAACAAAAACAGGAATTTAAAATGACAATCCTCTATACATCTAATTCAATAAAAACAAGTGATATGTTATATGTTTGGTAGAGGTTACAGCAGTTTGGTCTTTCTCTGGTGTCTTCTGTCGCCTGGATTAGGCTGCCGTGAAGTTCCCACGTGTACCAGCAGATGGGGACAGATTAATATCGAAAGGTTTGTGTTTATTTCAGAGTTGAAAGCAAAGCCTACCTCACCAGTGTCGCTTAACGTTTACTTTCACACAGTCAACACAGTATCAGGCTCAGATCAGTTCTGTCTCATGGTTAGACAGCAGGGAAAAGAAAGAGCTGTGTGTATCAGAAGCTAACCTGCACTATATGAGCCCCATTATTAGCCCCACCTTTACCAGCTGCAACATTATAGTGAGGTTACACATTCATGCATCAGCCATTATAATCAAATCTTATAATTTACAATATTTTACTTTTAGTTTTAGTTTTTGCGCTCACAAAAGTGCTTCTCCTAATGACAGAAAAAAAATCCTTTAGTCTACCAAGAGCTCCAAAACAACGATCTTCATCGCAGCCCACAGCTCCTACAAGACTGCGAACACACAATTACAGAAGATTCACTGAAAGATTGAGTCCTCTTACAAGCAGAAAGATTCGAAAGGCTACACTTTCATTTTCCAGAGAGAAACACAAAGACAAGCCTGAAACTCTCTTTTGGAAAGTTTTATGGACAGATGAGACCAAGTGGTGGAGACAGACAGGAAGTGCCCGCATGTTCCAATCTACTACACCTCATCTTCTTACTGAAACATGGAGGAGGTCATGTAATATGGCTACTTCTGGAGCTGTGTGACTCAGAAAAAGAATAGTTCAGAGGTGTCCAGACAATTTTTGCAAAGCAGTTCCTCTAATCTGATTGGCCGGACCTCTATCCCGCAATGGAAGGTCTCAGATTGGCCACCAGATTTAAACCTACTGAGCATTTTCCTCGCTAAAAACAAACATCAACTTCTTGAAAAGCCTGGAGAAACATTTCCAAAGATAATACTAAAAGTTTGTTTACAAATCTGAAAAAAAGGAGATTCAACATTAAAATGGCTTTTTGTATAAAATGAAAATTGTGCAAAATAAAAGCTTTGGTATAAGCTTACTTGGGTCTTACAGTAAAACTTAAAATCAAATAACTTCAGTAGCAACGACATAGTTGTGAGCCTGTGAACCTTATGTGATCATGCTAAAAATAACAAACTGGATGTGTACTGTATTTGTCAAAAGTGGCTGACAAAGCTGCTGTTATCTGCTGCAGTGGACCACTGAGGCCGTGCATCAAGGTAACCTATTGCTGCTGTTTATCTGATGCGAAAAGCCGCTTCCCCGACTCAGCTGCCACCAGCGTGCATCACGCAGCACATGTTCACCAGCACTTGGCTGACCTTGGCGGTGATTGATAGGAAATACTGATTCATAAGTCCTCTACATGCGCCAATGGGCAGCCATTCCTCTTTCTTCTTATCACACAGCAGGAAAGATGAAATATAAAGTGGTGGAGATGGAGAATCTTCCTCCACCTCGTATGTTAATAAAATGCAGATTTAGTTTTACTGTCACAAGGGATTGATGTTGTGTAGTTGACTTTGATTGGACTGGATGTGTGACAGTTTATAGGTGAAAAACACATGTACATGATATGTTGTGCTGTATCAACTCAGATTCCAGAAAAAACACCAGCATTTCAAGCATGTGGTTTTTAAGAGTTAATTTATTTTTCAAATGCAATGTATTGATTTGTGTTCTCATGTTTTTGGTGCTGATATAGAACTCCTTTTCTGACCCTGATGTGAAACCTGGATGTGAGTTCATACCAAATATTGACTTGGGATCTCATTATTTTTTGGAGCTGATCAGTTGACGTCCAGCAGGTCCTCAGTATCGCATCATGACCTGAGGAAACAATATGATTTATTGACAGACAAAATGTTTTATTTATCAGCGATATTGGCTGCAGCTCATTTCTGTGCCTCCACAGAGAGACACACACACATGTGAGATGTTACTGTGGATCAAACAGAGGAGGAAACGGGATTCATTTACCTCGCTGAGCCACTCGGTGAAGGCGGAGATGCGGGTGAAGACGGTGGGCTTTTTCACTTCATTGCAGACGCTGGAGGAAACAAAGCTGGTCACGCCCTGGACGTACCACCTACCATCCTGACCCAGACAGTTGAAGGGACCGCCGGAGTCTCCCTGACAGAGACAGAAACACAGCATGAAGAAGCTGACCTTGTTCACAGCACGTAGTTCAAGTCTGATGTGTACAAGCTGCTTTCTTTATGATGCCTCACACACATTGCATCCAGAGACGAGGTCTCCTCCCGCACAGATCATGGTGCTCTTCACGTTGATGCCCCACCAGTCACTGCGGCTGCACATGCTGTGCTCCACCACGGGCAGCAAGGCCTGCTGCAGTTTGTCAGGCATGGGGCCGTGGCCTAACACCGAGAGGACAGAGCTGCTCAACACCATGCAAATAAATACATCTTTATGTTCATTACATGTGTCAAGCAATGTGGGCAAATTATTTCAAATCTGTAACTAATTATTCATTACTGTAACAGAGAAGCATAATTACGTTACTTCACTAATTACTCAGCAGCAAAAGCAATTGGTTACATTATTTGTCAGATTACTATTGTTAGGAAAGCTAACTCGATCCAAGGTACCTTGAAACCTTTCATGGAGCTAAATGAAACTTTTTGGAATTGCGATTTAACAACTAAGCCGTGCGAGGGATATACTGACCATCAACAGCTGGCTTAGCGTTAGCCCTCATGTACTACTATCCAGTTCTAAATGAAACTGATTTATGAATGCAGGCGTGTCCTTGGCTCATGTTAGCAAGCCAGTTAAGAACACGCAACATGTCATCAGGTTGGTGCTAGATTGGATCAGCCGGGGGAATACACACTCTAAACCCTACGCTGCTGCGACTGATTGTTTAACTGATCAACTGGTCCCTAATCCTGAACCTAAATTTAACTCGCCCACAATCTAACAACCAATCACAGGTAGAGCGTCCCTCCAACTGATCCAATCTCGCACCAGCAATGTCATAAGACTTTGGATGCCCGATGCAATGGCCAAGCATTGTTTCTAGCCTCCAGGTTTGCTTGTGCCCACTGCATATGTGCATTAGTGTTTTCCCCTGTTCGGCCCATCCACACACTCACACTTAACCCATAAACTTTATACTGCAATGATGTCACAAAAATAAAAGTCACTTTTCTGGGCAGTGTGACAGTTTCAAAAATATAAAACATAAATGGATTAAAAAAAATTATCATTTAAAGTCTTTGTTGAAGTCTTTGCTCAGCACTAGTTCAGAGTGCAAAACATTAAACAAACGGAACAATGTGATAAGTGAAGAGATCTGCATTGTAAACGACAGATGTGACATTACTGTAAAGGTTGCCCCAGCCTGAGATGAAACAGGGGCTCCCATGGGTGAGGATCTCTCCGGCCTGTGGAAGACAAGCCACACTAACGCTGTCAGTCATGATGGGGCTCTTATCCAGCTTCAGCAGGGCCATATCATTGCTGGGAGAAAAAACATCAGTATAGTTAGATTTCAAATGACAGGGGCAGTCGAACCTTTCAAACATGTCAGGACTTTGGTTTCAGATGGTTTTATGGTCTTTATAGATGATATTAATAACAGAACTTGTTGAATTTGTTACATTATATTGTACAAATATAATAGGTTACTTGTTATCTCTGCAGAGCAGTAAATTCAAAGTAAACAGTACTATTTATGCCCATTTAAAACTCACAAGAGATACTTTTTGAGTGCATATAAGAACAGTCAGAATATACTCACCCATCAGCCACATGGTCAATGTCCCACTTGGGATGGACAATGATGCGCAGGATATCTCTGATCTGTTCGGTGCCCTCCTGCTGGCTCATGTCATGCTCTCCTAAGACCACACGGTACACATCTCCTGGCCTGAAAGACAGTATCTATCATTTAAAAATGCATTGAGCAGCGTTATTTCCCTCATACACTGTTTTGGCCTGGTTTTTATGCAATTCTTGACTATGTCTGGCTTTAACCCTTTAAGCCCCAGAGGCCCCCAATTGGGGTCCATGGAGAAGACTTAGCAAAACTATTATTAAAATATGGGCATTTATACTGATATTTACACATCTGAACAAATCTCACAAGTGTTCCCTTTGTTATTAAAAATATTTTTTTAATATAATTTTTTATTGTGTTTGCAGAGATATACTCTTTTTATTATGGGTATGCAATTTCTGAGCAGAGGCCTAAAAAATAGGTGTGTTTTTAAAAGGTTAAGCTCTCAACCTGTGATCACACAGTAGTGAGTTAGTCACCAGATGCAGTGTCCCGCAGTCAGCACCCAGCGAGGTCCAATCAGAGTCCCTCCACACGTGTGATGATAACGGCTGCCATGCTTCACCTGCAAGGAGATCTGAGAAAGAAACATGGAGAATTTAGGATATACAGTAATTCTAAATCATAGAATATGGTACATTAATACATCATAGTGACCTGCCAAGGCCAGCTATGGGGACGAGCATCCTCTCCATTCACAACCCTGTTAGTGTTGGGCTTCAGGGCAGGTGTACCACATCCGAAAACTACAAACACACAATCATTGATTCTATAAGTGATGTTTATTTAGTACTTAATGTTCATGTCTGACAACTGTATTTTATAAGAACTGTGCTACTTTATCTCTGGCCTCTTACCAAGCCGAGCAACTCACCGTACACAGCCTGAAGCAGCAGGAGGACGAGTGTCTGCAGCATGTTGTCAGCGTGAGGTGTAGATTAGCACTCTGTCTCAGTTCAGTCTCTCTTATACTTGCTCACTCTATCTGTCCAGCCAAATGCAGATCACACACTGAACCTGTGGAACTCTGTTATCAGCGTTCACTGCTGATTGTAGCTGAGAAAAAACGTTCTGTTGCACAGATGCATCACTTGGTCTGCTGCTGATGGAAAAAAGAGGTTTATCAAATGCTAGTGAGACAAACCTATAAATAGCCTGTGCAATTTATAAAAGATTGAAGGAGTACATGTGCTTACATACATATGACATGTCTGCACAGGTAATTTCCCAAGACATGACTGTGCTGTAAAATACGAATGGAGTATATCGTGTGACAAAGGTCATGTGACAGGTCATTATACGAAGTACAAAAGCGTTAAAATTTGTTTTAAGGAGCAGACTGGAGGTGGTCAGATGGATGAAACACCATATTTTGGGAGGCTGTGATGGGGATATCTTTAAAGGACATAGAGAACACATCGGTGACATATGTTTTCTTAAACAATATAAAGAAAGAATACTCTTTTTTTCCCAGAAGTCTTTATATGTCTCAGAGGTCCCTGAAATGTGTCATTTAAGGTAATACCACAAAGTACACCCACAAATGGTGCCTATCAAAAACAGCTCCCTTTATGTAGGAAATAAATTTGATTATAAAGAATCAACAAAACCATCTCTTCACACCTCCTGCAGTTTTTGTACTAGTTTAGGACTTAGTATGTTTCAATATTGACTCACAATGGGATGTATTTTACATTTCTGGAGGCAGAATTGGATAACTTCAGTGAAATCCACTACTGGAAAAATATAAAAAGACAGACTTCACATTGCTGACACTAATTACACAGTGATCTCTGGAAAATGTAGTTCAACAGCAGCGAAGACATCTTATTACCAAGCACCCTGCCAAATAACCCCCCAAAAAATAACCTCCCATACTGTTGCTAAGTCAATACTTTGCATATAGCTGCATGAGAACATGGATATGAAAAAACCCTCCGGCTTGGACAATCTGTTCCCGGAGTGAAAGTGTGTGAGAGTGAGAATGGAAGTAGCTGAGGAAGCAGCTCAGGGTGAGTGAAGAAGAAAACTAGGCCGAGGCGGAGACGAGGGTTTTAGTGTCGTCAGCTGTCTCGGTGCTCAGTGTACTGAGAGAAATAAATTTTCTTCCCTGTGACCACAGAACCGGATAGCTTTGGGTTACCTTCAAGAGAAACAGTCCTGTAACAACTTTCTCTCCTTTAATAACATGTTATACATTCACGAAGGGGCCCGGGCTCCTGCTGAATCTGGAGCCAATTCTTCACGCCTTGCTCAGACAGTATCCTTTCCTCCTGAGGGAAACTAATATCACTCTCTGGAGAGGACAGCGTGCATCTATAAATTTCCCCTTTTAGGGACCAAGTCAAATCAATACTGACTCGACAGCTAAAAGGCTTTGCTTGTTTTCTTGCCGAGTTAAGATAATTCCCCCCACCAGATACGACATGAAGATTTATGGAGCAGACATGTGCTGTGTGTTTGCATAACACAGCAGTGACAGAAGTGTGAATAATGCTGATTAGAGCTGCAAAAACCCACAGCTCACAATGAATGCTGTTTACAGGAGGTCAGTCATATGGGACTGAGCATTTATTATGAATGAGTGTGAAAAGAACAGTACATTTTTTTTTATTAAACTTAAAAACAATTGATGACAATTTTAAATCATTTTAATGTTGATGTACTGTTATTTAAAATGCAAATATTAGATTTTATGGCAGAGCTTTAAATCACAGAGACAAATTGTACTTATGCCATATGCTATGTAAGATTAGGGGCTAAATACTAACATGAGAATACCATGCTCACACTAACATAATAATGTTTAGCAGTAATGGTGTTTTCCATTGCTAATCCCAAAAGGAACCCGTGAGCTCATGGTTATGTTAAGTCCTGCTCAGTGTTTGAGTGGTTAAGTTGTTAGAAACACTGCTGATAGGCAACAGCAACATGGACGCCATCTAGATGTCACAGAGGTTAACAGTTTAGCAAGTTAGTAGGTGTGTAAGCATGTATGGTAATGCAGGACATGCAAAGGCATAATTATGGAGGAAGAAAATTTGGCTTTTGGAAGCTGAGACATACTATAGGCAGACGTACTGAGACGTACTATATAAGAAAAACTCTATACAACTAAAATTACAAAGTTTGAACTAACCATCAATTACAAATTTTAAATTAAAACTGCAAGCAGTGATGTACGGGCCCTCGCACTCCGGCGCGCCGCTTCCTCCCCGAAGCCGTCTCCCGGACGTGCAGCGCATGAGGGACCGGGTATACCCGCTTAAAGTTGCTATTTTTTGTCTCGTTTCCTGTCTCCAGCAGGGGGCGCTGGCGAGCCGTTTGGCCACGCCGACTCGCAAAACACATCAGATGTATAGTCTCACCACGCCGGATGTATGTGACACGTTTCGTGAGGTGTCAACCATCCTTTGACCTTAAACATCAACTTCCTGTGTCACGGCGAGACATCAAACTTTGCCGCATCGTCACGGCGACGCCCATTGACAAAGTCGAACGAATGTCTCAATATATCATCAACTACATGTTTAGGTTATTGTGACCCGACTTTACGTTCATGGGATCAACCAGCTCGACGTAGAATGTGAAAGTATGAAAAGTGTAATTTCCGGTGGCCAACAGGGGGCGCTATGACTATGAGCAAATATTACCCCACAGGTGTCTTCAGGGCAGGGCTGTTATCATACCTGTGATGTTTGGAGAAGGTCGGTCCATGTACATAAGATTTAAAGAAACTCGTAGTTTCATGGCGAGACCTCAAAATGGCCACCACGCTACGGGCACACACATCAACGAAAACAAATTATTTATACAATTTTTAATCCCAAACATGTTTTCTATCCATAGAAACTAAATTCAAGTCGGTCCGACAAAATCCCGAGGAGGAGTTCGACAAAGTACAACGTGTCAGAATCGCCCAAAATGGCGACTAATTTCAAAATGGTGGACTTCCTGTCGAGTTGAAGTAACGGTCCAATGTAACTTTTTTGCTTGTCTAGGTGTGACACACGTGTCCACCGGATTTGGTGAATTTAGGTAAATGTGGCCACCGGGGCATCTCTGTAGGGGGCGCTCTAGAGGCGTTTGGCCACGCCCACTCGTGACTCCACTAGAATACGAAATGTTTCGCCGGGAGACAAATGTGTCTCCACTTTCATGAGTTTTTAAAGATGATAAAGACTCCAAAAAGGAAAATCACTTTACGTAAGGAGAAGAACGACCAAGAACATTTTTACGAAATACAATAAGGCTTTCGTACCGATGCTCGGTGCTCGGTGCGAATGAACTTCCACGGCCTCTAGCATTTCTGAAAAAAATGCAATAAAAGCGGAACACGGCCCCATTCGAAGTCACCCACATGTGGCACACCACACCCAAAAATGTGACCACATTTGTGTTCATTTGTAATTTAATTTGTCAAGGTTTAATTTTTAGCAGCTCAATGTCCATGATATCAGCCTGGGGGAGGGATTAGTAATTACAAAATCCCTTTTCGTCTCATAGACTGTATAAATAATAATAAAGTATGCAGCAGCTCGGGGGGAATTGTTGGAGCAGCTTCACCCAGGTCGCTTCAAGGTGGCGCCACCGCCGACGAGTGTGTCTTCATTACTGCAAACCTTCGCCTGTCCCGCATGTGAAATACTGGGTAAAAACTGCAAAATGCTCAGTTTGGGAAACCAAGTTGTAGTTGTGATAGTTTAAAGGCGGACATGTTACTGTTTGTGATATGCAGGTCTGTTATAAGTGTGGAGGTCGGGTCCAATTTCATACAGCTGAATGTAACTTGTTTTAAGTACAGTTGAGTGTTTCTATAAATTGCATCTGTATTTATACCTCCTCTGGTGTAAATGCATCTGCATGTGATCGGTTTAAAAACATCTAAAGAGGCATCAGATGCCTGGCCCTCTGGATATAATTGGCGCGCAGCATGCGCAGATGGATCACAGCCTACAGTGAGGAAAGATATGGCTTAAACGGGGCTCTTCATGAAACGTAAACAGTATAAATGGTGCAACAATTTTTCTTAACACAATGTTTTTGGCTGTGACGAGTGTTGACAGCTCTAGTGGTGGTTAAAGGCTGTGGAAGACAACAATTTACCAAATGTTGGAATTAACTGTGAAACTGTTGACTGGTTTTACTCATCGCAGACATACGTTGTCATTTCAGACCTCGCGAAGATCAAATTTAGTGAGAAAAACACCCCGAAGTCTCTGTCAGTAATACGGCTCATGATAGAAAACGGTTACACAACTGGTGTATTTATGGCGAATAATAAATATGTTGGTGTACATATGCCCGGTTATTGTTTTGCAACATGAAGTTTGATCTGATTTAATCTGTGAGCTTGTTCACTAATAGTTCCAACGTGTCGAAAATAATGAAAGTGTTAATTTCTTTGGATGCATTTATTGAAGAAATGACAGATAACTGGACTTTCTGACCCGTATACACTGAAGACACAGTAGGTAACTAGGATAAAGACTGACACAGCACACACACACAGAGAGATGTATATTTTGAATGCTTTATTTGAAGTTAATAATAAAATGCAATCTGGAAGATGAACTGAGCGCTCCGTGCTGAACTTTACCTCCATCCCGCAGGGATTTCAGTTTCTTGCTGTGGTACCGTCGTTCCTGGGACTCGTAACAAATAGTTCAGCGTCTTGCTTTAGCGTGCCACTATTTGCTCATTAGCACTGAATATAGAGCAGGACAGACCTAATGTGAGGGTGAGGGTTTGTTAGTTTTGCTGGTGTTTGGTCTTATAATACAAGTCAAACAGTTGTAACTTCATACTGACGGGGACACAGATGTACAAAATTCGTGCTATTTGCACCATTTGAGACAAATCAATGCTGCTGTCCATAAAGCCTAACAAGTCCAGTCATGTCTTACTTTGTCAGGAAATGATTTTGGCATCATATTAGAATACTTTTTGAAGCATGAAATATTTAGATTCTAATAAAATGGCTGGAAAAATATAGTTTGGTATAAAATTATACGAGCTGATCTTAAACTGCCTGCAGCTACAACCTTTTTATTGTCTTTTTTATTCTTTTGAGAATTTTTTTTTCCCATCAAGACATTGTTCTGCTGAACTATGTAAATCGATATTTCCAAAGAGAAATACAGTTAGTCACAGAAGCAGGTCTGCTCTTTATTCGGCGGTAGCTCAAGACAGAGATAAATTATCCGAGAGCAGCCAGCACAGTTTAAGGCCAAGTATATATCTCCCAAGGTTTTCAGATATGTCAGAAATCTGACTGCAGCAGCCTGGAGACAGAGGAAATGCTGCCAATTAGACCTCTGAAACATAAATCAAACTTTACTGCTCTGTCACATCAAGTGGCCAATATTCCGTTTCTAGCCACTGACGGTCATTAATAGAAGGCATGAAATAGGCTGAATAAATGCACAGCACATGTGTTAGTTCATCATATCACGTTTCACCTCAAGAGAGGATAAATGTGATACAGGAACATTGCATTATTTTTTTGAAAACCATACAGTGATTCTTTTTTTCCCCAGAAGAGCAGAATATGCGGGATTATAGGCATGGATGAGAAGACTGATGCTTCCCATGTCACATACCTTAACATGAGATGTTTTTATTAGCGGTCAGCAAAAATACTTTTCGAAATTTGAAATTCGCATTTCAACCAGGCGCTGGCAAAAACGGGAAATAAGAAAGAATGGTAGTTGTGTATACTAATGGATTTTTATAATAATAATAATAATAATAATATTTGAACAACTATTCGAATATTCAAAAATCATGTCCCATCCACAGTTTTTATAGTTTTTTTTATATAAATAAATAAAAAGACATGATATGTTAATTAATAAAGTTTCAAGGTGTTGGTATATGTTTTATTAACTTTAGATGGAGCCAGGTTTGTTGTTTGTTTCATGGTGTGGTGCCAAGCTAAGCTAGTGTGGCACACCCAAAAAATGTGACCACATTTATGTTAATTTATGACTTAATTTGTCATTGTTTATTTTGAACGATTTAATATGTAGAACATGATCTTAGGGATTTAAATAACAATCTAAATAATACAGAATGTAATCTAAACATATGGACTGTACAGAGGGACAGTAAAGAATTGCAGCGCCTAGCTTTAGGGTGTGACTCCCGCTCACTCCTCAGGTGTAATCTGGAAGAAGGACTGACCGCCTCTTGTCTTCATTGCTGCTGAACTGTACCTGTATCCTACAGCTATGGCCAATGCTCACTCTTGGGAAACAATACTGTATGTGCACGCAAATTTTTGTAAGGCTTTGTGAAGTTATGTTGCGCGTGAAAGTGTAAATATGTAGTTTAGAAATCCGCGACGGTCTCGAGCCGCGAGTTTAGCCTTAGCAGGTAACGCGGGTTGTTTGTACCTGAGTGTTGTCTTGCAGGGATGTCTAGTTATCTACTTTCACAGTCATTATTTGGGCTCTCACACTGCTGTTAGTTACAGAAAGCGTTCATTTGTTTCAGTGCCTTGTGAATAATTATGTTTTGAAGAGTTAGAAGTTAGTTTATATGAAATGTTAACTTGTGAACGTAGACAAATGTATGTTGTAGATTGAGAGTTTTGTCTACTACACTGAAGATGAGTTTAAAGCACGTGTGTACAATGTGAGTAATTTTAGTTCAGAACAAGTGCCCTGAGTTTCAGAACAGGGATAAAGAGAGAATCGCACATTAGTTAATGGTTAAAGATGCTGTAAAGTAGAAATGAAAATGAGTTTTAAGTTCATCACACCACAGAAGTATGGGTTGTTAACTACCCATCCAAATTTGAATGAAAAAAAACACAGACAAGTTTGTTAAATTAGGCTTTGAAATCGTGAGATAATCATCAGTCTTCTCTGCTCTGAGACTGGGGGGGCGTGTCCTGAAGGAGCTGAAGCTCCGCCCACTCGCTGGAAGGTGTTCAGTGTTCTGCATGACAGTCCTGTATAATATATATTGTATATTATATAATATTATTATTTTTGTTTATTTCCAGGAAACACAAGGTGACAGCCCAGCAAGCAGGAAAAGCAAAAGAAGACACAGCAGTTCCACTGTTTAGAAGATTAGATGAGCTGGGGGGGAGGTACCCTGGCGTGCTGGTACCACTTTGTTAGCCCGGCCGCCATCCGGGACAGGCCCTCGGAGCCCTCGGAGCCCTCGGAGCAGATGAGGACGCTCATGAGGACCTGCCCTCATTGCCGACGTTAGTGACCCAGGCGGCCGTGTCGGAGGCGGTACCGGCGAGCTACTTTGTCACCTGAGCGGAGAGAGAGAGAGAGAGAGAGAGAGAGAGAGAGAGAGAGAGAGAGAGAGAGAGAGAGAGAACTGTAAACACGCTGAGCAGCTGGAATAATAAAAACAAGACAGATGAAATGCCAATAAACTCTCCATCTTTAAGACGGATCCGAAGGTGGACGTGATCCTGGCCTTGTACTCGTCCATCTGCGTCAGCACGTCGTATCCGTAGACGGTCAGCAGCCAGACGGGGGACGGCACAGGGGGCATCTGGGGAGGCGGTTGGAACTCCGCCCTCGCCGAGCACAAGGCCGGGAACTGCTCGCACACGCCGAGGTACCGGATCGCTCTCCGCATCCAGGCGCCTGAGTGCTGCTCCCGCAGGGTGTCGTGCAGCCGAGCGGCACTGTTGCCGAGACTGCGACGCCTCAGCTGCCCGACCACCCTCTGGTCGCAGGACAGCCTGCAGAGAGAAAACGGCGGCGTTACACGCGGCTTCGTTTGCATCGCAAACATGTCTTACTTGTTCGTGAGTACAGCCGGGAATTGGCCAGCTGCCTGATGATGCCCTGCTACCACCCTCCGACCTTCTTCTTGCACCGACGGCACTCCAGGTACTCTGTGGCCATGAGGTACCAGCCGTCGATGTCCAGGACCCTCCGGATGGTCCTGTAGAGCCCAGCCTTCGTCAGGGGCACGCCAGCTGCAGGCGCCAGATGCGGTGCGGCATCCACAGAAACAGCCGGCATGCGAAGAAGGGTTCGGAGGAAGCGGGAGGCCGGTTGTAGACTGGCCGGGTTTGGGGAGGGTACCACCACAGGTTCAGGTCGCCGGTGAGCCGAGACCTCCCCGAGCTGTTCTTGGAAAACAGCACCCGGCCGATCCGCTGCTGCTGCTCCGCAGTGAGAGCCGCTCGCCAGGTCCCGGGCAGCAGCTGGAGAGAGAGACAACGCACAGCCGTTTTCATACCCGAGGGGGGCAGCCGGAGAGTCTACCTGTACTCTCTGATGCCTCACCTCTGCACTGTCAGCAGGCGGCGGGGGAGGGAGGATAGCTACCCTGGTCGTCTCCTCCACGGCGGCGGGAGCCTCTGCCACGAGGAGCGCTGGAGGTTGCAGGGGGTCGTCCGACTCCTGCGATGCCTCCAGCAGCTCCTCGTCGGTGGGCTCTTCAGGAGGAGGAGGAGGAGGAGGAGGAGGAGGATGCTGGAGGAGCGAGAGAGGATGGGCCTGTACGTCTGAGGCTGAAAGAAAGGGATTCAAACATTTGATCAAAAGGACAAAAGGACTAAAGCAGGACGGAGTTGAGGAGACAAGGAGCAGAGCACCACGTGATGGAAACTGATGATACCGCACTATGGGGGATACAGGAGGAGGTGGCGGAGGAGGAGGAGGAGGGCTGGTTATGTGGATAAATAAAGAAAAGAATGATGAAGAAAGGGTTTCTCTACCTGATGACGGTGGGTCAGGTGACTGGAAGTTAGTGATCTAAAAGTTTTAAATTCAACCCAGACTCACCCGGTCCTCTCCTGTTCTGCTATGTGATCACAAACATTTAAAAAGACGAGTCAACATCGATTCAAGCCGTTCTGTTACAGACAATGTGCTGCGTGAATATTCATTTATTGGTACTTATACTCTTTGATGCCAACTACCGCCCTGACCAGTTCTTCATCTGAAGGCTCCTCGCATGGTGTCGAGAGAAGAGCTGGTCTGGAGGAGGCTGTAAATAAATACACAGAAACGTAAAAGAAACTGAAAAAGAGTTTGACTCTTTGTATTCCATTCAGGCTGAACTGCAGCTTGCCTGGAAATGCACGCTTAGTAACCACGAGCTTCTTCACTTTGGCCTGCATTTCCACCGCAGACAGAGAATGCCGCCCAGAGACGAAGGCTACAAGAGCCGGAACAAGAGTCCTAGAATAAAAAGAAGTGAAACACAACATGTGAAATGTGACCAATAGTAACATGTCTTTGGAAAGGTTGTGCATGATGAGTCATCTGCAAATTCAAACACATACTTGGATGAACTCTTGGCCCCGCGACTTCCAGCCGGGACAGAGGCGGCGGCGGCGGTGGTGCTGATGCTGCTGGGGGTGGGGGGGGGGGGGCAGCAGCACTCACACTCTGTCTGTCTCTCTTTTTGATGTAGCAGACGGCGTTCTCCATCTGCGTGCCTGGAGTTGGTGCCTTCCTCCGGAGGTAGTTGACAAATCTGTGCAGACGAGAGACAGACGGATTAATTCAGGGCTTTTTTTACATGTTCGTGACTACGACAGATTTATTACGGTTACGATCCTACCGGATTTGTTTACGGTCCTCGGACTCGTACAGGTCCTGCATGGTCTCAAATTTGAAGTACCCGAAGCCAACGAGGGCCTGTCCCTCCTGGCCAGGCTGGAGGGACGTCACCCGCGCCTCCTCAAACGCCCGGTGGAACCTGACTGCCTCCACAAAGTCAGGGTAGGCAGAGGAAGGCGTCCTATGAGCATGCAATGCAAAGAAATGTTGTAACTGCTGTCAGGCTGCCTGTTGTGTCAATCGAGCTCAAAGACCATACCTTGTTGGCCATCAGAGGGGACTGAGACCTTGTCCTCTCTCGCTCCTTCTGGCAGGAGGCGGCCAGGCTGACCGAATAGCCCACGTCGTTCTCCAGCAGCCAGTGGAAGGTCTGGCCCTGGTACCGGCCAAACTGGACCTGACACCGGCTCAGCGCGAGGGTGGCGTTGCTGCTGTCGCCACCCTCGGAGACGACGTGGGCCTGCGCCTCGGCCTCCACCTCCTCCGCTGGTTTGGCCCTGTAGGCGGCCGGGGGCGTGGGGCTTGAGCCTCGGCAGAGGCCTTGAGGAGGAGCGTCCCGTTAGGGGCCTTCTTAAATGTAGGATGTTCCATCTAAACAGAGGACATAAATAGGAGTACAGTTTCATCTAATTCAACACACTGCTCAGCAGTTTGTCATAAATTAAAGAATATTCCATCACATAAAAGATAAAGCAATCTCACAGTAACGTGTACAACAACAAGTGTTACTGGACAGAAAAGAAACACATGCAGATGTTTGATTGTTCAATTACACATTTATAAGAGACTGTTTTATACTCTACATAATAAATAGTACAATGAACAGATGCAGATGATGTCCAGATGCTGTGTACTGTGTGTGTCCATAGCATCGATGTCTTCATCATGCAGGAACTGCTGACACACTCCAGTCACATGAGGCCGAGCATTGTCCTGCATCAGAAGGAACCCAGGGCCCACTGCACCAGCATATGGTCTTCCAATGGGTCTGAGGATCTCATCCCGGGACCTAATGGCAGTCAGGGTACCTCTGGCTAGCACATGGAGGGCTGTGCGGCCCTCCAAAGAAATGCCTCCCCAGACCATCGCTGACCCACCGCCAAACCGGTCCTGCTGGAGGATGTTGCAGGCAGCAGAACGTTCTCCACGGCGTCGCCAGACTCCGTCACGTCTGTCACGTCTGCTCAGTGTGAACCTGCTCTCATCCGTGAAGAGCACAGGGCGCCGATGGAGAAGCTGCCAATCTTGGTGTTCTCTGGTAAATGCCGATCGCCCCGCACGGTGTTGGGCTGTAAGCACAGGTCCCACTTGTGGACGTGGGGCCCTCGTACCACCCTCATGGAGTCTGTTTCTGACAGTTTGAGCAGAAACATGCACATTAGTGGCCCGCTGGAGGTCATTTTGTAGGGCTCTGGCAGCGCTCCTCCTGTTCCTCCTTGCACAAAGGAGCAGATAGCGGTCCTGCTGCTGGGTTGTTGTCCTCCTACGGCCCCCTCCACGTCTCCTGGTGGACCAGCCTGTCTCCTGGTATGTCCTCCGTGCTCTTGACACTGTGCTGACAGACACAGCAAACCTTCTTGCCACAGCGTGCATTGGTGTGTCATCCTGGATGAGCTGCACTACCTGAGCAACTTCTGTGGGTTGTAGACACCTCATGCTACCTCGAGTGGTGAGGACACTGGCAAAATGCAAAAGTGACTAAAAATCATCCAGAAAGGACGAGGACAGAGAAATGGTCTGTGGTCACCACCTACAGAACCGCTCCTTTATAGGGTTGTCTTGATAATTGCCTCATTTCCACCTGTTGTCTGTTCCATTTGCACAACAGTAGGTCCTGTAAATTGAACTGTATCTTCACAGTAAATCACTTGTGTACAGGTGATTAAGTGTACTTTATGTTGCTTATAATGGAATACTGTGAGAAGTACACTGAATATGTATTGTGCTAGTTGCGGTGAATGCATTTTTGTCAAGAATTTTAAGATAATCAGACTTTTTGACACTTGTACATTTCAGACAGTAGGAGGCTGTAATAGAGACTGCTGCAACACACAGTGGTGTTTATGTTGAATGTTTTTTTTTTTTTTTTAAAGTTAATAATAAGGTGAAATCTGGAAGAAGAACTGAATGCTTCGTGTCTTCATTGGTGCTGAACTTTACCTTTGTCCTGCAGGATATTCGTTTTTGTTGCTGCGGTACCATTCCTGGGACCCGTAACACTAGCAGGCAACTGGCACTGGTTTCTTAATAAAGAGAGGACCAAAATGGCCTGTAGGTGTTGAAGAAAGGCAGAATTGACTGATCATAAATTGAATGAAATAAACCTTTATGTTGACGACATAGTATGACTTTTCCTTTCATATTTGACATGCTATAGCAAGACTTTTTTATTATCATATTTTTTCATATTTCGGAAGACATGATGTAGTATGACTAGTGCAGTGGTTAGAGCCGTTGCCTCACAGTGAGAAGTAACTGGGTTTAATCCCCACTTGAGGCATGCATGTCGGTTCAGAAAAAGTCCCACTCCAAAAAGTGATAAGAAATTCATACTGCATGTCGTCCAAAATGTTCAAAAAAATTCATACTATAGCATACTGTCCAAAAAGTGATAAGAAAAAAAGACAGCATGTCCAAAAAGTGACCCAAACTTAATTTTTGTTTATACTATAGCCAGGGCGATGCAGCTAAATTGATGTTTCGCTGTCACACAGGAAATTGATGTTTAAAGTCAAACGATGCTCCAAACCTCACAAAACTTGCATCGGGCACCAACTTCAATGAGTTTTTGAAGATGTTAAAGCTGCCAAAAAAGGCAATTTTTTTTTTAAAGAAGAATAAGGAACGAGATTGACAAAAAAATGTGAATTGTGAGCGGGAATATGCGGACCCTCGCGTGCTGCACGTCAAGGAGCCGGGCGGCCCCGACCCGCTAGATCCCCAACGTGCAGCGTGCGAGGGCCCGCATATCACTGCTTGCAGTTTTAATTTTATAATTACTATGCATGAGTGGTATCAATCATCTATTTGCAAGAAAGCGAATAAGCATATTTCCAAAAATTTCAAACCATCATTTCACTGAATTGGGTGTCATTCAAATTTGAAGGATTTCATATGATGATCAGTCAAATCCAATATCTTCCTGTTGCCCACCTCCTCCCTTTGGCACCATCCTTCTTCTCCCACCTCCCCGCTGCAGCGGACGCTTGCCGGTGATTGAGAAGCAGAGAGAAGTTTGCCTGAAGGCTGCAGTCAGAGATGATGCGGTCTCCAAGTAGCTCTGCGCCAGTTGTAGCCTTCAGGTTGTTGTTTTTTTTACATGCAATCTCATTTTCTAACTACTCAGCCTCTGCCCCGCTCCTATCACTGCTCCTGCATCCTCTCAATCGGGATGGATGGGACGGGATTAATCCAATTATCGCAGCAGATGTTGGTTCTGAGTACTTTTTAAAACATTTACTCAGCCTTGAAAAATTGAGTGAGAGTAATTCTTTTTTCTAGCGATGGATTATTTCACACTTAGCTGCACAGTCTTTCTGTTAGAGACCGCTTCACTGGAGTTTAAGTGCTTTGTTCAGTGTGACTTCACCAGGAGAGCACTGTCTGATTTCAATTTCATTTCTTATACATACAAAGAATTAGGAATGTTAAACATCACTCTTGTTGTCTGTCTGTTTTGTATTTAGACGTCACTTTACATTTGGAGCGACTTGGCCACAGTTCTCAAGTTGAGGTCGTCTGGGGCTCACACCGGGAAGTTAACAGTGATATTCAAGCTTGTTGTCATAAGGTTTAAGTCACGGAAATAAAATCAAAGCCAAATTTGTTTTGCCCTCAAGTGTCTTGCTGAGATTCTGGGGTCGTTGTCAGATGGGAAGAGCAACTACAAAGTAAATGTCTTTGTTGTCTGCTATGAACCCTCAAGCCAGTAAAACAAAAAAGTAGAAGAAAAGGAGTGAGCCACTCATAACAAGGCGATTAGACCCCATTTTCATAATTGGCATTGATAGATGAAGGAAAGCTAAATCCAAATACACGTCGTCCCCGTCTGGGCCGAGCAGCTGGAGCTCCACAGACTCCTCACAGGAGAATCTTCTTTAAACCATCATCATCTTTTATTTCACACTCTGTCTGACGATCCAACCGTAACACCTCGGACACCAGCCGGCGGTTTCAGAAACACAGAGTTTTTACTGTTAATCGACTCCATTTGGGCACCTCGAGGCTCCTGTGGCGAATCTAAGTTTGATTCATTGCCGCCCCGTTTTTTCCCCTCCTCTTCCTCCGCCTTTGCTCGCCTGCCACCTAACTAAAACCTTGTTGGTCAAATTAAAAACAGTTTAGCTCGCTGCACTGGCTTGTATCAGGAGCACGTGAACACAAAATGCTTTGTTGGTGTAAGACGGAGGCAGTGTGGGTATCTCCGCTCCTTTTAATCAGTTGCGGGGTTCAGCCGCAGGTCCTGATGTGATACAAGCATTTTATTAAGGAGATTGAAATTGAGAATTGCACTGTTTTACTGTGGAGTTCAGTTCTATCAGAATAAACGAGCATGTCGGCACATCTGGCTCTATGTGAGGGATTTTGATCCCGACGATGAAACACAATTTAACACTACGACAACCAAAACTGTAGTGACAGATAGAAATGAATGCCGTTAACATGCAACATTTTAGAGTAACGCTTTTTGGCACCAACCTTTCAGAGGTGCCACCTGGTTATTGTGAGATTAAATTGAACCCAACAGATCCAAAATTCAGGGTACAAGACATCAAAAGGAAATTGATATAATAAGGCTTAATCGGTGACATTCTGATGGCTAATGACCCCAAAATTAACTGTCGGGTTAGATTAGACAGCTCAATGCTTAACACTAACCTACCAGAATTGATATGCTACTGAATTTTGCTTTCAAAGGGAGGTTTTGGAGAAACTCTTTAGATGCCAGCAGAGGGATAGTGACAGAGAAACACCAGACAGGGAAAGCTGAGACGGTTCTCCTCTGTAGTCCTCCTCTCCCACAGAGGCTTAAGTTTCTTGGCTGTGACTGATGGACAATAACAAGGAAGCCCTACCCCTCCATATTTCATAGTTATGTGTTGTCATCATGCTGCTGGTTTTGTTCACATGCAATCTGGAATACTGTTATTGGACTTCAAATGAAATGGAAAAACCACATGCTCGGTTGTTTTAGACAGTCTTGACATGAATATTTCAATTTTTTTTTTTTTTAGAGGTTGTTTTATCTTTAGCTCTGCAAAGATGACAACGTCAGTCAGTCAGTCGGTCGGTCGCTCCACCATTTGGTCCAGACATAACTATCTTGACAGCTGTTTGTTTTTTTGTATCCAAGAAGATGAATCTTAATGACATTTTGGACGTTTCCTCAAGCACTGGGAGGATTATATTTGCATTCATTAGTGAAATATCTCGACAACTGTCACGTGTAGTGCTATAAAATTACTACAGACATTTGTGTTCCTCACATGATGAATTGTAATCACTCTATTGATCCTTCAACTTTTCATTCAATGTTTTCTTCTCTGCTTTCTAACACTCTAAATTAAGATAGGTTAGTGGGATGAGTTATATCAGTTGCCCAACTGATCAGTTGAATTCGCATTTGTTGCTCCCATAGATGATGTTATGAACTCGTAGTTGTCATGGCTTGGATCAATGTTGAACTCTTCTGGTCGGAACGTCAGCATAAAAGGTTAAACACATCTGTTAATATTTGGTTCTTTAATTAAAAAGGTCAACGGTAAAAATCCTTTTTACATAAAACTAATATTCCCAAAGTGGTTTTCAGTAAGAAGCATTCAATTATCTCCTTTAAAACTACACTAATGGTGGGTGTTAGGTCAAGATTACACTGCTGAGTAAGATAAAAACACAATCTGCTAATTAAATCAGTTCATTTAAATTTTAAGTGTAAATTCAGCAAATTAGGCACCATAGTTTAATCTCACTACTAAAAAATATGAAATGTTAGATTGCTTAAAAAGAAGTAATCGATCACACAAAATATTAGATGTTGACTCGATGCATGTCACGCTGCCAGTTTACATTTAATCCAAATAAATCAGTTCTAACCATACACATAAATTCGTTAAGTCTCTTTTAAATAGACTAGATCAGAGGTCTTCAACAGAATATCAATATCAATATTGATATTCCCCCCCCTATGGGTCAGCGGAAGTACTGCAGGGGTTCTGTGATATTTTTGGTTGATTAAACAATTTTCAAATTTTTTTTTTAGTTTTTTTTCCCCAAATGTTTTTTCCCCAAATTTAAATGTCTTTAAATACACATTAACATGAATCCAACATATTGTAGCGAATGGATAAATGGAGGCAGAAGATGTTATCTTTCAGTCAGAAATGGACACATTCAGCAACACAGGAGCTCTCTCAAGATGGGCACCGGTTCACTCACAGCCCGAGACTAACCTGAACCTGTCCCTCAAAGCCTCCTGCACTCCTCCAGTTTAATATAAAACACAATTTTATACAATATATATAGTAGGGGGTCCGTGCTCCATCTCTCTGTCAGTTTGGGGGTCCTTGGCCTGAAAAACGTTGAAGACCCCTGGACTAGATTGTTTTACTTTTTTCGGTATTGCAACAAAATAGATTTTGGTATCTTGGAGCCAGAAGTGACCATATTTGGACAAGCTAGGGAGGAGCGAGTGGCAGATTTGACTTGATCAGACTGGGAACCGAAGGACAAGTACGTCCGCCCACCCGTAGTGGAACTCCATGTCAATCAAAGAAGACAAGACCTGAAATATACTGCTCTTTGAGGCCTAATATCAAATTGATTATGGGATTTTATTCCGATGGACCGCCAGAAATATAATCAGAAGTGAATTAACATATTTACTAATGGAAAAAATGTCTTGAAATTGTATTTAATGTGGCATTGCAGGATTGTGTCAGCTAATAGAGGCTCACATGACAGGTTTTAAAGTGATTTGGATGTTTATTGACGAAATGCAACTTTTGGAGTTATTGTTAACTTGTGATGATTTTATAATCCAGAAGAGTGACATGTTTCTACAGTATGTAAGTAACCCTGAGGAGACTGTTGAAAGAGAAAATAGAAATGTGAATATCAGATTGGGGAAAAACACCTTGGGAACGAACAGCCCCTCCCACTTTGTGACTCTGTTGTCATCTTCTTGGCATGATGACTTTAGCTCAAAGCACTGCGGTGCTTTTGGAGCCGAGTCACAGAGACGCTAACGAGGCTATATATTCTTAGCCTTGTTTTTTCAAAGCTTAAAATCTACAAAGAAGACATTTCTGTTGTTTTTTCAGCAGAGATATTCCCTGAAATATACGAGAACTGCCTAAAAACCTCGCAGGCATCTGTGTCTGTAAATCTCTACATGCATCGTCCTTCTGATGAAAAGAGTGGGCAAATTCAAGACTTAATGTGTTTCTTCTTTCCAGGCGTGCACAGCATGTATACTATTTTGAGTGGCTGTATGTTTATTTGCTCTTGAACATATGTAGTTTAATCATGTTAAGAGGCTCATTTTCAGGATATTTTTCTTCACCTCTGAACGTGTTGGGTTCATAATGGGGCCATTGACCAGCTTGAGTTCACCTCACACTCCCACTGACACCTGCAACACCCCTGCAAATTGGCAGGCGGCTGTGGTTTAATATATCGTCCTGTGAGGAGTTCATAAATCTCTGGCAACCCGGCTAATAGTGCAGCTCTGAATCCACTGAAGAGAGAAGGCCACTCCAGATGCACACTCACAAAAATAAGATCTTTATTTATGTATGTCCTGCATTTCAAAATACAAGTACAGAGGACTTTTCAATGTAGAAAGGGAAAACAACAGACTGATGGAAAAGAGTATCAGAAATATGCTTATAGATACATTCAAAAATAAAAGTTGCAGTCGAATAAGTGGAGTCTTTTTGATAGAGACAAATAAGAAAACACCCCAAAAATATAAGAACTGACATGATATATGGATGCAATTTAGAAAACGTCAAGCTATCCAATAATGAGGTATCCTGTATTCAGCTATATATTTTCTAGCCTGTAAAATATAAGCCTGTTGGTAACCACAAAGTGAAAGTTTGTAACTCTAGATGACCTTGCAGTCACATGGCCAGCAGCTTCAACGTGTTAATGAAAATGACACATACTCAGCTCAACCTGAAACCTGAGGCTTAAACAAACACACACAAATCACTGCCCCGATGTGTCCAACAGCACCTCCACACTGCCGGGTCTCAGAGACGACGAGGGCGAAGGAGCCCTTTCCCCTCCCCCGTCCTTGCAGGTAAATACACCTGTATATTCAGAATTTTATGCAAACATTACATAAATATTGTCACAGAGTCGTTGACATAAAGTTGGAGTCTGCTGACTGCTGGTGCCTCCTGAAGTTTACAGCCAAACACAAAGAGCGCTCTGTGGAGCATGTCAGCATTCACACATGCACTCACACTTGAACAGCAGTAACACACATTGTGTTGGAGTCCTGCCGCGACTAACATTCGCAGCCATGTTCACAATATATACCAGACTTAATTTCTCCTCTAAATATTTAGATACCTCCTAAATCATCTCATGTTTCCCAGGTGGATTTATTTTGATTATGTTCAAAGAACTTTGTGCTGACTTTGCCTTTTTTTCCAAACACAAGCAGTGTGTGTGTGTGTGTGAGAGAGTGTGAGGGCCCATGTGCTAGTGATTTCACCACTCTCGTCTGTGTACGTTGGGATGACGGGCTGAGGTCCGAGTACCGGCACCACCACTGTCAACAGGAACCCTGAAGCGGTGGATAAAAAGAAGGTGTGTTGGGTCCTGATTGGCTGATTGGCTGTTGCTCTTGTGAGGTCTGATACTGAAAAGAGTGTCATGCTCTTCTCAGTTTCTGAAAAGGTTATTCTGAGCACAGCTTTACAACATTTTCATGAACAATGAAATGATTTGGTGGCAAATGCACAGTATAGCCACCAATAAATATAATTTCCAAAAGAGCAGAACGCGCAGCATCAGAGAAGGAGTTTGACATTCCTGGGAATGTTCTCTTTTTTGCTGAATTGGTCACTCAATAACTCCCATGTTACATCAGCAGTATCCTTTTTATACTTTCTTTTATGTTGGAATTAAACAAGTAGTTAGGTCACAGTTTAAACCACCTGAATACCCTCTCCTCATGCTCTAGCAGTGTTAAGTGTGAGTGAATCATTGATAGCTGGGAAAAATACAAAAGGCTCTCTCTAAAGCCATTGTTTTGTCTGTAAAAAAATGGCGGGCTCCAATGAAGAGGAACCGGTCTTTATGAAGATATGAAGGGCTTATTCTAAGATAACGAAAACACAACAATTTTTAGTTTCTGTTGATTATACATTTATCAATAAAAGATTAGGAATATTACATTTCATTTCTTTCAAAACAACCCTCTAAATCTCACCAAAGAACGTTTAAATGTGTGAATTTTGTTGTCTTAGTGCAGAGATAGTTTACCCCATATTTGTGCTATGCTAAGGCAACAGACAAAAATCCGAGTGGTCTCAATCTTATTATTTCACTCTTCACAAAAAATGGAAAAGGTCTATTTCGCCACCTGCTGAAATATTGCCTTAAAGAAATTCAAGTTGCACTTTTGCAGGTTAAAATGTATGTAATGTAGTTTTGCTGAATTTAGAATGCATTACCATTGCAGATTTTTGTGTTGTATTGTTTACGTGTCCACTGTAATCTTACCCTGAAGTGTGTTTCTAGAAGCCCCATTCAATCAGATGAGTCAGTGAGCAGGTGCAGACGGCCTCACGGACCTCTGGAGTCCAGGATGTTGCTGTCTGTCTAAAGGCGCCTCTGGTGTTTGTCTGGTTCAACCAGACCGAATTCACATAAGACCTGTTGTGGCCCGTTTGTCTCCTTCAGGCAGATTCTTCTGGGGTTATGTAAGTCTTTGGGTGTGAGCAAAGGAGACTGGAAATGTCTTCAAATCCGAGTGGATGTGCTCGAGGTCATCTGATCAGGGAATGACACGCTGTCAGTCTGAGGAATGTTATGACAGGATCCACATCCTCTTTAGTGCCGAACAGTTGTTCCAAATAATATTATGAGCACTATTAATCTTTTCTATAAGCAGGGAGGGGGAAAAGGTGCAAACAGCAAATTCCACTAAAACAGTGGATTTATTATGATAGCTGGAGCCATTCCTTTTCTAATAGCTGTTCATATTCAGAGCGTTGACTTTTACCGTCCACAGATGTGCACCTGTTATAATTAACATGACATGCTCTTCACATACATGTACACATGGACATACTGTGAGTGTTTGTGTGACCTATAAGGACTTGAAGGTTTTGGATGATTTCCCTGAGTTGATCCAGAGGGGGGCACTGTCTCAAAAGGCATTAGACTTTACAACATCACCAAGTCCCAGGATGTGTTGGTGCTCTGTAACATGGGTTAAAATGTGGTGCAGAATCTATCTAAAAAAAAAACAACAATGCATCTTATACAATCATAGTGACTATACAACTGATATTTGCTGCAGGTGCAACCAGATAAAATAATTGATTACATTACAGTATTTCTTATGTGGGTGCCTCAAAAATATCCTCTGCAAATGTTACTTGTTATTTAACTACAGAGCAAAGACAAGTCTTGCAGTCTTAATGTTTGACAACTCAAGAGGAAACTGGAGTTCTGATTCATGAAATCCTTATTTATGAGGCCTGAGGAATGCATTTGTATATTGTTTAGTTTCTCATTTTAATGATAATGGCATCAGGAGAAGGCCCAAAAAAGCCTGACCTCATCACAGTGAGCAGCTCCTGTGTGCGTACAGTTCACACTTCCTGTTTTTGGCGAAACCAGCTCTCAAACTCGCACAATTATTCTGAGATCATGTTTGGATGTCGGAGTAACAATCCTCTCGAGCATGCGTGTAGAGAATTTAATTGGGAGTTTTGCTTTCACATCAGCCAAATTTCATCAGTTTGTGCTGTGTTTTTAGGGTTTCCATTTCCTGTTTTACGTTGATTATGGTTCCAACACTTGAAATCCAAGGTCATCCTTTGGTAACGCAGTCGTTAGTGCAGGTGGCTCCACAGCAGCCTCCAGTAGATGGTAGTAGTGGGTAACTCTAAAGGAGGTTTGTGGATTCGACTGCAGAGGGTGTTTGATTTTGATTATTACTCAAAGTAATATGTGTACTTTGCTTCTTGCAGGACAAACTGATATTGTGATCATTTGTAAAGGACATTAATGATGCTATTTGGGTGAGCTGGTTCTTTCAGCATTTTAGGTGTCTAAAAGCCAAAAATGTATCTGTTCTAATAACAGAGTACAGTCATCACATTCAAGGTGATGAAAGTGGTAATAAAGCTGTAACTCTTTTCCTACAGTCCGAAGCCTTAATCTGTCACTGCAATATGGATACAGACAGGAAATGAAGAATGAAAGAATGCATGACATGAAGTATCTATATACTGTTTACTACTGTTTACTATTTTACTTAGTCCTGCAGGACCTACAGCGCTGTTGAAAGTCAGTGCTAGCATCAATATCACTGGAGAGTGCCTTGAGCTTTTGAAATTACTTCTCGTATCATTTTAAACCTGCATTCAGTGAATGGCAACAGCAGTGTTGTAGGGTAAAACAATGCACTGGTGATTGGAACCGTGGTGATATAAAAATATTGATCATCTTATCTTATCATGGTTTTATGAAGTGGAAAGTTTAAAGCTCCCATATTTTACACCTTTCAGTGTTGTTTTTCTTCAGTCTTGATATATTGATATTATTTTGTGGTTTTGGGTACCAAAAATTGCCGACCAAGATCAGGCTGATTTGTATCTGTGTGTTTAAGGCACTTTGATATCAATGACCCTCTCTTCTGATTGGCTGACTCTTTTGAGTGGCACACATCCAGGCCAACCACAGGTATTCTGGTCCAGGTTCTGGTCATCTCATGCCTAGACTACAGTAACTCCCTCCTGGCAGGTCTACCTGTTAGCGCCATCCGACCTCTGCAGCTCATCCAGAATGCAGCAGCTCGACTGGTATTTAACCTCCTAAATTCACTCCCTCTACTCCGCTCCTCCGCTCTCTTCACTGGTTACCAGTAGCCGCCTGCATCCATTTCAAAACATTGGTACTTGCGTACCGTGCTGTGAACAGATTGGGTCCAGTCTACATCCAGGACATGGTCCAACTTTACACCCCAGCCCGCTCCCTCCACTCTGCTTCTACCAATCGGCTTGTCGCTCCCTCACTGCGAGCTAAACACTCAACAAAATCACGACTGTTTGCTGTCCTGGTTCCTAAATGGTGGAATGAGCTCCTCAACGACATCAGGACAGCGGAAACTCGGTACATCTTCCGCCGCAAACTAAAAACACACCTCTTCAGACTTTACTTTGAATAGTAGAACTTTAGTAGCACTTAAAATAGCACTTACTGATAGAACTTTGTAGTTTGGCTTTCTTGAAGAAATTGTATTTTCTTGACTCTTGTTGTTCTGGGTTTTGTACCCTCATGGTTGAAATGCACTTATTGTAAGTTGTTTTGGATAAAAGTGTCAGCTAAATGAAATGTAATGTAATGTAATATTCTTTGGCCTAGTAGCTTGTTAGCGCTGCATCGAAATGACCACTCTGTTTTTTTTCTGCATAAAAAGTTGGACATTTGGGCAATTTGAAGATGGACATTTGACATGATTATGAGCATGTGACATCACAAACTTACTAAAGTTCAAATGGCACCGTTGCTGAATGCAAGCTGTGCTAATTTTTTTCTTGGACCGAGTGTTTTGACTCAGAGTATTACCTGTATATAGCACCCAGAACGGCTTTATAATCCAAATGGATTTGGAAATCTGAATTTATATAATATGGGACCTTTAAGTTATACATCTAAAGTGTAGATACACTGTACTCTACTTACAGTGCTTACCTTTTTATGGCCACAAATACATCGCAGCCTGCTGGCTAGACCTTTTAGCATCCAAACTTGTTCATGTGAATTATCTGGAAAATTGTCAGATTCACACACTTTGATGCTCATCAAAAGAAATCTGGTCTCTTGCCGAGTTGGGACTTTATAGCCGCGGCTTACCTGTAAATGTTCAGATGACGAGCTCTCGCTGAAGAGCGTAGTGTTTTTATAAGTTAATGATTTCCTCTGTGAACGAAAACATGCACACAGGAAAAGTGAATTCTTCATACCTGTTAGCGTGCCCTTGCCTCTCAAAGCTTTGCTCCGTTTCAGGCTCATGTTCTTCCAATTTTCTTAAAGGGCAGCAAATCCAATTGATACTGTTCCTAACTATGATAAAAGAGCCAGTTGTTTTGGTGATGTCATCGCTAACAGTAATGAAATTGTCTCAGTATGGGGGGGACTGGGAAAAGTTTAACATAGATGAAATTTACTGACAGTATCTGGATGCAACAATGTTGGTTTAAAAATTTATTGCACAGATGGCTACCGCTGAAGAAAAACAGCCTTTTAATTGGTAAAATATTTAAACATCTTCCTGCCAGATGATTTATTTACAGTCTTTAAAGGAGTTTTTTTTTTTTTAAATGCCAGTCACATGAGAAATCAGAAAAAGAAAAAGAAATTCATTGTGTAAAGTATTGTCCTTTTTCCCCTTTCCGTTTAATCCATTTAAATATTGTTTGGACTGTGGTTGTGAATAGGAGTGGGTGTGCATGGGTGCCTAAATTGTCAACAGGATTGTTTCCAGGAGGTCATAATGAAACACAGATCATTTCATCGCGCCGTAAACTAATAAAGAAGGACAAACAACGGCTCACGAATATAATCAAACCTGACGACAAGTGACAGGCGAGCATTAGCCGCATTTCACAAAATTAACATTTAACTCTCCGGCGGGGCTAAAAGTCACATTTGAAAGGGCTATGAGTAGTTCATGGAAGCGATTATGTGGCTGGCCTGTGGCCTTGTGAAGATCCTAACAGAAACACAAGGTCAAAGGTCACACAGACCATTAGCAGCCTCATTATTGGGGTTTCGCTTCACATTTACACACACAGAACAGATCCAGAGCCAGAATAGAAAAAGAGACACAATTAGGTCCCTCAAAGGCGCCAGGAACCCTCGGCACTCATATTTGTATGCATGCATGTGCGTGTGAGCATTAGCCACTTGCCGTTGATCTCCCCCACTTCATTAGACATCTATCTCTGTGGAGCTTGAGGTTTGCGTGGCAGCTGAATACACTACAGACTGAAATTCATCATAATCCCGTTGATCTCTGAGATGTTTGCCAAGCTTTAGTGAGCTTGATTTCATTGATAACCCAGTTTGCGGAGGCTTAGATGTGCAGGAGAATGTGTCGGAAAGTAATCTTGGGAAAAGAACAGTATGAAACGGTTGGTTTAAAGAGTTCAGTGTTGAGTTACTTTTATCGGCTAACAATAGCACAATGTAATCATGTGATCCTCCTGATAATTTAACCTAAATGAGAAACGTGTTTGTGGTGTCCGTTGTCTCTTCTGGCACTGGTGTAGATTAGGAAGCTCTGTTTCATATTCATGTGCTGGTGGGGGGGGGGCAAGAGAGGAATTTTACCCACCTCACTTGTCCACTATTGCTTGTGTATTGTCACACTTAGGAAGCCGTGCACATGCACATGCACGCTCATGCACACAAAGCCTGGAGAATGGTTTGTGACTCTAATGGCCCTTCCTTTGGGGGCACTTTTAATTGTTTGGTCATCGTCTCCATGCTCAGTGTGTCACAGTCAATAAAGCCACATTAGAGGAGACAGGAGGTGAGGGGTGAGGGGGCCGACACAGGGGGGTTAGGACCTCAGCGTGGAGTGAATATAAAGCGACTAAACCCCACCAAAGTGGCATTCTCCTGCTATCAGAGCTCTGCGGAGGACGGGCTGTCACTGTGGCCCATTGTGAGGCCAATGACTCATTCTTACTCAGGGAACAACCTTAAAAAGTCCCAGGGATTTCCAAAAGTGGGGACAAACCTCTTGGATCTGCATCAGCTAATGTGTATGTGTGCATTTGCATTTGTGTAGACCGACTTAAAATTAGAATAGGCTAAACTGCAGCCCAATTTTAGCCACTCAAATCCACACATCGCATAGTTCTTGATCAGATATCACTTAACTCTTCCAAACCATAACATTTTCAGGAACCTTTACGAACACATACAAAAATAACAGAGCCTATGAGGCAGAAAATAAACCAAGCAGAGATTTAATTTGGCTCATATGTTGCAGCAAAGGGCTTTTACATGCATGGCTGCAGCTCTTTATTTGATGTAACGTGCTTCTAAGCTGCTGTCAGTGATAGCCATAACATGTCACCAGAACCTGGGAAGTGTGTGATGGTCACTGCGATAACCTCAGCGCTGCGGCTGAGCCTCAGAGATCCCAGGTCTTAACTGTCACTCTCTGCATCTGCAGACCACCAAGCTAGTCCCACTGACCTCTCTGTGACCTGCTCCACCTCACTGTCATGAACTCCGCTCACCACACACCCACCTATCTGTCTACTGCGGGCCTGCGCACTGTTCTACTGCACACTTCATGCTTATAGTTTTACATTCATTTTAATGAAGATTGTATTTACCAGAGGAATGTGTTGTGACTCATTCCAGTTGTGTATGTTTCAATGTAAAACCTGAACATTTTAGTTTATATGTCAACACTTAACCTGATTTCTTACCAAAAGGTGTGCACCTGGACATTTCAATTACCATTTAAATGGATTGAATGCTGGACCACAGTTCACTTCCCAGGAAGAATAATTATGTAAATTGTGTTGCCTTTCATTATCCCAAAGATGATGATCCCAGACCTGAAGTCAAAGTTCAGCTGGACTCTGACAGCTGCAAGCTCCTGGTAACTTGGGACTGTAGCACAGATGAAGTAGTGATTCATACGATGACCTTAACTCTCCCAAATAACCTGGTTATTTTGCCTGCAAGATCAAATGTCAAGACATGCAGTCGGTGCTAAAAACCTGTCATGAACTGCTAGACCAAATAAATATTATGGAAAAATAAGCAAATAAACTTAAACATGAATGTAAATACATACAAACTTTACCCACTGGCTAAAAAAGGACATAGCACGTGATGATGTCACACATTGGATGGTCGCATTGAAGCCAAAATTGGTCCCTAGACAATGGTTTTAAGTTTGATGCCATTTTCTTCAGTTAAAGCAAGGATCTTCCAAATATAGGAAGCAGGGGGGAGTGACACTTGAGTCCTTCATTGGAGCCCATAGCTAACAGCTTCACTGGCATGTTCGCTAATGAACAAGGTGTATTATGCACATTCTACCAGACAAAGAAATTGCAGTCAAAGTGCACTAAAATTAGAAACCATTAAGAAACTAATCAAACATTTACTCCCTGAAAAACATGGATATTGGATTCCCTTGAAGATCTGTTACTGGTACAGTTATCCGAAGGCCATTATTACGGTGAACCGAAAACTGACTAGCGAACCTTAGTGGAATTGCACTTTGAGCTACTTTTGCATCGGCTTTGGTTTCAAACTGTGGTAGTTGCCGCTTGATAAAAACCTGCCCATCTTTTAGCTTCGCTGTGCAGAACGATGCTAGAGAGTTTGTTTATTTTTTCTAAACTCGCCATCAATCGGACTTTAGGAGTTATGCGTACTTTGCAATTAGATGGATAGATTATGTGGTGTAGAAACGTGCAAACCTCCAGTGCACATCTACTAAGAATTTCCTTTTTTAGTGAAAGAGGAGTCAAGCTGTTTCCAGGTATTAAACAACTTTTGCGTTGACACATTCTCGATTTAAATTTTTTGAGATGTGATTTGGACAACTGAATTTGTTTGTTTTTTGATTAATAATCAGTATTCAAGGAACTTTGCTTTTGTGTCCTAAACCATGTCAAGAGATGATCTGTGTGCACACCCTGTGTGCAGCCTTCATTATCATCAGCCTTCATAAAGTGACAGACTATGCTTTCAAAGTAGTAAATCCAACAAGTTTTGATGGAAAAAATCTCCCAGAACAGTTAATCATTACAAATATTAAGTTCATTATCAATATGTTGTTAACCACTAAGATGAAAGTTAATAATTTTCTTTACCTGTTTATTTCCAGACTATCAGGCCTGAGGACCTAACTTTCATACCTCAGCAGGTACAAGACAGAGCAAGGTGAGTCTGAAATATCTCTCCCACTCTCAAATATCATACACTGAATTAAAAAAAATCTGTCTTTTACAAGATTGATTTTCACTTGCTTATTATTTTAATGAATATGTATATAGATAATCATTCATGCAGTTTCAGTATCAGTGAAGAGAAGGTACTGGTAAGTATAGTTGTTTGTTAATGTATTAAAATGAAAATGTTTATTTAGCTCACATCAGCTGAAATCAGCCGTTGATAATTATTTTATTTGTTCGTTTTTGTGAATGAATGTGTGCTGCCACAAAGAGACTCTGACTGGAAACTGAATAAACTGAACAGATTATTGAATTTAATTTGTTCTTCCTGCTATGTGTCTGAGGACAAGTCTCTGTTGGACACACACTCAGAAGTGGTTCTTGGACACACTATTCACTCCATATAAATCTTGCTGTTTTTATGAGCCCCTGGTTTACTGAAACTGCCCCCTTCTCTCCCACCCCCTCCCCCCCATTACACACACACACACACACACACACACACACACACACACACACACACACACACACACACACACACACACACACACACACACACACACACATAGCCCAGTCAGGTCTCCACTGGGAAGGTCACACATTTCGTCTGCATTTGATGACCTTAATTGTGTCTTTAGTGTATAAAAAAACAGACTCATTACACTGACCTGTTTTTTTCCTATTTAAGTGTACCTCAGTTCAGTTTTACAAAACGCATTGTGAGCTAATCTTAAAGAGTCCTTGGAGTCTTATCACACTGGTGAAGTCAACCACCATGATTTTTTTTTTCTGCAACCTGGCAAGTTGCTCGTTGGTAGAAAGTTCGAAGCCGCGGTCTTCGTCTGGGTCCTTGTCTTGTGTGGCCCTCAGTTTAGAACCCACCTGCCAAACTAATTTATGACCCTGTTAAGGGAAACACTGCCCAGGCTCTTGAAGGCTGAATTTCTGGCCCCAGTGCTGCTACAGTATTTCACGATTATCAGGCTATCCCTGGCGGTATCATAAAACACCTCATATTACCACACTTCCCTGTCTGTCTCTGCCGCTGCCTTTTTTACACCCTCTCCGTGGTGGGTCACAATTTAAGGCGGCTAGGAGGAGGTCGTATTTTCTCCCAAAACACAAAATTGGGGAAAGGTTGTTGGATGTATTGGTCATTAAAAGGGGGAGTTGGCCAAACTCGCCGCTGTCATTGTCTGTATATTCTATAGGAATACACGTGGTTTCAGAGTGGATGTATCTTTTGTTGACGGTCACACTGATGCAGAAAGAAGGAAGTCGCAAAGGGACTGCACACAACAGAGTTTCTCAGAGAACTAAGTGTTTTACTGGCAGATCTTTCACTAAAGCGTATAATACTAGTGTTGATTTTAGCTGGCTGTAGATGAAATGCAGTTAGCCCAGTCAATGGCACCGTTCAAGGCCTCTTCCATCGCTCTCCGACAGCAGAGCTGCAACTAGCTCGTAAAGATGCCCATAAACTGACACTAACAGAGCCGGCTCGGTCCAGATACATAAAGCATTCAAAGCTACACACAAACGCATTAACTGCTTGGTATTAACAACAATTTAAAGTGCCAGCGGTTTCTTTTCACCTGAATAGGACCATCAGAGTGCACACGATTGAGGAAGCTTTAAACTGATAAATGTTCCAATTTAACAGCATTAAAACTTTATATTACCTGCCTTCTTAAAGTTTTGCACTTATTATGTCATTGCTTTTGGAGGTGATCCATGAATCACCCTGAAGTGATTTCACTAAGAGTTCAAAATCAACAACAAAAAAAAAGTAAGTGGAGGTCTGAATTAAAGCATGAAGTTTAAAACCTCTTTTGTGGGATGAAATATTATAATCTTGCAGAGTGCAGGGAGATTGACCTGTCAAGCCTGCACTGTATTGAGCAAAGGCTCAATATTAGCCCAGATAATGGCCCATTCTGAATTAGTTAATCCTGCTATTATCTGAAATAAGAACAACTGGCCAGACCCAGTGACTGCTTGGCTGGGAGTCTGTTTTGTGTCTTTGCTTACGGTTTTAATTGTAACAAGCTGAGAGGAGAAAGCAGAAAGACTGAAATCTATTATGCCAATGTCACTTGGGCAAGCATTCCCATCGGAGCATCACAGCAGAAAGAGGTCTTTAGGTGCAGATTCCCACCGGAACGGCACACAAACCCGGCCAGGAAAGCTAAAGGCAGGTCTAAAGAGAAACAACCTCATTTTGCTAGAAAATTGTTAGATTGAGAAATCTGTGAAGCACAAAGATTGCAATCGACTGGAGCAACAAATGAAGCAGACAAAAAGGGTCAAAGGTTTTTGTTTTTTGCCGTGAATGGAGGCACAGTGACCGAGGAATGAAGACTGAGCAGCATTTAAGGGCCCACAAAGCTGTGCATTTAAATAAACAGGGTTACGTCGTTCTCCTTTGGACCCAATGAAGTCCATCAAAGAACATGGTAATGCCCCACTGAATGGACGCAAGGACTCCCAAACTCCTACCTTTTCACTTCGTGTGAAAGAATGTGACATAATAAATACAACACCCCCCCCCCCACCCATGAAAAACAGACATAAACTGAGCTTTAAATATTTTCTGCCCCGGTTACAGCTTTAAATCATTATTGGGGTTGCCATGTGGGCCATTTTGTAGAGTGTAGATGTCATTATTTGTTGGAAGTTAATAAGTAATGTTGTGCCCTCAAGTAGTAAAAACAATAATGCAGGAATCAATAATTACTGCTGTGGGCCACAGGCTTTCCCGAGAGCAGCAGAAAATGTGTCAGCTGTGTTGTAGCCAATAAAGTCCAGTCGGCTTCCGGGATCATCAGGGAACAGATTCTGCTCATCCATCACTAAAACTCTAATGTATCATAACAGCAAGGGATATAAAAAAAATATTTAGATATTGAACAGACTTTAATGTCTGTTAATTTTCTAATGGAGTTGCAACACAATATTATCACATGAGCATTACCAATTCTTTGGAGCTGTGTTACAGGCCACCTGGCAAGTGTGAGCAGAATTTTAATTCTCATTTTAGCTTTGGTTACCACCAACTGCTGAGGGAAATCTCTGACTGCTAAATGCTCCATTGTGTTCATTAGCTGATAGCAAAAAATTTTCATCTGCTGTTTGGTTGCTGTGTAGTGGTTTTATCAAGGCATATCAGCTAAAAACAGCAACCTGCTACTTGAGCAGATGAGAGAAATCTTAGTCACTTACAGAACCTAAATGTACTAAATTACCTTCCGCTGCTGCTGGTCAGTGAAACTGAAACATCATTCACACAGAAAAACATTTGACTAGCTTAATCCGACAAACCAAAATGAGCCAACAATCAAGAACAGGACAAGATTTTATGACCCTGAACAGATGTTATTTTTTTCCTGCTTATCATTTATTTCTGTTTAAGTGAGCACATACACACACAGAGTCACAATTGCATGCTAAAAATTTTGTTTACGACGTGGGCTCAGAGACTGTGAGCCGGTCCAGTCCAGAGACAGGTGTTCCCCGCCAGCTCAGTCCCAGCTGAGCCGCTGCATAGATGCAGCTCTCTCTCCCGCTGCAAAGCATCCACATTCCAACTACTTTTAATTTTACAAGAGCCCAGGGGCCACTAGGCCCGCTCTGGCTCTGGATCTATGAGGTCTGGGCCTGGATTCTGTCCTTGGATCTGCGCCTTATGCACACATTATCCTGTGTAAATACTGCAGGCTGGGCTCAGCTACGGCCAAATTGGGTGGCAGCATGTTGCTAACGCTTCTACGCAGACATCTGTTCATTTGACCGTTATCTGCAGCCGTACCCCGAGGTCGTCTCGTTTGGCCAGCCACTCTGTGAAGCTTAAGGAGACAGATGGAAGTATACAGTATGTTTTGCAAGTTGGCGAAGGGTTAAATATGCTTCAGATAAATGGAAATAACTTTTGCTCCATTTGTAGCTGAAGTGTCAAAGCCACTCTGCAGTCAGAAACAGGGTGTGGCTCGTTGATTTCTGCTTTTTATGGAGTGCAAATGGATATGCAGCATGTTTCCCTCTTCCTTGTCCCTTTCTCTTCTTTCTGCAGACACAGTATCTCCTGCTACAGGGTGCAGTCCCTCTCTTCCTCCGTATAAATGATTAAAAACCCTCGTTAGTGTTAGGTGATACGGCTGCAGTGGAAAAGGTCTAGGAGAGAGGAAGAGGGTGGAAAAGAAGACAGGGTGCAGGCTGGGCAAAGAGAGGGGGGATGTCAAGCCAGAGGAGAGGAAAAAACAGAATGGGGTAAGGGAGGGGTGGAAAAAAGAATGGGTGGCAGGAAGCAAGCGGGTGGGGCGACCAGGGCACTGAAACAGCTAAAGGAAAGAGATGATGGATGAATAGAAGGGATTTGAAATCTAATGTTGATGGTAAAGGATGAGAAAGTTCCAACTGTGGAGACAGCTGTGTTTCATTCAGAAATATAGCGTTTCCACTATAGGGTTTGGTTACCTGTATCATTCCAAATACAAGAATTTGAAAGGTTTGTTTGTGAATCTGGAGGAGAAAAGGAGGCTGTTGTGATGTGGAGCAGAATCCAGGGATCATGACCCACGAATACAAGTCATATTACAGAATCATTTGTAATCCTCTTCTATTAGCCCTTGATTATAAGTGCAACTGTTCCTTAAAGAGCTCCCATTTAAGAGGTAGCTCTTTCTGCACAGGTTCATTCATCAGACCGGGAGGTCCAGTTCAGATGAACTTAATGAGGTTTATTTGCTTGATTTCTCAAAAAAAAAAAAAAAAAAAAGAAGTCCAGAACACACTTTTTTAAATAAAACCTGGTTCGCTTTGCCTTTTGCGGTTATGACTCCTGCACGTGTGTGTGTGTGTGGCCTCTCATAAAAGTAGATGTTACAGCGCAGCAATAGATACAACCACTAGTTTTTTTCCTTTAATCAATGATTTACAGCAAACTGTGTTCAGCCAGTGACACGGTTGAGCTGCATGAGCTTCTGCATGAGCTTCTGCATGAGCTTCTGCCAGCACGTGTTTATCATCATCTTGCCAAAAACACAGAAGTGCTAAACACGGTTCCAAGTTCCAGGAGAGATAAGATAAAAAAAAGTAAATGAAGCCAAAAAATAGCTTGAGATATTGAGATCCAATAAAAATGCTACCAAGAATGATTGACTTTATGATTTTACTCACCTTAAACTGTCCACATCACCTTCTAAAGGGCAAGTATGTTCGAAGCATTTATGTTCTCTGTCTTTGTTTGGATATTAGGCGTGGTAAGCGGAGGCTCTCTGGAAGGTTATTCCAGTTGATGATACTTGGACACCCAATTGAAACAACTTAAAAACAGTTGAATCGATTGCCATGAGACAGTCACGGTACCTCCTCTGGTGATCCTCAGACTTTTCCAGTAGATCCATTTTCTGGCCACATAAATGTTTAATTTGTCCAGCATTATGATTTACTAGTGTATTTCCCATTTAAAATAGTCCGTTTGGTAGTATGATTGCCCGGCTTGTGGTATTGCTGTGTAACGTTCTTGAGAACAGCTCACTGTGGACATAGTGTAGGTGAAGACACGCTTGACTCTGTTTGCTGTGATGTTCGCTGGAACTGCGGCTGCGTGGCGCCCTCACCGCCCACACTGCTGCACAGACTGCTGGTCACTTTTTTTTTTTTATTAAAGTTGAATAATATTAGACATCTAAGGTGTCTAAATCGCAGTGCTAGTGCACACCCCCGGATTCCCAGAAATACACCTACCAAGTTTTAAGCAGATGGAACAAACAGTTGTAGAGATATGCGAAGGACAAACAAACAAAAAAACACATACATACATACTTACATACATACAGACAAAGATTCCTTGCATTATAAGAAAGATGGCCAAATAATTGGGTTTGGTGCTAATTAGAAAATGTTAGCATACTCACTACCTAAACTAAAATGGTAATCACATTAAAAGGTGTGTTCAGACTAAAAAAATGAAATAAAAACCCAGCCAACTCCCAACTGTGCAAATACATCAAGTGCCAATAAATAATTTTTTCAAGGATAGTCAACAGAGCGCCATGATATTTTTTCTGGAGAAAATACCATGACGTGAAGGACAGAAAACAAAGTAAAAATTGGATACCCAGATTAAAAACATATCTCAACCCACATACTAGGAGTGTTGGTATGAATTTGACGATGTAATACGCTTCATGATACAGGAATTACAACTCAGTATATTGTGATATATTTGAATACTTTAGGCAAGTCATTTTATGACCATCTTTTAAATCTATTTTAAGGAAAACTATCGTGGTATAAAGAACACAGGATTGCAGTAGCAGCAAGTTGTTTTTATGCAACCAGAACAGAGGGATCAACACACTGTTTATAGATCTATTGCCACTGATAACAGCCCGTATGAGATATGACTCAGTTATGACAGATAGGAACACCTGTGACATCATTAACCCCGGAGCTGTCATTATATAAGGCTGCAGACACACTTTCACATTCAGCATGCCTCAGGCAAGGGCATCTCAGTGTCAAGGTCCCACCCCTCCCTCTCCAGTTATTACAGCTGAGCCGACGCCCTTGAGATGGGGCTTGAATGTCTTGTTTACATCCACTCCTGCACCTTTCCTTGCTACTCCACGACAAGTTCTGTGTATTTGTTTGTGGGTGGTGGTTATCACTGTTGATGGTTGCTCGCTGTCTCGTAGTCACGGGCTACTTGTGGTCATGATATCTTACATTTGTATCGTTCTAGAAAAGTAGTGACAATGTTCTGCGTGTGCAGCAAATCAGATGGGAGGAAAAGAGGCAAAAGGAGACGATGCTATCTAAAATGTGCAGAGTGAGCAATTTCCCGTCTCTTTATTTTTGACAAAGAAAAGCAATTAACAAGCAGGGAGGACGCTAATACTTCTCATTACAGACCTTTGACAGCCTCAGCCTGGCACTATACAAAAGGAGAAATTACACTGGGATGGATGAAGAGAAGTAATAAATGTGAACCTCAGCTATAACTATTTTATATCTGTCTATGGACCCACTACAATGTAAATTAACTTCTCTGTGGACTCAGCGGAGGGGTGGACACCATAAATGGAATACATGTATATAATGCAATCTCACAACAATGTTAATGCAATAAATCCAACTATCATGGACATTTTGTTAGACAGACGGGTGTTCATTTGTGAGGCTGTATATTGTGATTTTGATATATTGGGTTGCAGTATGGACAGATTTCCCTCTTACATACAGTCCGTGATGCATGTACAGGAAGTGGGTAAAGAAAACCACAATGTTATGATAGATTGATTATTCACATTTTCAGTCCAGATATTGGTTTATCGGTGCTAGTAGCTCTGATAATGCTGACCAAGAAACATACGACATTTGCTTTAGAGGTGAGGACAAATTCACTTTTACACTGTTGATATAAAAATATTGCACAATAATTAATTTGCTCTTACTGCCAACTGATGTCATAACTGAACTTTTAGTAACAATAGGTACTGTATACCAAGTTGATCTTGTATTCTTGAATTCAAGAAATGATTAACAACATATACCAATTGTTCTCTGGATCTAACAGTTACATGCGTCTGCGATAGGCATTATGTTGTCTAGTTTTTCTGTCTATCCGTCTGCCTGCCCTTACATCTGTCCGTCCCATTCTCCTGAATGCAATGTCTACACCTCAAGGTAATTTCTTCAAACTTTTTGGGTTCAAAAGTCAAGTCCACAGCGGGCCTACATTGAATTATTCTTACGAACACAATATCTCATGAACACCTCTCGACAATTTAATCAAATTTGGCACAAACGTTCACTTGGACAGAAGGATGAAACTAATTGCAAGTTGGGGGTCAAAGGTCTAGGTCACTGTCACCTCAGGAACACCTAAAGGGACTTTAAATTAGGCACAAAATATGATTTTATAAAAGGTCAGAGGTCAAAGTCACCATCCAATCCATTTTCCCCTTTCTCATGAATGCGGTATCTCAGGAACCTTGAGGGAATTTCCTCAAATGTGGCACAAACGTTCACTTGGACTGTGTGAATCATCCATGTTTTACGATTTGGATTTTCTTTGCAGTAACGTTCATCTGTCTATTGTTAATCACATTTATTGACCAAGCATGTGAACACAGGCAGATACCTTCGAAGTCTTCATTACATTTATCAGTCTGGATAGATATGGATGTAAACTGCAATTTGACTAGTTGGCGGAGGGATAAAACTGCAAAGCTGTAATTCAAGTTAACTTTTCCATTGTATCGTTATAATAACAGAGCCCAAAAGGAAACATGAGAAACTGTACTTGTGAACTGCTTTTAGGGCTGCTGAGTTTTATTCTGGCACACTCACTTATGCTATTTTGTAGCCAGACCACTGACAGCCCTATGAGACTGAAATTCCTCATACAAAAGGTGAAATGTGGCTTCTTAGCTTTCCAACCATATTTCATTTCATTTTAAAAAATGTTATCTGAAATTGATGACGTGGACTTCAACAGCACATTATAAACAGTATTTGTTCCTAGTGTTCCTTTGGAATAATATTCACAAGCCTAAGGATGGTAGCTGCTTGCCAAGGGACACTACTAACTAGTCGAGGAATGCCAGCCGCTATCCTAGGGATGCTAGAGACTAGCCCAGGAATGTTATTTACTAGCCTCTGGATGCTAATGAGTTGTCCTGTGTTAGTGGTTAGTCAAGAGTTACTGGTTGCAGTAGCTTCCTTCATCATACCTTAAGACTACATTTCTATGTCACTGAGCTTGATGCTAAATGATCTAATACTTTGCACCAGAGAAACCATGGCTCTGACCAGTTACCTATAGCTAAAAGCAGATTCCGCACGCTGAGCTAATTGCAAGGTTTCCTTCTTGTTAATTAACAGAGTTTTGCTATAATTATGTTCTGATTCCATATATTTATTACTATTGTGCGTCTTATCTGCATTTTATTCAGAGTCCTTTTCAAAAACAGAGTAAAAGTCTAATGCATCAGCTGGAAATCTGAAAATTGAGCTCGTGTATCTACACAGGACGAGTTCAGGTACACTGTTTTGTTTTAGGTCACCCACATTTTGGAAGTGCCCAAAGCTCAACACACAGTCGCTGTAGTTTATGTAAAATACAAAGACATGAAGGGTAACAAATATGCCTATGGGTCACATTTATGGGCGTAAAGTGCAAGTGTCAATGTAGGTTAACACATGACAGTCAGCATTAATAACTGTAATGATCTCTGTGGGTAACAAATAGCAGTCTGCCTGTTCACCACTGACCCAGTCTGAACAGCTGGCTCTGCCATTGTCCTGCTGTTGTTCATACAACCACAAACTGCAACAATAATGGGGCTGAGCCCAGAGGAATGTCTCACACACACACACACACACACACACACACACACACACACACACACACACACACACACCTACAAGTGCACACACAAAAAAGAAGTCTTAGGAGGAAAAATGTCTCACCTCAGCAACAGGATAGTAAAGTTAAATTTAGGAGAGCTCTAAAAGGAGACTGTGTCCTAAAAAGAACCCTTATTACATAGGATTTAAGCACTTCCTATTGAGGCGCACTTCTGTGTGTGTGTGTGTGTGTGTGTGTGTGTGTGTGTGTGTGTGTGTGTGTGTGTGTGTGTGTTTTAGTTAAATGAGAAATGCCTAAGATGTAGTTTTAACATTTTTTGTGGTGCAGTTTGTCGTAAACTCAGTGAAAATCCCAGCCGAGGTCACGGAGAGAAGAATACAGAACTTAATCCCTAACAAGTGAGAAAATGAGTAGTTAGCTGTCTGCTGATTATAACCTCACAGTCTGAGGCTTTCACCTTTCCTGCCTCTCTCCAGAACTGTTTTGGCCTCCAGTCAAACTTAATAAGCGGGATCCAGAGTTCTTTCCAGAGGTCTCTCCAAACTCCAGCTCATCCATCACTGTGATCTCTATTATGGAGCGAGCTCCCTGCCGTGGTCAAGGACCGTGATAACAAGACAGCGCAGAAACAGATGTTGGTAAAGGTGAACCGAGTGCACGCCGAAAATGGAAAAGGTGAGCAAACACCTTTACTCATTATTGGGCTTTTCATGATGTAAAGGACTTTTGAAGTTTCGGGGTTCAAGGAGGCGAAGGGCAATCATTGGTCACACTGAGGACCACATGGAGCCGGACTACATCTGCACTTATTATTTCCAGCCTCCCTCCTCTTCCTCCAGATTTGACTTCTAGCACATACAGTATTTAATCACAGAGTAATGACCCTGGAGTTGTCTGTCATTTTCGGTTTGGCACAGTCATGCTTTTCAGGCCAACACACAGCAGGATATTCCTGGCTCACCTCCTCACCCTCGGCTTAATTTATCTGTTTCCTCTGAGAACACAGGACATCTTTGACTCCGTGCAACTGCTCACCTTGTGCTGACTTCTTTGACTGATACCTCGAAGAGATCCACCCGCTGTAGGATGCAGCGGCCGCTCGTATTCTCATGTTGTGTGACCCTATTGTCTCCCCTGTGTTTTCCCTGCTGTCAGGAGGGAAGTGTGATAAAGTTCCCCTTTCTTTGCCTGTTTCTATGTTTGACTGCCTCTGCTGTCGGCCCGTTGGTCTCCTCCTACTGCGAGGGGACTTTGGGCACACAGGCGATTGTTTTACGCGAGGTTACAGGAAGGTCAGATCCAAAATCAATGAGGAAACAGCCATGCTGCTCTAAACTCTATTTCTGCAAGCAGGATCCTCTGAGAGGAGCTGGGATATCAGAAGCCCCAAATGGGAGGATCGTTAACATGACAGATAGAGGGAAGAGGAGGGATGAGAGGAAGAGGAGAGGGAAATGAGAGCAACGTGAGAAAAGAGAGTTGTTACTCGTGTGAAATGTGAAACGTGCGAGTATAATGGAAGTATCTTGTTTTCTTGAAAACATCTTTGGTGCGAAGCAGAATTTTATCTTTTGGATGCATTTCATATGTCCAATTATACTCCACTGAATATAACAAGCATTGTTTCATTCTACAAGCAGGAAATTACTCTAAACCACAAAATGTTAAACTTTTTAAAGGGAAGGCAGTTGCCAATATCCGGAGAAAAATGGCACGAATGAATGAAATACCAGCACACAAATTAAAAAAACATTTGTAATTTGGATTCAAAAGGGAGAGGCTACAGCTTCTCTTAGAAAATATATAAATAGTTCCTCTAGAAAGCATTACACAATGCAATAATGTCCACAGTGTTTTTATGCCTTATAGGAAACATCGGGGGGTTGCTTTAATGTTTCCTTCCCTATCGGCTTCCTTGGAGCTGAGCGGATATTACAGATTGGAAGCATATAGTGGGTTTATAAAATCTCACACTGATTATGAGCAGTGTGAGCCTGTGGCTTTCACGTTATTTTGTTCAGTGATGCTGAACCAAGACGTTTCTGGTTTGGGACAAAGCACTGAACTTTGGATTTGGTTCCACTGGCTCCAAACTAACAGAGCAGCCTCAGGGGGCTGATTTCCATGGGTCAAAAACAACTTTCCCATCCACAGGCCTGAAAGCCTTTAAAGCAATAGTTAGACATCTTTGAAAATATGCTTTTTTGTTTTCTTGCAAAGAGTTAGATTAGAAGAATAACCACTCTCACACCTGTCCCCCAAATAGTATCATACTTGTACGATAAGTTAACACTTTCTATGATGTATAAGCAATAATTCTCAAATCCCTAGTTTTTCCATAAGAGAGGAGTGCTATTGCTGATTAATTGTATGGAAATACAGAATGTTTATAAAAAATGGAAGTTGTTTCCGGGTCTGAAACAATGGATGAATGAACTGTGGGCTCAGATTGTTAAACAGTAGATTCAATTTCTTGACCTTTAACCCCGCCGGACGTAAACAACAAACAGGCATTACATCAACTGCATCGACAAATTAAGGGTTGGTGCTAGTTTGGATCAGCCGAAAGGAAGCAAGTTCTCTCTACGTTGTTGTGATTTGTTTTTAAACTGTCAATCAACTGGTCCCTGACCCCGTGCCCTGACTTCAGCATTAACCATCACACAACGTAACAATCACAGGCAAAGCATCCCTCCCGTTGATCCAATCCAGCAACAGTTGTAAAGTAAGAAGCTAATGTAGCCTACCGAGCATCTTAATCATTTAAAATGTTTTACAAGTTTGAGAATAAATGTGTGTATCTGTTGATATGCGTGCTCAGCTTGGGAATCTGTGCAAGTTAGATTTTAATTTTTACGAAGTACAATCAAAAGTCTCGAAACGTTTTGATCAGACCTCGTAGCTCTGCTGTTGGTCTCCTCTAACACACGAAGAAAAAAGTGGCTAAATGTTCCATTATGATCGGCAGCTGGTGGCTGTTTCTCCTATTTGATGCCGAGTATGTTATATAGATTGTTGTTTGTGAGCTTTTGCGATGAAATCAGCTGCCTGCTGTGGTTTCATCAGTTAGCTGCTTTAAGACAGAGTGCGGTTGCAAAAATAATTTCTTCGAATGATTCTCCTAGATTTTCTTTATGTGGAGGTCAGAACTATAAGTATTTATTAACATGACCCAGGCCGAGGTCTGGCCCCTCTTTTCCTATTTCCTGGGACATTTACTGTAGTGTCCTTTTGGTGTGTCGTGAAGGAGGATCTGACCCATATGAACAGGAGGATGTGAGCTGACAAGCATTTAATGTATGAACTCCCCTCATAAATGCCAGTCAGCATCAAAGCGTAGCTACAGCGAGGTGCCAGCCCCACCTGCCTGTGAATCTGTATTTTATCACTTCATGGAAGCAGCGGTGATAAAAAAAAAAAAAAAAAAAAAAAAAAATACTCGCAATATTCAGAGTGAACCTGTTCTGGTTAAATATTAAAAACAAGGTCTGATGTTATTACATCAGCAAAACTCCTAACTTCCTGCATCCTTTCTCTGAGACTGGAGCTGGAAGTTGGACAGTTTGACTATACTGTACGTCACTTCACGGCAATTCAAGGATTAGTGTGAAGCAGGGGAATTTATGGGGCAGAGTTTTCCAGCCCGACAGTATGTGAAGTTCTGACACGCTCTTAGATGTGAAGGAAAAGCAAAACATTTTCCGACTCTAAACCTCCCATGGTGTCGAGCAATGAACTGAAACTACCAGATCTCACAAGGACAACTTCAGTGTACAAATGTAAGGTGGCAAATAAGTCGCTATTGGCAGGGAAAATAATGTAGTTTCACAAACAATTTCAACTCTGCGCTTATTTACTAGTTTTTTCTAGATCTTTCAACCATGTTACATGGTCTTGGTCATGAAGCTGTTGAGATGATCTGTTGAGCTCAGCTGTCACGTTATTAAGGAATATCACAGAAGAGGGTGTGCTTCAACGTCAGTGATGCTTTTGGACCTGACCGCATCGCTGCCGTGCCAATTGATGACGTTAAAACACACCCTCGAGTGTAATATTGCGATGATAGACCAAGTTACCAACTAAATAAAATATGTAATCAAAATGTATTCATATTGTGGGGCAATTCACTTTCAAAATATTAAACTTTTTGTTTGTGTGAAAGCCATTTCCATGGTAATACATGGGGTGTGAGTAACAACTGTAAAACAATCAGTCACGTCTGAACGCAATGTTTACTACTCCAGCAAGTTGTATGACCCCTAGTAACAACCCAGAAAACAGAGAAGATGTGGAGTCTGTTTTAATGCTTTCTAGAGATTGTGGGATTTCTCGAACTGAATAAATACCACACATGGAAACACAAAACTGCTTTGCCAGCTCATTCGTGTTGTTATTAGAGGATGTGGCATGGACACGTGTTTTTAACTTGTGCGTAGAGCACAGTGCTGTCATGCTGATTTGAGCAAATGTACAGTTGATCAATCAGATCTCTGGGTCGGAACGACTTGTTGTATAATGTTTCAAACATGTAACACTTCTAGGACTTATCATTGTGCATGAAACATATTTCTGGGTACTGCAAATAGTATATTTTGTTGACATGAAAAAGGAAATTCTTTTGTTTGTGCTCTTTTTATGAACTTTCACAAGATTGTCCAAAAACTTAGGATGCGACTGTAAAAATTAATTTTATAATGTACAATCAATTTCAATAATATTTTAGTAGTTTGCTAAATGGAGGCTTTTATAAGCATAATAATTATATTAATAATACATTTTATTTATTTAGTGCTTTTCATGATACTCAAATAGGCTTTACAAGTTAAAATGATCAGAAACAACACAGTACAAGTATAAATCCAGCGGCAGTGAACACACGCAACATTAATTACAAATTAAAAACAATAATCATAATCTATTCAATTCAATATAAAATATATATTTACAGCTTACTTTGTATAATGTATTGCACATTTTTTTTCCTTTAAGTCTGTTCCTTGCTGTCACACCATGAAGCAAATTCAGATGACATTTTGGGAATGAAGCCATCCAAGTGTTTGAAGTTCCTTTGTGGGAATCCAGACAGCATGCAGATGATTCGTTGAATTCATGCGGTGGTGTTGAGACTGCTCTCGAGAAAACATCAATTACAGTAGATTGTTCTGGTGGCGTTTGAGTTTAGTGCGAGCGGTTTGGCTGAACCAGCAAAGCGAAGGCTGTGTGATGCGTGTTTAGCGAGCTCTGACACGGTCCAGCTCTCGGTTGATCCTTCCTCATTGAATAAGCACATGTCTTCGGGGACAAGAAGATTGATGCTGCTCCCACTGAACTCTGGGATATCCCTGTCCTTAGACGGGCAAGATTTCGGGGTTTGTGGGTAATGGGGGGAAACCACTTCCCTTGCTTGTTAAACAAGATCATTAAAAGGCATTATGAGTTGGCCTCTGGAAAGGCTTTTGCATGTCATTGCTTGCATCTGTTGGAGGGCGTTTCTGGGTCTCTTGTTGCTTTTGATTATTCTAAAATACAGTACTTCTGCTCCCGAGCGTTACAGGAGTCAGTGAACACACAGCGACACAGTGAAGAGGAGCTGTGACATGAGATGATACTTCGAGGTCAAACCTACGTGAAGCAGCTTTAGTGATGCTTTCAAAACATGTGTTGTTATTTTGATAATACACACAGCAAATCTACCAAAAATAATCAGTATCATTTAATTCTTTTCATTAAAAATTTCTGCAGAAACTCAACATTTGCTGGGAAACAATGATCAAGCTGACACATTTCTCAGAGACTTCAAAGCTTTGCCCTTCTGACACGTTGCACATCCCATGATCGGAGCCATCCACAGCCATGTCAGACTCTCCGACTACGATCACATGTTTTCCAGGTTACCCTGGTGGGATTAAGGTTCAAGTGGTGAGGAGGGGTTCAGTGGTGGCCGCCTCACAATCTTTTATGGGTCAGGAGCTCCACCAGCTTACTGTGTTTGTAAGTTATTTTTTAAAGCTTATGTGAAAAGTCCTCAGCCATGTTTACAGTACATACTAGGGCAATCAAATCAAAAGCAATCAATTAAAAAACTTACAAAATATGGAGATACTTCCAGCATTACATAGAACATTTATTTTGGTCTGATTGCTGTGCTTAAAGGAATGTTGAAGAATTACTAAGTAACAGGTGCATGCGTGCATGTGTGCGTGCGTGTGTGCATGCGTGTGTGCATGCGTGTGTGCATGCGTGCGTGTGTCCCAATGTGGGCTTAAACCTGAATATACACCAACCCCTGAGGATGTGCGTCACTGTGGGGCTCCGGGGTCCAGTCTGATTTTTCAGGGTTCAAACTTGATTTTAAGGTTAGAATTAGGTTTAAGTGAGGGTTAAGGTTAAGGTTAGGCATTTAGTTGTGATGGTTAAGGTCAGAGTAAGGCCAGAGGGAATGTATTATGTCAATGATAATCCCTACGGGGATATGGAAACAAGTTTGTGTGTGTGCATGTGAATGGACATGACTTTTGCAGATCCATTGCTCCGCCTTAGTTTCAATAATAGTCCCCATCAACCAAAAACACTTGATGCATGCAAAACAATAACCATTAATGAATAAGGAATACATATTTCTGAAAAAAACTATAAACGTTATTCAAGTTTTTACACACGATTGTCAGTTTACAGTAGAAGTCTCCCCACTGTTATTATTTCTTTTATCCGTCAAAGAAAATGTCTTTTACAGAGATGTTTCTGTGACACACTGCGGTCTGTAAACTTGGCTGCGTAGCAGGATTTAAATTCTTGAACGACCTCTGCTTTGGGCTTTACCCAACGCAGTGGAAGCCTGGAACTAAGTTCAAACTGCAGGTCTGGCACACAGTGGAAAGAAGGGGGTTAATGTGATTAAGGTCGTGTCTGAATAGAGACTTCCCTGTTAGAAGTCAGAAAGAGGAGGATTAGATTTGTCATATGCACAGAGGAGCCCCGACTGTGGTTGTGCACACTTCACTGCTCGGGAGGAATCCGTGAAGCGAGTGTCCGTGCTGTTTGGGATGTTCATCGGACAAAGTAATATGAGGGCAGTGTCAGCTTGAGAAGGTACTGGGCTCACTTCCCAGGAATAACACGCTTGCGAACATGGATGTTACCAGAGTGCTTTTATAAGTAAACGAAGGCCCCAAACACAGAGAAGGTATTAGTATCAGTGCTGTGTGAGGGTCATTAACTATGCATGTTAACACAGGAGTGGCGCTGCTTCCTCTCTCTCCTCCACTGTACCATCGTTCCAGTGGCAGTGGATGGCCCTCTTATTAGGTCAGCTGAAAGTGGGACATTAGCACAATTCCCCCAGGCTGGGATTTATCCCACATCTCTTCCAATTAGCTTCCTGAGCTTTTGGAGATAATTGCAGTGTACAGTGTAGAGACAGGAGCTCCCACAACCTCGCTGCTGTATTCCCGTCTTCCTTTCCACAGTCGTGCACTTCCTCGCAGAGAAAGAATGAAAAGAAAAAGAAACTTAAGGAACTGGGAGAGTAACTATAGGATCAACATCCCATCTCTCCTGGTTAATCCAGCTCGGAAGGCGGCCCCATCCCTCGAGCCCGCTTCCGTTAAGTACTTACATACGCTACCGAGAGTTTGGAGTTGGGAGAAGTTTGCATGTGTTGTCATTTATAGCGCTATCATCTTTAATAACGGGAAGGGATTAGCGCCACTGCCTTTTGATCCTCTAATCCGCACTCCTCAAAATCCCAAACTTTATCGGCTTGCCTCTCCGCCGGACCCGCTGATCTGCTGGGAAAGACAGAAATTGACCTGAAATGAAGCGCTGTCCTGTGAAATCTCCGACAGGTGACGGCAGTAATTCACGGTGGAGGGGAGAACAGTTGGCCTAATGTGGCCATGGGAGATGAGCCCGTTGGCTCAGACGAGGCTGTTGTCAAGGGAGATTAAAAGACTTCATAAATATGCCCTTCCATTTTTTGCGGTGCCGTATATCACCGGGCTGCATTAATCATCGCTGCCCATCCGTAGCGCAGTAATTGCATCTGAAGATGAAAGCCGAGGAACTTCATCTTTCCACCTGTACCATAGATTGGATCACATATTTGTCACATATGATTCATGTCAAATATGGAGAACAACGGCGCACATATCCTCCGAACACCATCTATACATGCAGAGACTTCCAACTCACAGCAGATAACACAGAGATGTTTTTGCTTAAAGTGCTGGAAAGCAGTAAATTCAATCTACACAGTAAAAAGTTAAACACAACAGAGACAAATGTTAATGGATGAAGACACTACACTCAAAGTCCGGACCACTGTTACAACTGGCTTCCTTTGCTCTCTTTATTAACATGACATGGACTCCCTTCCATCGTGTCCTCAGGATTGATGTTCCACTTTCATTTACGGCCCTCCCTTCTCCACCGCTGCGCTTCCGATAGAGAGGGAATAGGTTCGCTTCAGCGTCTGAGAGCAGCGGCTCGTGATCGCACACTGGAACTAATTAACGAGCCAGGCCTCAGTTTATGTTAAGCAACGTTTGAGACCGGAGGACGACAGGAGCTTAATTACATGGCGCTCGGGACAAGAATAGCCGCTAAAGGTTTCAGCGGTAAAAAGTGTGCGAGGGTCTGCAGGGGCTTGCAGCTCACGCTCGCATGTGCTGTCACTGAGTGGATATTAAAGTCGTGTGTCACATTGTTTCTCTTGAAGATTTGCGAGTCTCGTATTTCTGCTGGGACATGTGCTGGATAAAGTGCATGCAGTAGATTTATTCGCCCCCTTTTGTCATGTACACTCACAGGCTGCATGACCAAAGAGGTTCACCACTGCAGGGCTGTTAACTCTTAGCTTAGAAATAACTTCAGGCTGGAATCAAGAGACATTTACAGTGTGTGTGTGTGTGTGTGTGTGTGTGTGTGTGTGTGTGTGTGTACACATGAAAATGTACACTCGCTTCACGGATTCCTCCCGAGCAGTGAAGTGTGCACAACCAGCTTGGTTGACTATCTCTGTATGCTGACTGTCCGCTGGGAGTGTTTCATGTTCTTGCATGTGCTCTGACTGCATAAATGCAGCATTGATAAAGCTAATGTTCAGTGTTGGGCTCTAGTGTAACTCAATCTGAAATATTTTTTTTTTAGGGCTGTACTACTTTTATGTTTTTTTGACATGGATCTGTAAGTTCAAAAAATAATAATGAAACAAAAACGTTGTGATGTGCAGTATGATTATTATAAGAAGTGATTACTCATTCATTTTTGTTTGGTAGTAGTTGCAATTTTCTTGTGAAAATTTGCATATTCCCAAAACTTTAGACCAAAGTACTTCCTTTTCTTTCAGTGATAAATTGGTACAATTATGTTTCATTGAGTAATGAGGATTTGCTTATCTTTTTCCATTAATCTGCCCAACACTGAAGTGATCCTATTGTGTGCGACTGTTTGGAGGTCCCGGTGTGACCCAGGAGGGTCACGAGGAATGTCTGCCAACCTGAAGACGGGCCTGGAGAGGTTGAGAGGAAGTGAGGACGATTGTTAGCTTCCAGAAAATGTAGTAGCCATAAAACAATGCAGGCTAATGAAATACTTCTCTGATAGATTTACAAACTTCAGGCTGTGGAAAAGGAAGTTCATTTTTTTTAGCTCACAACATCCACAGGAAAAATGATGTTAACTACGGGATGCGTAAAAAGCAGACGGTGACTGAGACTTTCAGGCCTGTAAAGGAGGAAACTGTTAACTGAGGGTGATGTGATGAACTGTGAGCTTGGCTTTTTCCTTCCTTTTATCTTCTTACACTTCAGCCGCAAAGCCCCAATCCTCCACCCAGAGCCTTACAGTAAAAGTTCATGTGAGTTCCTGCACCTTTGATTCTATGCATTTCTCCCAATGTACTAAAAAATCTACAAATGTTCTCATGAATTCATAGTGATAGTGATGCGTAAGAGCTTCCAGATTTGCTGCTGAACACCTACAGTATGAAGCCGTTTCTGTTTCCTGGGAGTCCTGGGATGAGCATTAAGTTCACGAGATCTGCAATTATAAGTGATTTGTAATATGTGAAATGGAGAAGAAATGTTTTAGGTCAAATATTTTTGATATTTTGTGGCAAAAGCAAAGCAAGTCTTACTTTCCACATGAGGCCGGATCAGTCAGAACAGGGCAGACTATGAGAGTGAACGCTGACAGTTTAATCTACTTATGGAAACATTTTTGTAACTTAAACCCAGTGAATCCTATGAAAAACACATAGGCAGCTTTATTTTGAAGATGTTTATATGGGTGATATACTGTCTAGTAAAAACGGTATGCCATTACTGTGGTTTATGTTGAGCAATAAAAGCTAGACCTGTTCGGGGCAAATGTGGAATCAGTTTATGCGGAGGAATGTGGAAAACTGCCGTTGGTCACATGGTCTTGTTAGTCCAACACATTCGAACTGTTTGTTATTTATGATGCTGGATTCCTGGGTTTCAGCGCTCACCGGGACCTCACCTGCTGCGTGGGCTCAGCAGGAACCCTCCAACCAGACTGGCTCACCTCTGGCCGTGTGCGACAGACAGAAAAGAAATAACACTCTCGCTGGTGACGACATCTCGGTTTCGTGTGAGCGCGAAGGGCTGAAAGGCACGACTTGGGTGCATATGTACGGCTAGAAAAAAAACAAGTTTGTAAGAAAAGAGCACTGTGCTTCAGCTCGGCCAAAGTGGTCAGTCTTTTCCTTCTGTTTCCCCTCACAATAACCATTCTGGAGAAGTGGCTGCCAAAGCCGCAGCTCTTATAGAGGAAACCGTGACCAGCTGTGATGCAGCTGCCTACACTTGACACTCCAGCATCACTGAGTTATTTCATTCAGCGCAGCGAGACGACCTGCACATTCAAGCTTTGATTATGTGGTCAACATGTTCTCAGCTCGGTCAGAGTCCTTATCTATTATCTGACACCCTTTTACCTTCCTGCCGCGTCACTATCATGAAACAGTGAGCCGCATTGTTTGTCATTATGTGATCCGTGCCCACTTACAGCTGTCAACAGAAAACCACATGGAAATCCCCAGAGCTTCGGTAAATGTCACATCTGAAAAAGGAAAGCTTGGACATTTCCCTCCTCTGCAGGCTACTGTGTGGACTCGGTGCTGTGTCCTTATAGTCTGTGGTTCTCTGGTCCACAGGATGTGACTCGTATTTTTGTCAACCGGTGATCAACGACCAACCTAATTACACACTAATCAATCAAGTGTAATGAGTCTGCGCCTGGCCGGGTGTGGCCCCGCTCCACCCCTAATCCACTGCATCTGATTAAAGGGTAATTCCACGACCACACTTGTTTAACTTCACACGCTAAACTTGTTCTTTTTTTTGAAGGGGGGGGGGGGTACTTTTTCCGATGCAACCTTTCTGTCATGCGGATCCTGTGTTTCGGAAGTGACTTAACTGAGGGTTTTGATCAGCTTTTAATGGCCAGACAGGGGTTGAGTTTCACTGAAACACAAGACAGGACTACACAATATATGCTGCTTGCATTATATTTAGTTGAGCTTTTATTTCTGTCTTAGGAAGTCCATAGAGGCACCGTATCCCACGGTACTTTTAAAATACTGAATCATCTGTCAGTAAAAATAATTCCTGTAAACAATTTGATATTTTTCTATGTTTTGAAGCTTTAAATGAAGCACCGCAAGGTATGAATCTGAAACAATGAAAGCACTGACATCATAAAACATCCCAGTTCAGGGTCGTAAAGAAAAGAAGAACAGAGAGGCGGTTTCCTACATTTCCAGTCAAACATCCCTGATCTTTTCCTTCATTCTACAAATCTCCACAAGACAACCTCTGCAAGGTTCTCTTTTATTTTCCCCTTTCTTTCAGCTCTGCTCTGCGAGTGTGGTTCTTTCATGACATTTCGGTAATTAAAGCCAAATGGCACATCCCCCGATTAGCCCCGCAGCTGCTTGCATTTAATTCTGTACAATCAAAGTGTCCCGTTGAGCTGCTCGCTGTCACAGCTACCAAAGCTATTTGTCACAACAGAGATAAAAGAGCCATTTATGAGCAGTAAAGATATTGCTCATGTTGTCTTACGGAGTTAAGACTTATTTTAATAAAACGAAAGAAAGACGTATAACATTTCAAAAACAGTGGTCGTTGCAGATCATGCTTTCAAACCCGCAGAAACCGCTTTTCACATGAATTTCTACAGAGTGACTGTGGTGCAGCCGCAGAGTGAAGTGTTAGTTAAAGTCAAAGACAACCCTGTTGGGAACTTTGGTAATGAAACCCTGTCAGACACATACGCACGTACAAGAGCTTAACATTTCCAAAGTTGACACTTGTGGAAAAAATACAACCCAAGTGTTACCTGATATTCTGCACCCCTGTGTCATAGGTTCCTCCAGATGGGCTTTTTTCCCCCCAAAACCCTGTGACCTTAAGAGAGCTGCAGCAGCGTGTGATCCCACAAACGTCCCCCCCCCCCCCCCCCCCCCCCTCCCAAAAAAAAAAAAAAAAGTCAGAGCACAAGCTTGTTTTTGTTTTCGGACCCGTTTCCTTGTGTTTTGACTGGGTTGCATGTGTGCCAACTATGAAGTGAGCTCATGCTTTTACATAAATGAACTCATCAGCGAAGCTTATTAAGGCAAGAAGAACCGCTTCACCTCCACACCAGGACCTGCCTTTTCTCTGCTTCTTTGACATCTGTAGACTCACATCTGCACATTCAGCATCAGGAGGGGTTGTATAACATCGTAAGAATACTTCTTCGCTCTGTTTCTCTCTTTGTTTCTTTTTTTTTCTACCTCTCGGCCTTGTTACTTCTGAGAAAAACTAGAACACAGAGGCTATAGAATAAAAAAGCATATCACAGGATGCCTGTCTCTCAGAATGAAATACATTTGTTTTCACAAAAAGAGCTCTAATATAAAACTTTCCAGCCTCTTAAAACTGTCTCGTCTCTTCTTGACTGTGGGCAGTTGTATTCCTCTGGGTTAAGTCATTTCATTTTTTGGAGAGAAGTTTGGATTTTTAATGCCATGAGTGAAACGTTGCCAACATGATCCCATTTTTCAGAGGACAATTTCTTCTTATTTATTTTGGCATTTCCAAGGAAAAAAAACAAAAGATGCATTGAAAATAAGCTAGTTATAATAATGTAATTGAGCTAATCATTTCCAATAGTGAAGACAAGGACTGATTGCCAGCTCACTGCACTGGATCCAGTAGGAAAACTCTCCTGCCCTGTATCCTGGAGACGAGAGGCCTAAACACTTCAGCTTGAATTTAGTGCAATCGTTAAACTATTCTGAAGTAATTATGAGCCATTAAATGAAGAGTGGGATTGCCCTGTCGCCAGTGGAGCAAAAAGTCACTCCACATGAAGGGGATTTTCAGGAGACGCATGGGCCTGTGTGCCCTGGCTGCGGGCCGCCGGGGTCTCCAGGCGGGTGGACCTCACACACACTCTCACACACGCTGGAGCTCTGAGGGCTAATGACATGAATGTTCACCAGGGCCGCTTAACGTTCAGGCATGGATACATGTACAGTATACTCACATCGACATGATCTCACACATTTAGTTCAGTGTCACATTAAGGGAAGTCATCGTTCACGGCCTGAATGAGGGCACTGGGCAGCAGCTGAAACAAACCACACGAGACTTTTAATACTCCCTGTGTAGTCACACAACTCAAACAGTCATAATGTTTTTAATCTCTGATAAGAAAACACAAGATTTATAGAGTGTCGCTTTATCCCAAAGATAAACAAGTCAGACAAAGAAAAAGTTTAAAATACTTTTTCTCATGTCATCTGAGAAATGTGAGTTGGTGATAGATCAGTCAAAAAGTACAAATTATCTGATTAAAATACAGAGTAAAAAATCAAGATAATCTACTACAGAGAGAGCTGGGAATGAGAAAGCCACCAGGGTAGATCCACTCACCGCTCATTCACTTGGTCCGGCTCCGTAGCACACACACACACACACACACACACACACACACACACACACACACACACACACACACACACACACAGGCTGCACAGAGCAGAGTTGGGAGGTGCTGGAGGAAAGCAGAGCAGTGACAAAGACAGGAATGGTACAGCTATTTATTTATTTTTTTACTCAGCTTGACTCCTTTAAAATAGATTAAAGCTGCCATAATTTATATTATTTATGTTAACAATTAAACAAATGACTATGTATGTTAAAGGTGTTGTCTGTATGACGAACCTATTAAAAGTTATTACTGTAATCTGCAGTTGCCTTCGGCTCTACGGAGCTTCAAAGCGTTTATTTTGGTCCTGTGGGCTGCAGTGTTGTTGTTAAGAATCACTCTTACCACTTCTACAGTCCCGCTATCGGACGCATAAGGTAGCTGTTAGCAAAGTTAGCAACTAGCTGGTGAACATACAGGAGCATATAGCAGCTAATGAGGCAGGTAATCCCTATTGGAGTTGGTAAAGGAAAAAACAAAAGCGAAAAAATAAATTAACTTACATTCAGCAGGTTGCCAGAAACATGACATGAATGCCTTTTTTGCTCCTGTCTGTTAGATGTGAAATAGTCGCATGCTTGTGATGTCAGTGTTGTTTTCATGGCTTGTTTCAGCTGTTTCCAAGAGGCCAAAAAAAAAAAAATCTCTTTTTGCAGATTTAAAGTTAGGACCAAGTGGCAATCAACTGTGACGTCACCCACTGGTTTGTGAACTTCTGTTCTGAAGCATCGAATTCGGCAATTTGCCCGTCGCCATCTTGCTGAGTGACCATATTTGAACGAGCTGGGGAGGAGTGAGCGGTGTATCTGACTGTATCTGATTGGGAACTTGAAGACACTGCGCCCCGCCCACCTATATCAGAAACCTGACTGCACCACAGGCCTGTCAATCAAACAGACACGCCCCCAAATATACCGCTTTTTGAGACCTAATATCTAATTAACGAATGTTTTGTTTGAGCCAACTCCTAGTGGCCCTCAATGGTATTGCAGTTTAAGGCACATCCGTATTGGACTCTTCTACGTCCACTTTTATATACAGTCTGTGGTAACGAAGTGTTGGTCCACCAAGACAAGACAAAGAAAATGTGTGACTTACGTAGGAATTTGGTTGAAAATGTGTTTGAAGTGAGAAAATGGTCAAACTCAGAAACATGGCACTGACTGCCCGCATGTTTTAGTTAATGTTTCCAACCAGAAGTGCAGATTTAAGCCAAAACAGAAAGTGAGAACTCATAACTCAGTCCCGTCTTATGGTTCACGGAGAGCAGCAGCAGCCCAGGGCCCTCAATTAAAACGTCAGAGTCGCTCAACCTCAGTGGCATCTTATCTGATTTCCCCATCGCCCCCAGTGTCAGACACGCAGAGGGATACAACTTCAGTCACTCTTTTTCACCACTCAAAAATGTCCCCTTCTTCTCCCTGCGGAGACGGGGGTCTGGAGTCGGCGCTGGTGGTGCGATCAGCGCGTCCCCGTGCTGACACGGCGCTGACCGCAGAGAAGTCGGTCCAGACTACCGGACAGATGTGTTTCATTTGGCTCTATCTCTTGACACATCCTGTCTGCATTGCATGCAAGGGAAGATTTTCACAGCGGCAAGGGGGGGCAGAGGCAGCGACACCGGACTGAAACCTGAACTCAGCACTGCAGTCTTTACACTGCAGCTCGCTAACATCCCTCCACTCAGCCGACATGAAGAAAACACCTTAGTAGTGTTTCTTCTGTTAGAACTGACAGTTTGATACTTCAGTGACTTCCACGTTAAAACACATCTATGGATGCGGGCTGCATATTTGATGCATTCATAGTCCACAAAGGATGAATTGTAATTATTTTGATCATCCCTTTCCATATAGTACCAGGTATCATTTCATTCTGCCAAATACTTTGGCTTCATAACCAAATAAATGCAAAACTACTTTTATTGCCATCAAACTCAACTTACCGTTGTGTCTAGTTGTAATTAGTGTGCTAGTACACCAAACTAATGCTGGGTTCAGATGACAACTTTTTTTCTGATGGCCACCTTGTCAGATTAGTCATTATAAATTCTGAGTTTTGGTACATGACAGACTACATGTTGCTCACTGACCAATCACAGCTCGCTGTGTCTCACAACCTGAGTGATGTCATCAGGGAGAAGGTGCCATGATATACTGGCTGGCCAATATCACAGAGACCAACATAGAGGAAGTTCTTGTATAAGAGAAGATAAAGGAAAACAATTTGACATCCTAGTTTTTTTGTGCGGACATCATGAAACACCCCTGACGCAGCATCAATTGTTGTCAACGACACTGTAGCCTGTTTTACACAGAGGTCTCACAATACTGCCATAAAGACACCCACTCATTATTCTTGCTTTGCTTCTTAACACTGAACCAAACATAGCCGCTACAAAGATGCTCTGCTGTGTGAGTTTAGGTAGCATGCTGGTCTTCTGAAATCAGAGGTGTGATGTGACACATCAGCGCGGGGGTATAGTCCTGCATCGTGCCAGCTCTCTGATGTCCGAGTAGAAGGGGAGCCGCCATTGTTCTCGTTTGACTCTTCCACTTCTGCCAGCTTAACAGCCAACAACAATGTATTTCTTATACAGAGCGGCAGGGCAGAATAACAGCACAGCATTCCCGTCTTGAACAAGCTGTATAAAAGTGACTTTAATACACCAAACAGGATGACGCGATCAATTGCGGACACTAATTTTTGGTCCAGATGCCCGATATGTCTTTCATTCTGTGTTCTGAAGCAGGCATTCAATACAAAACATCAACATGTCATTTCAACATCATTGTGTGCATGTTAGCTTGGCTGTCGAATCTTAAGTCTTTTGACCTCAAGGATCCATACTATTATCACTTTAACAGCATTTTACAACCTTATGTTTCAGTGTGTTTTTAGAATCTGTTTCACACTGAAATATAGTAATTCATATTTCATATGTAATCTTAATGTCTGTAGAACTTTTAACTTCTCAACCAATATCTCATTTAAAATAAGACATCTGGACATTCTTCAACTTCAAATCTATGATTTAAACTTAATGGCTGTAATATACCTAAATGTTTCAATAGAAACTGATATTATTTATATTTGAAGGCAGTAGCCAAGGAAATATCTAAGAACAGTTGCATCTTCTCCCAACATTACCTGTTCTTCGGTTTGTTTCCATGTGTTTTAAATTACACTCCTTAATCTATATTCATTGTATATTCATTCCTCTCTGCCCTGCTCTGTTCTATAGTAAAAAAAAAAAAAGGGGGGCTACCTCGCATATGTATGGGCGTCTTGGTCTAACAAGAGCTGACCTGCCGTGCTCTGATGTGGTGGAGGGAAGTGACCCACCCTCCCACATGCACGCCTCCCCTGCTGGTCACTCATGAATATGGCTCTAATTGAATTCATTGGAGACAAACGAGTGTTAATTGTGAGGATAACGATGACCGCAGCCAAACTATTCAGATGACGGGCCCACAGAAAGAGGGAGGCCTCCTACCCACCACAGGCCTGTTCCTCCCAGCGGGTGGAGGGGAGGGAGGGGGTCCGTGTGGGGGGGTTGAGGAGGGGTTGAGGAGGGGTGAGCTCCACAGTCTCTTGTGCTCCTTTTCTTTAGGAGGAAGCAATAAAGCAATAAAAAGCCTTGGTAGCTGCGTCCTCTGTGCTCTGACTCCCCCTACGCTCCAGTGTGAAAGAGGTGGGGGTCCTGTGACACATCATAACGGCCAGTAACAACTAAGCTGGTGTGTTTATGTGTGTGTGTGAAATAATGTTCGACTCTCTTTGAGTTTTGCTGAAATCTCAACATTTTCAGACCGACACTACAATATTAGTCCTTTCCTGATGCAAATACAAGCAGCTCTGGCATGAACAATATCCATTATTAAACAGGCTCTTATGCCATCATCATGAACACACACACAATGCCAGCTTTGGTTTTATACACTTTATGAACTGGCCTGCAGGACCTTTGCCAGCTGCTTTGGATATTACCTTCGTTTCTTTTATTACAGTCCTACAGAAGTCTGTCAATATTTAAAAAGTATCAAGGCAAATGTCTTCATACTCGCTTCACCTTCTCATATTTCTTATTGTTTTATTATAAATTCTTCATGAGGTAATATGATCAAGAGTAAACTGTGTATGTGTGGAGATAAACAGATGCTGGCAGCTCTCTTTATTCATTTCAGTGTTGACAACTTTCAACAATGAAACTTCTCATGAATATTCTGCTTTAATTTATCATATCAGCTGTTTAGTTTCTGGCTGCACTTTTCCCAATTCCAGTACAGTGTTTTACTTTAGATGTGTGTTTATCATCGAGACAGAACTTCCATTGCTACTTCAATTGTATTAGTTCTGTAATCATTGCTTTATGAGGGCTTGTCACCTGAGGGGTGTACTACGAAGTGATATTAGTGGGTTAGCGAGGTATGTTGAGACTAAAGCCAGGATTCTCAGTAGGGATGGGTGTTTAAAGCAAAACTACCATTCGAAATTTGCTCTGAACTATTTGATTTTTCTTCGAATATACTTTCTGACGGCTGTAGTTGTCTTTGCATGTTTTCCCATGTTCGCACCGGGACATCTAATACTGGGATAGTTTTACCTGCAAACCACCGGATCCCTGAAGGCATTGTGTTCTTCTTCTCCCTATGTTAATTAGATGGGAAAGGGGGGCTGTGGCTCAGATGGTAGAGTGGGTTGCCCTCTAATCAGAAGCTTGGTGGTTTGATCCCCGGCTCCTCCTGTCCACATGCGTGGACGCATGCGTGGGTGAATTAACTTTTTTTTTTGTAAAAGCACTTTGAGACCTATACAAGTTCAGAACATTTACCACATTAGAGCTCACAAAACTCCCAATAAGTTCAAAGCCTACACAAACACTACTAAAAACAAGCTAATGTTACTTCTAGCTGTGATGATGATGTAGCTGTAGATGATACATCAATGAAAGCATCGACTACGGCACTATTTTCACTCTGAACCTCTCATGTTAGCATGTAAAATGATTGTTCATTTTGAGGAGGACCTCTCTGAGGAGACTCCACGTCTTATAATTCATCAATTAAAGAGTACAAGGACACGGATGGTGATAAACTCGTGGTGAATAGATCAACATTACTTCCATTAGCCGCAGCGTCCACTCTTGTGGATAATGTGGATAACCATTGACAGATAATGTGATTCACATGCAGCCATGAGAACAATGTATTTGGTTTTATTGTAATTGAAATGGTGCTCCCGGTTCATTTGGAGATGCTTTCTATTCATTCCAAATTCTCCAGAAATCCTGTGCTGTGTTCGTCCATTGGGCTTCAAATGGAAAGGCAACAAAGTCAAGCTTGCATGATGTACTGATTTAGTAGAAATGTAACCGTGTGCACTATCTGGTTTCAAAGTCGAAATCGGCCACAGTGGCTGGACATGAAAAACAATGAATTGGCCTTCAGTGCAGCCTCAGAGCAGCTGGACGTAGATTATTAATCTTTATTATATTTTTAGTCTATGAACATCAGAAATGTCTCTTTCTATTTTTTATTCTTTACAGAAATTAAAAAGGTAACACTAAATTATATTGCTGATCTCAATCCATACACACACTAATGTTAAAAACTGTAATGAAACTTTGCAGAAGTTGTGCTGGTCTTGAACTCATGAATCCTTTTATTTGGACTCTTTTTGAAGCCGAGGTCGACGTTCGATTGCAACCTTTGCTTGAGATATGGCCATGAAGATCTTATTCTTCCATTTGGCTCCCTGAAAATAAGCTCTTATCCTTTTCGTCTCCTACTGGAGCACAGCAGCACTTAATCACCCCCAGCGTGACCCTGGACTGGCACGAGTTCAAAGCTGCATTCGGCCTCCGCATCACCCAGAAGAATCGGTCCAATCACCTCTGTGTCCCCCGGCCTCCCTCGCTGGCATCTGTCTTCTTTCCATATATCAGAGGTGAGCTGTGGCCATAAAGGGGATTACTCTGCGGGGAGACTGTGCATCCATTTTCACCATTAAACCGGATTCAGGTGCTGCTTCCTCTGCTCTCCATAGGCATCCAATGAGTAATGGATACCCTTGTGCCTCTCGCTGCCCTTTCTTATCTACTGTACAGCCTGGAGATGCTCACTGAGTCACACAGACAGAAAGACACAGGCAGACACTCACTCACTCAAATAGAAACACTTAGTCACCTACAGTTCTCGTCTGGAGGCTTTTATACCGGAGATCTGTGTTCAAAAGAGGAATTTTGGATCGTGACCCGTTACGTGACGGATTGGCCTCTGCACTGTACCACGTCCTTCATTCCCTGTCCTCCGGGGACTCATACAGACGTAATGTGCTCTCCAGAATTTTACCATAAAGGTTTTAGTGCTTAATCAGTGCTTTATTTCACCGATCTCTTTTCAGAGAAAACCAATGGCGCCTGTGTGTTGAGTAGCTGTGAACTCTTAGAGCCACGCTGCACCGCCGGTAACGCTTCATTGGTCTCAGTGCTAAAAGCTCGTGTCACAGGGCTCACTCAGAACACAGGAATGATTTTCACGGCTGAGAGGACGACTCTCCTAAGGAAATTCAGTGCTGGAAGACGAGATGAAGTAACTGTTGAGTTTGTCTCACAGTGAGCAGAGGGGGGGATGGGATGAGATGCACACAGAGGAAAGGATACGGTTTCATCAGCAAACAAATAAATTATTGTGCCAAAAGTAGCATATGGACAAATTAAAGCAGATTACAGTGGAAAAATGGTATTTCCAGTAAAAACAAACAATGAATTAGTTTAAAAAAAAAAAAAAAAAAAAAAAAAAAAAAAGCCTTTAAATATTATTTCCTCATTAAATAATAATCCTAAAAGTAATTTTTTTTTTTGTTTCTGTCTCCAAAGTTAAGCTTGTTTGTCACCTTTGCATTCAGTCTGTTTTTCTTTTTTGGATGACTTTGAAATATCTTCAAATAAAATTATACATAACCAACTTTGTTCCATTTTGTCCCAAAAGCTTCATAAATAAAGATATTTGAAATATTTTTCCAAAATGGAAAAGTGGCACTTAATCCCAATGGAATATTTATATTCCAGCATTTTTATAAAACCTCTATTTTATTTGGTCCATAAATCAACCATTTTGGTCCAGACTGAAATATCTCAACAAGGATTGGATACAGTTGTCATGAAATATTGCATGTGTATTCACGTTTCACACAGACTTTTATGATCAGCTGACTTTTCCGTTATCCTCATGTTTACAGCAAATTGTCCTTGACACCCACTGGACGGACACGCACACGTCCATCCAGTTAATCTGAGATTAATTGTAAAAATGTCAGATCGATGATCCTCTGAGTTTTACTTCAGAGTTTTTCTTTAGTGCTGACATCAGTTCAGATGTTTTGTTACCGAATGTTAGCACGGAGCTTTCAAAAAATATCATGCCAAAGCTTGTAATACACCTGTCATTCCAATAGAGGATACCGTATTAGTGTCATGTTTTTGCTCGCATTGGCATGAAAAGTATGCACACGCATGACCAGGATCGAAAAGGCAGGTATTGTGACGGAGGACATTTGACAGGGTATAAATGTGGTAAAGTCTAATCCAGTACTTTTACGCAGAAATCCAGTCTGTGAGAAAGAGACATGGAATTCTTTAAAGAAATCTTTTCCTCACCATAACCAAGTGGTTTTGTTTTCCTAAACCTAACAAAGGTTGTTTTTTTTACATCTAAGTGAGCTAATACGTGACACTCACACACTATGCACTAGTGGGCTAACAGGTGTATTACAAGCTATGTTGTAATACCGGGTTGCAACATTATACATCATTATGATGTCACTTTGAGCTTGTTATCATGCTAATGCTAGAATTTAGCTCCAAACATGCTGTGCCTAAAGTACAACTTCACAGAGCTGCTGGCGTGGACGTAGACTTTGTCCTGTTAAATATTTGGCTGCGGTGATTCATTGTTTTCCTGAAATGGTTTGAGGCAACATGAATGGCAGATGCTCATGTGCTTCTAAAAGCAGTTAAATGTCATGAATCATCACACTGATCAGGCTGTAATAACAGTATAGGCATGGAAAGTGCCGATGGCAACAGCATAATTGTTTAACGCTAACATTTCCTCATCGTAAAACACAGAACATCTGACAGTCTTGTCTTCTAGTAACATTGCTCCAATCAAACATGCTTCCAACACGGTCTTCCTCCTCAGTTACTCATGTTGAAAACTTAATTTTAAGAAGCTGAGTTGAAGTAACCCAAATTTCAGGTAATACTTAAAGTCCTTAGTGTGATGAAATGTTGTCACGGCGGGTTGCCTGTTACATGCAGCCGGCCTGCCACATGATGTCATGTCTGTGAGCTTCAACACGGCTATGGTCCCCGGCATGGAAAAAGCTGGGACCTGCTGGTATCCTGCCAGAGCTCAATCAGGAGCATTTAAGTCTGAATGTATTCCCACAAAGGAATTTCTTGATGCCTACAGTGGAACTGAAGCTGTGATGGCAGAACTCTGAACGCAGGTACGGGCCAGTGAAATAAAACTCTGCCCTGGAGGAGCGCTGCCCAGGCCATGTGTTGGACGTGAAGTGTTCCAGAAGTGTTAAATGACTCCTGCGCGAAACTCAATCTATCCCCCTATCGTCACTCCGGTTTGGTCATATTTGATGCTGCCACCTCAGTTTAAAGCTGCTCTCTCTGATGGACTGCTGTTTCGCCCTCTGCGTACCCTCCTGGATGGCAAGTAAACAGCCATAACTTTACATCTCTGGCTGCTGGAGCACAAAATCTTTGATGGCTGAATTAAAGAGCACCAGAGATTGTCTGTAGGGGCTCCTATTATTCATCAAAGAACCATAACCCTGCTTGAACAATACACAAGCAGAGGTGAGGGAAGGACTTCTAGGAAATATTCCATATTGAAGCTTGCCTTAACACCTGAAACAGCAGGCAGCTCCCAGAAATGGGAATTTCCCATCTCGTCAGAGAGGCATGGCGACGTATCCTGAGGGATGCAGGGAGAAGCGTCGAGTGTGTAATTACTGGACTGAAATATAGAGTTCAATATAGCACTCAGACCCCACACACTGTATCAGTGTCACCGCAGAGATGAGAAAATGAGACATTTATTGTGAATGACAAACGAGGGAAGTATTTGTTAAATAGCTGCTTGCTGTGACGGCGACTGGATCAGACTGTTATATTAATGAGTGTGCCTCACTTTGTCACCACAGGGCAGCGCAGGTGTCATTCAGAGCTACACCAGGTTCAGATAATACAAACCATATGTACAGTAATCCGATTTTAACATTCGTTGACTTTTTTCTCTCTAAGACACAGCAACAGACAACAACTACTATTCAGTCACATGTAGCGTGCTAAGGTCACAGGACTATCTGATGATGTAGTCAGCAGCGCACCATGATGATGATGTCAAGTCTTCCAGCATTGACTCTTAGAACATACTGCAGCTGCCCATACAAAGTATGCGCTGGTGCACGTAGTATGTAAACAATTAGGACATACTATCGGACTAGCGATCCGTAGCGTGACGTTCCTGTGAGATGCAACTACGCTGAGCATTAGAGCCAACAACTGTCCCGCTGTGCAAAGGATTGTTGGTCAGAACTGCCAGAGTAGTATGCTGACCTGCATACTGCAAAATACGACCAGATGTAGTAAGACATCCTGGTACTTTTGGCATACTACATTTAACATACTACATGTTGGGACACACAAAAAAAAAATTCTGGCATACTAAATAGTACTGTAACACGTAAATTCGATTGCAGGGAACTTTATTTAACCCCTTTCTGCAGTAGCGGTTTTGACTCTATTTCTACCTGATTTTACATTTCTCTATTCAATGCCTAATAACGTCTCACGAACTTTTGCAGAGCCGTGGTTGACGCTAAAATGGAAGAAGACAGTGTAGAATTACATGTATCCTCCATAAGATAACAAAAACAGTCCATCTACAAAATATTAGTACATAAAACTCTGTTGTCCACAAGTGCACCAAATTTCAGTCTCATTGGTACATTTTTATTAATGTAATGCAATGTGCTCAGACATCCTTTAGTGTGCTAAACTCGCCCAAAATCTCTCCAAAATAGCTCCAATCTGCCCTTTAATATCTTACTAACAGCTGTTTATAGCAGATCATCTTTTGGAGCTAAATAATAAACATGTTTGTAAGAAATAACAATCACGATGTGAGGGAGAGCTGGATATGTATGTGCTCAAACCCCTCCAAATAAAAATAAAAATAGGAAGCTATTTACAACCATTCACATCATCAGCCAGACATGACAGGTCTGTCGTAGCACTACAAACTTCCATAAGTTTGCATTTTATTTTAATTTTTATGGTACAGACTTTAGTTTTGGGAAATAAACAACTTCTTTCACATGTAAATAAAACTGTCTGCGCCTGCGTCCACACAACAGGAGGTGCTGCAGAGAGGCGTTAAATGTTACGCAAGAGTTGAGTGGAAAATTAGGAAATCACCTCGTCATGTCACACTATTTTACAATATATGAGTGTGAGGAGGTTTCAGTTGTCATTCAGTTTTACACCTATATTTTCACAAAGGAGACACCTGATTCAAGGGGTCACAGGTAGCCAGACCCAAACAGACCTGAGGATACTTAGATCACAATGTAAGGTGAATTGAAAGTCTCAAAAACTGAAATAATTTGCTAATATGCTTCAGATAAAAATGTATATGAAAAATTGAAAGTCCTTTTGCTGCACACAAACCCGAGGTTAGACCAGGCCCTACCTGACCTGCTTAGACTAAGTACACCCAGTCGACTCTGACCCGTGAAGACATCTCCCAGGTTTCTGTGTGTTAAAATGATCAGTGAAAGAAGGAAAAACCATGAGAGAAAAAGAAGCTGCAGAGAGCAGCTTCTTTTTCTCTCATGGTAACAAGGAAAATAAGTTTAATGGGCAAAAATACAAAGTTACATTTGAGTTTGTAGACACATTTCAGTTTTAGTTTGACAACTTGAAGACCTACGGATAGTTTTCTTTCTTCCTGCATGTTTTTAGGAGATAAAAGGAAGAGATTAACTTCATGTACCACTCAAACATGTTGATATAATGATGATATAACAGAAACTTTGACAAAAGCAAACCATTTCGTGGGGTTGCTGAGTTCATAAATGCAGTGCTTGAGCCACTTGTTTTTAATATAGTCAAGATTGAATAGTGACAAAAGGACTTTTTCCCAGAGGAGGACAACAAGCCCACCTACCTTTAGCTGTGCAGACCGAGTGCAGTCATTAGCAGGAATAGTAAAGCAGGCCGGCACAATAGACTGAAAGAATGTAAAGTACGTACATATTGTTACTGCCTTTGACTTCAAGAGCACGTGGAAGTTTAGCTGGTGACGACAGAAGCTGTGTTTGTGTATCTTACTGACTCAGGGCCAGACGACAGGGACCCAGGGCACCTCATGACATGTATGAGAGGTGACTGGATGACAGATGCTAACGGCGGGACCTTGTTTAAACACACTCATCGAAGACAATGTCAATCAACACCCCAGATTAGAGCTCAGGCTATTAGTCAAGTCAGAAATCCTTCATCTCTCTTTCAGCAGAACTTCAGCAGAACGGCGGAATAATTGAAGTGCCGGCGGACAGAATTGACCCGCAGACAACGAAGAGATAACTCTGAATTATGACAGATGATCAGACACGCACACGGGTGATTTAAAACTGAAACACAGTTTGAGATAAAAAAGTTTTAACAAGAGAGCAAGGTCAAGAAGTTTGCCTTTACACGCACAGCTATCTCTGCATGAGGTGGATGACGGAATATATTTTGCCAGGTAAGCAGTTTGGGCTGAAACACATCACACTTCATGCCAATCAGGGCAGGTTGAAAGTCAAACGTGTAAGTATTGACGGGATGATAGATGTCCAAGCAGAAAGAAAAGGACAACCTCTTATTAGTCCAACTTTGGTTTTTCAAGAGGTTTACATCAATTTATTAATTAGGAAAAGTAGCCAAAGTAGCTACAGTTTCATAGTTAAATATTTGTTGCAGTTTGTTAGGAAGTGAAACATTGGACTGTATTCAGGTGTAAATGTCAGTGATCTGGACTTGCATTTAGCCACAGGTTTATCGACATTAGTAGTTTGAGCGATATCATTCATGTTAAAAGCACCCAACGTGTCCGACCTGACGGCTTCATCCCACTCATTTACTTGAAATTATAGTTTAAACGCCATAGAATGTCCACAGCTTTTTGTGCTTTGAGCTACACGCTAATGCCTGCCTGCTGACACGCTTACAGCGACAATACTAACATGCCATTGCACAGAAAGTGTATTGTTTTGCATGTTCTTAGTTTAGCATCCTAGCAACTAATATCAGCTGATTAGCACTAGCTGGGGCTGATGGGAAGGTTTTGGTTCTCCATGAGCAACTAAAAAGTGGGAAAGTTCTGACCTCCCACTGGGAAAAGGGGGTTTGACGTCACATGACATGGCAGCATTGGTGGTAAAAGTTCTTCCTCCGAAAATAGAGAGACTTGGTTTGTGCTCAATGTGAGAAATGGCTGTTCCATCAAAAACGTGTAGAAATGTAGTATGCAGTTAATATTGTCCTCCTGAACTCCCCGTGTTGGCTTATCTGGATAGTGATGAAGTTGTTGGTTACTTTTCTGGATTATGACAGCAGAAATAGAGCAGATTTTCTGAGGGCTGCCATGTTGCCTGTTTGTGAACGCTCTCAACTCGGAAGTGGGACGTGCCAAGTGGGAACTTTCCCAATTCCCAGCTGCCCGAACGCACTATTATTACTTTTATAGGAAGGTATTTGGTCATAAATTGAAGGTATTTGGTCATAAATTAAAGTGTTGGTCAAAACTGCTACAATCCCAACAATAATAATTAGGTACATTGGTGTATCTATGGTCCTTTAAGGTCCTCCTCCTCTCATACAAAGCTTTTAATGGGCTCGGACCGAGTTACATTACCAACTCTCTGGTTAACTATGTGCCTTAAAGAACACTGAGATCATCTGCTGCTGGTTTATTGGAGTTTTCCAGCAACAGTCAAAAGAAAATTGGGGATTCAGCTTTTGGCAGCTACGCTCCAAAGCTGTGGAACAAAACTACCTGTTGGATATCAGGGGAGCTAGCTCAGTTCATACTTTTAAAAGAAAGCTCAAAACTTTAACGAGCCTTTAACTGGCTACTCTTGAAGCTCTCTTGCACTTTCCTGCCCTTTGAACTACCGTGACTTTAAAATACATATTGCTATTATATTTTAACTCTATTTGTGTTTAATTTGATCTGTTCTCATTTATTTTCTATATTCTTATATGTTCCTTTATATCTGTTTTTATGTGAAACACTGCATGTAGTTCTCTTACTGTAAAGCACTTTCAGCTGCATGTCTTGTATGAAAGGTGCTGTACAAATGAAGTTTATTATTATTATTATTATTATTATTATTATTATTATTATTATTATCTTCACCTGGGATAATATGACAACAGTGTGCTCGCTGTTTAAACCATCTGGTCTGAGCTGTGTATGAAATCTGACTGACTGTCTTCAGTTATTCTCCCGAGACTCACACTGAGATCCACACTGCCAGAGACCAGGTGTTTGTTTAGAAGTGCCAAGAGTTTCCTCTCTTTGGAGCCTGGCAGCCGTGGACAAAAAGGCTGATTGAATAAATTACCATTCAGTACCTCTGTAGAGCAGTCATGGTTGTCTGTGATACTAACACAACATAAAGCCTAACGCTTCGAACAAAAGCACTGTCTCCTTTTTTTTTTCTTTCTTTTTTTTACTGAATCAGATGTGTGAGAAAGAGGTTACAGGGAGGGAGGGTGAAGTCATCTGACAGAGGAGCTGATTTTCTTATCTTGTCACACATCACATCCACCAGAGTTTATAAAACCTGCATGTTTTTATTTTTCTGGGTAATCCCCCTCTGTGAGTGTAACGCCGCATTTAAACCCTTATTTTTATCTCAGTAGTTTAATTTGGCCGCTAGATTTGATCGATTGAGTTTAAGTCATGCTGGTGGATGTAGAGAATCTGCGTATGGCTTCTATCAGAGTGATGTGCTGTTCTCAACCTCTGAGTATGTTTGTTAGTAAGAGCAAAACATTTTTGTTTGAGTGCATCACGAAGCCTCTGCATGGATGATGTCCTCAGAAACCACAACCACAAGAACCATGTTAACTTTTAACAAAGATTAAAACAAAGATAACCTGGAAACATAAACTACCAACATGTATGTAAGACGCACACGAGTACAGTGCAGCGTCAGGGGATAAAAGTGCACATGTGATTTCTATTGTGCTGAAGAGTTCTGTTTTACAGATCCTTTTTCACTTGTGAGCCTCCAGCTGGTCCTTGGGTGTATTTTTGCAGAAAGTGAAATCACCCGTTTTATGTATTTATAGGTCACACTCCTGTGACACCGGTAAATGCAACCTCTCTCTGTGGAGGGTTTTACTGTGTAACCCGATGATTTGCCAGAGTATCCGATGCCGGTTTGAGATCTTTCTTAATAGCTTCTTCTGAGACTGAAACACTCTGAAGGTGACTGAATCATAGGCTTTTGGATAGAAACAGGAACACAGTTGTCTCTACAAGTGAACACTGCATGGTTTGGTATGTATTGCTGATTTAAAAGACAGAGGGACTGCAGATGGAAGCTAACAATTGTTAAATCTGGTACAATTAATCTTTTCCGCTTTAAGGCGAATGTATTTTGTACATAGACCCTGTTATTAATGAACTAAATTAACTAGAATCTGACTTTTCTTGCTTATCCCAATATGACTGTAAGGATCATTGGTCTGTTCACCTCTTTGGTCTAAACTGGAACAGCTCAACTGTTGCGGATGGATTATTGTTAAATGTGGTACAGACATTCATGTCCACTGCAACGGTCATAAGGTAAAATGTAGATATCTCAAGTAACATAGTAACCTTCCATGAATGTGTGTTGACGGGTATTTGATTGTCTACTGGAGTGCATCACTGAATGAGTTTGTGTTAACGGTCCAGCAAAATTTGAGCCAGTTGCTGGGCAACACTGTCGGTGGTTGTTTGGCTTAAGAAAGTGTAGTTGTGAACATAGACTTTAGGGGCATTTCCACATTAGATTTGATTAACTTTCACTGTACCAGAGTACAAGTGTACCCCCTGTGACCTCCCATGCTGGTTAGCATTCACATCACAACAACACGCAGTACTTCAACACCAAATGTAGGCCATATCTAATTGATACCGTTTTTACAGTTAGTGTTACAATAGAGCACTACTTCATGTTGCTGCTGCTTTTGTTTTGGATACTCACTTGTCTTCAAACCTCATCTGTCATGCAAGAAGAGATTCCCAATTTTACCCAAATTAAACAGTACTTACTTTTGTAGTATAGGAAAAAAACTGGTGGATCCCTACGTTGCAAAAAAAAAACGTGCTCTCCGCTGAAGTTTTAGGTGTATAGTGAAATCGCTGTGCGCCGGACCAGTTTTCACAAAAACATTTGAAACTCGGGTCCTGATGACGATCAAGTGCCAAACGTGGAATACTCACTGAAGAAGGTTAAAGCTTCCCCCTGCTCTGTGCAAATCACCGTTTGACCCTCGTGTACCAACCTTTTCCACTTCAGCCAAGTAGGAAAACATTTTCACCTTATATTGAGGTTTTTAATGTGCAAATTGAAAATATCCTTAAGGTGGCTGAAACCCCAACTTATGTTTCTGATGTGGCAACACTCCTCATACAGCTCAACACATTCCAGGGTGCTGTGTTGGCCAGTTGAAGGTTAAGTGCCCTGCTCAAGAGCACCTCATCAGTAGTCATTGACAGAAGGGGAGAGAGTTACTCATTGGGTTTCCACAGCCAAATTTCCCCAGCCAGGGTGGATTACAGTGCCAGCCTGAAACAGCTCCTCCGTGCAGCAGTGCTGGCATGCGACCACGCACGCTCCGACACAAACACTGACATTCCTGAGCCTCTGGAGGTTCCTCTCCCCTGCTCTACATGCTGCACTGGGATATATGATCCACCGCTTATTAAACAGAGCTTACTTGTAATTAAGCCTCCCAGATGGGTTTTACTCAAGGTTCGCTCTAAGCCTCTCTCTCCGTCTGTCTCCCTTAAAAGTGACGAGTGAAGAGTAATAGGTATCATAATGTGCCATAGAAAAATGACAGACTGTTGAAAAACGAGAGTTGGCCGTGAGAGTGTGCGCTCAAAAAAATCCAAGTAAACCAAACACTGGAAAACATCACTGTCCTAAAATTACCCCTCCAGAGGCGTCGTAAGAAGTGCTGCGAGGGAAAGTACACCCCCAACATGATTACAGAATATCCTTTTGGCACCTTCTGCTAGGGAAGGGGAAACGGAAACATTTTGAATAAATATCTTCTCCCCTTGTTTATCCATACATGCCAGTGTGCAGATGGGCTCTCCAAAGTTAAAGTCATTATGTAATACCACTGAGAATGAGATAAAGGCTCCGTTCTGACTTATTGTTGCCTTATGTTCGAGTCAACCATAAGAGCGACTCTGCATGGTATCTTTGTTTAACAATAAACAAAATCTGACAACATACAACATGATGAGGACGATGGAACAGCCTGAAGGCGATGTGGCGCAGCTGGGCAGGGCGGCAGGAAGCCACGTGTCCGGCAGGAGAGGGGTCCGGGATCCTGACGGCTCCGTCTGCTGCACGTGTAGGCCTCCGACACCTCGCCGCGGACCTGCGCCGCACTAACAGCTTTTACAGAAACATCTGGCAGGCGACAGGTCTTTTTTGCCAATTAGTGGTTCTCTGCACTCGCCGTATGTTCCCATACAGCACACACACACACACACACACACACACACACACACACACACACACACACACACACACACACACACACACACACACACACACACACACACAGTCTATGCTCTCAACCTGCCAGCTCCTGCCAGGTTGGACACACAGGGAAGCAAAAACATGAAAAGAAACCAATTTAAAGGGCCTAATCTGCCCATTTTTAAACATGGAGTTTATTTTTACAGTCCCCAGCTGGACTTGTTTCGAGTGTGTGGAAGCAATCAGGAAACACAGAAAGAGAGAGAGAAATTATGTTCACAGATTTCGAATGTCGCTAAGCCTCGAGGATAAACCGTAGAATGTTATAAAGGCCCAATTGAAACGATCGGCCTGCTCGGGCAATTGCCTCCAAATGGATGTCGCATTTTGTCTTTATTTGTTGAAGAAGGAGGAGGGTCACATTACTAAAATAGAATCATTGGGTTTGTGAGACCAGGCAACGTGCCGATCATTAGCCCTCAAAAGCCACTTCAAAGGCTGCTGGTGTGTGGATCACTTAGTGGAGAAATGCAAGAAAAAGCGCAGACCGTTTTCATGTCTTTGTTTCCGTTTGTTTTCATTTATCGGGCTTGTAAAGTGTTGTCTCCACCATGTGCCTGGAATTACTCGGCTAAGCTGTACGCATTTATAGATTTTAATGGTGTTGTTTCTCGTGCGGTAATGTTTTCATTGTACTGCTGCGTTCTGTAGTTGTGTGTGGCATCACTGGACAGAAAGAGACGTTTTGTCTGAGATATTCACAATGTACACGTATAACAGGGAATCTGCAACCACAGCAGATTATGTAAGCCTTTAATATTTGCAGGCCTGGTTTCCCATCCTTTTTGGACCACTATGACTATGAAAAAGGTGCAATAGTAACACTGCAGCCCTGCAAAATCACAAACACATTAAGCCAAATTAAATGGTCAAATTGACCTATTGAAACTTTTCGAAGACCTGACTGGTCCATCCAAGGAGACAATAACAAATATTTCAAAAGCTGAAAAATCTTATTAAGACTAAATCATTATTTTGATAAGATTACAGCATCAGATTTCATCATAACTGATCTTGTAATGCTCTCAGTCTTCTCTTTGTATGCTAAGCTAACACAAAGTTACCTACCGTTGCAATAGCACACAAACAAAAAACAAGCAGCTGCTTGGTTCTTGAATGCCCACAGATCCAGAATAAGATGAAGTATAACTAAGGAGTTCCAACAACTTGTTTACTATCAACTAGAGTTAGCTGTTGGTACTGGAGAGTTATACAGCTGCAACATGCAGAGATGTAAAATGATATGCACCCAAATTGCACTAAATTGTTGACTGACCCACAGATGTAAAGGAACCTCGTCACAGCTCTGTCGGGTCATTTCTCCCGTATTGCTCTGTCTCTTCCAGTCTGAACCAACTTCCTTTGGCCTTTTCTTAAATATGTTAATGTTTAAGATTCATTGAAAGATCCATCTACGCATGTGGAACAAAGAGTTCAGAGACTGTTCGAGTTGTGTGCACCGTGACATGAAGAGAGCAGGAGGAAGCTATAACCTTCGTGACGATGTATTTGAAGTTCCGTCACTCGATCAACATGAGAACCTATTACCCATGTTGTTGTTAGCAGTCGTCCGGGTGTGTCTGCGAGGTCACCATTGACATGAGCGAAGTGCAGCAGTAACATTAGCAGAGGCTGCAGTGTGGTGACAGAAAAGGAGATCTGAATTAATGGTGGGGAAGGTGTGAATTAACACAGATCAGCGACTATCTTATTAGCAGAAAAGGTAAAGTAGTGTAGTATTTACTGTTCAGCAGCGTGTTCACTGTCTGTAATTCTTCTATTCCCTAATACTGACAGATGACTGCTGTATTTGTGTGTCAGTGTCCAACAATATGTAAAACCTTTCACTGAGGTTTTCTCTGGATAAGACTATAAAACAGGGCTGGAATCGATAAATAGTTAAATAAAGTGACTATAAATGTTATTTATTAACACACTCTGGATTGTGGCTCAAACCTTGGGTCGCTTTAATTCACTGCAAAACGCTAAAACAGAAACACATAAAAATACTGCCAACCACCGGCTCTCCAGCCGAGGTGTTTGTCAGGCTTCAGCCCTGTTTGACCGAGGCAGCACCCTTCCCCTCGCCCTGCGGATGACTCTGCGCTGCCCTCGTCATTTGACATGTTGCTCCTCTGATGGATGTTCGCTGTCTGGACAAGGTGGCCCTGCGCTTTCATCAGGTCCTCAGCAGGCAGTGCAGATAGGCCGAGGGAGCGAGGGCAAGCATCGGGGAGATAAAACAACCGTCCCATGTCACCACGCGGGAAGATAAAACAAGGCTCCTCTTCACAGATCGTACATCAACATTATACCATCTGACGCCAGGAAGCAGCAAAGCATGCTGGGTAGATGACACACCTAGAAAGATGGATCTCTCTAATCTGAGGAGTAAACACAAATTATCCGGGGATATTTTTAAACACGTGCATGGGAAGTTGGTTTCAATTTAGCCGAAATGTAACCCAGCATTTAAGTTGTTTTTTTTCTCAAACCGATTTACGTACACTATTTTTTATTAAATGTATTTTTATAACAGCACATGTCTTACGTTCAGTGACTGTTTTAACCTTGGTGAAATTCATTACTGTGTGTGTGTGTGTGTGTGTGTGTGTGTGTGTGTGTGTGTGTGTGTGAGTGAGCGACATGTCACTACCTCCCTATCCTGCTGGGACCAGAGAGCCTGACAAGTACATATCTAGCAGCCTCCCCGATCACACTCTTCATCTGGGAATCAGAATGTATAATCTTAACGTCCTTCCCGAGTGCTGCCTGTGCACGTCTCTTTAAAGATCGACCGTACAGCGATTTTTCAAGAGACCTTGATGATCTCGTGATGAGGAGACACAGAGGAATGACTGGGAAGGTCTTCATCCTTCACCTCAGCTCACTTTCTCTCTCTCCTGTATGCTGTATACACACACACACACACACACACACACACACACACACACACACACACACACACACACACACACACACACACTCACGGCAGCTCACGCTCACAGACAGTTACACCGAGTTTGATCCTTCACCGAGCCGAGCAGTTTCCAGTTGCGGTCTGACAAACACTTGACATCAGACTCTCGCTGTATCACTCCTCGGTTCCTCCTCGTGTTCTCAACCTTTCAAACCTGATTATTCCTGATTGTTCTGTTATCCTCACAACATGCCAGAGCCACCTGTCATCCTTTTCGCCACTTAACTAAATGTGGTTTTCATCTCTCTAACATGGTTTGGATTTCCACTCCGAGCTGAGCTGCCGTCTCCTCTTTCTACGCCTGGATTATGGTGTTCAGATGCCCACACCAGCTTGCAGGGAGGGCTGTGGGGACTGTTTATTTGAAGAACCTGGCACTCACATTGTCTCAACAACCTTCCAGTCAAGTGCACCACAAGCTTTAATTACTCTGGTTTGAAATGAGGCTCCATTAAAATGAATGACCTTCATTAAAGTGGTATTAAGGGACAGATGCCTTTGCTGGTAGGGTGAACATGCAGCTAGAAGGGGGGGGAGGGCGGGAACACTTGTCCAGACGTACAAGTGCTTGAATAAACAGCTCTGCAGTTTTTTTTTCCGTTTGGCCTCTTTGAGCGAAGCCCCACTGCGACTGCCATCGAGATTACAGCCACCTGGCTGTGCGTTCAGCTCGGCCCCTACCCCAAACATTTTAATCATGGATGAAATTCATTTATATGTTGCGATAATTGTGCCTAATTGTTTCTTTGAAGAGGAGCGAGGCCGGCAGCATCTGGCTGACATATGGCTCCGCGCCTGTGAGAGCGACTTTGGGCGCCCAGCAGGAAGCTGTGGGCTCCATCGGCTCTCCATCGGCCATTTAGCCAGAACGCCGCAGTACAAGCCGTGCTTCTGAGGTAATGAAGCCGACCTGGTGACTGAGTTGGACGAGGTCCCTTCTACCAGATGTGTTTGAGCCTCGTTGAATGTGTGTTCTTCTCTTTAGGAATTCAGCAGCGTCAACTTCTTCAGCAGGGCTTCCTCCTTCTGGTTGTACAGTACATTGCATATGGCCCACAGGCCCAATGATGGAATGCACAGACACACATGCTGTACTTCAGTGTATCTGTGCAATATTGAACACACAAAGACATTCACCAGTCACACCTCACATCCTAGAATCCCAGAATTACCTTTATTATGGGCTATTCTGCAGCTACAACCAGTTTCAACAAACAGAGTCAAAACAGGAAGTAGTGAGCCATTTATGTGGAGAGGTGAAAACGAAGTGGTAACGCTTAAGTTTTGAGCCCTTGTTAAAAACACAGCAGAAGAGCAACTGATGTGCTGTTATAGTTCAGCTCAACAAACCTGTTTTGTAGCAAGAACAATCTGATTTCATCCTAAACACGTTGTGAGTACCTGTCCACACATCAGCAGGGCACAGTAGACCTGGTTATCTGACTATACTGAGATGGAGATGTGCAGCCTGTTACTTCCAATTCTTCATCATTCTTCTTTGCATCGTTACTTCTTCACAAAAATGAAAAATGATCCACGGATGGAAAATGCAGAAGAGAATCTCTTTGTTTGGTAGCTGAATTCACATATCGCAGTGAGCGCCAACTACAGAACTAAAGACGTTCCCTGAACAATAAAAGCCACCCTGTGTTTCGCCAGTTGGAGGCTTCTAATGTGACCTTGAAGTAACTTACAGCTCTGATACGGTGTTAGAAGAGCGAGTATCTTCAGTGAGTGTTAAATCAATAACATACAACCACAAACGCTAAATTTCATAAAAGCATCATTTCAAGGCAATTTGCCACTTGAACATCGGCCTCTGCCCTTAACTTGGCGCCGCAAAGTGACATTTACTCGTCTATGCAAAAGACGTTGGGCCTTAAGTTTATTTGTGAACTGCTGTAGCTTGTGAGTTAACCACTGGCTCACATTACACTGTCACAGTAGCTTCTCTGTTTTCTCTCTGCCCTTCTGAGTGTTCGTCCCCGGCATTTCGTTAACCATTGTGCCCCATATTGTTCAAATAAAATGTTTTTGATGAGGGACGATAAAGCTCGCCAAACTAACGGCCGGTTAGAAAACTCATTAGCTTGTTAGCGTAGCGCGGTCACGAAGATACGTTTGCTCAGCATATTTAAAAGACATATTTGTACCTTCGATTCTTCGTCTCGCAACTCTGCAAACCATTGCTGTGTTGTGGAAACTTAAATAAAACATGAAATGGCTCATCAGATCCAATAGCTTCCTCAATTTATGACTTTCCAGCTCTCAAGTCCTCAAAGTTGAACTCTATGGCACATTCATGAGGATTCATTTTTCCTGCTCGAGCATAAATAGGATAAAAAAAAAAAAAGCAGTTAGGTTTCAATAAAACATTCATGTTCGCATTTTTATTATCCGTAACCACAATCTTTCCCCAACCAGTTATATATTTTTTTTTGTATAACCTTAACCACGGGCGTGTTTTATTTGCTATAACAATACTTTAAATCAAACATCGGCACCGAATAGTGGTTGCTGTCTGGTGATTGGATTGGCTCTCAACGTTCACGGGCTCATAAATACACAGCTCTTCTGTGATTAAAGGATCCATACATGTATATACCAGTGACTGACACACACTCACACACACACACACACACACACACACACACACACACACACACACACACACACACACACTCACTCTGTCATGTCAGCTCCAAAGCACATGTTGTCACTGAAACATGCACACAAACCTGCAGTCAGTCACATGTAAACATAACCTGCCGCAAAAATGTCTGCAGCTACAAACACAGGTTCCCATTGGAAAGGTGATTATTTTTCTCTCTCCTGGAGTGATACTCTCACTCACGCTGAGAGCCCGTCAGTCAGTCGGACCCCACCCCACCCCCACCCCCACCCCCACCCCCCATCAACATCCTCACCTCGTCGCTGAGTGTCGTTGATGCTGACATGTCACATCTGGAAGCTCTTCCCGACATGTGCTGCATAGACATTTCTCTGCTCACTTTCCCTTCCCCAGGAGGCCTGATCGTGAAGCTCCTGTAACGATGTGGAAAGAGGAGACTTGAGATTTCCACATAACAGCTCTGGGCTAATGAATGCGCTCTGGACACATTCCTCCCCCTTGATATTACCGGATCAGTTTCCTCAATAGGTGAAGAATAAACGGAGATCAAAATGGTAGCAAATTGCTATGAGTTTCAGAGTCTTTAGCACCTTGTTTGTTTCGGCGGCGTTCTTTATGGAAGGTCAGACAAGTGAAACCTGTTTGTAAATTGATGTGGATGAGACGCTCTGCGGCGTGTGTGGTCGCATGCTACACTCGACTGTAAGCAAAGCATGAAATCTGAAAGATGTTCGTTGGACACTTGATGCTTGTTGGATTAGCCGGCAGAAACAGAGCCACTTCAAGCCTCGGTTTCCTGTGGAAAATCTATGCTAAGTGTGCTGCTCTGTTACAGACCAGGGTGTTTCCTTGGCAGCAGGAGAGAAAGAAATAATCATTAATATGTCTGAAGGGTGAATGATGTCATACGCACGGGATATATGTTGCTGTAAGGCCGTGCAGGACGTTTGCAGGGAAGGTGACACTTTGGGCTATAGTGTTTCACACTGGAACACACGTTTGCACACAAACAGCATAGGTGTGCACACACACACACACACACACACACACACACACACACACACACACACACACACACACACACACACACACACACACACACACATACTTGTGCAGCCAGGTCCATTGATGAAGGCTTGGATGATCTGCTTCCAGTTAGGTCGCACACTGTTCCTGTTCGGCGGGCGTACAAAGAGATGGATCCAATTTCAGGACATGCTTTTAATGAAACTCAAACTGAAACACGTTTCTGATTGGAGAACAAAGACGGGGAATCAAAAGCTGTTGCAGAGGTGACCCGGGCTGAAGCGTGCTCGCAGCTCCAAACACCAGCTCTTCACAAAAGTCCAAACAAGGCCCCACAGAAGCATCCTGTTCCCGAAACAGCGCACAGCAGCCCGACAAATGAAGCCTGACTTTATACCGCGGCCATCTAGAGTTACAATTTGTTTTGAAAAGTCTACGGCACGTGGATAAACTACACTTTAGTTTGCTTATGACTTCCAGAGATCTACGGGCTAAAAGTTAAAGCTACTGAAACCTCAGAAAGCTTTGAGGAGTCATGAAAATTATACATCAATGATCAAATGTCCTTACTTTGATAAGATACTGTTTAACCAGATGGAGCAATACTTTGAGCTTTTTTTCTGTTAGCACTCTGGAAATGGATATTTCTGTTTAAACTGGCGATGTTTGACACGGTAGTTCAGCATTTTGGAAAATATTATTTATTTGCATTCTTCTCTAGAGTTTGGTATTAAGATATAATTGTCAAAATGAGGCCAAGTATTCAGCTACATACAGCCAGTTAGCTTAGCTCAGCAACCAGGCAGCCTGGCTTACTCCCAACAAAATCTGCCTCCTCGCACCTCCAAAGCTCAGCACTTAACACCTTGTTGTTTTAATTGGTCCATGCCCAAAAAAAAATTGTCATTTCATTTCATTTTATCACAGACAACAGTTTTTTTAACGTCACATTACAATGATGCAAAGTGTGGATAATCATTCAAAATACTTTGGAAAGAAATTGTGTTGGTGTTCACAGTGTGACATCATGTCATGTCCAACATGGCGCTAACGTGAGCTTGACGACGTCTGAAATTGTTGATATGGCTTCATATTTTCAGTTATGGGAGTGGTATCAATCCTCTCATCCAACTTCTGGCAAGAAACTCAATACACATATTCCAATATTATTTTTGTCAAAAAATCCCAGGCTAATTGAACTGTCCAATGCAGCTATTTGAAGTAAATAATTTTTGGGGGTGAAAATCGTCCTTTGTTTCTCAACCTAGCACGTGAGACTGCACTGAGAGTACTAATCTCTTTCAAATGGTCCGTATCTTAAATCCATTCTCCCTCTCAGACCAGGACGAAGGAGCATGACGTTCCCCGCACACACTGCTGTGTTTGGTGGTCCGCTTCCCACCCCGCGGTCTCTGAGCTCAGCCTGCACCTGCGGCCGGTTGTGTCCAGAGCTGAGGAAAAGAAAACAAATACAGTAAATAACTGCCCCGGTGCTCAATGGAGCCTGAGAGTGGTCTCGCTCATTTGCCGCAAACCGAAGGTTCAAAACGACTTGGAGCACAATGGCTCCCAGATAGTGCTGCATAGTGTGAGCGGCCTCCACTTCTGGTGTGCATGAGTGACCTTGTGATAGTATCAGCTTGAACAGTGTGTGTGTGTGTGTGTGTGTGTGTGTGTGTGTGTGTGTGTGTGTGTGTGTGTGTGTGTGTGTGTGTGTGTGTGCGTGTGTGTGTGGTGTGGGGGGGGTGGGGGGAGGAGGTTAAGGGAGATGTGAGAGCAGTGGCTGTAAAGTTTTGGTGCAGAGGTTAAATATACGGGTTGCCCACATTTGCCAGAAGAAACAAGCGGAAAGTCCTACACAAACATCATTGTGTGTTACTGAGGCACAGAGGCTGAGGGTTGGAGCATCAAAGACTCGCTCAAGGACATGGAGGCAAACTGTCTCAGACCCGACGCAAGCTGAAACTTGAGAATGGAAATGAGGTCTTTCTTGATTTGCTATCTGGTTATTTTCATTTTAAAGATACGTTTGTCTGCCCTTTTGTGCAGGTGTTGCCTTAAAAAGTCATAAATACTGTTCTGTATCTGAAGACAACAGACTTATTCTGTGTAATATGTTCCGCCTTGGTTTTCATTGTAGTGAACAGAGGGCACATTTCACCACTCCTCCCAGTTTTTGCTCTGCAGACAGGATTTTATTTATAACAAGGGTGTAATTTATGAGAATCTGAAGGCCCTGACTACTCCATAACCCGGGTCAGACTCACTCATTCTTCAGCATGACAGGGCTGGGCTCCTGGAGTTATAGGATCAAGGCTGATGTCTTACAGAGCACCGCTTGGGGGAACAGGTATCTGCACTTCCTTATTTTATCAGCTCTCCAACAAGAGAACATGAACACGGGCCCCTATAAATCATTTGCTTCTGACGACAGCCGAGAAGCAGGAAGGCAGAGCATCGTCTGATGTTGTACATGTGTGCCGTCATTTTTTCTTTTTTCTTCGAAGAAATGTAGCATGACAGACTGAGCTCCCACCTCGCCTCTGTGTGGGTGGAGTGCACCTGCACAGTATGGCCAATAATTGACTTGCTAATTGGTTCTTGGTTCATTGCTACTTGTGGTATGATTTTAGCAGCCATATTAGCTTTATCATCTTCCTCCTTGTTACATTAAGAGAACATAAAGAGTGTTATGCTGAACAGAAAATAGATTTTTCCGTCTTAACATAAAACTGCCACAAATTTTGTCTTTTTAAAAACACGTTTTTTTTCTCGTACGTAGGGTTTAATGAATATGAATTTAATCTACACAGAATTCTCTGCTCTAAAAACTAATTATTTTATTTTATGACTTAAAACGTTCTGTTGTGTCTTTCGTGTTACTCTACGCGACCAAACTAAAAGTTTTGTGGGTCAGCAGTAAAAAAAAGCAGTAAAAAAAAGTAGACTTTCATATTTTCACTAATATGGATATTTTCATATGTTGTACTTTATTTCATTCACTTCTAGCAGTCTTCGTAGCACTTTTATATGAAGCACCTCATGCCTAGGTCTCTCTTCTGATAGGATGTGTTCCAAATACTTCCCTTAGTACACTAAGATATTAGCACTCTTACATGTAAGGACTCTAACTTGTGTAGTACTTGAATTTTAACTGGGTAGTGTTGTGACAAATGGCACGCTGCTGTTCTGCACTTACTGGAAATAACCTTAGCACCTGAATACATCACCTCCAACATGTCTGACAGCTTGGATTATTTACTCAGAAATACGCTCTGATTGGTGCACACAATAACACAATATATTATACTTACATAACATAAACCATTTTGTGCGGTTCTTCAACAGCTGTAGTTTCCTCAGACACCTTAATTTGAAAATGCTGTACGTCGGTGGTCCCTTTCTGTCCTCTGTGTAGCCAAAATGGTGGCCGCTGAGTGCGGAAAGAGTTTACCATTTTCAGAACAATTATCCGGGTGCATGTAGTGCACTGCATGTTACTATACTTAAAATAGTGAGTGTGAGTGTGTAAGAAAGCCATTTAAAACACAGCATATATACAAGATTAGGAGTCATTTCAAATAGCATATTATCAAAAGCCATAAAGCACAAACTAACTCCCATTCGAGCTCTTTTCAAAATTACATTTCATAACACTGTCTGTATGTATACACACACATAGTGCATGTGTTTATACAAGCTACCGAGAGCCATTGTTGAAACCAAATGAGTGCGGGAGTGAACCGGCCTTCTTTTATTCAGGAGACCTTGATTCTTTCCACGCTACTGTTTCTGCTGAAGGGAGCGAGGAAGAGAGAGTGAATGCACAAACATGCACACGTATTATCTCGTGTATGTATATTGTGTGGGCTGAGTGGGCTGAGTGTGTGTGTGTGAGCAGGGGGAGACAGATATTGTCACGGTCAACAAGACAAGAACAACAGTGTCATTACATTTGTTTGACCAATAACTTCCTGTGGAAGATGGATGTGTTTTGGCCCGAGCAGCTGTTCCCTCTGACAACAGTCGCTCCCCTCACATGATGGGCCTGTATGGCGAGGGAATTATTATTCACTGCATGTGTGTGTCTGCTTGTGTGTGTGTGTGTGTGTGTGTGTGTGTGTGTGTGTGTGTGTGTGTGTGTGTGTGTGTGTGTGTGTGTGTGTGTGTGTGTGTGTGTGGTCTGGGGGGCTAATTCACAGGGCCCAGACAGAAACCCCTGATCCCACCTCACACTTTTCAGAAGGGCCACAGACACTGGAGGCCTTTTCTCCGTGAAGTTACCGTCATTGTGTGCATTTGGCTGTGTGCATATACATGTGCGTGTGCATGTATGTGTGTGTGTGTGTTTAACTGTTCACTGGACCGAAACCTAAATCAGCACATGAAAGGTGTGTATCTCAGTGTTGCTTCTCCTGCTGCTCTGACAGGAAACAGACCCTCGCTGCGGTGTACGGTTTCTCCGACCTCAGACGCAGGACTCGATTTCAAACATGGTGCAAAATTTGAAACAGAAATGTGGCATGAGCAGGGACAATAAGGCCAATGTTATGTCACGAGTTAAATTTAATTCCACAGATTGCTTACTGCTGTTCTGAAAGGATCACTTTTGCTTGATTTTAGAAAAAAGTCGATACTTTGCATGTATTGAAATGTGCTTTTTCTTTCTTGTAATGTTTCATATTTACTTCAAAAACTTTTAAAAGAAGAGCTTAATAATTAAATTTGGGTTTGAGTCTGTTCAAAGGGAATCTCCGTGTGTGTCCTCGCAGTCATTACCCCTGCTTCTCCAGCCCAGCAGGAGTGTGGTGTTATTTGTCTTGGGCCGTGCATGTGTGCGTGTGTGTGTGTGTGTATGTGTGTGTGTGTGTGTGTGTGTGTGTGTGTGTGTGTGTGTGTGTGTGTGTGTGTGTGCGTGTGTGTGCGTGTGTGTGTGTGTGTGTGTGTGTGTACACAGGCCTCCCGAAACACCAAAGATTATGAGGGCTGAGACAATAAGAGCTCAGGGGAGGGGGAGGATGAGCGAAGAGAAAAGAGAAGGAATTATGAAGTATCTCTCATCACGTTCGTCCAAATGTTTTGGCTAGACTGGTCGAGTTGACTCTGTCATCGCTAATCACCTAACAATAAATCCCCGAGCAGCTCTCGGTGGGGAAGCAGAGAGTCTGGCTGCAGCCTTTCACACAGCGTTTTCAAATATTCACTGATTAATGAAAAGAATGGCTTGAATTTTGGTTTCTGGCAGCTCATCACAGACATTTTATACTTGATGGTCACATTGAATCTCAATGAAATTTTATTGGATTTTCTGTTTTGCTGTTTGTTTTCTGCCAAGTTGCATTTCTGTTTCGGCAGCTGAACATGAGCGAAGCATCAGCGCCTGTCGGTTTTTGTAAGCTCTCACATGTTGCGTGATCTGCTCTAGTGCTACAGTACAATGCGTGGTCCTCCGCAACAGACATGAGACACCCGTCAGCGCGTCTGAAGCGAAGACAGCGCTGTAGTTCCTAATGAGGCCGAGGAGTGACGGCGCGCAGCAACAACGTGCTGACAGGACTGACCAACACCGAAGCTCCCGAGGTGGACCGGCACACTGACTGATGTCTTTAACGCTCCAGCCTTTCATCTCCTGTGTTTCCTAACAGTTAGACAAAGTCAACATTCATGTTAATTGGAATTAGCAGCTCTACTCGACACAGGACGAGTCATTCTTTCAGGGTTTAACCTCCCAAAGAGGACAAAACTGGGGGGGGGGAAGGAGACAATTCTCCATCATTCTTCTGGAGCACTTCCTGGACAAGCTTTGTGCCTCGGTGTATTGTTGAGTTCTCGTCTTTCTCACGAGCCTCTGTCCGATGCACCATTGTGCTGCAGTGCTTCAAATGTGGTTCCATTTCCTGCAGGCATTATAAACCCAAACAACCAGGATATGCTGTTTCCCCAGCACCATCCAGTATTCCAGTTTTAAACGGTCTTTCTACATGGGGAACATGGGAACTAGATTCAAAATGACAAGGCAAGATAGAGTCATGATGTCAGCATTCAAACCATTGTTGAGGGATTGCTTATGGGGGGCCTTGGAAACCAGCTGTAAACACAAAACTGACATATCAACCATAGTCTATATAAAAAATGGACGTGGTCTCATGGAAAAGTGAAGGCAATTCAGAAGTGCTGTAAAGTTCAATACCCATGATGACTACTTGGGGATGCCTCCGATAGACTCCCATTCAAATTCCCTCTTTCTAATCAGTTTAAACAATTCCATAATTGGTTGCCTGAGGAGCAGCCAGGTTTCCCGTGTAGGTGAGTAGGCGTAGTGTCCTCGGGTCCTCAGTTAGATCCACTTTGCTCCTCCCCAACTCATCCAAATATGGTCACTGCTGGCTCCAAAAAAAATCAAGATGGCGACAGCACAAAAGATGAGACTCAAGGCTTCAAAACGAGCAGTTCACAAACCAGTGGGTTGTGTCACAATGGGTTCCAACTTGATATTAACACCTTACTATCCTGTTACAGTTACCTGTTTATTCATCTTGCAAGCAAGTGGCAACATTAGCATTCATTTGAAGTTAAGTTCTCGGCCACTTTGCAATTGTGACTCCAAATATGCATTCATATACCATCTGTAGTGTGGTCAGCATCAACTGCTGAGGGAATTATTTGTCTCTTTAGCAGCTTAAGGCTCCACTGTGTATCTGCATGGTGCTGGAGAGGTAACATACAGTGGGTTTTTACAAGTGACAACCCCTGGGCTGGAAAATGAAGCCAACGTGGAAAGTTCCTTGAATGGCCTTTTGAGGCTGGCTTCCCATAAACCTCCATATTAAAATGCCCAATATTACAGCAGAAACAAACAATGTTTGCAGCCTGGTACAAAAGATATTTTTGTCTCTATGGCTAATTTCCCAGTTCATGACAGCTGTACGGGGGCTGAGTATTTTTTTATATAACTCACCCATTTAAATTTGACTAAGGTTTAGACATAATTAACGGCAGTGCTGCTTTGAATGACAGCTTGGTGCCGTCAGATGGCGGGCTGCCTGCAGGTTTCATTTGGCCCACCTCAGTTCAACCATGCACCACCTCTTAATTGATTGATTTTTGGATCAGCCAGGAGTAAGACTAAGTTAGGCCCTGACCCAGAACTGAGCTTCAGGAAACCAATGGGTGACATCACAGAGGCTGTGTCCATTTTTACATATGGTCTTCAAGAGCTGTCTTGCAGAAAACAGCTGCCTGACACTGAAGACACAGATGTGAACAGTGAGTGAGAATGGAGGGAGTAAAACCAAAACAATAAGCATAAAGACATATCTCCATACTACAGAATTTAGTGATAATTCTGTCTGGGTTTGCTTTTCACATAACACATAGTCATTTGATTCATTGTTATTAAAGAAATATTCATTACAGCAATTTAAAAAGTTAAATTGTTGAAGTAGGAACTGCATTAAATACTCAATTTTCAGAAACAATAATGCTGAAGTTTTCTGTTGTCTCCCTTAAATGCTGAGAGAACGGTGGAAGTGGGGAGTTGCTCTGAGCTGTTTGATTGTAGTACGTCTCACAATTTCCTCCTTATGAAATAATCCGTCTATCTGACCTGATACACATCTTTTTGTTGTTGTTGCCCCGGGTGAATTCGGAGAATTAAATTAGAACCATCTTGTAAATCACCAAGCAAGACATATCGTGGAGAATGGTGTGTGTGTGTGTGTGTGTGTGTGTGTATGCATGTGCGTGCGCGTGCGTGCGTGTGTGTGTGTGTGTGTGTGTGTGTGTGTGTGTGTGTGTGTGTGTGCGTGTGTGTCTTCAGTCAGGCAGGTTTTCGACTGAAGCCCTATGGCCTTATGTCAAGCATTTGACCTTTTGCTGGTTTTCAGTGTCAAGGCTTTTTAGGTACCCAAGAGCCGCAGTCTGTTTCCATGGAAATGTGGCTTTCAGGGAATGTCTATCACTGCTGAAAGGGTGACCCAGAATACCCAAACACACCCTGCCCAGTCATATTAAAATTCCTCTGCATGGCACTCTACGCCGGGCACACACATTCCTCATCACTCCGGCCAGTGGATGGGGATGGCTACCAGTTGCTAAGCAACGCCGGCCAAACACAGGGGTCAGACAAGCGTGTCCATGTCATTCCTAACGTGACGGCGGTTTGCCATAAACCTGGGCCGGTGTGGTAATGATACTCCTGCGCGGTGGGCGGGGCCGGCGTTCGGCTCCGTGGACGCTGGTCGGAGCCCAGTCTGGCCCGTACTCACAAACGGGGAGGCAACACAGGAAACTGGGGCTTCCAGTAAAAACATGTAATTAGAAACACATTGACTGGGAGCTTTAGCATGATACACCCATCAGGAAGGGAGACACACATGCAGGCAGGGATGCACGCGGGGTTAAAGAGGAAAAAAAAAAAAAGTGATTGAAGTGGAGGACAAGATCACTGGGTCACTGGGAAAGTCCCACGAGAAAATCCAGTGTTGAGAGACTAAAATGGAAAAGCAGAGACGTGGACGGTGACATGCAGGACACATTGTTTACACACAATGGACACACGGGCTTTAGACAGCAGAGCAATAATGAAACGCAGGACCATCTCGACACCCAGTCTGACCTGTCAGCCACTTCAGTTTGATATGTGACAGACAATAATATTCAACTGTTGCAAATCCCTACTGGTCCCACTACTGTTTACAAGATGCAGTATAAATGCCAGCGTACTTGAGAGTGCGTCAGTATGGCCTGGAGGCCTCACCACTAAAGAGCAGGCGGCGGGTAGCACGAGCTCAGCGGGCAGCGTACGTGGGCCTCGGCGGGGCCGCGTTACTCGGGCCGCGCCCTGCACGGCCATGCGGTGAACCGAGCTCCAGAGGGAGTCGTGTGAGCGTCGTCGCTAACCAGAGCTCTTCGGGAAGCCTGACAGGAGCCCACAGACGTCCTGCAGTTTCTGATTTCCCCACCGTGAGCAACGGAGCCGAAAAGTAACCCAACATGAGCACCAGTAATTAGTTAATTGTTGAACAAACAGCACACGCTCGAAGACGTGAAGACAGACATGCTGTAATAGTTAGGTGTTCTTTAGGAAGCCAAAACCACGCGTGGCAAGATTTATTGAGTTTGAGCAGCAGCCCGAGTGATAGGAATAACTCGCAGCTCTCCCACTTCAGTCCGCCGCTTGAGAGATTCTCACAGAGTTCAATCCGGAGATACCAGAGAGCCTCTGCGGGGGACGGACGTGAGAAAGAGTCCCCGCATCCACAGAGAGAAACCATCAGAGGCACTCTTTGGTGTGTGGCTTTACAGATCAGGCGAGTGGTGACTATAGCCTCAGAAAAAGGAAAAAAAAAAAAGCCTTAATTAGCCTTCGCTCCCAGCAGACTGCCAACCTAAGAATAGGGGTTAGATTAACAACGAGAACTGAATGCTTTTAATCAACTCTCAAAGCCTTTTTTTTCTCTCTCGTTACCCTCCTCTATCCAGTGTCAACAGTTCACAAACACATAATTAGAGCGAGTGGAGGAAATGGATGTTTGGTAGCTGATCAGGCTTTATACATTTCAAAATACTAAAGTGTGAAGTGACAATTTGCAGCCTCCAGATGCACAATAAACAGCTAGAAAACGGGCATCAATCAAACAGGCAGTAAATGAGGACGCGAATGGAAGCGGACGGAAAACAGGACAGAACTGCGCCTCTATTGAAATACATGTAAGTCTGTATTGAACGATGATTAATAAGGAACAACGTAAACACATACTGTAATAAGGCACAACAGCCCCGGGCCATTCATATGAAAACATACTCAACGATTCATTACGAACGTCAACAGAAACAGTACTGTGGATTTTTGTCCCTAATTTGGGACACATTTGTTCACAAATTTGTGAAACAGGAACCTTAAGCACCACCGGTTTCAACACAACTGGTCATAGGAAAGGACAGAACAGCTGAACTCATTCATCTTAAGCTAATGATGTAGCTGTGATATATGTCCAACAGCTATCCAAAAAAAAAAATCCCTTTTCAAAACAGAATGAGAACATGTGAAGTTTGGTCCAATTAAAGAACCTTTCATCCATGTAGTTCAAGAAATAGATGAAGAAATACTAAGTACTGGATGTTTATACTCTGAGGCTATCATGTAAACACAAACTTATATTTTATGAGCTGTTTAAGATTTTGTAGCTGATTTGGTTTCTGTTATCAGAACTTCAGTTCTCTGTCTGCTGATCCAACCTGGTATCACAACAAAGCATGTTACTACACCCGTCAGTCCACTAGAGGATACCGTGTCAGTGCCTTGGCATGAAAAGTAAAGTGTTTAAGGTTTAGGTAGGAAAAGATCACGGTTTGTGTTCAAATCAAGCAGCAACCAACAGCGAAATCATCCATTTGTTTGTGAACCGTAGTTCTGAAGCCTCGAGTTCAGATCCAGGTCGTCGCCATCTTGATATTTTGGAGCCAGAAGTGACCATATTTGGACAAACTGGATCTGATTGGGAACCCGAGGACACTACGCCCCGCCCACCTATAGACTGCACTGTAAAGGTCTGTCAATCAAACAGACACGACCCCAAATATACCGCTTTTTGAGGCCGAACATCTAATAAACGATGGGATTATTTTCAGATTGACCATCCGAAACCTAATAAGAAGAAGTGACTTTAGCTAAGGACACCATTATGACTTGTGTAAAAAAAAAAATTCACTTTGTATTTCATGAGAAGTTCAACAGGAGTCTATTGAGAAAGAGTGTTTTCGGGGCCAAACCCTAGTGGCCCTCGGTGATATTGGCCTCATTTTTCAGACCCAGAAGCTACGTCCACTTGTATATGCACTCTATGGTATAAAAAATAAGTGATTATACGTATACGTTATATGTTACTTAAATTTACGTAACATAGTTTAAATACGTTGTGTTATGTAAGTATCTTATTTATGTTACTTAAAATAAATCCACATTGTTGACTCAAACACTAGTCTCCTGGATGAAAGTCCAGTGTTTGTTCAGTCCAAACACCCTCAACCTCTTCATTAATAAGATTTTATCCCTTAGTGTACTTCGTCACATGACCTCCTTCTTCAACAGTTATATACGTGTGTACTTTTCACGCCTATGAGGCAAAACGTGACTCTGACACGGTATCCTCTAGTGGACTTGACAGGTGTATTCCAAACTTCAGCGTGATGCCGGGTTGACTGTTTAATAATGCTATTGTAGTACATATATAGTACGCTCTCAAACAAGAGTATAATACAGTTCAGACACACCAAATAACACATGTAAGTTGTTACAGAAAGATGTAAACATGTTGAGAGCGTCCAGGTAAAACTAAGAAAAAGTGCGCTGAAAGGTCTTTGGTTCTTCAACACTTGGCAACAGGCCACAAATGTACAGTAATGTTTTCAGACCACAGTGGAGGAGGTCAGGCTCTGACAGTAACACTGGTTAGATGTCATGAAGCCGTTCTGTGAGCAGACACAGCGGCTCCGGAGGCAGATCAAACATATCTGGGATCGTGTTTGTTCAAATATCCAAAACAAGACAGGAAAAAAATGACAAATGTAGAGTCTCCGTTTCAATTCTAAACATCTCGCCTTAATGTTTTCCATATTCTACATGCATGTATGGTTAATAGCAACATTTCAGCTATCTATCCATCTGTGTATACAGTATGTATGTATAAGTCGTACTGGCAGCACGAAGCACGAGACTGAACTTTATCTGGGGAATCAGATCTCATTCGCAGCCTGTGCTTCCATAATTGGCTCCTAGCTCTCCGTCTCCCCGTGGACGTTCTCCATATGTACTTTGAGGTAGTCGTTCCTGGTGAACTTCTTATGGCACAGCTGGCACTCCGCCATGGGCCGGTTAGGGTTGTGCGTCAGCTTGTGTCTGCTGAGCATCTTCTTCAAGCTGAACGACAGGTCGCACACCTACAAAACACAAGTAAAGGCTTTTAATGGTCATAATTGCAGCAAAGAAACACTTTATTTAAATCTGGTGACCTCTGATCTTGTTTACCATATTCCTCTGCCCGCTGTAGACTTTAGGCTTATCACAGACACAGCCAGACTCATTTGGAAGTCGCATACTTGGCGACAGAAATCCCCCCTTTTTTTTCTCACCAGTAGCAGCAGGGAATGCACGCAACTTAACATCCATCCTAAATGAGCCATTTTACACTCTACAAATGACTCCACGGCTCTCGATCAATCAGGATAATCCGCCGATGGCTGGCGTTCAGCTGCAGTTTAACATACAGCTTGGAGAATCGCAGCGTGTGTCCCTCCTCGCTCCATCTGTGAAGAACCTCAGCGCTATGAATTACATTCAGAAAATCTTACAGACAGCTTACATCTGCGGCCGAGCGGCAAAAAAATCGAAGCTATGAATGAAAGCAGCAGAGCGATCATACGATACCACATCAATAGTCTTTCAGGTGGACGTCTGCATTGATGTGCGATCATGTTGTTGTTGTATATGGCTCCGGCAATCCACAAATCAGATCCAGTGTCAGCAAAATATTTTCAATTTTGCAAAGTGAAACGGTGACAGGAGCTGACGAGAGAGAGGGGCCTCCGCGTCCCGTCCTAACCCAGATGTTACTGGATGCTTCGACAACATTTTAATGCTGTTATGACAGACGCAGCGTCCAGAGCCCCTCCAGCTCGTCTGGAAAATGTTCCTGGAAGCGTGCGATCCTTTTGTCTGACTCAAAATCCACCCGAAAATAAAATCCACATGTTATTTCTATTATCTCTAATCGTTTCGCGTCGAATTATTTACATGAAAATGTCTGTTCCAAAGTCGGGGAAGAGAATCCAGATAAATGTTGGACGGGACACTGTCCGATGATGCTTCACTGACGATAGATGGGATTCTGATTTTGTGGCATTAAACGATAACTAGGGACGATTCCCCAGCGATATGGGTGCATTCTCCGGTTTACAACTCAACACGACGCCGAGGATTGAGGCTCACTAGATGTTAAAGGCTCAAACGATAATTTGAGAATCCAGACTCTGGTTGTTTTTAATTGTCATCCAAGAATTACGAGATATTTGTGTTCTAGAGTTACAAACTAGGAGTATTGTAAACAAACAAAGAAGCTAAAGTTTTTCGAAGTCTGACACTGTTGGTCACCGCACAGCAAAATCAAGACAACTCAAGCAGTTTCAAATGTTTTTTGCCTGAATATCCACATATTTTCAACACAGGGCAAATATATGAGCCTTAGTAATGTTGGGCGAAATAATGAAATTTGCGACAGTTTATTGCCATCAAATTATCTGACTTACTTAATAATTGTGCTTTAAGTTTGTAAAGCTGCCGTGGGATAGCCACAGCAAAGACTACAACTTGAGCCCCATTTGTTTAGCCTGCATTTGTTTACAATTTGGTAAAAATATGCTTAATCAGCCAATAGCAGCTCCCGTTTGCGATGAATCCACACACTGTCACCAACATGTTTAGTCCTGCAGAAAACCTAAAAACCTGATAATTCTTAGGCAACTTCTGGAGTTATAAGGAGCATCTTTCTTCTATGATTTCAAGGTGGACTTCTGTACGTTAGATCATGATATATGTCAGAGATAATAAGATTGTTGGGAAGTGTTAATCACACTGAATCTAAAAATATGTGAATCAAGTCAGTGTTGCTCAGATTTTACTGTATTATGACTCCAAGATGAAGTACTTTACTTGCATGACTGTGCTGTTGACCAGACTAGATCAGGGGGACTGCAATAATTAAGTTCCTGTTGCTGTCCCCCATCGCTGTCCCCCCTTCAACTCCGTCAATGCTCCCCTGCAGAGTTTGAAAACCTCTATTTTTGTATAATACAAAAAATATCATGTTAATTGTGTTTGAAAGGTGTCACATCTCTGGATCCTTTGTAGTAGCTTGTAAAGAATTTATATTTATCCATCTTATTAAAAGGTTTTGTGAGTTTGACAGAATTTCATTAGATTTTCAGTTTAATAGTTCCCCATGAAAGAGTTGTGGCTTTCTTAATTAAAAACAGAAAATATAGAATCAGTTGCACCATGTTTCCAATTTCTACGAATGGAAATATAAGCACAGCATTAAAAAAAAGTTTGTTCTGAACACTGACAGCAAATTGTGTTGCATGTTCCCTCCCCAGTCGCTGAGAATAATTATTACCCCTTCAGTATTATAAGCAGAGGGTAATTTCTGCCTGTGATCTTCTCAATGTGTTTACGTGAGATCAGCCCGCTCGGCCCCTCCAGAGAACCCAGATCACTATCTGCCTCTGACTGAGCCCCAACTCTTCCACACATCTGGTCTGGTGCCAGAGCACCATCTCACACACACACACACACACACGCACGCACACACATACAGACACACACAGACAAAAACAAGAATCGGTGAAGGACATTGGCTGGTGTAGAGGGACACTCACATCACATTGGAAAGGCTTCTCTCCTGTGTGGGTCCTCATGTGCTCGTCCAGTCCTCTTTTCTGGCTGAAGGCCTTGTTGCACTCGCTGCATTTATACGGCTTCTCCTGTGGCGACACACACACACACACACACACACACACATACACACACACACACACACACACATAGACCAGATTTAAAGAGGGCACTTCATCTGGCAGTGTGCAGCAGAACGATATATAAAACAATAATTCCCCCAGTTTTGCTCACATATGGACAAAACCTGGAGGAACAAAGTGTGACGACACATGTGCGCATGCGCACACACACACACACACACACACACACGCACGCACGCACGCACACACACACACACACACACACACACACACACACACACACACACACACACACACACAGAAAAACAAACAGGCAGAGTGGAAAATACAAGAAGATGTGGAAATATCCCTGTAACACACATTCACCTTCACACACTCCCTTCTCACCCCGGTGTTCTCCCTGTGAGTCTATGAAGATATTAAATGAAAGATTGTGCAGCCCCTGCAGTAGGGAGGAAATGACCGGCATAGGGGCCATCAAAAACACATGGATTCCTCAAAAGAGTAAGAAAAACACGGAGCAGAAAATCCCTTTGAACGTGTATCAGTGCGCTGGCACTGTGGGGCTGTAGAATATCACTCTTCTGTCTCCACACTTCATCAGTTTACCAAAGAACATTTCCTCTGCGCCTTGTGGAGGCCAGTCTCTGTGTCAGTCAAAGCAAGCTATCTCACTGTGGGTGTGTTAGCACAGAGTACGCATGTGTGTTCGTTTGCATGTACAGTGTTGAAGAGGGTGGACAGTAGGCGTGTGCTGCCCGGTCGGAGAGGAAACGGTGGTGACACCTAAAAGACTGGAGGAGAAATGAGAAGCGTGGAGATAGCGAGGTCCTGGTTCCCAGTGTCACTCCTTTGGGAAGCTGTTTTTGACAGGTCTGGCTGATAGCGAAGGCTCTACCCATTTAAAGGTTAGTTGTCATGGGAACAGGGTGAATGCAGGAAGTAAGGGTCCTGGGAAAGGCGCTATCATGTGGGCGGGGCAAGGAGTGCCCAGTGACACCGGATACAAAAGGAGGTAAAGATCAGGTTCACCGCATGTGCGCCTTGAAAGTATTCAACTGTGTGTGCATGTGACAGAATACAGGGAAACAATGGAGAGAAAGCGCTGTGTGTGTGTGTGTGTGTGTGTGTGTGTGTGTGTGTGTGTGTGTGTGTGTGTGTGTGTGAGAGAGAGAGGGAGAGAGAGAGAGAGAAACCCGCCTCGAGGAAACACACTTTGATCAGTGTAATGCAGATTTCAGCTTTAACAAGGATCTTTTTCCATCAGGGAGGATGGTTCTAATATGAAAGAAAGAAAAAACTATGATGGGGTCAAAGTTCAAAGGTCCAGAAACACATGGATGGACTTAGGTGATGTACCCAGAATGCATCATTGTGACCCCGGTAACATCGAACATCTGTACCTGGCGACCTTCACTCCTCGGCAGCTGTTCAGCCTCTGACCTTTGACCTGACCTTTCCTCTGAATCCGACCACTCTCATCTATAAATGTGAGGACGGAGTCGTGTTTACTTTCTCCTGCAGAGACTATCTTCTCGTATGACATATGTAAAGCAGCATGCTAACAGGAAGTCATTTGGCTCCATTAGGCCTCAGGCTGCAGTTAGAAATCAACAAACAGCTTGTAGTGGGTTTGGATGGTTTTTTAGACGAGCTGGCAGCATGGCTCTAGGCCGTGTCAGTCTGTCTGCTTCTCCGCTTTGATCGAGACCACAAGATCTCAACAACTACTGGATGGACTGCCATGGTGCAGACTATACTAGTTCAAAGGGAAATGTCTCAACAACAAGAAATTTGGCTCGGGCACTTATGGCCCCCTTCAGTGCTCCTCTGACTTTTCATCCAGCACCACATGTCAAAATATTAGTTTATTCAATACTTTGATTTATGACCAAATTCTTGCAGAGCTACTGACACACCCATCAACATCAGCACTACTTTGTGTTTAGTGTTAATTAGCAATTGTTAGCATGCCAACATGCTAAAATGGAGATTGCTATCAGAACACGACTATTATTGTTCTCTTTGATACTATAAATCAGGGCTGAATGAATAATTCAGTGGATTTGACACCACATATGTTGCAGATAAAAGTCAGACTGTTCGCACTCTTTTGAAAATGCCAATGTATTACCATAGCATTACCACAACAACACATCTGAGTCTAGCTGTCAGCTGTTAGCTGGTCACCTGATCAGAAAATGCACCCTTATGTAGAAGGGTACATTATTATTACATATTAGTTTAGGATTGAAGTGTTGATTGTTAATTCTATGGTTTTAAAGTGGTCTGGCTTGATGATTCCCAACCTTTATTGCCAGACATACCCCCAACAGGCCTGTCAGATGAGCTCCAGTACTTCATCAACACCACCTGTTATTACCTCCGCAAAGGATATTATGTTTTCGGTGTCCATTTGTCAGCAGGATTAATTCATTTCAACCATTCATGACTTTAAGTTAATGTGTTTGGCCTTCTTTGCTAATGTGCTACAGAGTTTCCATGCATTCTTAATCATCACAGCTTTTTCTTTTTAATTAAATTGGAATTTGTGTTGTTGTTGTTGTTTTTTTGTCAAATCTGTTGAGCCCGTGTCTTCATGTATCCCTTAGAAAACCCCAAAAGTACCCACTGAAGTGCAAGAACCAATTCATGGGAATCACTGTCCGAAAGCCCAAAATATGTACCAACCTTATGGTCCAAGAAGCAAAGATGACAATCAAGAGCGTTTGTAATCTGAGAACATAAAGGCACACCCGTTTACAATGGAGAACATTATCAAAATATCCTTTAATATCCAAATGGTCAGCAGTTCATATCTACATCAAATGTTTCCCATTTTGTTTTGATGATGATGTGGTTTGAGGCACAAACTCCAATCGCCTCCATCTCAAATCGCCTGTACATTAACAGTGAGCTGCGGCTCATTCGGCCAAATGACATTAGTTTTTCTCAGCACTGACTTCATCTGGCTCTGCTGTTTGTAACTGTTCAGCCCATATTTCAGGGCTGTGAGTAAAGGCAGGTCTGGGAACATTAGGACCAAAACATCAGTCAGTTTAATCAGCCAGAAAATGATACCTGCCAGTTTCTACTGAGCCAACTGGGCAGGATACCTCTGTTATGGACACACTGTACCAGCAGAGCGCCGAGCTCTGGACAGCATTAAAACACAACAAATCACAAAAGTGAACTATGTCGACAGACCCGACTGTCACAGTCATAGCTGTAGAAACTGATGATGGACATCTATGATGAAACACTTATTAAGTCTCATTCGTCATAAGTGACACAAACACGCGTCCAGACATGGAAAATGTCACTATGGCTACAGTGAGTCGAGAAATGACGCAGCTCAGGAAACGACCTCATGACGTCCGGTGAGAAACCTACCTTTTCCTTTCTCCACCCCGAACGCTGCTTTACTTTATGTTTACATGTTCAGGCCAACAAAACAGAGTTAGCTATGAATATTCTGCAAGTGTGGGAGTGCCCTCAGAAATAAATGTGAAGGGAGTGTCGCATATGTTAGCCACAGAGAAGTCAGACTTTTTTTTCACTTGGCCAACTAAATTTTTTCTTTATGCACACTCTGCATTTCAAACAATGGCAAAACAAAACCTGAAGCGTAGCACTTCAGACTGTATGATAAAAATCAGTGGGACATCTGGGACTGTGTTGGCATCCCTTTCACTCTTTCTCTGTCTCTTCCTATTCACTGTCTTATCAGTTTTTATCTAATTTTACATGGAAGCTCATATAACTGTTAAACAGACATCCGGGCTGCTGCTCTATTTAGTTTTTGAGGTCAAAGAGAATTTTATAAAGGCCGGCTGGTTGGCTCGTTAATAATGTCAGTCACTACTCCTCCTTCTCCTCCTCCTCCTTCTCCTCTTCCTCACTGTCAATCCTGCACATGGAAGGTTCTAGTCACTGATTCAAATCTGAATCAAGCAAAGATGGCTTGCATGGCATAGACCAAAGATCCCCTTCAGAGGGCCAATTAGAGGAAGAAGAGCAGAGATGTTCTTAACAGAGACTGAAGCCGGAAAATAGAATCAGACCAACATTTATTGTATTTTTTACATCTTCGCTTTTCCAACCATTATGTGTAAAAAATATCCTCTGTTTCTTTAGCAGGATCATTGCCTTCATCACTTTACTACATCAGGTGCGGTACAAAAAGTTCAGAGACTGTCCCTGCTGCACAGAAACAAACACGTACTGTGCTCGGAGCAGGGGAAACAAATAACTTTCATGAGTAAGTATTTCAGATTACATCGTCTGATCAACATCAGCACAGACTTTTTTGTGACCACTGGTACGTATCTGTTATTTCACAGTGGAACTAAAATGTGAAAAAAGGGCGCACGTCAAATTTTATGTTAAAATTTTGAGGAACAGAAAGAAGTCGCAGGGAGCCATATATGGTGATTAGGGTTGGTGGTGACAATTGTGTTGAAACTTCTGCATTTTCAATTAACCAAATGCCATCGCGCCACAGTACAGATCGTTTGCGGTGAATGTTTTCCCTCAAACGTCTCTTAACGTCACAGTAGAACTCAGTGTTGACGGTCTGACCCTGAGGGATGAATTCACGGTGCACAACCCTGCAAATGTGAAAGAAACCCCACCTGGTTGCTTCGGACCTGACGCACCTTCCTCCATCTTGGACAGTGACATTCTGCCTTGAAACGTGAATGCAACTCAGAACACCTCGCTTAGCTCATGGCTTCATTGTCATAGTCTGTCTGAAGCATTTCAAGGGTCTCTTTTTGTGGTTTGACATAACATTTAATGTGCACTCTCTGCTCATGTTTCAGGTCCTTGGTGAAATAGCAAATGCACACGTACGAGTGGGCACAAAAATCTCTTTAATAAAGGTGCTGATTTTGTTCAAGCAATGTAACTTGGAATACTCACTGAGGTTACTGCTTCCCTCCGCTCCAGGCGCATTACTGTCCTGCGCTCTGTTTGTGCACTTGGATCTATTTGATCGCACCTTGTATAATACCACCACAACCAGTTACCAAAATAAAAAGGATTCATCCACAGAGAAAAAAAACATTACAGATGTACAGTGGATTTTACTCTTTACATCAAAACCATTCATAATCCGATCAAGACTAACCGATTAAATTGTGACTGAGCCGATAAACTGCAATATGAAAAAAGTAACTATGTGAACAGAGCAGAATGGTGGTTTGTACAAATGGAAAATACAAAATAATTTATACACAGACAATAATAACAATATAAGAAACGGGAGGACTCACCCGGGTGTGTGTGCGGATGTGCATTTTAAGCCCATCGTTCTTGCTGAATGCTTTGTCGCAGTAGGGGCACTGGTACGGGCGCTCACCTAGGGAAGGAAAAACATCAGTGTGCATTAGACATTGTTCATGTATGAAAGCCATGCTGGACCATACAGGTGTGAACTACTGTTGAAACTCAAATGAAGATCTTCCTTTAATCCATACAGAAGCCCATCCAAACAACATGTGTGCCACACACATATGTGTATTTGTGTATCATCACCTATCCTGTACATGCTGCTCCCTCTGTCCCCTCCTGTAAGAGGTGTCTCTGACCTGCTCCAAACTCAGATCTGACTACTGGAGAAGCACGAATCATTCAGTCGGAGCAGCTCATTTCTGATGCACACTGACTTTCTGCTGCAGAGAGAAAGCTTGTGTTGGCTCCACTTCATGGCTCGCTATCTGAGCTTCAACTGGCCAACAGCTTAGGAGCACATGAGAGGCAATGTGGCTTCTCCCGGTTGGATCAAAAGCAGTCCAGCGAAACTCCTACAGATCCTATCTGAGCACACAGCAGTGATGACAAAGAGAAAGTGACAGGCTGTCAGTCAAACGCCCCACTGACACATGGATCTGCTTACAGTGCGCTGATCTGCTGGCCAGATAAGAGCCACCCGGTTGATTACTAATCTATAGACGGGATGTGAGGTAATTTATAGAAGCTGGAATTAAAGATTCAGACAGGAAAGTAAAGTAGAAAACCAATAATGGCCTCTTTTATTTCATACGGTGGAAACTAAATTCACTTGTGTGCCCAGCAAACTGGATCTATATTTTCTTTCTCCTTCCTGCTGAATTTATACATACAGTATGCCTGCAAGTGTACTCAGTAAGATTTAATGAAACACTGCCAGAAATAGACACCTACAGCTACACATTTGTTGTTCATTCCTTCAGTACAACTATCTAATTTCTTATCCGCCTCACAGTAGCCTAATCTCTCTTCAGTGACTAATTGTTGAGCAGGCAAGCAAGGAATTTTATTGATGGGGGAGATGTTTTGCCCCTTTAAGTAATAAGGTTAATTAGCTGTGTTTCCTTGGGATTCAAAATGCAAAGATGCTTATTAAATCAGAAAATCCATTCAGGGAATATATGAGAAGGGTAATATTATCCTGCTGCTATAAACACGACTGTGTTGGAGGAATACTTCCGATCTGTTTCTCACATTAAGCCTTAGTCTGCAGAACAGCCAAGATGTGAAGGCTTTTTGTGGAGATGTTTGAATATTCTGCACTGAAATGGTTTGCATCACATGAAGCTTGTGTCTCTCGGCAGAAAAGCTACGACAGCTGTCATGTAGCAGGTCGACAAGTTGCCATAAAGCCCCCACAAGAGGGCTTCAGAGGAGCGCTGTGACACAAAGTTATAAAACATGTACCCTCAGGTCAGTGTGGAAAGGGTTAACGTGACATATGTGGACTGATTATACTTAGTGAAACATGTGCACGAGGGCAGCTCGGGCCCAAAATCCCCCTCCTGTGCAATTTCAGCCTCTAGGAGGGCTTTTGTTGACAAACAGGAAAAGCTGAATCCCAGATGTGTTTTGAGACAGCGGAGAGCAAATCCTATGTCTTATGTAGCATGTGTGGTATCGGGTTCAGGCCCAACGCTGGCCTTGGGGAGTCCTGGGGAAGGCATTAGTGTGCTAATAGCGCCGGGGCACAGTGTGCTAGTGTACTCTGCGGCTTGGACCGCGTCCCTCCCAGGAGCTGGCTATTGTCGGTCCGTACACAGCACAGACAGCCCCACCCTGCTAACACCGAGCCTCGCACTAAGTGCACACCAATTCACCTACTTAACCTATACACTCTCCAACATGTGTGTCTCATCTGGAAAAGGCAAACAGAGAAAATGATGGTGTTCGATATTCTAAAGAGGTCATTCATAAATATGGTTACTAAGACTTCATGTGTCCCACTCAAAGCTACTTTTGTTCACCAGTCGTGGCTTTTTTTTCAGCCCGCTTGGACTAAAACGAGCAACTGGATCCCGTAGCGAAACAGGAAATAAACAAATGCTACTTGGAAACCTAAGTGGTAACAGTCTTGCAACATCGGTCTCTGTTATTCGTGCGAGAGGCTCCGTGTCTGTTCTACTGAGTGTTACTGTAACTAGAAACCCTCCACTTATTCTCCAGATTGGGCCAGATTGTTTGGGGATTATGAGGGGTGGCTGTAGCACTGAGCCGGGGCTTTATGTGTGTGGAGATGGTAACTGATTTAGCATGTGCTGAAACAGTACACCATCTCTTTGACCCTGGGTGTCTCAACCCGCCCCCCGCTGTGGCCCTCACACTCCTCGTCTGCTAATCGATCCGTTTGGCACCCCTTGTGTGTTGTGTATGTGTGCACGTACGGCCCGCGTGTCTGGTTAGCAGATGGTCGGCTTTGTCGTTTTTGCGGGCCGCGCGGCGTTCGTGTTATGGAGAGCGCTTTGTAGCTTCGGGGCTCCGGTCTGAAAGACATTAGTGCTGTCCGTCAGAAATTAATTCCCGGTTTCCTCCAGTTCAGGCAGACAGTGGACCTCCACTGTCCTTCCCTGAGCCCGGTGCCACATGCCGACAGGGGCCACGGAGGTAATGTGATATCAGTGTGTTAATGATGATAAGAGATCGCCTTTGATGAGCCGTAGGAACGCCCAACAACTTTTACACTTGACCTTTCCATTATAGTAGATCTCAGTAGATTTCTCCACTTCCTCAAACAATTCGCTCAAAGTCGCCCCGTGTGAAGGTTCCTCCATCAGACGAGATCGTGGCCGAGCCTCGCCACACATGCAGCAGATCTGAACCTGACACGTGTCTCAAAGCCCGGTCCTCAATCCCAATCAAGCATCTCACAAAGTCTGCAATAACACCGCTCTATAGCAACAGACAATAATTCAGTACACTGTGATTTTGCTTTACGAGATTGTAACCATGACCACAGTCAAGACAAACAAAGTTGTCTGTACGTAAATAGGTTCATTGATTTCCAAGTTCTGCCAGATGTGAGTTTGGAGGACAGCTGGTCTGTCGTGAGATCCCTTAAAGCTGCAACGTGTTGCTTTATGTAACAGCAAAATATGGCTGAATATAATTATAATAACATTTACCAAATTGATCAGGATCCTCTGTGCTGTGTCAGCTGAATGGCTATTGTGGATTCAAACTCAGAATCTTGTACTTTGTATTGTTTTTAATATAATTTGTTGTCTGGTTGAGAAACTCGTACTTACACAGAGAACAGCTTGTGCCACAGAGCTATTTATCTTACAGTGTACCGTGTAAAATTAACAACAGAAAATGCAGATTAAATATAAATTTGCTGGCAAAGTCCTTTGTAAAATCATACAAATGTTTCAAAGTTAAGAGGACAGTCATCTAATGAAGTTATAAATCTTCACTCTTGCATAAAATTGGAAAGCCTTTAGCTTGTTGAAGCAGATCTCAGAGAAGAAGCAGACACTGGAGTCTGGCCTGTAAGTTTATTATCTACAGTATACAACCTGTTAAAAACAGAATATAGGCTTTGACAAGAATGATTACTTCGAGATCTGGACCAGTGAGAACTCTACCTGTCAGTGTGTGTAAACCATACACGACCTAACATAAATGTAATGTTTACATTAAGTAACACAGCCTGGTTCATCTCACTGTGTCCCTCATTCAGACCTACTGCAGGTTATTTTTATGTGAATGCGCGTCGGAGCTTTATTAGATACGACAGGACCTTTAAGGTAAGAGACACTTGTGGTGGTGGTGCTGCAGAAACACAGCAGGAAGATGAAAGATTTGAACGATCACTGCTGGATTCTGAAATTCAATTTATCATTGAGGCTTCATTTAATGAGCGTCGTGAGCGCAGGATGCTGGATCTCATGTTCGTCAAGTGAATTATTGTTCATTTTCTCATTAGTTTCATCGTCTATTTGACAGTGAATTCTGCTGCCTAATGCATGAAGTCCGACAGTTCGAGGTGTGATCGAAAAGTTTAGAAGATTGTTCCTGTTGCACACGAATAGAGCGCAGCACAGTGATGTCCTTGCAGCAGAGGGAGACAATAACTGTTGTGAGTAATGAGTAGTATTGCCAGTTAGTAGTAGTCTAAATTATGTCACTTGATCAACATCAGTACCTGTGATACACATGTTTATGTGAGCAGTTGTGATTTCACCATGCTGAAACATAAGCAGAGAGCGCACATCAAATTTTGTCTCAAATTTTTGGAAAACAGAAAGAAGACATGGTGAGCCCTCTGGTGAGTCGGGGTGGTGGGAAGCTACGATTGTGTTGTTGTGGGAAAGAAACTCGCCTCTTTTCAACACGCTGTGAGCGGGCATGTTGTCATGTTCAAGAACTGAAGTGCCATCCCGCCACAGGTTAAGCCATTTGCACCGAATGTTTTCCTCAGAGAGAGACAGAGAGTCACAGTAGAACTGTGTGTTGAGAGTCTGACACTGTGGGAGAAATTCATGGTGCACAAAAAACGTGAATATCCACCTGGTTGCTCCTGACCTGAAACACCTTTCTTGGTCTTGGACAGCAACGTTCTGAACGTCCCAAACGCAAATGCAACTCAAAACACATTGCTCAGCTCACAGGTTCATTGCTATTGGGTCCATGGTGCACACATGCCAGTGGTCACAAAAACATGTCAGCTGATATTAATCAAGCGATGTATCTTGGATTCATTACTGAAGGAAGTTCCTGCTTCCCTCTGCTCCATGTGTGTCACTGCTGTGCTGCATTCGTGCGCAACAGGAACAGTCTCGAAACGTTTTGGTTGCACCTTGTTCAAGTACTAAAAATGTATCACTGGATATTCACATATTCATTCACTGCAGTTGTCATAGGCCAAAGCTGAAAGGAGGGAGAGAATCGGTGAGGCAATGATTGAGATCATCTGATGTTTTTTTCACGTCTCTCGACCCGATCACACCGCAAGGCGAGAATGATTTTATAGTGTTCTAAAATATATCCCTCTCAATCTCTCTAAAAAGGGGCTCATTTACAAAGTTTCATAGTTTATTATACAGATTTTATTTTCATCAAGAATACAAGATGAAACTAAAAATTTGATGACAGTAATCTTCTCTCTAATTTCTGTGTATTTAACCTTTACATGAATCATTCGTATCAAATATCTGCTGTGTTGAGGCTCAACCCGTTCGTACTTGGTGCCACAAAGTGTCTTTGATACATCTCATCCCAGACAGCTGTTAAGAGTTGACGCATCATTGTTTCACTTTCTTCGGTCTGATGTTTCTGCTTGTTAAATTTACAGGAAACAATGACTTCATTTGTTGGTTATGAGGTTGATTATGAACTTCAATTAATAACAAGTGTTCCTTTTTGGACTGAACATGTGCAGACTCACTGGAGACCCGCATGTGAAAAAAAAAAGTTCATTTTTGAAGGGCTTAAATGCACACAGCAGTCTGTTGTAACGCAGCTCATGGGCTCACACTGATCATTGTTGCCAGCATGACATGTCCTATGATGTCAGCATGACAGCCAGTCACTGGGACCTGTCAATGTTTCCCCTGGCGTAAATAATTTTCATGACCCCACGACGGTTGTTCGCCACATCATGGCACGCATGGTGGGAAAATTTGCTCTCACTGAGCTGTGATGTAGAGAAGAACATATTAGCTCCATCACGGGGCCAAAAAGAATCATTTAGAAAATGATAGAAACATTCATCATGACTACTGAGTTCCACGCCGTTCACGTCCAGTGATTTGACAGCTCACATTTTATGGGTTGTCGGTGATCTCATAAAGGCTGCTCTCCAAGAAGACGCCTGCCTCTGTGGCACCTCAACTAATTTGCTTGAGCTCAACATGGTGTTCGAACCAAATTCAATTTAAACTAAACCCAAGCCAAATATACAGCACGTCTTCTCAACTGCTTAATACCATCAGGTTGATTTTCTTTCAAATTTCTCTTTAAGCTGTTTCACACCTTTCTCGCCCGTTTCTCTCATAATACACCACAGTGTTGGAGGGTGAAATGAGAGGGGAAGGAAATCTCTGAGGAATCCTTACAAAGTCTTCTGTGTTTAACAGGTAAATAATCAATGCTGACTTGTTCCTGTGAAGCAGGAAGACAAACAAGATCAAGCTTTCCTGTCTGCCAACCAGCGGAGCTGCCGATTTAAAGGCCTCTGCCTCAGCTGGTGGGCTTCTTTAAGAGATCATCGGCTGGAAAACAAGACGGCTTTGAGATTTTACTTACATTAACGGGCTCTTTTTATGATTTTGGAGAATCTACATATCAACAGATGGGTTACATGAGCAGTGTGTGTGTGAGAAAAAGATGATTCTTGTGGCACAGGGAACAACTCACACTGTTCATCACCGCTTATTTTTTTCCCCCTCACACAAAAACACAACAAACAGGGGAAAAAAAAGCCCAAGTCTATAGAATGAGGGGACAGATTTACAGCCAGTCAGGGTCAAGGGTCATCCGGCTGGATGCTTTCTTGGAGTGGTCTTTTCTCTCTTTGCTCCTTTCTTTCTTTGAGGTGTCCCCTCAGCTCCCACCCCTCCCCCAGCATTCCTCTCTTTTGTTTATTCTATATAAATACAATCAGACCAGGCCGTGGACCACACTGGTATACATTCTCTCTTTCTGTTGGTTTGTCCTTCACACATATGCATGTACGAAAACACACACACACACACACACACACACACACACACACACACACACACACACACACACACACACACACACACACACACACACACACACACACACACACACACACATGCTCCACACACAGGGATACAAAGGGAGCTGTTGACAAAGTGTGGTCGGCTTGTCAGTGGACCACCACTCAAACATACACACACATTTTGACACACTGCTCCTATAAACAGTGTTGGAAAGGCTACTTTTATAACGTAATAGGTTACAGACTACTAGTTTCCCTTTTCAAAATGTAATAACTATTTTAATTACTTCATCAAAGTAATGTAACTTATTACAATTTAGTAATGTTCTAACAAAAGTTTTCAACTGGGCAATAAAGCTAAAAAGTCCTAAAAAATAAATTAAACTCGGTTATGTCAACTTGTATTTATGTTACTTAAATATATATCTTACTGGATGGGCAGAAAATAAAGAGCTAAATTACATCCTGAACACATAAATAACATAGTGGGGCGGGACTTTATTTTAGGTGACTGAGTGCGGTTACATGAACTTACTTGTTTACAAAGATTTGACATCGAGCACTTCGATCGTGACATAATTTTCATGGCTGGTAAACCAGCTTTACACTGTACAGTAATGTTAGAGCCTTTTTCTGATTTCAGAATAAAAATATTATCAAATTTCCAGCAGTTAAAGACGTCCTTGTTTGATGACATGGCTGCGTGGTTGATGAGAGCAATGCACATTGATCTGATTGGCAGACGAAAGGTGGCGTGAACTCAAACAAGAGAACCAATCAAAAACCAGGCTCAATATTTGCACGAATACCATCGAAAAACTGAAGCCTGTCTGGACGTAGACAGAATGACTTCCTCTGCAGCAAAAATACGCAAAGCAACAGAATGAATGTCATATTCTACATATAAGTTTTTACCAAAAATAATATATTGGAAGTAACACCGTTGTAATCACCAACGTTTTGAATTGTAACTGTAATTAAAAAAAAAATTAGATTAAATTCAATTTAATGAGGTAACATGTCAGTTACATGTAAGTGGTCACTCTCCAACACTGCTTTTAAACAGCTGGAGAGAAGGTTTGATAGGCTTTCGTAAACACTGCTGAACTCATTTCTATATCAATGTGTACCTTTAGATCCAAAGATACACAGAGGATGGAGTGACAACTGACCGATGACTTTAATACCGACTATATTAGGTGGGCTGTATAATAAGCTACATGAGTTTAACAGACTTACAGCAGGTGAGAGTGTCGTGATAAATCTCCAAAAAACAACTGGACAACAAAAAGAGAACATGACAGAGAAAAGGACAGAAAGGAGCGATGATGTTTAAGTGGGAGTGATGAAAAGATTGGAGATAGCCAGGAGCAGCCTGGAGACAGACAGAGAGAGAAAAAGAAGAGGGAGTGAGGCCAAGGAGTGTGTGTGTGGCCGTGCCAGGTCTCTGCACCAGTCTGTTGGTAAGGAAACGCACAGGAATGTGTAGCTTTCCAGTTTAAGGCTGTTTAATGAACATCCAGGGCTCTATTTCTGTGGCGGCGGAAAGGCTGGCGCAAGCGGTGTTGCAATTTTCTAAAGTTAAAATGTGCTTCATCCATGTTTTGGGGATAGTCTTCATCTGTGCAGAGTGTGAAGGTGGAAGGAGAGGTGCACTCAGATAGGTGTAGTATCAGGTCTGTTTGTGATGCAACATCAAGCTGATGTGATCGTTCACCATGTTGCTTAGTAAAAACACTTATTTGAGAAGATAGATGCCTCTCTCATGTCTGTTTGAAAAAGCTACAGCGAGCAGATGATTAGCTCAGCAGAGCTATATTTCCTTTGTATAATTTGCACACACACAAAAAAAAGGTGTGGTTTTATGATGTGCTGGACTGTTTCTTGGATGCAAACATAGATGATATAACCGGATATAACATCTTCCATCAGGGAGCTTTGCAGGTGCTGGCGGGCAGACTTTGTTACTTTTAGACCAAGAGGCAATCAACCATGATGTCACCCACTGGTTTGTCCACCGCCATTCTGAAGCCTCAAGTTCGGCATTTCGGTCATCGCCATCTTGCTATTCTGAAGCACGAAGTGAGTGTGTGGATGAGCTGGGGAGGAGCGAGCGTGAATCCGACTCAATCTGATTGGAAACCCGAGGACACTACGCCCACCAACCCATAGCGGGAAACTGACCACAGGTCTGCCAATCAAACAGACACACCCCATAAAATACAGCTTCTTGAGGCCTTACATCTCATTAATGACGGGATTCTTTTCAGATGGACTGCCAGAAAACTAATAAGAAGGAGTGACTTTAGCAAAAGACACCATTATGACTTGTAGAAAAAATGTATTGACTTTGTATTTCATGAGAGAAGTTGAATGTGAGTCGAAGCAGCCGGCGCCTTTGGAAGGCAGCCCCCAGTGGCCTTCGGGGGTATTGCAGTTTAAGGCTCTTTCACACCAGCCTCATCTCACATACCCGAAAGCTAAGTCCACTTAATATACAGTCTATGTAAAAAAAAAAAAAAAAAGCCCAGCCAGCTATTTCCCTTCTAGTTTTTATGCTAAGCTAAGCTAACAAGCTGCCGGCTGTAGATTCACATTACGATACGGACATGAGACATGAGAGTGGTATTGATCTTCTCGTGTAGGAAGCAATTATTTACCAAAGGTTGACAAGGGCAAAAAGTTGAAATCAATAATAAACACATTTTGAATCATGTCATAAATAAAGTTCGAAGTAAAGCTGAATTTGATTAAAGCAAGAATGCCACTTTGGACTGATCAGAGGATTCAAGTGTCATCGCTCGAAGGACATTTGCTGTTATGATACTCCACATCTTTCGCTTTACTGCTGCAGGTGACGCTAACAGCAGCCGATTTAAAAAATAAAACCAACTCTGACCTGTGTAGGTCACTGACCTGTATGGCTGCGGATGTGGACCCTCAGCGTGCCGTTGCTGGCAAACTTTTGTCCGCAGTACGGGCAGATCTTCTCCTTCTCCCCCGTGTGTGTCTGTCAGATCAACGATAAAACGGACATATTGAGGATGTTAAGAAAAGCACTTGTAACATTCATCCTCACATCCGTCCTACATTACGAAGTAAAAAGTGATGTACTGTGATAGCTGGATTTCAATGTCACAACATGTACTTGACAGATACATCAGAAAGAGAGAAAATTAAGCTTTTTCAAACTGTATCTTCAAACAAGCACTCATCCAAACACGAACCACAGAATCTACACTCCGCTTTAAATGTCATGCTGTTAACTGAACTATGAGTTTAGGTCAAGGACAAACAACATTTCAGCCCCCATAATGCAATAACTAACTAGTGGTAGACTCAGTGAATGGAGATGCACATGTTCACATGACAGTGGATTTTGTGAGCTGCCCTGGAGGCGGGATCAAAGCAAGCAGACCATGCAGATTTGCCAGGGTCCAAAGCCCCGAGGGAACCTAAAAGGCCAGGGTGCACGTATGTATTCATCTCCTCCTCCTCCTCCTCCCTCTTCTTCCTCTCCCTTCACCTCCCTGCAGTCCTCGGTGTTGAGCTGTGCGGACCCATACGGGCTGCACATGCCAACAAGGAAGAGGAACATGTGGAAAGAGTGTACTGCCTCCTCTACCTTCACCCCCCCCCCCTCCAAACACCGCTCCTCTCCTTGTTGAAAAGTGCGCTCTGAATTCCTCCTCCTGGCCTGTTGTAAATTCCCCGAGCATAATCGTGAGTATGAAAGGCTCAAACTCGGAGCGACAGTTTCAACAGCAGTACAACAATACAGGAACACCTCCTCTCCGGGCCCCCGTCCTGCCCTCCATCACCCCACTGTGTCCCTCTGACACCTCGGGTGTTTCGTTACAAAGGGCTCCATCCACACTCACACACTTGCACAGAAACACACACACACACATTTACAAACACACACAATCGCACACAAACAAATCCACTTCTATGAACACATGTGTCCCAGATGGAGAAATGATGCGTTATTTAGTATGTTGTTTGTACAACACAGAAAACATCACTGTTATCATACCTTCACAAACACTGCAACAACACTGGCAGATCCACATGGGAACGTCACATTTTAAACCACTAGAGTGGACTCTACTGTTCGTTGTGTGTTATTATCAAAGCTTTTTATGTGTATAAATGTTCTGTATGTCTGTGACCAACCCGGAAATTTTCTTTCATATGTGCATTCTTCCAGCCGAGCTCTGACAAGAAGTGAGACTGTCTTGCACGAAGCATTACAATGCATGCACATACATGCTGCGCACACACACACACACACACACACACACACACACACACACACACACACACACACACACACACACACACCCTCTCGTATATCATGAATCCAGGCTCACAGAGGAGAAAGCATTTACTGTAACACAAGAGCGCTCCATGAATAACTCGGGCCTGTTCTGCCAGATATGTGCAGCGTTACTGTTCATTTACACAAGCAAACTGCTGCTACGCCGCACATCCACACACGACTCACAAAATTTAACATCCACTCTGTTCTGTTCTGTTCTGAGCACGAGAGGAAGGAAAGCTGATTGTAGAGTAAAAGTCTGTTTCATCTTCAACCTATAAATCTGTTTTTCTTTTTCTTAATACTTTTAAATCCAGGTTCAGGGACGATAATTGCTTTTGCCAAAACAAAATATTTCCATTACAACCACTGTGCTCACTAAATAAACATGTGATTAACCCTCTGAGGTTTCTAAAACACTCACTTGATACTTCTGTTTGTTACCTGAGGCCTTCGGCTGCAGGCGTGAAGAAACCAAACACACCAACATGTTTTTCTATGTTGAAAAATGAATATTAAATGCTACAAACTTAAACCTATTAATAATATCATGTGGCATCACAGCAGCACATATTCAAATAGTTTAAACTGTGATGAAAGTTGAGTTGAAGTAGCAGTAACATTAAAACTGTGGCCATTACAAAGAGCTGAAAACAACTCTTAAAGCAATTGAACTTTAAATCATATAAAGAGTATATAGACGTATTAACATGTTGAAATAACTCGGTATTCAAGCTCAGTAGCTGCATCTGGTTTTGCTCAGAGGAGCCAACTGGTAATTCAAAGCTGAAACAATTAGTTGGCTGACATAAATATAAACTGGCAATTTATTGTAAAGAATGAACCAATTAATTTATAAATGTTTTGAGCAAGTGACCCAAATTTGTGTTTACAGCTTCTAAAATGTGAGAATTTCCCACTTTTATATAGTTTGTGTTTAAGATTTTTGCACAGAAAAACAATTTAAAATAGTCAACTTAGAATCTTTTAAAAAATTTTGAGTATCATTAAAAATGTATCAGCAGATTAGTCGGTTATTAAAATAGTGTTTAGATGCAGCCCTGTGTGAAAGCATCATACGTTTGTAAGTTAATAGTGGAGGTGAACTCACTGTGATCATAAGAACCTGACTCAGATGTTTTATGATGTTAAAAAAAGATACTTCACCATTGACTTCTGCTTTTCATAACAAATGTGTAAAATCAGACATGCAGCCCTGAGCTCCGGTTAGAACAAGGCCGTGATAATTACTTGGGATTATTTGGGATAGCGGTTGCAGAGTATCAAAGTGCACATGAAGTAAGATTTAAAGAACAACAGTGTGGCAGAAAGCCGGGCTCCTCCACACATGTACACACAGCCAGCGAGTTGTCCTCTCCCCGGCAACCTGACTTTGATCAAGGCCAGATCTCTCAGCAGCCTCCAGACACCGTGAGACACCGAGACAGTTCAACATGCCTGTCTTCAGCCCTACTGTTCCGAGACAACCTCCGAGACATTTCCTTTTGCCGTGTGCCAAGAAGCTGTTTGGTTTCAATCTTGATCCATAACCACACCGGACGTTGTCAGGTTCGGGGCTCATAATCTGCAGCGAGATCTGTTCGGGGTTTTGAAACCCTGCGGAGCTAATGGACTAACTGCCATTTCTAATCAACGCAGGAATTGATTTCCGAGCCTTCATGGGCAGCAACGGTCAAGATAGATGTCTCCAGCAGGTTTGATCGTCCGAGACATTAGTACAGTCACATCACTTTCATGAGATGAAGAGTGAGATGCAACACAATGGAAACAACTCGGTAAAGTAGATGGTTGGTCTGTCATTTCTTACTTTTGTAAATTTTGTTATGAGACTGATGATGGAAAATTCTTCCACTGCTTTTGCTTTAACTGAAGATAGAGTCTAATCTTAGAATTTTTTTGAAGGTTACATAAGTTATTTTCTCTGTGCGTTTCAAATAAATACAAACACAATTTAGTTTGAACTGAATTTCAGGACAAAGTGGCGGCTCCACGGCTTCAATCACGGCGTGTGATTGAGGCCGTCTGCTTCGAGCGCCTCTCGCTCACCTTCTTGTGGCTCTTGAGGACAGACGGAGTGACAAAGGCCTTCTCGCACAGGTCGCACTTGTACTTCTTGTGGCCGTCGTGCACCACCTGGATGTGGACGTTGAGCGTGTCCTTCCTCTTGAAGGTGGCGTCGCACTGGTCACACTTGAATGTCCTCTCACCTGCAGAGCACACGGGAACGTTTGTGAGAGCCATTTCCAGCGGGGCTATTGTTGGGCTTTGTAAACACACAGTCATCACGCACAGCAAGAGGGGACCCAATTTCACCGGGGCGATTGTGTGGGAAGAAAACCACAAAGAGAGGGTGTTTCATTGCACCAGACAACTCCAAACAATGCTCTTTAGAACTGTCTGGTCCAGCTTTATTTTTTTTATTTTCTATAAAAGTCCTCTTTTATTGTAGCTGAAAGGGAAACAGTAAAACAAACTGCTCTGCCATATGTTTGGTCCGAATGTCAAAAGGCTGTTTTTTTTTTTTTTATGTGTAAAAAACATGCCCTACTTTATTAATTCCACAGAACAGCTTTAAAACTAGACAGTCCGCAATCAGACGTTGGGTTACAATCTCAGCTGTTGCCTGATGTTTTCCTTCACGCCTCTGCTCTCTGCCTCCACACAACAGCCTCTATTGTTGGAGAGTAGATGTTTCCATTATATGGAGATCATTCAATTTCCACAGAGTAGCACAGATTGGAGGGAGCGAGTGGTTACAAGCTTGTGCTCTTTCTCCTATTACTGAGGCGGATGATGGTCAGCTCAATAAAAAGGAACAACAGCAGAAGCTGAGCTTCACTGTGTTTTTAATCAGACCCAAACATTCACTGGGTAATAATGAATGTCAACGACACCCTCACATAAAAATTCCATTAATACACAGAGCGGGGCCTCAGTCTGACATTAAACTACTCGTAATACTACACAAACAGTAATTTAAACACACACAGGATTATTTTCAGCGTCTTAAAAACAACCGACACATAAATGTGCTGAGCCTCGTACAAGAACCACATCGACCGGTTTGTGTTTAAGCTGCACTTACGTCGCAACTTGTCCCATTCAATAGTTTTCTCATATTTAGAATTTAGAAAGTCGTGCACACAAAAGTATTAAAACACTGACAGTGAGAATTATGACGTGAGTGGATTTAAAATTTAAATGTGCCAGCAAAAAATCAACAAAGATAATTACAGGAAATTTCATTCAAAACAATTTTTCTGACCCTAATAATATCAACCTGACGGGTAACTTTTTTTTTGGGCACACTTGACCCAGCAGTTCAGCAATCGTGAGCACAATTCTGAATCACTTTCTCAGCTGCCTGAGGGTCGACACGCAGGTCACTTTCCAGGGATTATCGTCATTGTAACACCTGACAGTGAAACATCATGGACTGTATAATATTCTTCAGTGTTACACCATTCCTTCTTTATTTCTGTCACTGCACAGCGCTGCTCTAATGACACGTCTTTGGCCAGCGGAAGAATATTTTCCACTTGTTTCAGGTATTCAAACTGACACGGTGACATATAACTTTTCATCTGTTGATTCCAACAGCAAGACCAGAAACTCTGCAGTGTAAAATTATTATTTTTACTGCTTTTTTACTGTTTTTGTGCATGATATTTGCACATAAATAGAACAGGACTGGTAGCTTTATACAGAAATTTCAATTCCAACCATGAAAGGGTGGTTTTCATCAAATTCCAACCAGCAACGTGTTGAATCCCACCTGCATCTGCGCAAACACACCGCCCAGAAAAAAGTCCAAAGTTTAGTATAAGTGTATGACAATGACGCCCGTTGAGTTTCATCTGAAAATGCTACGACAGCTGTGCTTCATTTTCTCACTGTGGGCCAAGTGCTGCTTTAGTTTTAACCCATGAAGACAGACAAATTTATTCAATGTCACTCTTCTTCTTTCACCTACAGTACAGTGAAATCACACACTCGATCCTCCAGCCCTACATACTCCCCAGAACTTGATACATAATACAAGTCATGGTATTAAGTTGCCTGCCGCCTGAGACAGCAGCAGGAAATGCCTTGAGCTTTACAATCTCTTTGTTATCTGGCTCAGTTAGAGGACCAACGCTGCATCCTGCCAAGGCTCTACTGCAGCTCAACTGTCCAGGGAGAAGGTTTTCTGTCAGACGAGACCAGACAATCAGAAAACTGATGTCTTTGCAGGGAGACATCTGATGGGGTCACGACATCTGGTGCTAATGGAAATAGCCACAGGGGTAAGGATGAGATGACAGCTAATAAAAATATAGGACTATCAGCAATGAAACTCGCTAGGCTGGTTTTAAAGGTTACCCTTCTAGATAATTTCATCTAAGTACAGGGACACAATGCTTTACACCAAGGAACTGGGTTTACTTTGTTGTTGCACTTTATGTACAAATTATTAGAATAACACTTTTGTTTTATCAAATTTCTTCCACATCAGAGAAGCTTAGAAGCGCTGGAATTGAGACGACGTAAATTTTAAGAGATGTGCCACATTCTTCATCTTACAAGTGAACATTTAAATTCAAAGCAACTGCACACATCATTTCTCCTTTAAGTACAGTCAGGAGCTTTGCAGCTACAGCTTTACTTGGTCTGGTATGACCAGTAGCACATGGAGGCTAATGGAGGCTAATGCTGGCAAAACATGGCTTAATTTTAAGCACGATTGCATGATTGTGTGTGTGTGTACCATCATGTTTAGCTTAAACATTATAGCGTTGTAAACCGTTAATGCTCGCATTCATAGTTGAGTCAGTTTGTGCAGTGACCTCTGGCAGCGACAGATCCCCTTGTTACTGCAGACTGCAGATGTAACACTAAGATTACAGTCAATTTTAACCTTAAATCTACACTCATATGATTGGTCGAAAAGGGAGGAGACACCTGATTGGATACAAATATTTCCCTGTTGAAACAGATGCATTTGTGAAGAGAGTAAGAGCAAAGAAGTTAACAAATGACAAGCAGTTTGTAAATACAACTAAATATGTTTTTGATGAAAACTCCAAATACATATATCTGTGGATTTCTGTTACATATATTTAAAACTAGAAATACATTTAAAATGCTGACTTTTCCATACTTTTATATTTCCTATTGTATTTGTGGATTATTTTTACATTTATATACAACGATAAATATTTTTGTGTGCAATTAGGTTTTTTTAATACAAGTAATGGAGGCAGGCTATTAGTTTCATTTAATTTTCATTCCATAGCACCTGACACTTTTTTCCATTCATCCCAAACTGTATTTATTTATTTATTTTTATTTAATTTTATTTGTTTTGTTTTTGTGTATATAGTCTCTGTGTGTGTTCCTCTTATTTTTTTTTCTATAATAATTATTTTGTATCTATCTTATTTCTTATATCATATATGTATTTGTAAAGTTTTTCATATTAGGTGCACCTTTTAGTTTTTTCTGTGCTGCTGTGACGACCGAATTTCCCCACTGTGGGATTAATAAAGAAAAAAATATATATTTTACGGTTTACTAATAACCTTTATGTACCAAAATGACATCATTAAATTCCATTTTGGACGATAAAATCATTAAAAAAAAAAAAAAAAAAATTATTCATTATGTTCTGAGAACAAGTTTCCATATTGAACAACATATACACCAACACCAATATGTCGAGATCAGTGGCCAATAAAATCAGACAACTGATAAATCAATAGATCTAAATTGATAGCGGTCAAATTTCATTTCTTTTTCTCATACTTTTCCTCAAAGTGTCAGCCTCTCAGATAGATTTACAAAATACACAATATGTGAGTAGAAAACACCAACAATCAACAGAACAACATTAGCGAAACCTTAGCAACAAAGGCTAAAGAGTGGATGGTTGTTTGTGGGCATATGAAAATCAAGGTAACATTGCAAACGAGGTGTTCAAAGCATTTTTACAAGTTAACCTCAAGTTGTATATGCTAACATTTTAACAATATATAAATGACAGAAAATCACAAGTCCATACTTACTATTGTGGATGAGTAGGTGGCGCTGTAGAGAGAAGGGGGTTCGAAACAGCGCTTTACACTCCTCACACTGAAAAGGTCTTTCCTCCGAGTGCGTCTGTAGAGAGAAGCGAGCAGCATGTTTGTAAAGTGCGAGTCGAGAGGCCTCCTTCCTCACAGCGTGGACGTCGAGGACGCTTCTTAAATTAATGTGAGAGGATCATGTGCGAGGCTCCGTGGCCAATTTGGTTTGTTGACTTGATGAAGACAAGCAGCTTGAGGGGCTTTGATTTCAAAGTGCTTCTGTTTTTCTGCCGCCCTCCTCCTCCACCTGTCTGTCCGCCAGCCTATCTATCTGAGTGACACCTCAATCCCAAAAGTAAACATGGGGAACACGGGGCGGGGAGTGCCAGAGACCCCACAGATAACAGCCACCAACGAGACCCTGATGGATTACAGCCTCACTAATAATTCTAGCTTTGAAGTAACTCTGCCTTTCAAATAAAATCTGTCGGAATAATCAGCTGGATATTGTGCTATAAAGAAATTAATAACTATACCTACCTAATTACAGTAAAAAAAAAAAAAAGTAATGGATTATTTCCTCACCTTCTTGTGATTCTTGTAGACGTTGCGGTGAGCAAACTCTTTCCCACACAGCTTACATTTGTAGGGTTTGTCCTCGCTGTGGATGATCTTATGAGCCGTCACCTGGTCCAAACGCTTGAAGGACCGACTGCAGATCTCACAGGTGTACGGTCGCTTCTCTGTTCAGTGACACATTAACACAGATTCTTTCAGGTAAACGGAGATGTTACACAAAGTAAATAACTCACCTGTTTACTGCAGCTTTTTCTTACCTGAGTGTGTGATCATGTGGCGCTTCAGCTGATTGGTGGAGATGAACTTTTTGTCGCAGGCGTGACATTCAAATATTTCATGTACCTTCAACACAAGAGCAAAAAAAAAAAAGAGTTTAAGTTTTGGTCTTGCTGGTCATTTTTAAAGACTCAGGGTGAAGGGCCCGTAAAGGTTCAAGAATCACGGCCTGCGATGGTCAGCTGAAGCAAAATCTTGTCCGTTTTCATTAAACTGATGTCTACAGACAGAAAAGCAATTAAAATGATGAAAAGTTTCAATCCCTGTTCTGCTTCAGAGCATAGTTCCAATAATTGCACATTCAATAGTTCCCCAGTGAACAGCTACAAAAGCATATGCTAATGCCACAAGGCTCCTCTTGTCACGGCTGCTCCTGCAAAAGCTTGTTCAGCTAAATGATGACAATGGCAGTTTTAATCTGCTTTGGAGCTAAATTGTCATTATGGAAAGTTTGATTGCTCTTCTGCAAGAATAATACTTAACGCCCCAATGGTTTTGATGGAATCTATAAGGACACGGCAGAAATCTGACATATTATTAATAACACTTAGTGTTTCTGAACATCTTCATCGGATGTTTTTACTGGAAAAAAGTCATTTATCAAAACCTGATGTGATGCTGACCTAAATTTATAGAATGACATTCTGCCTTTCTGATCTGTATTTTCCAACAAGAGTGTGTGATTAGTGACAACACTTCTATTATCATGAGCCATATAACAGTAAAAAGTGGCACACAGACACATTAGGAGGCCTCAGAGGAATATCACATACTCCTATTTTAAACCACCCCAGAGATCTGAAACTGGAGAGCACTGACTCGGAGTCAGGGGAAGTAGGTTAGAAGATTCTCTGCAGGGCTCAGACACAACTTCCAGGTGACTTTAAATGTTTCCAAGTGGCCTGATGATGAATAAGCTGACAGCGATAAATTAATGTCTGCTGATTAATCTGGATGATATATGTTGACAGCACAAAATTAAATTACCAGCTGAGATAATTGATGAAGGAATGGTGGTTAATGAATGATTACCAAAAATTTTTTTAAAAATGTAGGGAACTGGTGTACTAATCTAACGCCATAGTATGCTTGAAAGTGAAGTCATGACCTGAAGGTTAAAACAGCTGAAAGTACACTAAATTATCGCCGCACACAAGGAATCAGCAGGACCAAACAAAAAGCAGCAAGAATGGAGAGACCCTTGGTTCGGTGCTACATATTAAATGCATTTGATATGGATCATAGAGAGTGTCTAATCAACACATTTTTATGTTTACATAAAGAAACACAGTTTGGTCAACGGAAAGTATTGAAGCAGCTTTAAATTGTTGACAGTAGTAAAGACCACGTTTTTGTCTCTGGACTTTTCTAAACCAGTTACATACTGATTGGATGCCCGTGTGAGAAACATGGCTTCCCTTTCATTCATTTGAATGGCGCATGGACACCGAGGGCCCCAACGCAGGGGGGTCCAGGAAAACAGTGCAGAGTCGTCCGGCCAAAAACAAGCTCATCACCAGAGCAGAGTTGGAAAATCAGATACAGTCCTGGTGGTTTGAGGAATGATCCCTTTATGTTTCTATTGAAACTGACCTGAACAAGACATGATGTGTCATGTTTCTGAGAAACATATATTTACACAGATTTACTGTGTAAATATGCAGAGACTGACTGAGCGAATGTTAATGCGAACGGGGTTTCCAGACTGTAATCACAGCGGATCACAGCAATCTGACGGAGCCCCGCTTGTGATAATGTACTAAATATAGTCATTTAGACACATGAAATATTAGCATCTACATTTAGGCTCCCTGTTTCTAATGACTGAAGGAGCACATCCGCCAATCAAAGTTAAACAAGGGTCAACTCTGACCTGTGAACCTGCCAGACGCACCTGAGGATCGCAGCCCTCGAGCTTCAGTATGATGGGAACTGAAGCGAGCTGTTGCAAAGCGTAATGCAGCCTTTCCTTTGAGACACAAACGGCCTCTTTCTGCTGTTTGCCCCATGATCATCATAGCACAAGTTGTATCACCAATCATGCATGTCAGCTACATTAATAATAATAATTTAATGCAATTAAATTAATAGCATGTAATTGCAGTGAAATAAAATCTTTAAATGGAAGAATGTGGCCTGCAAAGAACCACCTAATCATAAGTGCCTATAACATCTAAAGTATGAACTGAAAATAGGAGGATACACAAAGTATAAAAACACATTTATATCTGAATGGAAACATTTTAACAGCCGTGTTCAAATCTGTAATCCATCAATAAGAGCGAGAGAGAATCCTGACGCCGAGGTTAAAACCTTATAGTCTGCCAATAGAGCCTCTTAAATTTCACAAGACCTGTGGGATGAGCTCGTGAAAAACAATCCTTCCCTCTGCTCAGTGTCACCCGGAATAAAATTGCAACAACTTGATCATAAAGAGGGAATGAGTGAACTCAGCAGCATGAGAAGCAAATGTGAGATTAAGAGGTTAGACTGGGTTGTAGAGAAGACAGTGGAGTGGGATGGATACCACTGTACAGAAAGAGACACCACCAAAGACCCATCACTGTAAAAATGGATCATGCAAAACTAAGTAAGCTGAGAAAATCCTCTCAGATCCAATGCAAAGTATCTGGTTGGGATGAACTGAGCTGTTTGGATGTTACAGAGTCTCACCTTTCTGTGTTCCTGCAGATTCAGAGAGGAGGAGCATTTCCTGTTGCATATGGTGCATGTGAGTTTCCGTCGTGAACTCCCTAAAAAAATAAAAGCATTACAAATCTCCATCTACAGAACTGATAACATCAAGCAAGAACTTCATGACACATCATTACACATTAAAGGGAAAACACCAAACTCTTAATCATAGGTCAGTGATCCCGACGTTTTGGGCCCAGTGACACCCTCCCTTTATCCCCCTCTGAATTACATGACCCACATCTGTTGCGTCTGATCCACTTCCCCCCTTCGCCCACACTATCTCACACACTCACACACCCAATGTCCTGACCACATTGGGGAAAAGAAAAAAAAAAAAAAAAACATAAAGGCTCAGATCTGAGCTCCATCAGCCTCTCAGATGAATGTCTTAATTTCGGGTTGATACTTGATTCACATGTAAGACTATAAGAGATTCCCGCTGCCCTACATCCCATCATAAATAGCTATGGAAGTCCAATTATCTGAAAGCGCCAGCCGCCCCAGAACACACAGGTCAGCAATTATGGAGCGCAAGTAATTAGAGATGTGTCTCAACATCGCAGAGATCTGAACTGATCGAGGTCATCAACTGTTAATGCAGATCCTTGAGAGCTGAGGCTGCTAATGGACAATTATCGTCATTCCATCTTGGGGAGAAATAGCTATGCATGTGAATGCATGTGTGCAACAGCGAGAAAGGGAACAACATCACAGAGAAACAGAAGGAAAGAAAGAGACGCCAACCTGTGTGAACATTTCCTTTGTGCTTCTTCAGAGCGTCCTTGCTCTTGAATCTTTTGCCGCAGCTCTCTGCTTTACATATAAACCTGGCATCTCCTTTACAGGCTTCCTTATGCTGTTCAAAACTGTGCACACCGGAGGAAGAAACAGCATTACCACTTACAGAATAATAGATATTTATTAAATACTATGACCCTGTGCCTTAAGAAATGAATTCCCTGTGTGATTGTACATTTTTCTGTGTGCATGTTTGGACAATGTGTTACCTGGACTCTGAGCTGAATGTGTTGTGGCAGAGGGAGCACTGGTGAGCTTTAGAGTCAGCTGATGGATCCAGTGACTCAGAACAATGCAAAACACTGTGGAAGGATGCAAAAAACAAAAACAAATTAGGTGGCAAATAGGACGTGAATCACATAAGGTTGAGAAAATAAATTGTCCAGAACAAAAATACAACATAAATTTATTTGAATTCTTCTTATTTACTTATTTTAACTTATCGTGAGATTATTAACCAATTTTGTACAGAAAAAAAATGTATAGTTAGATGAGAAGATACACCTTTTGAGGTCTATATACAACTACATCTTAGAGCAAGTTATCTCAGTTTAGCATTAATACTTGAAAAAGGGGAAAACAGTGTGTAAAATAAATTCCTACAATCACCATTAAAAGTCCCCTAATTAATACATTTGATCTTCTTTTTTTAATTGTACAAAAACTAAATGTTAAAACTGCTGTGTCTGTTTTTATGGGGGTTTATGTGCAGGACTATCTCTTGGCTGTGCACAATGACACCACTTCTCAACGGTTCTGTGTTATCTGAGAAAATCTGAATGTTAAATAAAGCTACAGTACAGCTGGTTAAGTGATGGAGCAGTAAACCCACTGGCGCTGCAGAGCCTGTTTGATGGGGAACTTCTTGCCACAGTTCCTGCATTTGAACTCCTTCTCCTCCGTGCTGGGCCTCTGGTGCAGACTCTGGAGGTGGGCGGCCAGGATCTCCTCACTGGGAAAGCTGCTCTCACACAGCAAGCAGGGGTGGTCCTCCTTCTTTATTACCAGCTCTGTGGAGATGTGGTACACACACAATGAACAGGGTAAATCAAACTGCAGAAATCCAAGACGTAAATATACCCAGTGAGTTTTATTTCATGTGTGTATCATAAATTGATTTGCTACGCTTGAGAATATTTAAAATAAAACAAATAAGGAAATTAAATAGTACCCATTTCTACAAGATGCTTGGCGTCTTTACTGTTCTCCTCTTCATCTTTAATGACTTCTTCCTCTTCCTCCTCCTCCTCCTCCATATCACTGTCCAGGTAGCCAATGAGGAGCTCCGTGTCCGTCTCTATGTCATCCACAGCCAGGTAGAAGATGTTCTCTCCATCCTAACGAACAAAAACACGCTTATTGTTGAGTAATCACACAATAATAACAATGACAGAACATGGCTCGACATATCTGAGAGGAGCGTAAAGACAAAACACTCCCATTGGTTGCTAAATCAGTTTTATCTTTTTATGGTAATGCACACTGAGTAACTATTGAGGCCTGGTGAGGGCTGAACTCATTACACCCAGACAGCAGTCTGTTAAGGGCTGATTGAGGCCACAGGTCAAAGGCTCAAACCCTCAGAAATGTTGTCATTAACTCCCCTGTTCTTAAAGGTCACGTTAATAAAATCAAACCGTCATTTTGTTTTAACTATGGGATTCGAAATATACATAAATACTGATTAAGAAGAGGAAAGCCGCGCAATAAATGTCATTGTTGATGAAACACAGAGATTTAACGCACACGCATGACCTTTAAACGACCAATCACTTCGGGCATTCGAGTATTAATGGCAGGAACTTGGCCCCAAGACCTGAAATGTTCATCTTCTCTTCCTTCCACTTCTATTTTTCTTCCACCCTGAGAGAACAACGTAGGTTTTAGCTTTCACACAGAAGTGCAGGAGGTGAAATTACCCAGATCCAGTGTGCTGTGTTCACAAGTGTGTATGAGTGTGTGTTTCTTTGCTTTAAGAGTTTGTGTTTTGAAAATTCTTCAGATTATTAGGTAGTCATGGGCCTGGCTACTGTTGTTGACACTTTATTTGTCAATATAATAACTTAAAAAAAAAAAATTCTTGGGTCTTTTGGAAATAACAAATTGAGGAAAGAAATTTGGTGGCTATTCACAAAAATATTCCCTCTACAAAATCCTGATAAATTTATGAATCCTAAAAAAAAAAGACAAAAAGAGAGAACCGAATCAAATATGTTTCTCTACTCCTCCAATTCTACATCCAATTTACACCCATTTTTAATAGTTTATAAAAGGCGTCTGGCTACAAAGTGATATATCCTTTGACATGCAATTTTATTGAATGCATTTTAACTGGAAAACAAAAGCAGGGACACAAAAAATATAATGTGTCACTGACTCACTGACACCATTGGTCCAACGAATGCTTTAATTTCAAATTAAAAGCTCTCTCGCTGTTAGAAATGCTGATGTTATGTATGTTGATGACTTAGCTTCGTTTTGAGCGTCACAAGCTTAAGCAGAGTTCAGTGAGTGTTGAGTTGCAAAACATTGCTGAATTTGTAAAAATGAACGAACTAGTTCTGCGTTACCAATACTAAATGTAACTAACTAACTCCACTGCACTCAGCTTGTTTATAGGTGGGATATTTCTCGAGTAGATTACTGATTGTTTAGGTAGATAATGGAACGTGACATCAAAAGTAGATTTTCTTTCAAAAAGCCCCTAAAACAAAATCTGATGAATCTCACATCCTGTGGTTTTTGTTGTCTTTGAACTTTTGATAGTTACTGTGTATATGTGACAATTTAATCTTTGTTTTTAGTGAAGGTTACTATGCAGTCATTTTTTACTCATATTCTGAGTCTTGGTTATTTATTTATATTTTCAGTTTTACTGATACAGTGTTCAGTTTTGTTTGTTCGTTGTTTTTGTGTGGACCCCAGGAAGACGAGTGACCATTTTGTGGAAGCAAATGGCGAACCAAAATTTGTAGACTGAATGCTATACACACTGTGTTTACTTAAACTCACAAGGTCATTTGGGAAGTTTTACAGAACAAACACAATGAAAAATTGTTTGTTTTCCTGACTTACACTTCTAGGGGGAAAAAATGTTTGGGAGGTCTTTCAGGCTAAAAAAAATAAACGTCTTTATTTTCTGAATTTAGAATTTAAAGAATTTTACTAATGCCTGTCAAATACTCTGCCCGTAGTCAAAAGCTGTATCTCTTTGAGGTCTCTCTATTTGTCTGTCCTAACAGATGCCTGTAATATTTATCATTTTCTTTCTTGTATGTAAGTCTGAGGGATTCATTGTCCACTGAGTAGAAATGTACCTGAATGGCTGCCAAGTTCTTCTGCTCCTGTGAAGGCGCCTGATGGACAAACCGCAGCCAGTTGGCATGGCGAGGATTACTCGCATCCAGAATATACAGCACGTCTCCTTTACTGCCACGGACCTGAGAAAAAAAACAAAAAAAACAGCAACTGCATGAGTCGTCAGAAGTGTACAACTGATTCTTCTTCTTCTCTCGTTGCTTTGATGGTTTGTGTTGTGTACATCGGAGTGTGTTGGCCGAACAGATGAAGACGTACTAGCGTGCACAGCTGTGTATTTCACAATGTGGCAGCTACAGATAAATACATCACAGCGTTTATTTTGGTGTTTATCATCAGTGGCTCCTCCACAATGTGAGATGAGAGTCAGTTTAAATTGACCAACACACTCAATTGATCTGCAACATAAACAAAAACGAAGAACATGTTTGAACAGACCTCCTGTGTCATGTGATAAAGGATGTGTTTGGTACTGATACAAGTTCCAATGAGACTATTTACTGTGTTTACTCTCCTATTTATAGTTACTATTTTGATAAAAGTTCATAAGTACAATGTGCTTCAAGACTCATTTTACGGTACAACATTGCTTGTAACTGGTTTCTGATTGTAGACGTCGTTAATGTTCATGCATCATCTGTTGTACCTGTTCACGTTGGAGTTTGTTTTAACCACCTTCTCCAGTGAGTTAGTTTAGTACAGTGGTTTCCAACCTCAAGTCGGGGTCAGATGCCTCACAGGATAAATCTAGAGGGTCCTGAGATTATTAATGAGCAAGAGAGGAAGTCTAATCAAAGTCTCACTGCATTTCATACTTCATTTTCTGGACTTTAATATGTGATCCTTTTTTGAGGCGGTTAAATTGTGGTTAGATTGATCACTTCAGGGTTCAAACAGCAATTTAAATGAAAGCATGAGAGAATTTAAGAGGGGAAATGTCTCTTTGGAGGAACTGCTAACAACTCAGATATCTGAAACCCAACAACTACACACTGATTTTTTTTTTTTAAGAGGTCACAAATGTTGTAAAACACTGACTTCATCTTGGACTGTGTATTTTATAATCTCATCAAAAACAAATTGTGTAAGGTCTTAATCTGAAAAGCATCTTGTAACTACAGCTGTCAGGTATAGAAATGTAGTGGACTTAACATTTCCCTTTTAAATGTAGTGGACTAGAGGCAGATGTACTTAGTACTGATTAAAATATCACTTCACATGTTTGATGCAGCTTTTACAGGTGTGATGTTGCACTGCTATAAGGAAAACTCTCAACTAAAGGCTATTTAAAGTCATATTTTGCCTTGTGTCATATTGTGCCTGCCAAGCTGACTCGAAAATCAACATTGCTATGTATTTTAATGTGTGCCTTGAAATGTGTAAACATAATGTGCGCAATCACCTCCCACATCAGCCTGGTGTCCGAGCTTTCATCCAGCTCGCTAGGCAGCTTTTTCTCACCTGCAAAAGGGCCAAACTTTTCCCCCTTTAAAACAAACACAGGGATCACTTGTCAAACAGGATGGCTTTATAAAACACAGTGGCAGCCAATATGAATTAAAACATAATAACAAAGTCAAAGATGTGATTTCTACACTTGTAATAAATGTCTGTTGTTTAATGTGACACATCTGGACACATCTGGACATTTTTCCTTCTGACCTTCCAGGGGGCGTGGTCAAAGATGTGTTCTACATGGAGTATATTCATGTTCATCCTCAGCTTGTTTTTATCACACATTTACACGACAATGACGTAACATCACTCCTGACACACAAAACCACTCATCCTCTGTAACATTCCGCAGCCTCACGCGCCTTCTCGACATGTCTGACAACGTTGCGTGGAAAAGTGTACAATTGTGTAAAAACGGCGTGAAAAATGCTTTCAAACGTTAATGAAGCTCCACGAGACCTCCGCCGCGCGACCCTTCTGTGCCGACATGATCACTTGAAGTGAGCTCCGAGAAACAACTGGAGTTACTGTAGCTACGTGGCACTTCACGTCAGAGGAGCCATGGGCTGAGCTGAGATTTTGACAGCGACTATAAGGAACAAGGCGAACAAAAAAAACAAAACAAAAAATGCAACTACAACGCTGAGTCTTTAAAAAAAAAAAAAAAAAACACAACACAAAACGCTTCCTGCGTGTAACCTCGGTTACAAAGTTGCCCCAGTCAGAAACAACAAACCTTTTTGACTCGCCTCGCCGTGTAAAGACCGATTCCATCCTGGACCTTTGACGATTTCAGAGAAAATCTGTCAGGCACGTACATACCCAACATTGTCATCACTCGGAAATGTTTCCTTCAGTGACAATTAGTTGGCTATAAGATATGTCGGCGTAAGTGAAAAAGCATTGTCGGTTCTAATTTAAAGCAGATAGTTTCTTCGTGAAGAGGTCCAGGTTGAACTTCTGCTGCTCCTGCTGCGAGAAAGCAAAGCGGCGTCCTGATTGGTCCAAAGTTTGTAACCAGAAGCTACCTTTGCTGTCGTGCACACACACGCTGCAGCTGCACCAGCCTGCTCAGGAGGAGGATGGTTGTCCTGTAGGTAAAACACAATCACTTTTACTTGTCGAGGATTCAGATCTTAAACATTACTTACAAAACGCCATAGTGAAAGTCCTGCCTTCATAGATTTACCATTAGCAGCATGTAGCTACTTAAAATCTCAACAATGAAAGTACTTATAGATGACGAAATCGCAGTCTTACTTTATATCAGTAGATTATTGTTCATAATGTATGCAATAGGGTGAATTTTAAAATGTTCTGAAATTGTAGCTCACTGAGGTGACATACTGTTAGTCTACCGTATCATATTTTTTAACATAAAAAGTACAGTAACATAAAAATGTCCCTCTGAGGGATTAATAAAGTATCTATCTATCTATCTATCTATCTATCTATCTATCTATCTATCTATCTATCTATCTATCTATCTTTTTATGTAAAATCGTATTTGTCAAATTAACTTCAGTCAGATTATCGTCGAGGGGTAAAGACATACAATATTTTACACCTAAAATGAGTGGAGTAGAAAAATAAAGCAACAGAAAATGGAAAGTAATGTGCAAGTACCTCTGAATTGTACTTTACCAGGTTACAATACTTGAGTAAATGCACCTAGTTGCATTACACTACTAAGTTTTCCCTATATACTGTGTACACAAACACTGTATCTTATAGTCGTCTTTAGATTTGTTTTCGTGGGTGGAAATGATTCTGTGAAATTGTTATCTTCACCCATTCAATGCAGTAGTCATTGTGTGACAAACTGGTTTGAATTGGTTAAACATGGCGAAATTAAACACTGACTGTCCACTTCAGTAATATTGAAATTACTAAATAATATTTGGGAAAGTTATTCCCATTGAGTCCTATGAGAATACGTGTTGCTGTAAAATTTCCATTGCAGAAGCTCTCATGCAGCTCTGTGTAGAGTGTATAAAATGGTAGGCCAGATTGATTATCATTGCAGATACTGACCCATTACTAGCTGCAAGTTATTACACAGGAAATTGTTGCACTACACTACACGCATGCATTTCAGATAAGTCAGGAAAAACACTCAGCATCAATTTCCTCATTCATCATTAACCTCAAAACCTCAGAACAATGTGATGTTCTGTGTGTTTTGGCTTGAATTCATCTGCTTTATAATTCAGAAGCCACACTGTATCAACAAGCAACAGACCAGAGGTCTGACAGACCCTTTCAGCCTGAAACGGTCCTCTCAGCAGGCCAGAAACCACAATTTACCAACAATCAGAGGCTGCTGGGCCAGATGGATCTTCTGGCCTGAAGCAGCAACCACGTGAAACAAACCCTGCCAGATGATACATAAACCGTGACTTGCAAATAAAAAAAAAGGAAGTAGATGGCATCATTCCAGTAATGATAATTGTCACATGACTATTAGCTTGTTGATTTTTTTTTGTTTGTTAATACTTTCACGATGGTAGTAAAAATTTAAAAAAAATGTCAATATTTTACAGTCTCAAACTCTTCAAATCTAAATCAAAGGCTTCCCAACGATAAAGCGACCGCTGAGAGTTGAAAGGCATGAAGACGGATGCAGAGGCTGCTGTTTCTGCTTGACAGTTGGGTGACATTTTTTTGCCAAAATTTGCAGAACGAATAGATCAGTAATGTTTTGTCCTATTTGCTAATGTCTGTGTAGCTAATCCCAGCTCGCTGTCTGGAGCTGATGTTTTGCAGTAGAGACTGTAGCAACAGGTTGTTCACCTACAACCGATTCAACATTAGTTACATTGCTTGCTGTGTCATTGTTCACTTTAATGGTGCCTTTATGAGCAACATGGAGTTGTGAAAGTTTGGACCTTTCAAGTGGGAAATACAGTTGAACCCCGGTTGAGCTCAGAGGATCCCACAAGGGGAGTGTTAGCTTTTTGAGAGCTCCGACTAGGTTTGACATCACATGACACGGCAGCACTGGTGGTGAAAGGAAGGAGAAATAGCCCGTCTTGGTATGCCTAGTTTGCCAACTGTGTTAAACAGCAGTTCATGAAAACGTGTAGAAATGTAGAGTACAAATAATATTGACATCCTGAGCTACATTTCATCCCCGTGTTGGTTTATATGGATGGTGACAGGATTTTTTTTTTTGTCACTTTTTTGTATTCTGATAGCAGAAATATAAAACACATTTTCTGGGGGCTTCTATATTGTCTATTTGTGAAGCGGCAAATGGGATATTTCCCAATTTCCAGCTCAATAAGTCACGGTATTCATCTGTACACCATTTCGAAGGGTTTTATGGCGATGAAGACCTAAAGAACCCGAGTTTCTATTATTATTTGGATTAATGCATATTTTGAAATGCTATGCTTGGTATTGTTCCCCTCCTTAGCTACAAACCTACGGTCTAGTCTTCGGGCACAGTAGTTTTGTGAAAACAATTTAAACAACTGACTCGTGTTTTATTCCGTTTTGTTTTGGATGCTGTGTTTGTGTGCTTGCTTGTGAGAAAGAGATGTGACGACGTTTTATATTATAATGTTTAATTTGCTTCAGCTAGGAGAAAGAGACACCAACTTTTACGCTGGAAGGCTGAAAAATCTTTCTCTCTCAGGTGTTACTCTTGGCAATATGTTTCCTTGAATTTGAGAGGTCCAGCTTCGACATGTTTGGCTGTTGAGTTCAAATATCAACAATATTACAAAAGCATTGCTGAGTCCACCTTTAAATAGTATTTAGTCTCTTTAATTTATAGCTTGTCTTTTCAATATAAAATTGACATGTTGAGAATTTTATTTCTAACGGGTAAACATGGACATATTTTTATATTAGTTATTAGTTATTATATTAGTGTGTTATTCAAGTAGTTTAACTGCACAACTTGAGAAATGCTAATTTGTAAAAAACTACATATTCATTTAAAAAAAGGAACATTATTGAATTTTTATTTTTATATCAGAAGGTTCCAAGAGTCCAAATGAGATTGTCTTGAAAGAGAAAACATGACATTTAAAATTAAAAGCGTATAAAGTAATGCCAGATGATTTCTGTTTTTTTGAGGTGACTTTCTGTTTACTCCAAACACTCAGCAGTGGATGTGGTTTCACAACAACCACAACTTATGAATATTCTGGTGTAAAAATGCTGAAACTATCAGGCCACAAACAGACCTCACATCATGTCCATTATCTTATTTTTATCTCCACTCACCTTGATTTGTTGACTTTCACCCTGCAGAGAGATTAGCATCATCTCTAATCACTGACTGTGTATATTCTGTTTTTGTACACCTCTTTAGCAAACGTCTGACCCCTTTAATCAGTGGTGTGTCAGTGTTCTACGGGTTTTGTTTACTGTGTTTATAGCTCGTGTTTATGCCAATGGCTTCCTGTTGTGTTATGGCTCTATGCCCAACTGCTGCGTGATTGGTCCAAACGACGAGCGTTGGTTGACAATTAGACTGCATCATGATGTACATGTTTACATCAGAGTCAACGAGCTGGTGGGCTCGAGTGTCCCAAATGCTGTTTTTTAAAGGGTTTACGGTTCAAAATGGAGGTAAACATGTCCGTCAATGGGGATTTTTTTTTCTCACTGTTGTAGTTGAGATGTTGTCATCAGTGGCCTGGAGTCATATTCCTGGTGTGTTTTTTAGGGAGTTAAGCCACAGGAGAGGGTTACACTTGGGTGACAGGCCTGATTACTGCACTGAGAGGGTCTTTGTGTGTATCTGCCGCACCCACGTCCTTCTTGGTCCATTCCTGCCCCGCATGACCTCTCTGTCAGTGCCTTGGCCTGTCGGGGCAGAGCGATTAAATGTCATGACCCCTTTTTTCCTGTGCCCTCCGAGGACCCTCCGACCCATTAACTTTCACTCAGATTTCCGGGTTATCCCCACCAGCTCTGATCTCCGACACCTGCATAAAAGACACACAGAAACACACACTGAGGTCTTCTCTTAAAGCAGGGAACCCATCACAATACTAGCCAAGCTCTGACAGATTATTGCTCACAGCTTCAGTTTTCTTTACTCTTATTATAGTCTGGAAACCTTGGTAACACCAGGCTATTACAGGAAAAGATAATCATCCAAATTTAGTCATTTTAAAATCATGGAGACTCTTTGCTGGTCTGTCCAAATAATTCACGTTCTCTGGTGTTGTTGAGACCTGGGTTGAGTTTAGATAAATTTGGAACATCACATGACCGGAACAATCCTTTGTTTGAGCTGGAAACTGAGAAAGTTAGCTTTTTGATAGAAAATATTTTGATTTGGATCAAATTCAAACAACACTAAGAGTCTACAGACATGCTAGCAGCTCTGAAATGCTTTACTTGGTTACAGTAGTGATTGGAGCTGAACGCTAACATCAGTAAACCTCATGATTATGATTCTAGCTGTTGATAATGTTTTTATGATGATGGAAATATTCACCATCTCAATTTAGCATGTTAGAGTGCCAATTAGTTGCTAATTAGAACAAACTGAGGGTTGCGTCCTGAGGGTAGCATGAATGTCTGAATCAAAACCCAGGACAAACGCTCTATAATAGAGATAATTTGCACAAAACTACAAATGTGAACTTTATGGTGTCAGTAAGATCAAACCTAGTAAGATTCCTCCTCTGGGCACCATCACAGACTTTACATGCTTTTATAATCCATCCAATGATCCAGTCTGGATTTCAGTATTGGACCAAACAATCAACTTGGCCTTGCATACACAAAGTCAAAGCAAAACCAGCAGACATGATGCAACAATCAGGACTTAAAAATCTGACATGATTTTTTGAACCAAACAAAGACATTTGGATGATCATCCCCACAGGACCAAGACTTTCAACCCGAACCCACTGGGTCCTGGAACTGAACTGCCAGTTGAGTCTCTGTGGGCCAAAGACTACAGAAACCACATTTAGGACATGGTGAAGGAAAGGATTGCATTGAAATAAATACGTTCGGAGTTTCTTTTTTTCTAAGTAAATATTTTCACTGGGGGAAAACCTCAGTTTGGCAAACATACAAATGGTTCCATACAAGATTTTCCAAATGGATGTGTGCATTTTTCTGAAATCTCCCAAACCTGATACTGTAGATTGAGGGGCCAGACCACCTTTTGTTTCATGTTTCACAAACCCCCGCAGTCCCTCACCACAGCTCCCTATTTCAAGGCTGTCGCTGAATAGCCAGCAAACCATTTCCTGAAGCGCCGAGGTCACTGGATAAATGATGTTTTCATTTGACAACCCCGGGTCGCCACTAAAGGAGGGTCTTCAGAGGGAGCCTTTTGAAATTACAGTACTGATGAAGCTTGAGAAATTACAGGCACTTAGAAGTGATTTCATGATCGCAAGAGAGCAGAAGGGACCACCCCTATGCAGCTCGGGTCAGAGGGAGCGATGGCAGTGAGTACACAAACACACAAACACGCACGGCCCTGCATGTGCATACGGCTGACATGCTAGATACTGTGCACACATTAACAACCACCACACACAGAAATCAAGTGCAGACCCATCAGCAACATCTATATCCTCAAATGTGTATCATGTGTACAGGATTGTTGTATGATAATAAAAAATGACCTTACACTTAAATATACAGCAGAATTAAATAAAATATTCAGGAGCCAGTCGTTGTTTTTTTTCACTGCTGGAGTTATCCTAATGGAGATCGGCTGAGACGACCAATGCCCTGGGGCCACTAGTCCCTCTCCACCCTTCCTGGGAATGGGTTCTTGGACAGGATGGCTTTGGAAGGAAGCCTCCAACTTTTTGCCTGGCCCTCTGCTAAATCACAGCTATGTAGAGCTGGTTTGGACCTGAGCCCTAATAATGATCTATCCCCAGAGCCGCTGAAGTGGAATCATTTTCATCATGGTCTACTCCTCTTCGCTTCCCAGTCGGGGCTTCCTCCCCGTGTGCATGTGTGAGATTTCAAAGTGTCATAATTTCATTTCACACTGTTTACTTTGGAGATTTCTAACACACTGCACCAGTGTGGGGCTGAATCATTTAATTTCACCGCCCTTGAGTGTAGCACCAACCCCAGAGATGGCAGGAGCCCTTCATTCAGCACTGAGCCTTTTACACGCAACAGTGTTTCCCTGCTTTTCTCTGCCACAGGAGTCCCACTCAAAGCCCTCCCAGCGCGTCCGTCTGTTTGCTGTCTGTCTCTGTTTGGATTCTATTTGAGCCTCCGCTCTCTCTTCACCATCTCCGTCCAAAAGTGTCACTCAGTTCTAAGTTGAGCAGCAAGTGCATTGACGCACACATACACAAAACACGCTCACAAATGCCAACTCCTAAAGCCCTCCGTAAAGAGAGGGTGGTGGTGAAACTCCTGCTACAAATGAACTGCTATAAGTCTATGAAGCACATCTGTGACATTACATAGTTTCTGTAAAGCTTGTTCTGTTTCACTTTTTTTTCCTGTCTACTTAAATGCATTAATAATAATTCAACATTTTGGGAAATTCCCTATTTTCCTTTGCTTGTTGAGAAACATTATTGTTCTCATATCTGCCCGTTAAATATGAAGCTACAGCTGGGACACAGTGCTTTTAGCTTAGCATAAGGACTGGACGCAAAGAGAAACAGTCTGGCTAAGCTTAAGATAAAACGAGATAACATGTTAATTGGTGAGCTGTAGAAGAGCTGGTAGACAGAGTTTGGACTGAGCCAGGCTTTCACCCTCAGTTTCTACTATGCATGCCGAGCTTGGCTAACAGCTGGCGAATAAACGAGGCAAATTATGTTTACGATGGCTCATTTCCATGAATCGTCCCAATAAGCCATGAAAGTGAGCCAGACTCCATAATTAAAAGGCTCTTTTTAATGTTATAAATGTCTCCTATGCTTTTTGTGCAATGAAAATGTCTGCTGTGAAAAAGGTCCGTAGTATTTAGCTCACAGACATGGTATCAATCTTTTTACAAAACTGTCTGCAAGAAGGCAAATAAACTTATATAAACTAATAAATAAACTTATTTCCCAAAATGTTGAACTCTAGTTCAATAATGATATGATAAAAAGGGATTTCCAAATGAAGAATTACATGACAAGTGAATCAAATAAAAGAGTGCAGTTAAACTGTAGCTTGGCAGAAAGGCGAGCAATAGAATTCTCCAGTGCCGGCTCAGTGCAGTAACCTGCTCCACCACACTATCACACCTTTAGTTTCTCCGCTGTGATTACAGTCTGGATATTCTGTTCGCATTAACGTTTGCACAGCCACTCTAAAGGGCGAACAAATCAACAACCAGTGTTGGTGGTTAAGAGCAGAGATGTTGAAGTCAAACTTTTTTTTTTCTAAATGTAACAGCCGTGGTTGCGTTTTGGCACATAGGATGGTTAATGCCAATTGATTAAAGGCTGCTCCAAGAGTTTAAAATTTGCTCCACGCCCAATTGGATGCAATGACTGGAAACAATTCTGTATGGCGTATGACCAGATCTAAATGTTTACACAGTGAATTAGTCTGGTAACACCAGCTTGGTGGAGACATGTACGCCAGACTAGGAGCAGAAGGGCTAGCAGGACTCTATCCAAGGTAGCAAAATTCAGCTATAAGCATCTCTAAAGGTAACTCATTGAAATGTGTATCTTGTTTGTTAAATCTGTACAAAAGCAGTCAATAAAAACAGTTTTTTAAACAGCTTTAAAAGTTATGTTTTGCAGCTTTTGTTACCTTTGGATACAACCAGTCGATTTGTTTCCGTTTCTATCCTCAGTTAAGCAGCGAGTAAGTGTTTTTCCTCAAAGTGACAAAGTAGTTCTTTAAAGTGCTTAATGTCGACGAAGGATTTGAGCTCAGACATCTGGTACTCCACAATAGAGGGTTTATTATGTGTATAAATCACAACTTATTTTTGGACTTGTTAAGTCAGTCAACAACAACATTAACAACATCAGTTGAATTGAGGAGTTATAAACAGCTTACGTTTGTTTCATTACGTTCGCTCACCAGTTCACATCCGCCCAAAACTAATCTGGTGTCGAATAAAAAGAACCAAAGCAGGAATCAGAGCTCCTCCGTGCACTGCTGTGATTACTCCACCACTTACCCGGGCCCTACATGTCTGTCTCCACTCCTTTCCCTGCTCCATGTACACACATATATACAAAACTCATACATCAAAGGCCTCCACTCATTTCCACGCAGAAGATAAACACGGAGAGCCCTGCAGATGGTTAGCTCTCGGATAGAGGTCTCTCTGTCCGTTCATGTTTGCAGGAGTGTTTGTGAAGAGATCTCCTGAAGCATGTTAGAAAAATCCAAGTCTGTACATGTTTTCCATCCTTCACCTCTTGAGCTGACCAGAGAGCAGGATGTTCTTTAAAGCTTCACAGCAGATATAATTCACGCGTGCAGGATTACATTTGAGCAGAGCAGCCCAGCTTTATAAGTGGCTGTTTACGGGGACATCCATGACTCTTCCACAGCTCCGTGGAAGCTCCTCCACGTTGTTCCAGGGGAACAGCAGGTTAATGGGAGCCAGGTTGAGCCTTCCTGCATTTCCTCCGAGCAGGAGCGCTTGATTGACAGCGAGTTGTGCCGATGAATTGGAGCGCGGCTCCCCAGAATCAGGGTCGGGATGGAAACATGGCAATTCTCGAGCAACAGCTGCTTTTCTCGGCCACAACAGAGAGAGTATTTCCATCCACCTGAGACTGCTCAGTACGTGTGGACATGTGCACTGATGTGCGTCTGGCTTTTCTCTTTGCTTGTTTGTGGTTACATGTGTCTAATGGCTAAATAGTATTGCAAGTTAACCAATTCTCCCAAATTTAGAGCCTGTTTTATAAAGTGAGGAACTTCAAAAAATAAGTGTGGGTGAAGAAAGACTGTATCACAGACGATGGCCTGTTCAGTCTCACCTTTTCTTGTTTTGTTTTTCAATAAAAAAAAATTTAAATCAACAACAAAAAATTAAACCATCGAGAAAAAAAAACGTCTTTCTTTCTCATTTCGATACTTGGTTTAGTGACTAATGTTAGCAAACTTTAGGCATAAGTGGTGCTGATTTTACTGGATCGGTTATTGACTTTATTACTCTTGAGTTTCCTTTCAAATATTCTTAACATTGTGTTTATTGTGACATCCTAAAACAGCAGTCGTGTCAGTTACACAGCTAGCAACAACTGTTTGCTTGCATAAATGTAGTCGGACTGAACTGACTTAAACAATAGTAGGTTTTACTGCTTAAACGTTTAATTTGTGAAAAGCGGGTTCCGTTATGTTTTCCTCTTTTTACTTTGTTTTATTTAATTTACTAAATGCATTATTTATGTTTTGTTTTAGTAATTCATTTATTTGTACTATATTTCATTCAAACTGGTTTTAGGACAGTATGTTAATGTGCTAACAGAGCAACAGTACTTATTAAGTAGGAGTAATAAGTAAGTTATTTAACTCTCATTTGGTAAAAAAAAGACTCAAAAATAACAGAGGTTAGCGTCATTTGTGGTTGACTGAACATGCTGTTGTTAATGCCGGTGTCAGACTGCCACCCATTTGTTTGAGATGCAAATGATTAACTATTAGAAGTGACAAGGTCATAAATGTTGGGATTTTCACAAGTCTTTAGATTTATAAGAAACCGTGTAAATGTTTTGATGGTAACTGCAGGAAAACAGCTGAAGCCAAATATTTCTGTGTAAGGCCCAGATTTGGTCCATGGTCTGAAATGTGCCTCTTACAGTGTAACACGACTCTTTAACAATCATAAAGATGATAAAAAAAAAAAAAACAGCAACATTATTTGTTATGTTTGACAACAGATTTTGGCAAAAATGTATATCAGTATTGTTAATATCTGTATCCTAAATCAAACACAACTGACTTTTCTCAGACCTGTTCCTCCATCCATTATGAAACTGACATCATCCATCATTTTATGTGTGAAATGCCCAACTTTCCTGATCAATAATATGCAGCCAAAGTAGCATATTTAATCTTCATTGAAGAAATCTGTGCAGGTTTACACAGCGGTAACACTGTGTGACTGCTTTTATACAAAAACACAGATTAGAGAGGGGACCATGTGAAACAAGATGGTCAGTTCTCCCAGAGCTAAAAACAAGCTTTCTGGACTTTCTGGAGCATTGAACCGTAATAATTAGGTTTTTGTAGATCATCAGCATATGAAACATGAATGGCTCGTTGGGAAAAACAAAGAGAGAACTCAAAAGTACGCAAAGACGTCCTTCCTGGAAATCTATCAGAGTGTACGTTGATGAGACACAGATTTTATTGCAAATGATGGCACCACGAGTTAATATTTTTCTAGTGGAGCTGCAGGCACCACTTCTTAATTAAACTTATTTCCAGCGGATAATCCATCTCCTGTCGGTCTTTTCTAGTCACTAATCATTTATGGGATCAAGTTATTTTAAAATCCCTCTGCGCATCAAGTTCTGCCTACGCAACCGTAACTTAGGTGTCTCAGTCTATAAACACAATACGCAGTGTGGTCTGTCATCTCGGAGCCATGATTGTGAGGTTAACTGCTTGGCAAAAGAATATGACACCCAGGGTGACACAGGGATTACTTGTTCTATATTTAGTCTTTATGTACATGAATATTGGCAGGACAGCTCTGTACATGTGACACACACACACACACACACACAGCGATACAGTGATAATAACACAGATCTCCAGCACAGAACACATTTACAAGATGGGCTCTAGAGCAAACACTGGCTGAGATACATCAGGGAATGTCTGAACTACGACAACTTCCTCATAAAACTGGAATTTTCTTGCAACAGTTATTATTGTCATCAAAAAAAAAAAAAAAAAAAAAAATAGAAAACCAGACAATCAAAAAGAGAGACAAAAAGTATAAAATAATTTAAATTGCTCCTAAAACATGTAGTGAATATGCAGTGAGAGATCTATACAAAGCAGGCAGCTACTGTGTTTCCACCAGGTCAACGTGATTTAGAAACTGCAGGATGAGACAAATATGACAGACAAAAGCAAATGTCATGCAGCAACAAGATGAAAGATGATCTTCTTTGAAGTTCTGCCTCCCCAGTAGCAACATGATGTCGAGACAACAAGCCTGGAAACGAAGCACCTCACACTATGGGCCACCCAGACGTGCCACAATGAAATGTAAACATAAATATACAGGTTGATATCTCTCTCTACAAACAGTTCGGTCACTGCCACAGGCCCATCAGCTGTGTGAGTAGTCAGTCTGTATACACTCCTTAGTAGAATATCACTTAGAGTTAAATAAACTTATTTAATATATATATATATTTATAATAGATTTCTTCTTTGCAGAGTCATTTAGCAGTATTTCCTTGTTTTCACCAGTTTGCTCTGGTATTTCACTGAGTGACCGCTGTGTCCCACCACGTAAACGTCCAGCAGGTAGGTCTTGCCTTGCTCCAGACCCATGATGGTCTCTGTAGTCACAGCTTTCTGCAGGTTCGGGCTGTGGAAGTACTTGCACAGGACCTTTTCTGACTTCCTGCGGGTCTCTGGCCCGGCACACTGATTCTGTTCCCTGCGTCGCTGCTCCTCGCCATAATTGTCGGCCACCTCCTTGCGGTAAATGCAGAATTTGTTGCGGTCCTGTGTTCCCAGCCAGGCCACGGTGACGGAGGAGCAGGTGCGCAGCTTGTCGAAGGCCTTGATGCGTGTGTCCTCCGGAAGCGAAGGGAAGGGCTGCTTGCTGCTGGGTCGTGTGGTGGCGAGCACCTTCAGAGTGGAGGCTCCTTTCCTGCTGCCTCGCAGGCGGATCAGGTACTTGGCTTTTGGCTTTCCCCGCAGCTGGAACTGCCGTACGCCCTCCACGTTCTGGGAGAGCAGCAGCTTGCCATCGCGCCTCACCTGCACCTGCACGGCATCCAGACAAGTGTGGACAAACAGAGTGACCCTCTGGTGGGAAGACACGGGAGCGAAACGCAGAAACTTGCTGCCCTTTCTCTTGATGAAAACATCCGATACTTTGCCGTCCTTCAGCTCCACTGTCTTCTGACGAGCCTCCTCTTTAGTGCGGGCGAAAGTTCCAACGTACGCTGTGCTGGTGTTGGTCGCAGAATTCACAGCAAACACATCAAAGTAGTACTGTGTGTCTGGTTTCAGGTCTGACACAGTAAAAATGTTTTTATTGCCGATGCACACCTTCTGAATGTCTGATACTTTGGGCTTGGCCGTGTACGCCCGTGAGATCTTGTTGCTTGTTAGGCCTCGGTCTTTGCCAAAACCATTGTCAGAGGGAACAAAGCCAAAGTGCACAAAGTCAAACGGGCTAAAGTCTCTGCCGGGCTTTGGAGCCATCATGAAGGCGTCATCGGTGCTCATTTTAGCCTCAGCAGCACACATACTCTTAAAGTTGTGCTCCTTGTTGATCACCACGCAGTACTGGACAGGCTGCCCCATCAGAGAGCCTGTCGGTGTCGGCTTCCAAGCCAGTGTGATGGTGGTGCGGCCCAGTGCGGTCACGTCCACGCGGGGGTCGTAGGGCAGCTCCGGGTAGGGCTGGTCAGATTCTGGAGTCGTGGTGGCGTACACCTTGAAGTTGCTGTCTTTCTCAGTGGACAGCAGCTCCAGCTGATAGAGGCCAGAGGGCGTGCTGGTGGCCACGTAAGACTCCACATCGTTACCCTTGTAGGTGAAGAGCTCCGTCCCCTCATCTACTGTCACCTGCTGTTTCTGCTGGTCCAGAGGTTCGGGCTGCCCTGGAGAAATAAAGCAAACACGCACAACATGAGCCTTTTTGCTTGATACTAGCTCCAAGCTAGTATTAGCCATTTAGCAGTCATGACCTTTAAAACATTTGTCTTTTTTGTCTTTGATGTAAGAAAATTTCCACCCCAAACTAAAGATGTTTAATGTTATGAGGTCATGATGAAGCTCTGCAAGCCACATGGACGATTAGCTGCCTCACATGTTTTCACTCCAAACATCCCCAAAGATCACAGGCCAGCATTCACTCGGCCTTTTCAGTGGAAGCTGGGCTACAAAGAGACTCCTTGTAGCTTTTATGTAGGAGAGAGACAGTCGGAGCTCTTACTCCGGTTTGAGCAAGGAACCATAATATTATGTTTGTCAACCAGAGAGTGTGCTCAGTGGTGTACTAAAAATTTATGCTCAAAGATCTACTCCCATTAGAGACATTTGACAAAAAAAGGTCTGCAAAGACAGGAAGAAGTTCTTCGGCTGGCCTGTTGCTGCACCACTTCTTGTGAAGTCAGACTTCTACCAAGTTTGTCATTTTTCTACCCATTCAGGATAAATTATTTTCTCTTGAGGCAAGGTACAAGTCTTCAACTACCCAATAAATCATTTTGGTATATTTGATCTGACAAGCGCATAGACACACACACAGGTGCTCATGATATTGACATTCAAATATATGCTCACATCACACATCTATGCTCTAAACCGCTGCTTTAGTCATCTGGCAAGATCCCCTGTGCTGAAAGGACACCCTCCAGATGGAGAAAGTTTTAATGTGAGGCAGGAGGGGGAAAAAAGCAAAGTAAAAGAGGAAGGAAGACAGACAGACAGAGTGCAGCAGGATTTACCTTAAGAAGACCAAGGCATCTTAAGTAAAGGGATGTAATGGCTTTGATTCAGTGGGCTGACTGGAGTAGAGCCCTGCTCTGAAATTATAGACGTCAGCTTGGGCCGAGTCAGACCTCATAAGTGGTCAGACTAGACACCACGACTGGGACTTAATTAAAACCCACCAAAACACAAAGTCTAACATCACTATGTAGGTTAATTGTGTGTGGGTGGGTAGTGATATTTCCACGTAACGTCTCATTAACCTATTCCACTGCAGCCTGATGTCAATTATACCTGATCCCTCTCCGCTGGCCTCTTCTGGTAGCTCCTGCAGCGTGAGTTTCCACTCCAGAGGAGCATCACAAGGTGTCACGGTCACAGACAGGGGTGTGTTGTCTTCTTCCACCACAAAGTAGTACCTGTGAAAATAATAGTCCTGATATGAGCACCAGCATTCATCATAATTTGACATTATCCTAAATAATGTGTCAGAGTAAATGCAGGAGCAGACAGAGACTGTAATGCTTAAGCACGTTATTGTACCACTGACCTTGGTCTCTCTCCTTCTGAGCTGACAGACTTTCTCATCTATTATTTAGTTTTTGCATCAACATAATAGATCATGTTACAGAGCAACTTCTGAGGTTTCCTCTCTATTTACAGTAAACGGCCATCCACAAGTTTAATGCTTTCCTCAACGATTGTTATGAGCAGCAAAAGGTGGAATTGGTTTGTTTTTTGCAATCTTGACAGCATGTAGACAGCTTTGATCTCCGGGATTATGTCATTCATACCTTTTGGGCGTGTCCCTGAAAAGGTAGCCACTGATCTCAGCGCCGTCTGGTATGACGGACGAGTCGTGGAACAGCGACTTGTCTCTGATCTGCATCTGAAAGAGCCCTTCATCTCTCGTCGGCAGCTTCTGGGCCACAGATCCCAACCCCAAGAGCACCAGCAGCACCGCGCTCCAACCTTTACACTGTCTCATTCTGAAAGACACGGAGAAATGACTTCAGGTTAATTCAGAGTGGCATGTGCAGTATGTCCTACAAACACAAGCAAAATGTTTCATCGTAGAGTTACATTTATAAATGCTGTAAAGGAATAGGTTTTTTTTTTTACAAGTTATTTTCTTGCTGAAAAGATTGATACCCCTCTCATGTCTTTGCAGTAACTATGAAGCTCCAGCCAGCAGCCAGTTAGCTAGGAAGACCAAGTGGGTAACCTGAGTCTACTCAAAGATATTAGCTAAACATATCACCAGAAAAGAAAATACTTGGTTGTTTTTTTTTACAATTGGACTCAACAAGGCTAGCTGTTATCCCTTGTTTCCAGTGCTTATGGTATGAGAGCTAAGCTGATCAACTCCTGCTTGTAGTTTATAGCATGCAGATATGAGAGCAGTGTCAATTTTCTCAGCTAATTCTCAATAAATTAAAACCCTAAAAGGTCTGATAATACAACAAAACACAACTATTGATACTTTTGGAAGTAGCAACAGATGAACTATGTTGGATTTTTTTTTTGCCAATATCCTTGATGCTGATATTTTCTAACTTTTTATCTGATTGCTGTTACCGATATATGCACGTATTTTGCCATCTAATTGCAGAGACCATCAAGTCTCTCCTCTAGTGGAATTAATAGCTATATTATTATGCCCACAAGCAGAATACAATGCCTTCCAAAATGTACACATTCATTCCGCAAAGTAAGAAAACTACTTCAACTATCGGCTAAATAGGACCATACGTCATATTTATTTTCATGGAACGTTTTCTTTCAACCAAATCTGAAAAATTCATCCTCCTTGAAAGGCTTGAATGATGTGACACTTTAAAAGCCACAGAAACTTTAACATCGCGGACACGCTGTTGCACCGTTGCAAGCAAGACACATAATGTTTTCGCACTGCATGTACACCCTCATACGGGGGACTTGACATCTGCCGTTCAGTCAAGCATTGAGCATTTAGACAAAATCAATGTGTCATTTTACCAGCTTCAGCAGAAAGAGTCTGATGCCAATATTTCATTTTAAAACCTTTATCGGCCGATACCAACGGCGTACCGATATATCGTGTGTCACTAGTTGTAGCTTAATATTTTGTGTACTGACATGAGAGTGGTTGTAATTTTCTCAGCGATCTCTCACCAAAACCAAACACGGCTCTGAGATAGAAAAAAATCATTTAAGAGGTGGTGGTGGGCACATTTTTTGTTTTTTTCCCTTGCGAACATTGCCAGGCTGCCTGCTTTTGTTTGCTGTCTTGTTATGCTAAGCTAAGTTAAACAACTAGTTGAAGCTTGATATTCAGCACACTTTCATGAGAGACATCTCAAGCCTCCTATCGTCTTAGAAATATATTGAATATCAAAATTGACCAAACACTGGCTCCAGGTTGTTTTTTTTGCATTATTTGTGGGTTTCGTGGCCACCATAGGTTTCACACAGAGGGATGAGGCGAGGGGTATTCAGTTGGTTGCAATAGATATATGCCACCACATCCTGCACACTGCTCCTTTATATTGGTGACTCATTTCAATTACAATGTCTACAAAATGTCTATTTTTGTCATGGACGTTGTGAATTTTCCTTTCTCTTCATCATTCTGGCGTCGGCTAAAAACAGTAAACTCGTCCTAATAAGTGACAGCTATTTGGCATCACACGGTTTTGGCACCATGCTTACGTTGTTTTAGCTCGGTTCTGCTTTAATTTCTTTCCACAACATATTGTATTTGTTCCTGAAAAAATGTATAACTATTTTTTCCTTTTAGTTTTATCTTTAATTACCATTAAACATAAAGTCCTGATGACAACACAGTCTCCATCTGTGAGTGAATAAGAGAGTAGGAGACAAAGAGAGTGAATGAGCACCCCAGGTCGCAGAGAGCAACGGGGGATTAGATTTTAACAGGAATGTGTGAAGGAAAAGACATTGCCTGGCGCCCCGGGGAACCACACAGTTTCATAAAACTCTTAATATGAAAATCCACAAATCCATGTCGTTCAACTTTTATTGATGCTAATATAAAAATGTTTGGTGGTGCAGGCCACAGTTAGAGCTGTGGCTCAGGACGAGGTGCAGCTGACTGTGGCTCAGAGCCTCTCACGTATCCCCTGTCTATTGATTTTGCCCCATTGATTGCAGCTGATGGGAATGCCAAATCCCTGGTGATTTAATCAGTGTAATGATGGCAGATTAGCTAGATACTTAACTGCCATTTACTGCAAGCGAGATGGTGTCCTTTTAATGACCCCTCTCCCTCTCCCTTTCTCTGCTCACCCTCCCTTGTCTGTCTCTTCCCCTTGATCACAGTTTTTTCATCAACCAAATAATCTCATTCACACTTGTGCTCACATATTCTTCTCTTTTGGTTCTTCTTTACAATGTCTCCTCTCTAACCTGATCCTTAAACAGAGGCGGATAAGTAAAACCAGAGGGCTCAGGCCCGGCCGGACCTCCACACCACAAATGTGGCTTCATTTCTGTATTACGGTCGTTTAAAAACACAAGAAGCGGGAAAAGGCCCTTGACAGCTCCTGTCAGTGTCTCTGCTGTTGTGTGAGCCCATGCAGCCTCCCGTCGTGCCGCCAGACTTCAGAGAGCAAAAGGAAAGCCGCCTAAGTGGTACTTTGAGGTTTGACTCACACAGAGAGTGGAGATCCTTATCGCCTCAGCTTGTCTCATTCCACTTCAGAAACGTGTCAGTCGGAACAAAGACATGTCTATTAATACTCAAGACAGCGCTGAGGTGGCATGTACAGAGCTGCTCAGAGCTGTCTTTCATACCTACATCCCCAAACACATCGCAGACACAACGAGGGCCCCGTCCCCCCGGCCAGCTCCGTCCACCACACTGATGTCATTACACATAATGCCAGCTCGCACTCATACAGTCAGGGTTTTATCACCACCGTCATTAGCACATTTGAAGTTTGCCTTCAATGCGTTCCTCACATGTGACACTTCTGATTTAAACCCTATGAGCTCTCTACTTTTCCCACACGCACTGAAGCACTCAGTCCCTCACAGCACACTGCATGCTGCAGAGATGACATCTGAATATCACAGCAGTTGTGTCGGGTCACTGCGGTTTCACGAACCAGCACAGAGTCAACATGGTCGCACAGCCCGCGCTGAATCTGCTTCTACATGCAGGCCTGTACCACTCTCATGCCACAGAGTTCCCTTACCAAAATAACACACAAAAAAAGCTGCATCTGGAACAAATGAAGTCACATGTTTAATTAGAACGGGGAAGAATGTATGATCGCAATTTGAGGAAAGGATAATTTTATGGCAAGGTCATGTCGTGTCGACTTTGTTTTGCTGTTGCATTTTATCTGTTTATTCATCTATTTATAGGTTTTTGTTTCACTTTTTGTGGAATTTGCGGAGTATTTTAGGGTGAAAAACATTGTATATGTTCTAATTGGCAGGCTGTGGAATCTAGAAAGCTGTGTAATGGGATTAAAGGACAAATGCAGCAGTTTACAATAGGTGGAAATAGTCATGATCCTCTTTCCCATGGCTGTCTTTGACACATCTACAGTGTCAGTTTTGAGGAGAAAACTGAAGAAAAATGACCCCCACCTCCTTTCCATTCCTGTGTAATCTCAGGAATGGCATCCCATCAGCTGAATTTCTACTCTAACAGCTTTGACCCAGCTCTAATTTGGGGCCATTACAAGAAAATCATGTGCAAAGCCAAAACACAATGTTCACACTTTGTATTTACATCTTCCAGATGCATGCAATCAGCCAATCCACTGCAAAATGAAAATCATTCACGATCCACTGAAGATGAAAGCAGGAAAATATCCATTACATGCAACAACTTTCATCCACCTGATCGACTCTGCGTGCACGTGTGTGTACTTCCAGCGGGAGAACACTGACTATAAGCACACGATTTCCATGTATGGGGGTTTTTCTGGCCACAAGACAGACTACATCCTTGCATCCCCAGGCCTGTCATGCGTTCGCACACGTATGTGCTCGAGCACCAAACTGCCCCTGACCTCCCCTCACTTTGTTTAACCAGCCCCTCTCTCTCTCTCTCTCTCTCTCTCTCTCTCTCTCTCTCTCTCTCTCTCTCTCGCCCTCGCTCCTTCCCTCCAGCTCCTTGTCAAGATGGATAAGCCTCCTGCCTGCTGCCACATGGAGCTCATTAACAGAACGGGAGGGAATAAAAGACAGTTTAATTTCAACACAAATAAAGAGACATTTCGGATTCCACCCAACAAGACGCCTGGCATGGGCTCGCAGGACCTGAAGCCTCTGTGTGTTTTCTTTAGGGGAGTCTGGAGGCAGATTTATGGTGGGTCCTCGGTAGCGAGCTCCATCACCGCTGTCACTTCAGGGCCAACGTGGGGATTGGAGTGAGTGGAGAATATGGAGGGGGGGTAATGGGAGGGGGGCTGGGAGCCAGGGATGGAACCACACAGGACCTGGACCTGTTCTATAGGCAGGCCAAACCAAATCAGGTCTGGTGCTCTTGGACAGTTAAACAGCTCATTAATGAATTGGTAGAGACTGTGGTAAGGGCTCAGGTCCAAGAACGGAGACTTATATCTGTGTGTGTGTGTGTGTGTGTGTGTGTGTGTGTGTGTGTGTGTGTGTGTGTGTGTGTGCGCGCGCGTGTCCAAACCCTCACATTCCTCTGTTCCACTCTGTGTATGAGTCTAAATCATCACTCAGGTTCTGTCTGCTCGCCATCCACAACATCACTCACAGTTTTGATTTTCTGAGCTCTCCACATCATCAGAACCACGAAGGCATGGCACAAAAGCATCATGGAAAGGGGAGCCCAGTTTCCTTCCCCTCTCCTCCTCCCCTCCCCTCCCCTCATTGCTTCTTTATAGTTCATCTCCGGAGCTCGCGTTTAGTATTGCATCCAGGAATGCCTCCGTGAGGAGGTCGCAGGGCCGCGCTCTGCGTAAAAAAACATTCAGATAGCAGTGAGGGTGGGGGGAGTGGCGGTGGTGGCTCTGACTGATGTGCTGGCATTGTGGCTTCGACGGTGATTATAGATTACAAGAGAAAATGCCCCCCCAATGGGAAAGTCATCCACCCACTTGCCCATCATCCGGGGCACACTCGGACGGGGCTGGCCGCGTCGTGGGAAATGAGTCAATCATGATCCGTTGTGTTGTGCTTCTCCAAGCACAACACAGAAAGCCTGTTCAGCAGCTAGTGCGAGCAGGCTCTGCCTCTTCTTGTGTCCATCTGAGGGAGCATAATGAGGGGCTTTGCAAAGCGAGTGTACCCGGAGGGGGAGAGCGGGAGCGCACGGGGTGTGGGATATGATGAATAATGTAACAAGGAAATAAAAACTTGCGCCCTTAATCTTCCACCACTGACTCTGGATGGGTGACAAAAGGCATCGCGGAGGAGACTGTATATACACCGCTGAAGCCTGTCACTTCTCTGGACGCACACGGCTATAGCAACACTGGCGGAATTCTTTCAGCCGGAGAGTTTTCATATGCAAATCACGGTTTAGTTACGGTATGCGACGCAGACCTTCCCATTTTAAGACTTTTTTTTTTGTTCATGATTCATTCTCCTGAGAAAATAGAAGGGAGGCAGTGTGGCTTCACCCTGCTGCTAAATACAGTTATTCAAATCCCCACTCCGGGTATGTCTCCCATTAAACACCGACTGAGAGGCTCTCACATGGACCGGATGAGGAAAACAACTTCCAACTCGAGCTAAACTGCCATTAATCTACCTCCAACCGATTTAATTAAAACAACAGAGACCACGGCAAGTTCAATTTATCCCAATTTTTACTTATATTAAAAAGGTAAATCTTCGTGAAAACGCTCCTTTACAGTCTGTTAGGCTCGTACAGGTGCGTAAAAGCACCCATGGGTGACACAGTCAAACTAATATTTATGAAAATATGTACTCGGTGTATAAAAAAAAACAACACTTTGTGAGTTAAAGTGTGTGTGAAGAGAATAACACACATTGCGCACAGGCAGCTAGAAATACTGCGCGTATTGATAAATCGCCTTTATTGGGTGCTGTGTCACCCCTGGGAGCATGGGAACTGTCGCGAGGCACAAAAGCAGGAGGATTTTCTAAAGTTGCTGAAGAACAGTGATATACAGCCCAAAACAAAATGAGCTGAAATTTTTTATAAAAGCATGCAGTTGTGGCTTGATTGAAACGTGTTTGAAACTTTTAACTTCCCGGAGTTTTAACCGCAAAACCTCTCAGTCCCCTCTCTCTCTCTCTCTCTCTCTGTCTCTCTGTCTCTGGCAGACATTTCAAAGGCACTACTTTACATGGAGAGTCCGGCTCTGAATTTATTTGGAGCTTTTATGCACATTTTTAAATAATAATAAAAGCCTCAGAAAAGTTAAAGACAGCAAAGAAGTTTTTTTTTCTGCTCTCGTAATTTCCTAGAAGCTCCGGACCAGACGCACCGCTACACGCCAGAAGCAAATCATGCGAAAAAAAATTTAAAAAAAAAATAAATCTTTACAGGAGACAAGTCTTACCTCTCGGAATATGAAACGAAGAAGTTGTGTGAAGGATAGTGCCTCTTGTTCCTAAAACCACTGATTTTTTTTTGTTTTGTTTGAAAAAAGTGCCTTTAAACTAAAGCGATTTAAAAGAAGAAAAAAAAACCACGTTGTCCTCTGCAGTGTCCAGTTAGTTCCTTCAGTTTTCACCTCTATTGTTGGTGCCTATCAATCGGATTAGGCGACTGCTCTGGTGCGTGTTTGCAGTTTTCTTGCGGATTTAACTGGTCTCTAGTGGGCAGGAGTGTGTGTGTGTGTGTGTGAGAGTGTGTGTCAGTGGGTATCCCGAGTGCTGGCAGTGCGTCCCTCCCCTGCCGCGCCGCTGCTATTGAAACCTCCACTGGATTGGAGGCAAAACTGGTGCGAACTTCTTCTTCTTCTCCTTCTTCTTTCTTGCGCTCTAGACTCCACAGAACCACCCCACTCCTTCAGCAGCGCGCCACAGAAAAACCAACAGGGACCAGTAAGAGCGATACTCCCAGATTTCACTGGCCCTCAAAGACTTTAAATGTGCCTATTTTTTTGTAGGCACATTTAAACTCCTCACGGCTGTCAAAATAAAAGTAAAATAAGTAAAATAGGAGCAGAGTGTATTCCTGAAAGCAGACAGTCAGATGTCACATAAATCTAACACCTCGTGGTTTCTGGAGAGCGGGGTTCCCCCTCATACTTTTTATTTCCATGCTGTTTACTCTGATGCTCCCCGGAAATTATTAGTTTGGGCAATAGCGCCCTGCCGAAGTCACGCAACCCCTGGGGCTATAGTGTGCAGGCAAGTTTTATCATGGGCCCTGATACCTGGGTGGGTGTGCAAAGCATGATCATGATAGGCTCATCTGCAGAGCAAATTTGGTTGTGGAAAGAAATTTCTCCTGAAGTGGAATGTGGCTCACACAACCGATACTAAGTTTTACTCATCAGCTGTGGACATTCCCACAGAGGCATTAGTGCTGTTGTCTGTTCCCAATTTGAAGCACCAGGGAAACAAATATTTATCCAAGATAAGAGCCATTGACTGAATTGCCCCCAAATTTACGGCTTGATGGGGGTCCGTGTCTGATGAGCAGGCAATCTAGATTTTTGAGGATGCTGCAGTTTCCTGCTGTTTCCTCCCCAGGAGGACCGTCTTTCGTGTTGTGTTGAGGTGCAGATTTTTATGCATGAGCGGCTTTCGGGTTGCATAGAGCTTCCTGCAGGAGCATTTATAACACGTTCATCTAAAGGTTAGACCAGACTCACTTGTTTTGTACTTTATGTTTGCAGAGGCACTAATAGCAAGTTGTGTTCTGAGAATAATAAACATGTGGGGAACATCCACAATTAAAAAACGAGTCATGACATGTTTGCAGGGTAGAACTTGTAAAACAAGAAAAAAATAAAGACATACTGACTCACATTCAGCTCTATTGTTTCTGAATATGGTAAATTTCTCTCTCTCTCAAAAAAAGTATTTCTAAATATATTATTGACCATTCATCACCAGTATAGATCTGTTAGGTTGCAGACTGTTGCTAGTGGGAAGATGGACAACGTGTTGGTACAACAGCGTCATCTAGCGTTTGCTAGAGGAAGACCACAGAGGACAGAGACAGCAGGGAGCACTTTGGGAAATGGAGATTTTTATTCTTTGTTATAAAATTAACAAAAATGACACACGAGGCTCAAATGACTGCAAAGAAAACAGCAGTTTCAATAACATACACTGTCCAGTGTTACAAACAGTTCTTACAAACAGTTCGGTTGCACTCATGAACTTTTTTGTTTTTATTTTTTCTGTAGCCTATAATTAACAGGGACTGCGCTTATATTTGCACACGTAACCTACACACACATGCACGTGTGTGTGTGTGTGTGTGTGTGTGTGTGTGTGTGTGTGTGTGTGTGTGTTATCATGCCTGGGTTTATGATTAGTGCCGCTGTGACTTGCACATCCTTGGGATTAAAATAGATGCCAAATTGAATCTGCTATTAGCCACACCACCAAGCTGTGAAAACGAATCCACTCTGGGGACATGTATATTCACAATGACCCAGACACACACACACACACACACACACACACACACACACACACACACACACACACACACATGTATGCATGCGCTGACCCAGCTACATGCCAGAATCTTGAAAATGTATCCACACCAGGGACAGTTTAGTGCAAAGGGAGGGAGGAGGTGGAAAACGCTCCTGTGATGCTAATCCCTCTGCACCGCTCTGATTCAGAGACTCAAAATATCATTTAAACAGATTTACTGAAACAATTTGCACACAACACACATTTTTGACCTTTTACTCTTTTGGAGGAATTCCACTGCGTCCGCTCATGCTCTGTTGTGACGACGCCCTGTTTGACGCTTACACAGCATATAAACTACAGTTCATACACATTTGGTCACTGAAACTCTGGTGGAGTTAACATCTCATCTGCACATGTTATATTTGAAACTGATTTCCAAGAGACTACAGCCAGGCTAATGCTAACATGCTGATGCACTGTAAATTATGTTCACACTGTTTTATTCTGACATGTGCATTTTGTGTTTATCACTAAACACAAAGTACAGATGAGGGTTTTTTTTATTTTTACTTGTACAGCTTCGTAGGTATGTCATCGCAAAGCTAAGTGTTGGACAAATTTGAATGTTGGCCTGTTGATGTTAGAGGAGAAACTACAGTGGGTCAGCAACGTCAGAATGATTAATCCTCTGAGGACTGTGAATGTCTTTACAAAATTTCATAGCAAGTAGTTGTTGAGATATTTTCAGCCCAGTTTCACAGCAAAGAGAAACTGTGTCAGTGTCACGCTTTCCCTCGCCTATAGGCATGAAAAGTACACGCATGTATGACCAGGTTCACCGAGGGACCATAGGTCCAAGTCAGTAGTAGGTGACAAAGCAATGTGGATTTCTCTTAAGTAAGTTACTCTAATAAGGAAATCGTAATGTTTTGGAAAGACAAAACATGACACTGACACGGTATCCTGTAGTGGGCTGGTGGGTGTATTACACACTTTGGTGTAATACGGAGATATTTTAAGAACAAGTAGGGTGTGACCGTGTGAGAAGCCATTTTTTTCCATCTTTGAAGCCACATGGAGTATCCAGAGAAACTGGAATAATGTTTCTGGAAAGATATGTCATTTTTCAGTACCATGAAATAATCATCATTTACCTTTATCAGTTGGCAGCAGAAATGTTAGATATCTGAAAACCTGGACAAATAAAATTTGTCAAGATTTATACTTTCTTCTGTCACGGGTGGTGGTAGGTGATAAACATGCTTTTTTTTTTAATAATTGGGTTGAACCAACCCTTTATCAAAGTAAGCTTAACCTGGTGAACTTCAGCAATGATTAATGGTTCATTATCAGTGTGAAACCTTGTTGGTATAACTTGTTTGCTTTTGGATATCGAGTCATCCATTGAACCAAAATAGTTTTCCTTCCCAATTGTGTCAATTAAAAGGTCAGCAGTAGGATTCTCCTACATTTAAGGGTAATATATCAGACTGAGGATTTAAAATGAAAACCATGGTCATGATTTCATGCTTTAAGAGAAAGTCTGCAGTATGTTGTGGCTTCAAGATGTTTACAGGTCAGTCCTGAACAACAGACGCACGTTGGGAGTCCTGACACGCTGGTCTCAGTCTGTTTGCTTTGGGGGATGAGTCTGTCACTGACTGCTGCTTCACCTAACTGATCTCCTTACACTTCCCCAGCGGCTCAGGTAATCCATTAATGCAGGGAGGTTGGAAAGTAATATCTTATTGGACTTAAATGCATTCATATGATGCTGAGCAGAGGCTGGATGTTGTAATCTGCATCACTCAACCCCCCCACATCCGTTTAAAGTTGCCTGAGAGGCTTTCAGTCACAGCTGCAGAAAAAGGAGGACTGAGTCTTGCCTTTTAGCACTACTTAATACTGAGTTCATCATTAACTCAACAGAGCTGAGAGCCTTCTCCAGACAAACATCCTCTCTGTAAACACCTCTCCCCATCATGTTTTCCCTCTCATCTCTCCTTGAGGGGTGCAGGGAGGACAAACAACGTGTGAACTCTGACCTGACTAAAGGCGGTAAGACATCTCGCCTTTTTATTTAATAGCTACACTGGACGAAGCATGCGGTTGTGTGCACACTGGGTGATATTAAAGGCATCATCCCTGTGGAGAAGAGCAAGATGGAGTGGGAGGAGAGACAGGAGGTTACAGTTCAAGGGAAAGAATGAAGGGAGGGAGGGATGGTGACGGGAAACTGGGCAGTGCAAGCTTCACCCGGTCGTGTACCCACCTGGCCTTCAGCAGATATCAGCTCAAAACTAAATGAGGAGTTGATAAGGCCTGAAGGGTTCATTACTTGAGGAGGGATTTTGCTGTTTTGTTGAGTTTGTTTGGCTGAAAGATCCATGATGTTGCAGAGATAAACACAGAGGGTATTTAGGTTTTATGAGTGGTTCAGCATTTCTAAATTAGTCTATAGGCCATCCTCTTACTCACTCATTCACTCTCCCTCTCTTCTTCTTCAAAAAGCTCTTTTGGCTCTTGATAGGAGGAAGAAAAAAAGAGGCTAAAAAGCCACAATTGAAACCAGATGAAAGAAGACACGAGTGAAGAGCGCATGTCGTGTCAGCGTCTAACTTCCTCTCATTATCCAATAAGAGGGTAGTAGTTGTCAGCATCCAACTTCATCCTATTACCCAATGAGGGAGCAGCATGTCGGCAGTGCCTGAAATACTCAGGGGACAGGGGAGAAATAAACAAAGAGCAATGTTTTAGTCTCCCAATCACTCACTCACTGAGGCAGATTCAAGCAGGAGTCTGTCTCGGGCCTTTTTAGTGAAACTCTAGAGCGCAGCAGCTCCAGGCATGGTATGCCTATTGTAAACACAGCCGTGAGGAGGAAGAGACAAGTGGAGGAGGCTCTGTTCTCCACACTCTGTCTTCTGTCTACAGATGGAAGAAGGACAAACCAGAAGAGGCATTACGTCATGTGTAACAGATTACACAAGTGATATTCACATGTTTAGCAAGCAGAAAGAGATTTAAATTGATCATCTTTAAGATTTCTGACACCATTTATGGTCATTATTTTGCTGCATTAGCCACTCAGTGTATTTAAATTAACTTTTTATAGTGTAGATTTTGATGTTAGAGGCAAAAACTGGAGAAACTCTCTTTTAACAGGAAGAAAACCTCCAATAGCTGGAAGGAAAAAGTCTCTTTTAACAGGAAGAAAACCTCCGACAGCTTGAAGGAAAAAGTCTCTTTTCATGTCATGTGAACCGTTAAGTCCGTACAGAGCACCGTATTAAACACAGCAGCTTTATGTTTATGTCCATCTGTCTCTGTTGGCTGGTTTTAGCTCCACCGACCTGTACATTTGAATGTGAGGACATTGAGAGCCACTGTGTCCAAACATACTGATTCTGATATGTGGTCACATACTCTATTACAGATATTTTGAAGTAATATCATCATTTTTTTCAAATCACGTCCCCACATCACAATTTAATAAAATTATACAAACAGTACAAAAAAATTCGAGAATTAAGGGATAACATTCCTGGACCCACTTTTTCTATAATGTAGCCGGATTGCAATTTATCAACCCACATTATAATCCATCACTCTGTCTAACATCTATCATGTAAATTCAGTTAAATATGTTCCCTTCAGATGTAACATTATTTGTTTTCCATTATTGCATGTATAATAGAAGTTAGAGGAATATAAAGAAAATAACTTCTATCTGTCACTACACAAAGTGTATGTCATTTATTGTTTTACAGCTAAACTCCAACACATAACATTGCCATAGTAACACAGCGATGCTAAGGGGCCGTTAACAACTGTCACTGTCAGCGTGAACAACACAAAACAACATAGTAAAAAGCACATAACACAACTAGTTGTTTTGAACCACAGATAATGGTGAATTATGTCCATACAATCCAGTGCAGTATTATAATTCTCATTTTCTCAGTTTATTTTTGCAGTAATGACATCACATGACACATGACACTGCTAAATCTAAAGTTGTAAATTATGTTGCTTTTAAATGTTTCCATTCACTAAGGACCAGACTAATCCTCATAATAACAAGGCTCATCCTGTGCATAATATTTTTTTTTTTAAATTACACAGTAAACAATATAATTTAGACCTGCTTCCATTTCAGGTTTTTTTTCTATAAAAACAATGTCCTCATAACTAGGGCCTTATTTTACACACACAAAAAAGTCTGAGGTAATTCACCAAACTACAACTTTTATGCACATGTAGAGTATGTAAAAGCATAACTCTGGCATGAAATACTTACCAGTGCACCTATATGCACATATTAAGTTGTTGCACTATTTACATATAAATGCATGTGCAAATATTAGGAATTGGTTGCAGGTTTTTCATTTCAACTTTGATTTTCTCAGATAATCTGGCAAACAAATAGACAGCCCTTTTGTGGCATTGCTGCGTAGATCCTGTGTTTCTCATTTCTCCACCAAGGGTTCAAAGACATAGGATTTACTGTCATATTTTGTGGTGCAGCAAAAACAGAAAGCAAACTGGAAACTTACATCACATGTAACTCATGCGTTGCACGAGTGCATACATTCGTAGTATAACAAAAGTACTATAATTCAGAGCCGAATCATCAACTTGCCCCCATAAACACATCAATATGTGGAGCAAATAACTATGATGATGCCAAAAAAAAAAAAAGGTCCGTTAATGCACACAGCACGGTGTCATACAGATTTAGAGTTTATATCGTGCGGGGAGAGAATGTAGCAGCCATCGCAGAGACCTAAGAGAGCCCAGCGAGGTGCTCAGACTTTATTAGATTTGTTCTGTGGTTGTCAGGAGGGACTTTCTCCAAAAATCCTGAACCTCCTGACTCTGTTGAGGAGGATTTTCAGTCGGTCCCAGAAGAGACTTCACAGGAAAAGACCATAAAATCCTTTCAGGGAACATTCCTGCAACAATATCACAGTCTGCTGGAGCAAGCCAAGTTTATAGCTCTGACATGAATTGCTAGAGATGAACGAATTTACCCAACACACACACACATTCACGTTTACAGCCCTGGGGGGAAATTTATGGACATGAAAAATCCAGATTACTGGAGTAAAAAACATATAAATTAAATTGGTTATAAAAAGATGTTTCATTGACTTGAAAGTGTGGCACATTTGGAGCTGAAGTGGGATTAGTGAGGTTTGGGAAATCTAGTCCTTCACTCCCAAGTGTCACGTCTGTTCAGGCAATATGTGACTCTCACGTGTGAAGCATTAGGAATGGAAACACTGAACCCTGCTGGACAGAGATACACACTGCAGCTATTTCTGCACGATAAAAAGTGTTTCATGTATAGATTTTATTTTAAGAAATTTAAATGAATCCACAAACCAAAACAGTGTGTAACCACCAACATACAGCCCCATATAAAGGACATGTCCCAGGAGATATCCAGTAATGGAATTTAGATGAATATACTGTATACATACGCCCTCGTGGTTTAACAAAAACAGTCAAAGCTGTGTATATCTGATCCGTTTACATTCATCTTTTTTCCTCCTCCTATTTGATGCTACATGAAGGACTTTGTCCAAAAGATGCTTAATTCTAACCAGATTGATCTGGAACTTGAGCTTTTTAAAACAATGTTTGTAATAAATAATCATTTAAGGACTGAAGAGAATAAAAACTTTGTTTCCCACATCATTCACTTCACAGTATTCACTGATCCTCTCATCTCAATCCACACCATTGCAGTGTCCACTTTCAGCATGTAGTTGTCTGGATTCTTGTCTGTCTTAAAATGATTGCTAATGTTCATCCAAAGCAACTTTAACAGTCTGCACCAGACAAATCAAGGGCTCATAATCTAAAGATGGAGATTTTTTTTTTTTACTGTGAATTTTTTTTTTCTTTTCACTGGGCAGCATCAAAAAGAGGGAAAAAATTGTGCTAAAAATACTTTGTAGCATTAACACTTATAGGAGCTCTCCTTTTTACAGCTAGTGTTGTTAAAAAAGGATTACAGTGACCAAATATTCTTTATAGGCACATTGTTTTAAAACACACTTAACCTTTCTTACTTGCAATGGATGCAGCTTGGTTTAAAAGGCTTTATTGTGTTTGAGAGGTTTATTCTTGTTTTATAATCTTTCAAATCAAAGTTGCAATGTGGCGTTGAGCCAGAGCTGGCTGTGATCACCATTAACTACCTGCCGGTTCAACATATGGCCGAAATCACACCAGATCAAAAGTAAAAACCAGTGTTATGAGAGATGGATCTGCTGTTTGTGTCTGCACAATAGCCAAACCTCAAAACCACATAATTTGCCCACCACGTGATGGCTGCTAGTTTTCACTGACTTTATCGAGGCATCTCATCCAGACCTGCTCAGGACACCATCTGTCCCAGCTGCTCTCCTCCATTCACCTTCCCAACCTCCTCTGAGCTCTCAGTGAATAAACTGTCAAACTGAGACGCAGACGAGTCAACAAAGCCAGAGGAGGGTCGTCGGGGGAAGGGGCTGTTTAGTGGTATATATCAGATAAAGCCTGTTACTTTTATGTACTCTTTCATTACTGTCACCTGCACTGAGGATATTCATGGGTGTGCAGGTGCTTTGGAAATTTTAGACATCTTAAAAAATATATCAAATTCAAGAGAGCTCGTTAGTCTCCAAGTGAATCTTGTGTTCTTAAAGGGACGACTGCTGCCTCAGAGCATATTAATGTATCAATGTGCACGTGATCATATATTAGATGTGCTGGAGCTAAAACTTACTGTGAAGCCTTTTTACATGACATTACATCTTTAATAATGAAAGATTAAATACCTTCTGATTTAAAGTGCAGGTGCCACTTTCACCACTGAGGGGCAGTAATGTGCAAGACTTTCTGTTCCACAGCAGCTCAAATAAGGAAGACACTGTTGTGTTGTCCCCTGGGTGTAAAAGAGGTGGAGTGGAGGGCTCCACAGAAGTCTGTGTTCACACACTCAGGTGGAGCTCCTCAGGGTCTCAAGGGCTAAAATTTGTTGTTGGCCCCTTACTGATTAATCCATGATCAGAATTCCCATTTTGCTGTGATAAAAAACTATACATATTTGTGACTGTTGTTTAGCTAAACAAAAAACCCAATTTAAATTTGTTAACATTTCCACCATTTTCTTATATTTCATACATTGAACAATTGATTAAAGAAAATACTGTCAGATGTATTTAAAATGATGGAATGAAATTAGGTTTTCTGTCCACTAATTACAAAAAAAAAAGATATACTATAGATATAATATTACATATGATATAAAATAAAAGGAACTGGATTTGACACGTCTTTTTGAAATTAAAATTTCTTATAAATTTAACTCAAATATTGTTGTTCATTTGAATCCATTTTAAAAGCATCTGATGTGCAGGCTAAACTAAAAGAATTACACAATCATATAAACAGTTATGTAATTTAATCAGGTATTTTACAGAATAGAAGTGACCATCTTGTTTTCAGTGACCTCCACCACACCTGCTGGCTCTCCACCAGGCATCTGGAGGCCGGAGACACCTGTCGTCCATGACCTCTGACCCCCAGCTGCAGCTCTGCTTCGGGGACACTTGAGATGCTCTTTTACAATGTATGCTGGACATGCAGACACGCACACAAACAGCCACATACACACACACACACACACACACACACACACACACACACACACACACACACACACACACACACACACACACACAGATACACACGCCTAATTGCATTACCTGCAATAATGCAATACAGTGACTACCAGGTGCTTTCATAGATTTAATCAGAAAACACACTGCCTCTGTGTGTGTCCTCTTTGTTTCTCCTTTAAACAGAATTACCGTCATCCCCATATGTCTGAGCTCCCTGTTGAGACCTGACATTACTCGCCCCATTCATGTATTTGTGTGCAAATAAACGGACGATAGGAAGCAGAAGGCTGCAGGCTGTTATCTGTCCATGTGAATGTTTGCTGTTACAACAGATCTCTGGCTTCTGTGCAACAAACCAAGGGAAATGTACTCTGACGTTAAGATAAAACACACACACACACACACACACACACACACACACACACACACACACACACACACACACACGAGCGAAAGCCAAGAGAGCGCACACAGATGTACAGATGTGAATCACTGGAGAGCACTCATGGGAATATTGGGAATAGGATTAGAGACGAGAGTCGAGAGAGCGCTAAGACAAAGGAAAGTGGATGAAGCTGATCAAACATGATGAAACCGGAGCGGGATTGATCTTTTGAGTTCGCTGCATCGCTGTTAGCTGGTACACCCGAGCCCAGTCTGATGAATCAGGATCTCATCCTGCTTTGTAAAGCATGACAGATGTGCCTGCTAAGTCTTAGTCCTCCAGCCTCCGAGAAACCAGCCACCTCGTCAGTCTCACAAGCCTCCTGAAACGGGCCGTAAAATGCAAATATGTGCCACTCCTAATACCAACCTCCTGCTCGTTCAATCTCAGAGAATATTACTATTCATACATAGGGAGGTTTTTTTTAATTAATTCTGAAGAAATAGTGGCTCGGGGTGATCGTTGGGGTTGAGATGATCTTATCTACGCTCACACACAAACACAAGTTTGTGATCTGACGTGGATGTAACATCATTACCGACACCTCTGACCCTGTGTCAGTGTTTCTGCGTGTGTGTGTGTCAGTGTTTCTGTGTGTGTGTGTCAGTGTTTCTGCGTGTGTGTGTGTCAGTGTTTCTGTGTGTGTGTGTGTCAGTGTTTCTGCGTGTGTGTGTGTCAGTGTGTGTGCGTGTGTGTGTCATTGTTTCTGCGTGTGTGTGTGTGTGTGTGTGTGTGTGTGTGTGTGTGTGTGTGTGTGTGTGTGTGTGTCAGTGTTTCTGCGTGTGTGTGTGTGTGTGTGTGTGTGTGTGTGTGTGTGTGTGTGTCAGTGAGAGGCTGTTTGCAGAAGCTTTATCAGTCAGCAAACACAAAGAGCTATTCAGTGCCCAGAGAGACACACCATAGGGACATTTTGCTGCAACAAAGACACCTCCGTCCTGGAGGCCATGCTGGGTGCATTAAAAATGAAATCTACAACGCAAAATTAAAACCACAGGTAGAACAAGACTCTGAGTACATAAGTCTTGATAAATAGGGGAAAAAGGGGACAAGTTAAAGGGCCAGTGCACCAAAATTCTAAAAGAAAATTATTGATTGATCCAGCCATGCAGGGATGTGATTGCTGTTTGGAGATATCAGCTGACAAATCACACTTAATAACTCATTACTTTACACAATCAGCGCAACCCATTAGCTTGGATAATTCACCAACCTCTCTGTCTAAGGTTGTACCAGTGGAGTAGTACCAGTGAAAACTGCTCACTGCAAGGTCTTTTGATTAGCAAGATAATTGGAAGTACTTGTCCTGGAAAGAGATGTAGCTGTTTAATTTTCTATTATTGAAGTGTAATACTGTGATTAATTAACAAATCTCAGAGACAGATATCTCAAAACTTTGTTAAATTAAACCAAAACTATAGATTCCACTCAAGCTAAATGAGGATTTTGAATCTCAAGGTTCCCACTGAGAAAGTAGGTCGATGGCACCTCTGCCATCAGCAACTCCAATTGGTACACAGGTGGCACACTTCCTGTGTGCTGAGACGGGATTATAAGAACATACACACCCCATCAATCCCAGAATAGAGTCGTCTCTGCTGATGGATAGGTCTGTCAGACGGGAAGAGCTGATCAATGCCATCAGCACAGCCCTTGAAAACATACAGAGCAAGCCCAGAGTCAAACAGACTAATCAAGCACACAAAAGGAAATGCAGATTACCTGTTGCTATGACGACTGCAGCTGCAGCATGACAGCCATCCACTCTGACGGAGAGACCTAAATAGACCTAGCTTTACAAACATGGTGAAATCTGATATTGTTTGGCAGGCCAGGTGCTTCCTAATAACCAACGACGTGACCAGTAAACTGGTTCAAATCAGTGTAGCTGCTTAATATCAGTTACTCAACTTCATATGATGCATCCTCATGATCAGATGGTAATATTTCTGTTCTAATGCTTATATTTGTTCCCCATGTATACTGCATACTCAGGTGTAGTTAAATTCTGGTAAATATAAAAGTGGATACAGATATGCAGAACTATATAGTTATTTGATGTGTCAAAGTCTGTATGTGGCAGAGCAGCTGGGAGTCAGCGAATGGACCCCCCCCACAGAGCCCCTCCTCCTCACCCCTGGCTCCACCCCACCCACCCTGGCTGACCCCCTCCCCCAGCCCATCATCATCAGACACCAGCAGCTGGCAGCCTGCCCCATTTTACTCCCTCTAGCACTTACCGGGCCTGGCTAATCACTGGTGCTCAGCACCAACCATGGCCATCACACCTGCCCCCTCACTGGTGGGACTGTCCCATCTGGGACCTTATGATAGGGAATTTATTTCCAGGGGGGTGTCTTCTTACTGCCCAAAACAGCTCAAGGTGCAGTGAGAAGAAAAACAAGACATCAGTGATTGGAGGCTGACGTTTAAGTGTTCAGACTGTGGGATTGTAAAGTTCCCATTGCTAAAACTTTTGTACATTCAGGAAATGCTTTGCTGCAGCACTGAATAACAACACAACAATGCTAATGATAATGCATGTGATCCCAAACCTTCCTGTGTACACACTTGGCAGACTTACAGCAGCCATAACAATAAACTTTATGGCATTTTGTCGAAAAATATTCCCACACTTTTAGGTGAGGTTATGAAATTGTGATTGCTTTTGTAATCAAGTGCTTTTGATTTTATAAGAAACATTGTATAGGTGACAATGCAGGGCGGAAGGCTGCGTTGAGTTTGTGCTGAGATAAGCTGTGATCATTAGCAGGGACCAGATGGTGGGTTGATCATGCACATTGCTTTGCAACTCCTGTATCTGTCCTCCTCATTAGAAACCACATTCACAGAGAGATACTGCAGTGATTTATTCAGCCTCAATCTGGAAAAAAAAAAAATGATCCTCTGGTGTCGTAAAACAAATGAGCTGCTGTGTTCACACAGAAAAGGCTCTGGACTAAGACTGGAAAACTGGGCCTTGCTGTCAAAACAAGAAAGTGAAGTGTTACTCATTTGCATCTCGCCAATTCCCAGCTGATATTAGTTTTGTATTTTAAAGTAACTAAAAGGAATCTGCTGAGGGGAGAGTGAGCCTGGAACTCTCTGTTCTTTTTCTCTTTTAGTCCTAAAACGCAGTCAGTCAGATGGTGACATACTCAGGATTCACAAACACACACACTCACTCTTTCATGTACAAAAAAAAACCACTATTTGCCAACACAGTGCTGCTGCTGCTGCTGCTGCTACAGCTGCTGCTGGCCATTTAGGAGGCAGATCTTACGGTAGGCTTGCCTGTCAGCTTTGCGCTCAGAACAGGCGATAGAGATTCATCTCCCCTGACACGCGCTGACATAGAAAACTATATTTAGCTTTTGGCGTCCGTGCGTAAAGTGACGCATGGCGCAGACGCACGCACAATGATTGTGGGCTGAATACTGATGGGCACGAGTCGAAGGGAAACTGTACCAAATGTAGTCTGGTGATGTTTGAGCTTTTGTCAAGGTACTTTTGAGGAGACAGAGGGAACAGAGGGGCGTAAGTGGCATGAGCATCCTCATACGTCACGGCAGCTTAAATTCACTACGAGTTTAGTGATGTAGATATTGTCTGAGGATGAATGAAACATTTAATTAAAGATATGTCTGTGGGATTCGGTTTATGGATGAGTCACGTCACTTAATTCGAATTAAATATTTTACATAAACTATATGGGCATTATCATATAAGTATGGCGATGCCTATTGATGCTGCAATAGGCCAGACGTCGACACATGATGCTCCAGACTCGATACAAACTCCTGTCGCTGTAATTAGGCCCTCGGTGTAACTCACCCCACAGTAGGCTGCTCTCCGGGCTCTGCTGAGGGTGTAGGCCTACTGCACTTTATGAATAATGAAGAGGTGACGTAAACAATGCGGTCCTCTTTGCAGCTCGGGCTCCGGGCTCGCGAGGCGGGCGCAACAGAGGCGTGATGCGGTCGTGACGTAGGTTCAGTCGGGGATCTTTAATCCTCTGCCGCAGCAGCACAGCCGGTAACCGGAGGAGGGGGTAGCACGGTCGGATAGGAATGGACCGCACAGGCTAGGCTAGCGTACAAGGCCCAAATAGCTCGGTCTTTAGGTAGACGAGAATATCACCGAGTAAAAACAAGAGACTGCGACTGGAGCGAGCCGACTATTTGCATAGGCCAGACCCCCTCCTCTCTGTGCTTTAGCCTGCAGCCTCCTCTCAGACATTTGCCTGTTCAATAGACCTCATTTAGAATATCTTTAAAACGCATATTTGTTTCATTTAAACCCTGAATTTGGTGGTTTTAGTCGGCTCACGGATACGACGCCTCGTCCTGCCGGTTTCCTGCGGCCAGTCGGCTCCCCGGTTCGCCCTTCAGCAGCGCCGCCGCGTCCCCGCTGTTCCTGTCAGCTGCTGCGCATCAGCAAAACATGCAGGATGAGCCTGTGGGGGTGACAACCACGCAGTTCCCCCCGTTGACCGAGGAAAAGGACCGCAGCGGCAGCACTGTCAGCAAATCCGGAAAACAGCCGAACCAAGCCGACGACGGCCAGCTGAGCCCGTTCACGGCGGATTATCACCGACTGAAGCAGAAGCCAGCGTTCCCCGATTTCGACCGAGATCCTTTCTGCCCGCCGCAGTCTGTCTGTGACCTTCAGCACAGCCGAAAAATACATCAGCAGTTAAGTCAGCACACCGAGTTTAGCCCCCCAGAGTCGCCCCCACCCCAGGGACATTTCAGTCACCTGCCGCAGAGGCAGCCCTTCACCAAAGCCGACCCCAGCGCCTCTCCAGTGGAAGAGGCTGAAGCCGATGCTGCGTCGCCATCGCCCACTTCCGTAAATCTAAACAAGATCCAAATGGACTCCCCTATCGCCCACCATATAAATAACGGCAATGGCAGCAGCAGCACCGGCAACATGTTGTCCGGAGGTCTCGGCGCCGCGTTCCCGAACCTCCCCACCCAGGAGATGCAGAGTGCCAGCGGGGGCTCGTCATCACCTTCCCTCCCGGGGTTCGGCACCCCTTGGTCCGTCCAGACCAGCTCGTCGCCCCCGCCCCCGCCCAACTCCATCAACCCCATCCACGCGAACGCCATTAACCAGATGCCCAACACGGACTCTGACAACAGCTTCTACCCGGGCATCCCCTCCTCCATCAACCCAGCCTTCTTCCAGGGTTTTTCACCGGTGTCCGCTAATCCGTGCGCCGGGATTAATGTGCAGGGCTTCAGCGGCCCTTTCTCGCCCCAGATAAACGTCCCGCATCAGCCGCAGAGTCGCAGGTCCCCGGTCAGTCCTCAGATGCACCCCCAGCAGGGCGCCTTCCTGCAGCAGAGGAACAACTACAACCAACACCAGGTGAGCCAGCAGGACATGAGTCACGTGAAGGTAACACGGATTGGTAGGCAGCTCTCCCATCGTGTTCATATCTTCATCTTTAGTGAGCAAAAATAGACGTTGCTTTTGAAACAGCATAGAGTCGTTATAATTACATGTAAAGGCCAACACTGGGATGTCCTTAGGTGCTCCTTGTGGCACTGCAGAGACAGCCTCAACAGGTGTGTGTGTGTGTGTGTGTGTGTGTGTATATAAATATAAAAATATATATATATATATATATATATATATATATATATATATATAATCTACAGCCATGGTGTGTCTCGGATAAACAGTTTTGTGGGGAAAAAAAAAACTGCATAATGCATTATGCAAGGACTCAAGTCACTACTCTTGAGGCAAAAGGGAGGGAGGGGTGAACGAGGGAGCATCTCTGAATCTAGCTGTTGTTCTGTCCTGGAAGCTGGCAGTGGGATGTGGTCACATGCCACCGGACCATCCCTGTCCTGTGGTTTGCTCAGTGGGAATGAAAAGCCTGTTTTTTTGATGGTATCCTAAATGTGGTTGTGGTGAAATGAAAACTTCCAGTGTGTCTCGGTGGTGTGATGGCAGACAGCAAAGGACCCCCGAGGACAGACAGCGACAGCAGAGGCAGGCAGTTATGCAGCAGTGGAAGGCTTGTGTGTGTGTTCGTGGCCTTCGGCTTCAGGTTTCTCATGTGATTTGCAGAGAGTGTGTTTGTGTGTGTGTGTGTGTGTGTGTGTGTGTGTGTGTGTGTGTGTGTGTGTGTGTGTGTGTGCTCGGAAGCATGTGCGTGATTGGGTGGGCCGATGGTGCATCCGCAGGGTTGCTGTTTCAGTGACCTTTAACCCCTGAGTTTGATTATAAGTCCCATGTAAATATATAAAACATAAAGGTAATCTCACCAACCAAAGGATCAACACATTAAAGGAGAAAAAAAATAAGAAAAAACAGCATTGACAACAAAAAATACCTGTTTTTCTTCCTGTTTTGTTGTTTGTTAAAATGCTTTTTTTTTTTTTCTATAGATCTAATGTACCAGAGACAGTTTTACAGTTTTGACATTCTTTTCCATCAGGGCTACAAACCGATCCCTCCTGCATTTCTATTTTCTCTAAAAGCACTTGCGTCCTTCTTTTTTTTTTTTTGAGATTATAAAAACTACTCTTCAAGTGCAGTACTGTCTGGTATAAGAGAAAAGGATTTGAGACGGCACAAGAAACGGTCTGATTTCCCCGTGAGATTAAGCCCAATGTGATTCAGTGTATGATGCTTAAGAGGCGACACAAGGTCCAGGTGGAGAGAGAGTGTGTGTATTAGTTACAGTGGTGGTGTTGCAGCGCACGGGATACTTAGTATTAGTCTTAAAGCCCTAAATCTTCTTATCTACCCACCCGTTACAGGAGCAGATCAAGCTTGGCTGTGGCCGACAGGGAGAAAAGAAAGGCTAGAAATACAGGGGAGCATCAAATGGAATATGTTTGTACAAGAGAAATGTACTAAAATGTGCTCTGTCTGACCCCCGATGTGTTTTTTTTTCCCTTTAATGTGTGTGCAGCCCATGGTGAAGCCGTCTCCGTGGGGCAGTCACCAGGGGAACGGCTGGGGGTCTGGTGGGATGTCCTGGGGCCGGGACCACCGCAGAGGGACCGGCATGGGCGTGCCGGGCTCGGTCAGTCACGTCTCGCCCATGAAGAAGCCCTTCTCGAGCAACATCATCGCCCCACCCAAGTTCCCACGCTCCGGAGGATCACTGGGGCCCAAATCCTGGATCGAGGAGAACATGTTCCGCACAGACAGCAACAGCAACACCCTGCTGCCTCTGCAGGTACGTGTCCTGGGTGGTTGTTGGATTTGGCTGATGTAGGTGATATTGTAGGATTATTGTGTGTGTGTGTGTGTGTGTGTGTGTGTGTGTGTGTGTGTGTGTGTGTGTGGATAACAGGAGGGATTTATTTTACAGTGTGAGAATCAGTGACTTCAAAGGTGGGAAAGAACTGGTGACAGACTCATACTCAGTTAGACAAAGGGGCCGATGAAAGTCTGTGTGCAAAAGAAACTAAAAGGGAACGAGAATCCTTTTTATCGACGGAGAAACTTAAAGTGAAGGAGTCTTTAAATGTACCAGTGTGTGGATATAAATGAGCACAATGGAGCCAGCAGCCAGCTTTGCATTTCAGCCTGATGGGGAGAGTTGGAGCTCTGCAGGTTTCACCAAAGGTGTAACAGAGTCGGGGCTCAGCTGCACTCATGTTCAGGAAACTAGCATCACGTACTGTAGGTGAGATCTATTTCAGGTACCGAGGCTGTGATAGCTCATTGTGTGCACGTTTAAATGAACCACAGTTTTAGAAAATTGTCGGAGGTGGCCATTTGAATGCTGCATTGTATTCTGACTGATGGGACTGTGATTTCTGCCTCTGCTCTGCTCTGTTCGTGCAGCAGGAGGGTCTTTGGTCACATTTTCATCTGATCTCTCTGATTTTATGCTAACATCAAATTTTCCACTTGTTTTCTGAGACAAGTGAATAATTATCTGTTTTCAGGCCAGATTTTCTTCCTTGATTTAAATTACATCTGATGTATAGCCCCTGGTGACATCGACTGGTTTATTTGCCGATTTTATATTTACTCCATGTATTGAATGTTCCTTACATCTTCGGAATCACTGCTTCATCATATATAAGTAACTTGCTGTTTGGAAATGCACATTCAAACAACATTACATGTATTTCATTTTAAAAAGTTACACTCAATACACCACACCTGCAAACATTGTATAGCATAGATGCTTACAAAGAACTGTATTTTGCTTGTTTTGTATTAATCTGACTGGATTATTATTATTCATATTATGATATACTGATATAGCGACTGGACGATTTAATTGGTCTATCACAGATCAGTGTTTATTTGGGATGATATGCAACAATATGATTTTTCTTTTTTCAAGACATAATTCAGGAAAAGATGTTTGGGGTAAATTCACCGTTTCATTGCATACAGTATATATACTTTTTTTTTTTTTACTCTCTACTATTGGTATCGGTATCGTCACCAAAAATCCAGTATCAGTCGGACTCTATTAAATTCTAATTGCATCTACAGATTCAGGCCTTATATCATTATATCAGTAACTTACTGTTTTGACATGAACATTTAATGCACACAAAACTGCATGTATTCATTTATGTATTTTTATAAGTAACACTCAATATGCATCATTTGCCAACCATGTAAAACGTATAGATACAAATACAACAGTATTTTACTTGTATTTCACTGGATTCTAGACTCACATTTCTAAGACAGCATTGTTCCCTGAAACTCCACACATATTGTCAAGAGCTTAAAAATGCATCATTTCCAATATTATCTTCAGAGCTCAATGTTGATAGTTTCATTTTCCTCTAAAAGCATCCAGACACAGGCTGAATGTAAGTGGCTCGTATAAGGAAAACTGCATTAATTGGCTATTACTGCACTGAAAAGTACATTTCTTGATTAAAAGGCACCATAATAAAGTAGTTTATAGTTCAGCGTGTCTCTTAAGGACCTCTACACATAATTAATACTCCATCAAATTGCAAACTCGGGTTATAAATGACTGCATGTGCTTCTTATATTAAATACATAAATCAAATCTAAGCACAATGACACTGTGAATGTGACTCATTCAAACTAAACCAATGATATCACCTAAATGATGGTGTCACCAAATGGTATGACTTGCTATGAGCTCAAATTATTGGTGGTATCAGTGCCAAGAAGTACAACGCTTTCTATTCCAGGAAACAGGCCTGACTCCGAGGATTGTTCATTTCCATAAACAGTGTCAGACCAGGAATTTTTCAGATTCCAAGTCTTTTCCTTCCTTCCTTCCTTTCTGTTTAATGTTGGGCAGTCAGTGACAGACTGTATCTCTGCTGTGTCATGGTTTTAACATCACACAGAGAGTCAGTACATCTGGTGTCAGGCTGCTCACTTGATATTTCTTAAAAATGGGCCGCGGTTTCCTGCTGTTAATGCGTGCTATCGTCCTAAAACACAATGTTGTCAAAGTGAAAAAGAACATCCACCCAACGTCATAATTCTCGTTGCTCTTCCTCATCCATTAAGTCAGACAAGTAAAGTCCTTTCGTGAGCACAAATCCTTTGTGAAAAGTTAGATCTTGGTTTAAAGGATCAGTTCAATCAAATGACGTCAAAGGGCATATCAAAACATATGTAGGTTTATGCATCATATGCTGGTATCCCATCACAATGGTGGTGAATTGATGTTTATACGGAATAAACTGCCCCTGTTTACGTTGTGTAAAAAGAGGTTGCTGCTGTGCACCACAGATGAGATTCCATTTAGTCCGACTTTATCGCCAAAGATGGAATAATTCCACCAAAAATAATCTGCATGGTTAGATTGTATGAGAGGTGAATGAGAAAATATACAGGATGCCAAAAGTACCAATTGTAGACATACTACATGCAACAGCATATCCTTTTTAAAGGTAGCTTCTAACAGTAAAAAAAAAAATAGTGTGCGATTCCTAATAGGTTAAATCTGTTTGTGATTTTAGTTAACGCGCCCTTTAAAGATGACAATTCTTTAACAAAGTGAAGCCAGTCTGTGTCAGGCAGCCTGTTTGTTAATAAATCATTCTGCCATCAAGATATTTGTTATACTACTTTCAAGTTAAAAGCTCTCCATCATCAGAGCATTTCAGCTTTATCTTCACTCTCCATTTTCTGAATTATGTTCGGTTTCATTCAAAATAAACATGAAAACAACACAGAGGCGACATCTGACCAGTCACTATGAAAGCATAAGCAGTTGGCCTTTGACCTGCCATTATGTTGGGTGTGGTAACGTAGCTCGGTGGTATGCTAGTCACCATATATTATCATACGAGTGTGTAATAGAAGGTCATTAAAGAGGAACTATCTCAGTGACCTGCTGATGACCTCATTACTTTACATGTCAGCTCTGCAGCTAAATGCCCCTCCTGGGTTTCTATTCTCTCTCCGTCTGCCTCTAGGCACCGGGCCAAAGATCCCAGGGAAGCCGATGTAAAGGCCGCCCACAAACTTACCTTCAGCCTCCTGGAGCGAATAAATACGGAAAGAATGTTAATCCAAGCGTGAGGCGCTCGCACCCTTAAATCGCTTACATGTTAAGACAAATATGCGTGCTTCAGAGGCTTTATTGTTCATAAGCCAAAATCCCGGAAGTGTGTTAGAAACGTGAGGATGAAGACGTGCTCTGTGACGTGTGTTTGTTTGGTTCCACTCTGGATGACAGAAAACCTCACATCTGTGTTTTTGCAGGACCGATCCAGAATGTACGACAGTCTGAACATGCACTCCCTAGAGAGCTCCCTGATCGACATCATGCGAGCCGAGCAGGATCCGATGAAAGGTAAGATGGCCTTTCCCTTTCGGTCTCCGTTTGCGGGGTCAGAGGGAGGGTGATCGTGTTCGGGGAGGTGACCCGACAGCGTGCAGAGTGACTCGGTGCAGGCGACTGACAGACCCACTGCTCCCAGGGCTGTGTTGTTTTTCCACACACCAGCTTATTTTCTCCCCGCTGAGAGCTTAATACTTGTTCCACCAGCTGCACATTTGCTGTACGTGACCTTCCAGCTCTGATCCTGTTGCTACTTAACCTGAGCAGCACACCGATCTGAGTAAGACGTGGAGGACAAGGAGGAGAGAAGCCGGGGTGTTTATCTTTGCTGTGAATAGCTTAACAGATGTTTTCTGACAGATCAGGCCTGCGTGCATCACACATTATTGAACTTAAAGATATATAAATGATCCTGGTTTTCTTTTGAAAATATTCCTGTCGGCTCGGCAGCAGCCAGCAGACACTGTGCTGTAGCGTGACACTGTCCGGGCCTCCTGTGCTCAGCTGCTGGACATCAGAGGAGCAGTGTCAAATAACTGCACCGTTTTTACCCTCCTTTCCTACTGACGGCTGCTCGGAGCTCATTTACAGCCTCGCGAGTCAGATACACTCTCACTTTCAAATATCACAGAGAGAACATCACCGGTAACGACCAGACCGTGCACTCGCTTTGGTATTGGTTTGGATATATGTACAAGCATCAGGCTGCAAAGTACTCAAAGCAGGTTTGCTAAAATTATGGCTCCACCTGTGCCCTCCTTCCTTGGGCGAGTTTCTTGTTATTTCCCCTTTCTGGAGCAGATGGAGAGGACATGGGCCAGTGTGCACAGCAGAGAGGGAGGGCAGGGGCGTGTGGGGGATCGGGGGTGTGGGGGGGGTCAAGACTAATTTTAGACGTGATCACACTTTCACACACTGTGTATGACAGCCAAGTGAGCAGATGAGAGGGAGGGGGGGTTTGCAAGGGTCTGCTCTGCCATTTATAGCACTGCCTCGGCTAACACAACATCCAGGCTAACGGCTCCGACAAACAAGAGCACCAACAGAGAAACATTAACAGCAACCAAAACCATAATTATATGCCATCAGAATGATTTAAATGATCACATACAAAATCCACACATATTTTAGCATAAAGAAAAAATTGTGTCTGTATAGGTATGACATACTGATGTAATAAAAGAATAATTTAAAAACTGAGAAATTAGAGATCATGAGAAAATTCCAGAAACAGATTTTTTTTTGTAATGGTGAGCAAATTATGGACACAAGTCAGAATGTTTCTACCTGTTTAACCACTTAAAATTGATAGACAAAAAAATATAACCTGACTAAAATATGATTGAAATCAGTGCAACCACTGATGCTGTTTTTGCTTATTGTTTACAGTGCTGACTATTTTCTCCACCATTTACTTCATAAAGTGGAAACAAATAAATGTTTTACTCGGCCAACAGTCGAAAACCTGATGGATATTATTTAGAAAACAACAAAACAAAAACAAATATTGACATCTGAGAAGCATAACTAAAATTGTTGTCATTTTTGCGTACAAGCGACCGAAAAGCCAATTCGTTACTCAACAAATGATTTCAGCCACAATCGTGGGTCGGTGTGAATTCTGACAGTAGTGGTCATTTTTGGGGGGATAGAAAGAGCTTTTGTTCCTCCTTGTGCCGGCCGTAGTTCTCTCTGTAGACATGTGACACGGCTGCTGTAACACACTCACAGTCAGGCATTGTAGTGGTTTTTGTGTGCGTGCATTTGTTTGTGTGCGTTTATTCCCATGTACACGCATTGGCCTCGCCCTGTCCTCTCCATCTGCTCTGTGTCTCATCCCTATTTGTGTCTGTCTGTGTGTGTGCGTGTGTGCGTGTGTGTGTGCGTGCGCGCGTGTGTGTGTGTGTTTCTCATGTCAGGCCGTGTGGGATGCCCTAACCCCGGGGCAGACGGCCTACTCATGCTCAATGGTAATTATCTTTTAGCACCATCTCCCTCTGTGTCTGCAGCTCTCACGATGCTTCCACTGTTACTGTTTAGCCTCATTAGACACTCACCGGACTCACAGTGCTACAACAAGGCTATGCGAGTATTTGTCGGGACTTGTTAAAATAGTTTCACTTTTTTTTTTTTTAACAATTAACGCAGAATATTTGCATAAAGTGTCATCTGTCATCAATATTTCTGTGGTGCCACCCTTTGACTCCATTAGCGTCATTGGATTTGTTGTGCTTTGTTATCTTTAAAGGTTCAAGCTGCCATTGATGGCTTTTTTTTTATGAGTTTTCTTGATTCAAACCCAAGATCTACCATAGTCGTAATAGTGCTCACATGACTAGTATTGTTTCCATTGTTATGCTAGGTCACATTAGGTCTTTGAATGCACCACCAGCAGTACTTGGTTTCGTTCTCCCATTACATTTTCCGTGCCTCTGAGAATAATTTTTTTTTTACCCGCACATGTGGACACACATCATGTTGGTGTCAAAAATAAAATCTCGTTTTATAACGGTCTCAGCAGGACATAAATCGGGGTCAGACAGCATTTCCAAATAATTACAAGCGTGATTTTTATTTTTTTATTTTTTTCACCGTTTCTGATGTTTGCTATTACCCAGCAATCAGAAATTAATTTTTGTCCTCTTTTGGAGGCAGTTTTTGGGTCACGCCTCTGTGGCCGTACACGTGTGTGACGAGACTTGTTGTCTCCGATAGAGGACGTCCAGGGCTTTTCGGTGATGTAACACGTGGAGTTGACTCTGAACAAGTTAATTTTTCTGCTTTTCCAAATAGCTTCTAGCAGATCTGGAACCTTTTGCGGAAACAAGAAAATGAATACAAATACAGCCTTAGATTTTTATTTCTTTGTGTCCTCAACAAAGGACACGCAGAAGGCTGTTTTTAGTGCTATAATCTTCATCTTATCTCAAAGTGTTTTTGGAAAAAGATGTAGAAATAATGTAGGCAATGTACCAAAAAAATTTATTATAAACAAAAAGTCAAATCTTGTTGTGGATCTCTAAGCCATTTAAAGTATCCGAGTCATTAATTTGATAAAGACCTAATTGATACGTGGTTGGACAAAGAGGTCATGAGATATATCTGCAGATTAAAGTCTAAAGTTACCAATACCCTCTGAGAAATGTCTGCACAGCTGAAACTTGCACTCTTGTACTTTTCTACATGCAGCCAGGAGCTATGGGAGGCGTCGAGGTAAATTCAGCTTTCTACGATGTGTCTGTTTCCATACGGCATATTCCTTTGTGGCATGTTTTGTTCTTTAAATGAATACCAAACTGAGGCCTTAATTGTGGAGTGAGACTTCATTGTCTCTCTGCTTTTAAATTTGAGAACATATTAATTTTTTTCATTGTTAGCTAACATCAAATAAACATTTTGCCCAGTAAATTATAATTGGCCACAAAAAAATATACCAGAAATACTTTACAACTGTAATGTCTCTATTATCCAGACATACATGATGTCAAGGGTTTCAGATTTGGTCACGTTTATCTGAAATATGGCTGTGCCTCTGACATGGAACCCCAAAAGTGTAAATACATTAATATTCATTATTATTATTTTGTGAAACTGTACAAATATTTATACAAGTTTATTTCATCATTCATTTACGTGATAACGCTGTTTTTAGATATCTTTTTTTTTTTGGTCTGTTTTAGACATTTATATTTCTAAATGGCATTTTTCACAAGTATGTTTTTATTTCATTATATTTAAAAAAAATGAACCATTTCATTTCATATCCTTTTTCAGCCAATTATATGCTCTCTGCTTTTGAAACAAGCAAGCTCAACACCTGCTACCAGATTTAGCCAGTTAGCCTCTGTTAGCTAGAGTAACAACAATACAAAATATTGTGAATCTACCAACTAAAACATGTTGTGTAAAATAATAATATCATTTATCTTTCTTTATATAAGAGTAATAATCTTATGATTACTTTTGTAATTATTTTAGTATTGAAGACTTTGGGGCTCCATACTGCTCAGCCATTACGTTAACAGCTTCGCTCCAGTCAGCCTGCTGATCCGCACCTGCTTTATCTGCCACACTGCTCAGAGTGGAGCACACATGATGACGTGTCCCGATCTCAGATCTGTAAAAACTAAATTGTACATAATCCTCACTGTAAGCTGGTGCTTTGTGTCCTAACCATTCAGCGATGAACTGCCATAAAAGCAGAAACATTATTTTATAGACAGCCTCTTGTTTGAATGTGTCCTTATCATATAGCGGAGATATAAGATAACCTGAAGGAGAGGCAGGTCGTGTGATTGGCTCACGCATGTTTGGTATTTACCGTAGTCTTACCTGCCTTCTTTTCTCCACCAGGCCGCTCCTCCCTCTTCCCTATTGATGACAATCTCCTTGATGATGGCCACGGCAACCAGGGCGTCCCTGGAGTCCTCGGCTCCCCCAACTGTTACCCTCACCAGAACGGGGAGCGCATCGAGCGCTTCTCCCGTAAGGTGTTCGTGGGAGGTTTGCCTCCTGACATAGACGAAGGTGAGACCGACTTCAAGTATTTATTTTCCCTTTCCCCTGTTCTCAACTGTCTGTCTCTCTCTTTATCGATTTATTGTTAATTTTTTTCACATTCCCTCAGATGAAATAACCTCCAGCTTCCGTCGTTTTGGTCACCTGGTGGTGGACTGGCCTCACAAAGCAGAGAGCAAATCCTACTTTCCACCTAAAGGTATCAGCAAAAGCAGCAAGCTGCTTATATTATACGTGTTTTTATGGCTACTAAAACCAGGCACCATTGAGCTTGGGGGGGAAGCCATGATGCGAATAGCTATTATTTGAATACTGAACACCCAGCTGAGAACCGATGAATTAATGTATTTTTCAAAGTGTTTGATGCACACACTGATGCCCTCTATGTGTGTGTGTTTCCTAGGATACGCCTTCCTGCTGTTCCAGGAGGAGAGCTCAGTGCAGGCTCTGATTGAAGCCTGCATGGAGGAGGATGGGAAGCTCTACCTGTGTGTCTCCAGCCCCACCATCAAGGACAAACCTGTGAGTTCAGCAGCAGCAGCTCGCAGAGAAAAGACACATTTACCCTGAATAATAAGAGAAGTGATCTAATCCTGAGTTTGATTTTGACTCCAGGTGCAAATTCGCCCTTGGAACCTGAGCGACAGTGATTTTGTGATGGATGGCTCTCAGCCCCTCGATCCCCGCAAGACCATCTTTGTGGGAGGTGTCCCCCGTCCCCTGAGAGCAAGTAATTACGCGCACTTTGTTTTTTTCACAACTAATGTAACATCTTGACAGACAGGAACATATTGTGTGACATGAGATCTGAGACTCCTCCGCTCTGTCTCACCCTGTTATTTCCTGTCTTTTCCCCCTGTGACTAGTCGAGCTGGCCATGATCATGGATCGTCTCTATGGTGGAGTGTGCTACGCAGGAATCGACACAGATCCAGAGCTCAAGTACCCGAAGGGGGCGGGACGAGTGGCCTTCTCCAATCAGCAGAGTTACATCGCTGCCATCAGCGCGAGATTTGTCCAGCTGCAGCACGGCGACATTGATAAGCGGGTACGGCCACCTTGTTTTTATTACCAACTCCCACGCTCTCTACTTTTCTCTGACTCAGTCATCACTGGGATGTGTCATCCACCATTTTTTAACGTGTGTGTGTGTGTGCGCCATCGCTACAGAATAGCAGCAGCTTGTTACTATGGTGAGCAAAAGCTTATTAGGGTTGATTGAATCCGCTGTCTCTGCTGCATTAAGCCTTTCATGAACATATTAACTGTTTGTATTGATGCCCCTTCAATGTCTCCTACCTAAATGTGTGTACACAGGTGGAGGTGAAGCCCTACGTCCTGGATGACCAGCTGTGTGATGAGTGCCAGGGTGCCCGCTGTGGAGGCAAGTTTGCTCCCTTTTTCTGCGCTAATGTCACCTGTCTTCAGTACTACTGTGAGTTCTGCTGGGCCAACATCCACTCCCGCGCCGGGCGAGAGTTTCACAAGCCCCTGGTGAAAGAGGGCGCCGACCGCCCCCGCCAGATTCACTTCCGCTGGAACTAGAGATGCCCCCCCACATCCATGGTGACGCAGTCGGGGGGGGGGAGGGAAAGGGAAATGAAACACTGGCTAACAGGAAAAAAAAAAAAAGAGCATCGCTCTGCCTCTCCTGGTCTCCTAAGCTATCAGTATAATCGAGTACGTAACACTATACAGTATATACTATATATATCTATATATCTTTTGTAGCAGCCAAACACCACAAGCCTCAGTTTTTCACCAAAACCCCCCTCACATCTCAGGCTCTGACAACTCTACAACTCTTTTGTGGTACTTTCATCTTTTCTAAGAGGAGATTTAAAAAGAGATTGATTTTTGTAGCTTTTTTTATTATTATTATTTTTGTATGTGAGATTTAAAGTAGATACAGGAATGTTTTTTGCATGGGGGCAGCTTGTCTGTCTGTTTGTCTGCTGCTACCCACCCCGCAGTGTGTTCAGTGCACACTTGTTTCTGGGAAAAAAAAAAACCTTGATTCTCTAACGTTTGACGCCTGCCCCGGGTCATTAACCAAAGGTAGCAAAATGATAGGAGGCTTCAAATTGACACGTTTTCTGCCGCAAAACAAAACGGTTGTTTTTTAATGTTGCCATGGGCTCTTTCTTCTTGTTAGAGAATTTATAAACAAAACAGAAAAGAAGAAGAAGAAGAAGAAGAAAATAGGGTTATTTTTGCGCTCATACTGACCCATAGAGTGATACCTCAAAACACGAAATCTGGTTTCTGCTAACTGTATTCAACATTTATACTTAACAAGCTATTTTAGAAGCTTTGCTGCTATATATATATACATATATATGAATAGATGTGTAGGTATTATATCTAATGCCATTTATAAACCTAAATCATGTAAAATGAAATGCAGTATGCACTCAAACACTTATGGCCCCCATTGCCATAGAAAGAGTGCATGTCATGACAATAGGCTTAGCTACACTACTAGCATGCAGGATAGATGAGAGAAAAAAAACACTGAGGAAAAAAACCAACAAAAAAACCAACCACTGAAACCATAATTAAAGACAATAGGTAAAAAAATTCTATAGTGAGTAGCATGATCCTCAATTACAGATGCAGAAGAGGGAAAAAAAAAAAATCAGATGAAGCTGAATAAGTAAAAAAAAAAAAATAAATAACTATTTAAACTTGCATGCATTGATGTTTCTCTGTTGTTTGATCCGTTTACATACTAACAATACAAAAAGTGATATTGGTTCTACTGTAGACTTAGTGGACGCCATCATCTTGTGACATGGTGGCTTGTGTGGCTTAAAAAAAGAAAAAAAAACTCCTGTTGAGAAGCAGAGTGGTGTTCAGTGGTTTGTGTCTGTGTGTCGTCCCTGTGCTGTGTCGTTTAGTGTAGACTGAGGCTCTAGTTTAGTTCCCGACCGGCTCCCTAAAGGAGAGTTCACCATCAGAACGACTCTCTGCCTTCACCTTTCCTGTCCCGTATCTCCGTTGGTTCCAAAGGTGAACCTGACATTGTGTCGGTCTTGCAGACCAGATGCAAACAAAAGACTAAACTGGGTCACATTAATAAGCATCACTTCACCGAACTGCTGATTTTGTAATGAAACAGTCAGGCTTTTGTGCTGTGTGGCTGCAGCATCATAAATCCAAGGAAGCTCTGGCCCAGTTACTGGAAGATGAAGCATCTCCACATCTCCTCGCCACACTTTTTACAATGAGGACGATGACCCTTTGGTCTGTCGGCGTGTTAAAGATGAAACTCTCTTCTCTTTTGTTTCTTTAATTTCCACCTCGACCCTTGAAAGGCTCTTTAAAAAACAAAAAAAACAATTTAGGGACAATCTCTCTGTGAGGACGGCGGCCCAGCTGTCCGTCCGGTACTGTACAAATCACGTGTCGTCATGGTTTTAGTGTTTCACGCCCCCCCGGTGTGTGCTCCTCGGTATCAGTGTTCAGGCGTCAAGTGTGTACTGTTACTTCAAGAAACTGAGACTATATAGCTGAGCGTCTAATTTAATTTCCACTACTCCCCCATCACTGGCCCTTCAATATGTTTTTTATGATATATATTAAGCACTACTTTTCTGTATCCCTGCTTTTTTTTCTTCTTCTTCACCCCCTTAAGTGCAGATGTTGACACTCTGAAACCTATTTATAATTCTACAGATGATTTATGAAATTTTTATTTTTTCATGATTACTTATTTAAGATGTAGCGTGAAGCAGTGGTCTTAAGTTACCTGTGTTCTGTGAGTAGAGCGAGAACCCCAGATATTTTATCGGATATATTCTAACGTAGTCTGGACGTTGCGAGGACTCCCGAGTGATTATAGGCGTAAAAGCTAAAGAAGGAGCTACCGCCGCATCCACCCCACCCCCACCCCCGCCCCACCCCTCCACCTTACACCCCTCCACCCCCACCACCACCACCACCTTGTAGCTTTAGTTCTCATGGCGTCTGATGATGTTTTGAATATTGTCACCTGTAACACTTGATTCGTGCTGTTTTTGTGAGGTTCTATTTTCTATGTTAAACACTGTTACTTTGTTCTGTATGTGTCCTTTGGTTTTGTAAAGAATTCTATTTATTTCACTATTTTTGTAGACAAAAAAAAAACCTATTTGATTTTGATTGTATTTTTCTATTTAAATAGGACTAATATTACAATTTATTTCCCCCCTCCTTATAATTATGTCCAAAAGTTCTGTTCAAAGACAAAGAATCCTGTCATTAGTAACAACATCAAAGGTTTTGATATACAGTTGATTCTTCTTTTGATACACATGACACGTTTCATTTGAAGGAAGGAAACATGAAGGTTTTATTATATTCTGGGAAGACACTTGAGATTCTCCCCTGTTGCATCGAGGCGCCAGCTGCCTGTCCTCGTAGATGCTCTGAAACTTGAATATAACACATTTTGAAAGGCTGACTAACCTCGAATCTGTGTTGTGATGTGCAATACTGTTTCTAATGTTTGTATAAAAGTAAGAACTACAGTGTAAACCTTTTTAATGCAGATTTATTTTTTTCATTGCATATTTTGCAGATTTCTGATCCACAGTGTCATTTTTTACTGTCAGAAAAATAAACCCCTGTTTTTTCATTGCAAGTATTTTTAAATCCAGATATCTTTGTACTGATGTAAATGATTGTAGTTATTTTGGATAGTGTTTTGCTAACAAAAGGAGAGACTTTTTCATGCATATTTCTATTTCATTTCATCTTGTTTTATCCCACATTTTAATTTTAATAGTAGCAGAATTCTTGGAATAATTTTTCATATTTAAATGTCATTGGTATTATTTTGTATTTTTATGTGGAAATACACTATATATAATTTTAAGATGCTAATTGCTAAGATATTATTTTGAGTTTAATTATTTTCAAAGCTAAATATTTGTAATTTTATTGTTAAAGTGACTAATTTCTAAATCAGAGTTTGTGTATAGATTCACAAAAGTGGTTTATGAGGTGTTTGGATTGTAATTATCACTGAATGGTTCTTTGATATGCAAAATTAATATCATGTTTATTTTTATTTTTGTTGGTTTTGTATTTAAATGGGGTGTTGATTACAATCTTTTTTTTTTTTTCTTTCACTTCCTGAATAAAGACCCATTCTGTTTGGACACAATCTGACTGGCTTTATTTCTTCACTGAGCTGCAGCTTCTTTGTGTGCTAAGCAGGGAGACTTTAAAAGTCCAAAAGGAAATACTGTGTTTCATTTCATCTGACTGGTTCATGCATACACATGGCATGTCCAGTACTGTGCTCTAAAACTCACATGGGATAATGGTTCAAAGGCAGTGCTTTAAGTTAAAGGGTGAGAATGCTAACATCCTCACTAGGACAATGTTTACATGCTGATATTTAGCGGCTATAATGTTCACCATCTGGGTTAAGTGTGTTAGCATCTATGGTTAGCATGCTAACCTGAGCCAATTAGAACTAAATACAAAGCACGGCCGAGGCTGAGGTGAATGTCATCGATTTTGCAGGTCATAAATCAAAGTATTGGACAAATATGAATTTTGATCTAATGACGTGGTGAAGCGGTTAACAATGTTACAACACAACAAATTGGCATGTTTTCTTCCTCCCACTGACCAAAGACATGCATGTTAGGTTAATTGGTGATTTTAAATTGGCTGTAAATCATCAGTCTGTCTGTGTTGGCCTTGTGGTTAGCCGGCAATCCGTCCAGGGTAAATCCCACCTCGACCCAAAGTCAGCTGGGATGGACTCCAGCCCCCTTGTGACCCTGTTGAGGACAGAGCAGGTATTGGAAATGATGGATGGAGGGATGATGACATAAGAGGAAGAGTTAAAGGTTCATCCTCTGGGCACCATACACATCTATACAAACTTGAATGGAAATCCATCCAGTTGTTGTTTGGAATATTTCACAAAAAACCCAAAACATCATGCCTGCGCAACAGGAAAAGACACGGGAACGTCTAATTCATGTCAATCCTTTGAATAGTTCATGACCTAAAGATTGAGAGCCGTGACACTACCATGGCTAAAAGGAGAAACAATTAAAATTTTGGAGCAGTATATTGTGCAAATTTACTACTTAGGAAAATTATCATTTTAATTGTTGCCTTAATTAGCTTAATTCATATTCTCATTAATATCATTTTACATCTTAGAATGTCATCTTGATGTTGTTGATATTTTTCACGTCTTATCTTTAAAGTTGTGTTCAACCTCACCGTATGTGATTAAGAAATAATACTAAAGGTTGCCCGGAAACCTTCACACATCACTTTTGGTGCCATCTAGAGGTGAATGTCAGAAATACAATGAAAATCCACTCTGAGGTCAACAAGGCACAACTTTATTGTACAAGATCCAAGCTGCAGACTTTTACACTGGGAGTCTCACACTAAAGGAGTCTTCGTCAGTGACATAATGGAGCTGACTCAGCCAGTACATACTGTGTTTGACTGGATGATAGTTGTTTGCTTTGGGAAGTTTATGAGGCAGAGAGAAGGGATTGGATCAGAGGAAGAGGAGGAGGCAGAGCTGGATGGAGGGAGTCTAGGGTGCTGCTGCTGCTGCTGCTGCTGCGTTACAAGAGGCTGTCAGCACCGAAGCAGCTGAGCTCTGCACGCTGATGTCAGAGGTAACATGCTCAGCGAGGACTGCGATGGTGAAGAAGACTGAAATCTGAGCAGATAAGAGGACGGAGGCACTCAACAGTGAGAGTTTTGATCAAATTTGGAGATGAACAGCTGCCAAGTGTGGGGTAAGAACACTTTGTGACTCTCACAGAGCAGCTTTCATTCAGAATACTTCTGTGAACATCCGTTAGTGCTCATGTCTGCACGTGTGTGCATGCATGCCGTCTTACTATTAGCAGTTCCTTTGCATTCCCACTATTATGTGGTAAATAAGCCCATTAAAAGAGGTTAAAAATGCCTTGTTTGTTCTTTGAACTTTTTTCACATGAGGACATGAAATGATCAGGAAATGTTAAACGTGTGTCTGACATCAATTAGAAATACCTTTGGGCCCATTGCTCAAAGTGGACACACATTTTCAGTGAAGGAGAGCCAACTTTATCTGCAGAATCTGCCTCGCTCCACCAGGCAATTCAAATCATGAGTTTTTTTAAATGGAGTTCTGAATGGGACATAACAGTCTTTCCACTACCGTCTTTAACAACAGAGCTGCAGTCACAGTTTAAAATTTGGGATGTTTTGTAATTATTTTTTTCCATTTTTAAAGTGCAGCTTGGATCTGTGTTGTTATGTGTATGTATTCTCTGCCTTTGTGCACGCACGCTAGTGAGTGTAAAAAGTGGAACAGTTCTTAAGAAAGCCTTTCTTACTAATGCTGACATCACTGCTGTTGCAGAGTGGATCTGGCGGGCGGGGTTTCTGTCTCACAGGACCTCACACTGGCTCTGTGACCAGTTCAATACCCTCAGAAACATGCAACACTAACAACACGGAGGAGCTGTGTAAAGCAGCTTGTTCAGGTCGTGTGTGTGTGTGTGTGTGTGTGTGTGTGCATGCAGGAGTGTTTGTGTGTCCTTTCTGTTTATCTCGTCATGTTTATTGCTACGTACGACTACATATATAATTTGTTTGATGTGCTGGCGTGGTGCACTGACAGACAAACCAAATGTGTAGCTGCAAAGAAAAACATGTTGCAATTAAAAGACAAACTTTCTTTGACTACCGACGAGGGGATAATCCTCCTGACCTGACGCATATGTTCCTACGCCCTCACAAACCAGAGACAAACAGCAGATGCAAAACTCACATTCTCACACCCACATGGGCAAATCTGCAAAGAACAAGCGTGTGTGTCATTCAAATTTGCAAATCCTGCAGCTAAACTTTACGCATTTCATTAAACTCCTTAAATATTTTCTAGCAGAAAAGCACCTTCTTTCATTATGTGTCTATATGATTTCATTATTATGGAATGTGTGATGTCTGAAGAGCTGCCAGAATGATAAATCACAGCTGCTGCTGGATCATAATCTGTGTTATTACTTTTGATTTCACAGCCATCTTATCCAGTTGCGATTGTGTCTCTGTTTGTCTTCCTCTTTGTGTAACATAAATGTATAACGTCGGCCAAAGTGCGATTGCTTCATGGTTAGGTTCCCCTGACAGAAATTGTTGTGCATGTTATGTCATAAGTTGGGAATGTTTTGGCCTTAAAAAACAAAAGACGGGACCTGGAACTGGGACAGAGATTTTGTTTGAGGCCTCTCACATGCAGCTCTATTGTTGGATGAGAGCATCAGTGAGTCAAACAGCTTATTGCTTCTCATTACGAGAATCACATCTGGCCTCATGCTGCATCTGGTCACAAATTACATTCATTGAAATGCTCTGTGATCATGACAGCGACACTGTCAGTGTTTTATAGCACTGTGAAAACTGATAAAGGTCTACGTTTAAGAGTCTGGCACCTCAACTGAACAATTCTTATTGCTCAGTTTATATCTTTCCCTTTTACTTTGAATGTCTACAGACACAAATCTATTTCTGAGAAATGCTGCTGTTTCAAGTTCTCTTCAAATGTTCTTTGCATCTACAGATTTGAAGATGTGGGCGTTGATGGGAGCAGTCTGTCTGTGCCACTGTGTCTTTGGACAGCTGTTTGATACCAAGCTCAAAGGAGCGCCGCGTCTGATCTGCAGTGTCCCCGGGTCACCAGGCCTGCCAGGCAAACCTGGCCCTAGCGGGCCCCCAGGAGCTGATGGGAATGTGGGTATCCCTGGAAGAGATGGCAGAGATGGCAGGAAGGGGGAAAAGGGAGAAAAGGGATACCCAGGTATAATATAAAGCATGAACAGATAAGGCAATAGTTTACATTTGCTGATAAAGGAATACTACCAGTCTTTCCAAGAAGAGAAAAGCTGGCACAGAGAGGTTTTCTTATCTGACAGCCGGCCAGGAGAAGATGAACTGATGTGCTCCAGAGAATATTTCAATGCTATGAATAGAATAGTTATTAAATGACATGTAAGACAACTATTAAACTTGTTTAAAGGACCACTGTGTAGGATTGCACCACCATAATTATACAGTACCCCAAAAGGGACAAACCAAACACAGACTCTAGAGAGGATCTTTTGTAAGTTTCATGGCCACTGTAGATTCTGCATGCATCGAGGGGAGTGTGAGGCGAGGTGCATTCAGTTCACGCTGCTGTTTAATGTTTTTAGGGCGGACTGACTTATTTTCCATCAGGCTGCTGGTCCACCAAATTTTACATTGCACACTCATTATTATTAGGAGAGGCAGAGATGGCTGAGCCGAAATCTTTATAAGAGCTGGAAATGGTTTCAATCCATTGGGATTTGTGTGTGTGTGTGTGTGTGTGTGTGTGTGTGTGTGTGTGTGTGTGTGTGTGTGTGTGTGTGTGTGTGTGTGTGTGTGTGTGTGTGTGTGTGTGTGTGTGCCTTTAGACTTTGCATCACAGCCATCCCATCAAATTAGGTTCTACTCAGCAGGATGATGAGATCTGAGCTTCTGCACTACAGACACTTTATCATGGTTGCTCAGACATTGGTATAGATTTTGTATCTTTTATATATGTATTCATATATAGAAAGATTTTTCAGAAGGTAAATATTTAATGTTGGAAAAGCTGCCACAATGTTGCAAAAGATGTTTTGGAAGTGCTGCATCTGTTAGCGGTATCCATCTAAAAATACTATTCTGATATCACCTGAACCGCAGTAAATCTGTCAGGGATAAATAAACCTCATGCACCTGTGTTTTCCATTATGTGTGGAAACAGGAATTCAGACACACACCTTCAAGTGAACATTGAAGTACTTATTCAGAAAAGCCCTCCGTTCTTGCACAAACATACAGTGTGTGGATTACAGCGTTTCCTCGCTCCAGGGTATTTACTGACTGCATGTAAGATAGTTTGGATGAATCAAGCCAAAACTGTGCTGTTCAATGTGGCTGTGGTCCAAGGATGACTAATACATGGCATTGGGTGGGGAGTTGTGTTTCCAGTGACTGTTCCTTTAAATGTCTGGTTTAACAAGGGCAGAGCTGAAGATGATTTATGTGGGTTGACAAAAAAGCAATTATTCAATCAATGACAGTGCAGAAGTAATGATGTGAACATGTTGTTTCTGTTTCAGGGTTAAAGGGCAGGGTAGGTCCGACAGGTAAGATTGGAATACGAGGTGACCGTGGCCCTGCAGGGAAACGAGGCCCTGAAGGAGAGAACGGTGATGTGGGCCCCGCTGGTTCTCTCGGCCGCAACGGAGATAAAGGGGACAAGGGCAAACGAGGGCCACGTGGAACCGCGGGAACCTGCAAATGTGGCAGCCTGCTGCCGAAATCTGCCTTCTCTGTAGGGATCACCAGCAGCTACCCCGCCGAGAAGACCCCCATCAAGTTCAACAAGGTCCTCTTTAATGAAGGTGGACACTACAACCCACAGACGGGCAAGTTCATCTGTGCGTACCCGGGCATCTATTATTTCTCTTATGACATTACGCTGGCCAACAAACACCTGGCCATCGGTCTGGTGCAGAACGGGCAGTATCGCATCAAAACCTTTGATGCCAACACGGGAAACCATGACGTGGCGTCTGGGTCTACTGTCATGTACCTGAACCCAGAAGATGAGGTGTGGATGGAGATCTTCTTCAATGACCAGAACGGATTATTTGCAGACCCTGGCTGGGCTGACAGCCTGTTCTCTGGCTTCCTTCTATATGCTGACACAAACTACTTCGACACACTGGCAGAGGACTATGAATAGAACCAGTGAAACACAAAACAAGACCATAAACTGCTAGTCACTGTTGTTTTGATGTGTTTTATTATACATATGAATAGTGTAGTCAAACTATATTTTTATACAAATGTTTGTACTGCTAGTTATATTATTAGTATAAAAATGTATCTACTGATTTAATATTACATTATTTGAGAAAACTTGAATGTGTTTTTTGATTTATTTGTAAATAAACATTGTTGACAGGGAGACCTTGGTTTGGAGATTTTATTTATAAAATTAACAACAAAGCTGATTTTAATAAGCATTTTTACAATTAAGCATCTAAAAACAGTTTATTTAATTGAAAGGATGGACTTAAGAAAGTACCATTTAATATTCTGCATGTTTGTTTAAAGTGGGAAATGAACCTCTGACATTTTGCACCATGAGAAAGAGCCTTACTGACAGTCCCTTGAGGCTGTGACTTTAGGATCAATGAAGTTATTTCTTTTATGGTTGTTGTTTTATATGGGAGGCTGTGGCTCAGCTGGTAGGACCATTAATTGGAAGGTTGGTGGTTCGATCCCCGGCTCCTCCTGTCCACACGCTGAAGTGTGTCCCTGGGCAAGACACCGAACCCTAAGTTGCTCCCGATGGTGTACCATGTGTGTGATGTACTCCTGATGGCGGGGACCTTGTATGGCAGCTCATTAGTGTGTGAATGGTCTGTCTCTGAAAGCTGCAAAAAAAAAATTTGCTCCTTTTTTTTTTTTTTGCAGTTTTATGCTGTATTTGAGCTTTTCTCACTGAGATAACACTGTTTTTGAAACATTGTGTTTCCTGTGAAATTGTCCACACAAAGTGACTTGAAACTCCTTTGGCCATGTAGTTTATCCTATTTGCCATAGTTCTCACTCGGAAACTAGTTTGTAAACACTTAGTTTAAGCCGTGGAGCTGTGATGCAGTTTTATGCTGTATTTGAGCTTCTCTCGCTGAGATAACGTTTCCTTTATTTTTTTATAACCTTATTGATATTTTTAGTGTTTGGAACATTTTGGACATGTTTTGGAGTTTATATTACTGGTTTTTAGGTTGACATTTTTTTTAATTTTTTTTTATCATTGCCTTATTTGGTTGTATTGGTTTTTTATCTTTGAGTTTTTAGATAAAAAAATAAAAAAAATTAGGTTGTATATTTTTATTGTATTGTTTTTAGGTTCAACTGGTTTTTTTTAATTTGGTCTTCAAGTTTCAGATTCCTTGCTGGTTTCCTGTTGGCTATCAGTGTGTTCCCATTATTTTCTTTTTTAGGTTCAATTTGAAGTCACCTCTTACCTTCAGCGGGACTCGAACCCATTTCCTCTTGTAGTCTCCTCCGTCTCTGAAGCATTGTTTGTAGACCACTGGACTATCTGCAGTGCTGAAGGACAAACAGCGGCAGAGAAAGTGGAACGGGAAACAGACTTCACACAGAGTACTGCAGTCGTGCAGAGGAGGATGTGGAGGCAGACGGAGGTTTGTTATGACGAAGATTCACTTCACCTACAGTCGCAGGTACAAAGAGTCAAACTGTTTGTTTCCTGCTGGAAAAGATGGATCTGACTGCAGGTAAAGATTTTCCTTCGTCAAGGTCGGGATTGATGGCTCAAATCTTACCTTATCCTGTTGATGGTGATTCAACTTTTCACAACTTCATATCTCGTCTCGAAAGAATGTCTGCGTCAGTTTTGGTGGCATTTGAATAAAGATTTGTGGAGTTATACATGTTAAGGGATTTTGCATATTTTAACAAATACAGCTCCTGAATTGATTATATGTTGCTGTAAACGAAAGTTTTGACACAATGCAGAGGATGTCTTGAAATAAATTCAGCTCTGTAGCCCACAGGGGTGAATTGGCTGGACATGTACTACTGTGATAGTGGCTGGTTTTTATCTAATTGGTGGTGCAGTGGTTAGATTAGTAGATCAGCTGCAGAAGCATTTAGAGTTTGAGGCCCTGCTTGGAGTTTGACTAGAATCTCACCTGAGGTTCTCTTTTAATAGCTTTAGATCAGGAAGGTTCAAAAGATTATCCTGCTAAGGTTTCGGGACTATTGGCCCAACTTCATATCTCGTCTCGAAAGAATGTCTGCGTCAGTTTTGAGTTCACAAATGTAGGTTTTAGAGAGTATTTAGAAAAAAAAAAAATCACAGTTTAATAATTATGATTGTAGCCCGAGCTGTTTTCTGTTAATTGCATAAACGTATAGTTGATTGTTACAGCGCCACCATTAACCATTTAGTAAAAAAAAAAAATTTAGCCTGAGTAGTGGGAGCAATTTGCAACCTACATGCCAAATTTGGTGAGTTTTCAGCATATGGGTTTTGTTGCACAATCACTTTTAGAGAAAAAATAAGCAGAAGCGGAATAATAATAACTGGAACAAACACAAGAGGGTTCTACACAGCCATGCTGCTTGGACCCCTAAATATCCAAAGTCAAAAACGTTTTGTTATGACTTTGTTAGAAATATTGCCAAAAGCAACAGCAACAGAGGACGCCCGGTTAGTGTTGCGCAGTTGGAGCTCCGCGGACTCCGTAGAAGGCGGGTTCTTTGAGTTGATTGACAGTCCATAAGACGAATGGAAATCCATGGTAACTTTCCGCACTGGTTGAATCAGCGCTTCCATTTCAAGGTAGGTTGAGGAGTAGTTTATGTCGTTACTAGGCAGCAATAACGGACTTGGTTTGCTCAATATGAGGAGAACTATCTTGCATTGAAAACTACAACGTGAGCACAAGCGAGGACGCATACACTGCAGTAAAGTCGCGTTTTATTTGAACTTCCAACCATCTATTGTCACCACCCTGGCTTCCTCAAGGTAGTTGTTCTGTGCTCGGTTTATCCCTAAAACGACATTGTTGTGTCCGCGGTACGTCCGTGGTATGCTAAGCTAAGATTAGCTCTGTTTTTAAAAAAACAAAACCTGTTTCTGTTTTTAGCACCATACGTGAAAAACTGCAAAAAAAAACGACGGGCTTTGCAAGAGACCTTGGTGAAAAACAAAAACGAGGACGACATTCAGGTAAAGTCTCCAAAGTTATACTGTCAGATAAACTCTTGTTTAAAATAAGCATCGTATCGTGTGTTGTTACTGCGGACTGACCGACAGTTCACTCGTCACAAAATGAACAGATGTCATTCCTGACAAGACTCAACACGACCGTGAAAGAGTCAGCCTCATCTTACACTCACTCTTAGTCAGACACGTAAAAACAGCTGCTGACGCTTCAGTAAATCTAACTGTACTCGATAGGCTCTGGTCCCGTCGGCCAGGTTGAGTGAGGAGAAGCCACAAACTTCAATGAAGGTTGGTGTGTGTGTGTGTGTGTGTGTGTGTGTGTGTGTGTGTGTGTGTGTGTGTGTGTGTCCTGCAGCTTCAAATGTAGGTTGTAGTCGCTCTGCTGTGTCTGCTGCCAGCTGCTCAACACCACCCTCAACACCACCACCCTCCTCCTCCTCTCCGCTCTCTTCCAGCTTCAGTGGGCCTAATGACAGTGTGGTTGCAGGTCTGTTGTCGCCCTCTGTCTAAACTCTTTGCCCGTGTTACACCAGGACCCTGAAGGCAGCGACGAAGACCCAGGAGAGACTTTGAAACGCACGTTCAGGGCTCAGAGACAGAGGCGGAAGAAGAGGGTACATTATCTTTGGCATCCTCAGTTCTCATCCTCTTAATAGCTGTTTTTTTGTTTTTTTTACATTTATCAGATCTAACACTGTCGATCACTCTTGATATTTATCAGCTGCTCGAACAGTCTGCAGTCCAGGAGTCACATGATGATGGTGATGTGGAGGAAATCTCCACCGTTCAGCACCACAGTGAAGATGAAGGTCCGGCTGAGAAGGCTGATGATTCAGTGGTTTTGTCAGGAAGTGTGACTGGTTCTCAGAGAGGTTTGTGATCCACATGTGCTGCTCAGCTTTTATGCTCCCATCATTCAAAATGTTTATACGTGAGAGCAGTACAAAAAAGGTCCTGCATGGGTCTTTATTTTGCAGCATGTTTGGACATTTTTTAAGGCATGATTTTCTAAATAAAGCCACACATTTTCCCAACATAAATGAGTTAAAATTCTGATTTAAATCCTTAAACCTTGTATCAGAGAATAAGTATACAAAACTAAGAGACTGCTGTAATTTTGCATGAAATAGTTGGTGTAAGTAGCATAAACATACTGAGCAATGACCATAATTGTTCTCACGATGAGCTTTGCTTCTAGGTCTCTCCTCAAGAACTCAGCGTATGTCCAGCTCTCAGCATTTAGACGACTTATTAACGCGACGCCTGGAGGAGAAGCTGAGAGCAGCCAGGGTAAACCCAGTTTCTTTTTTACCGCAAGCTAGTTTTTCGTGAGAATTTGAGAGATATCCTTTTCCCAAAAGTCAGGTGTACAAAAGTATAAGTCCTTGAGAAAAAGTGTTGACCCGTAATGTGTGGCCTCTTGTGTTCCAGTCCAAAGGTGAAAGCCTTCAGCAGCAGGAGGCCTCTCTCGAGTCAGCCAGCCGCCTCCAAAGCCTCAGAGACAGAGACACTGTAACAAGATTTGACAGAGAGGTGAGCGACTCCCTCAATCTGCCCGTGATTGGACTCAAGTAATCCAATTCAGCAGTTAACTCCCTGTGTTTCACAGGTTGATCCGGACAGAGCCGGGAGACTCGATGCTCCTCCAGCCCTCAGCTCCAGGGTCAAGTTCAGAGAAACGGCAAGACGAGTGAGGCTTGAGTCCTGATTGAAATCTTTTGCGTAAATAATGGTTATGTCATTGTATTTACTCATTTATTCTTTGAAAACACAGGCAGCAAAAGGCCTACCGACTGCTGAGGAGGCATACAATTTCTTCACATTCAACTTTGAGCCGGATCCACTGGATGAGACCGAGAAGATCAGCAGGAAGAGAGAAAAACAGAGAAAACCAGCTGAGGAGGATGGAGATGAAACTGAAGACCAGGAAGAGGTTGAAGTAGATGAACATAATCAAGATGAAAACCAGGTAACACAGCAAGAATAGCACTGTGTCTGTTTTTTTCACCTTTTCTGCTGCACTTGCGCAAGACTGAGTAAACACCTGATACTCTTCATCCTTTCTCAGAGTGAAGAAACTCCTCTTGTACGAAACTCAGAGGAGGATTTATTCCTCATTGACCAGTCTCCTCAGGACTTCCTGGAAGTGAGGAAGGCAGAGTACATCGGGTATCAAAAACTTGTTCAGCGAGAAAGCGAACTCCTGTTTACGCCGAGCTTTCAAACAGGTACAATATGATGATGTGTGAAACTGCCTGATTTGGGACAACATTTAAATTTGTCACTAACTGGTTTCATATATATTGTTCATAGTTCCAACGTCCGTTAAATTGCCTGAAAACATGAAGCCTCGCTATCTGGAGGATGAGGGTCTGTATGTAGGGGAGAGGCCCCCCGTGTCCCTGACCAATGAGAACATACTGGAGAATCGCATTTTGAAAATGGAGGAGGTAACTTCAGCTTAATATGCTAAACACATACAAAATGCCACGAGCTGTGATTTTTTTTTTTATGAACGTATGTTTTTGGTTTTGTTAGGGAAAGAAGTGGTTTGGAGATGATGGCAGGATCATGGCTCTGCCTGACCCCATAAAGGAATCCTCCATACGACCCCCTCTGTTCCACATGGAGGAGGACCTGGACCCTGCTCTGCACACTGTGTACAGGAAGGTCAGACACACACGCCCACTGGGACTCTCACTTCCATCATCTCATTCTTTTGCCACTTCTGAACCAGAGTGCACATTCGTACATTGAAAGTGTTGTGGTGGCCTCAGATTTAAGTGTTCTCCAACCCCTCTACCTTTTTAAGAAAAAAGAAAAAGAAAAAGGGCTGTTTGGCATTTGGTACAAAGGAGCAGGGAGGAGGTGGCCGTTTGTTATCAGAGAAGAGAGCAGAGGTGGAGGCCAACACGTCTGTTATATCATCTCTTCTGACAATATACAGCTACATCAAAACTGCAACATGAAAAGAAATGCGTGCAAGCTGTGTGCAGGTACCTTTGAAGAAGAGCTGGCATTAAACTTGAATTTTAGCTTTTCAATACGTTTCTGTTGCTCCTTATGTTGGATTTTCCAAGAAAGAAAAGGAAGAGTGGTGTTGCAGCTAAACCTGTCAAATACTGGTGAAAAGATCCTCAGTTTGCTCAAAATATCAAAAAAGATATTCAGAGAAAGCAGAAGTAGGTAATGTTATACAGCAAGTCAGTTCAATTGAAAAAAAAAAATCTTTTTTAAAAATTGTTTTTATACTATTAAACTTATTTTTCAAGCACTAAAGAAAAACTTTATTCAATTCAATTCAATTCATTACAGTTTGCTATCTTTGGTATTACTGTATGTGTTTTATACAAATGCTGCATCCTACTGGGTCAAAATAGTATTATGTTAAATAGATCTCTGGTTACTGCTGGTTCTTTTACCTGTTCATTGATAAAGGCTATGTAGGTGTTAATCTTTCCCTGGTGTTTATACTTCATGTTCATCTGCCTCTTTATTAGAAGCAGCTGATTCCAGACTTTATTTACACTGAACTTGTGTCTGTAATGACAAATATGTAAAAGGATTCAAAGCAGTGTTGAGTTCAGGTTCACTGTTCAGGAGAGTCTCTGTTCAATGTGTTCAGTATCATCAAAGAACTCTTATCCTCACATTCAGTTTTTCTTTGGCCAGACAGGCAGGGCCTGACCGAGTGACTGCACGATCAAAGATACACCATGCTTGGTGCTAGATTGGAGCAGCTGGAGGGACGCACATTTTACAGTGTTGTGACTAGTTGTCAAGTCTACACTACTGTTATTTGGTTGTTTCACCGTACTTCAAGAAGCTCCTATCTTTAACGTCAACCCTCCTACAGAGTAACAAATAATCACAGGCAGAGCGTCCCTACTGTTGATGCAATCTTGCTCCAGCCTTACACCAGTGGTCCGGGGATTGTTGTGACATTTTATTTTATCAGGGACAAATTAAAAGCCCTCTACTCTTCATATACAGTCCAACCATATACAAGTTTTGATTTATTGTTGTTATTCTAAAGACACACAGCTGTCATATGTGATCATCCAGACAACAGAGCCTCCATTCATGGCTCAGTCGGGTGTTTTTGGCACACTGTTGTCATTCCAGCACTCCCTGATGATGTTATTAATCTTACCAACTGTTTCATGCTTCCTTTAAGCTCACACACATACTTCAATACGTGCGGACAGAGCACCAGCGCCTAGTTTAGTTAATAGTCATCATCCTTTTCCAGGACGATGCATGATGGATGATGTTATTCTACCCCCCAGGCGCTGAAGTCCAAGTATGCAAATCTGTACATTTCGAGTGCAGCGGACCCTGAGGGAGACTACCAACTCGACGTTGACGTCTCCGGGCTGATCTTCTCCCATCACCCACTCTTCAGCCGTGAGCATGTCCTGGGGGCTCGTATAGCTCAGCTGTATGATCAATACCTCACCAGGCAGCACAATAATCTCACCGGGCACCTCACCGACAAGGTGAACTCCTCCGGACAACTGCCTGTGTGCAGTAAAACATCACAATTCCCAAAGGCACTTAGAAATAGGAGGTTACACACAGTATGTACAGTGTCTGGTGTGTTTTGTGTTTCTGCTTTAGTTGAATGGTTTGAGGAATGCGCTGCGGAATATGCTGGAGATCCATGGCGGGGAGAGCCTCACTCAGGTCATGCAGCAGAGGATCTCTGAGTACAGTCTGGAGGTTAGGTGAGTCGGTCAGATTGTCTCTCATTCCCCACGTGTACAGCACCGCCGGCACCTTGACCAACAGTAGTCCTGCTGTCTTTTTTCTCCCCTGAATCTTACAGGAACACTCGGCAGCTGCGAGACAGCGAGCAGGAGAAAGACAGGACTCTGCTGAAGAATATAATTAAAGTGTGGAAGGAGCTCAAGGCCCTGAGAGAGTTTCAGAAGTTTAGCAACACATCGTATAAGCTCTCTCTCAGAAGGTAACCGCTACATTTACTGAAACATGAACTGAATTTTATTCCTGTGATTTCTAAAAGTTTGCTCTTGGATTGAAAATGAAATGTTCATAATTTAATGATGCATTTTCCTCATTTAAATTCTCAGCTGTAAGCACTCACCCCTAGCAAATATTTGCTGGATGACGTGATGTCTGCCCATTAGGTTTGTGTATCCACGTCACTTATGTGCTGTGTTTTCCATCACTGATCCAGAGAGAATGTGGATCGGGCGTCAGATGAGCGAGAATATGAAGAGGAAATCTTGGCAGAGGTTGTGGAATTAGAGGCAGAGAGTGAGGAGGACTACCAGAAAAAGCTGGCAGAGTACATGAAACAACTGGAGGAGTGGAAGCTGTGGAGAAAAAAACAGGTGCCACCTATTTATCAGCTGTTGTTTAGCTTGAGACCGTTTCTAACTCCTGAACAGGAAATACAAACAAAATGGTTCACATTTTGGTTTGAAATTTACCGACACACATATCCTCATATTTACTGTTTTTTTAGAAAGCCAAAAAGAAAAAGAAGAAGAAGAAGAAGAAAGGCCAGGCGCAGGATGACACAGAAGAAGATGACGAAGATCAAGAAGTGAGCGAATCAGAGGGGCCCGCTGAAGAAGGGCCTCCAAAGCCAGAGCTTCCTGAGAGGCCGGACATTGACTTCATAGAGCAGTGGGTGAGAGAGAAAGCCTCCAGGACACGCAGGAAACCAGGAGAGGCCATCCTGATCCCCGAGCTGTCTGCGTCTGGAAACATCACTGCCAGTGAACTCTGCCCCAGGTATTTGCAGGAACATCAGGGGGAGGCTGGGTTTCTTCAAAACAAGTGAGAGTGAGCCACTAAGGTGTGAATAATAAATCCAGTTAAGGTCAGAATATTTGATAGATTTGAAATTGTGTTTTTCATTCCGTTTATTTCTCCATGTTTAGGGCTGAAATAGCTCGAAGAGAAGATGTTGCCAGGCGATCTCTTTTCATCAAGATCCTTTACAACGACAAGGAAGTGTCCCGAACCGACAGCCGCTCCCTGAACTCTGACTTCAGGGTGCACTTTGGTCAGATTTTCAATCTCAAGATAGTCAACTGTCCCCAAAGCATCAATTTGCAGGTGCAGTAAAGAAACGCTGAGCCTGCTGCCATTTTATTCACACATTTGCTTGATAGAGGACTGATGTAGTCATTTCTCACCATGTGTGTGTGTGTGTGTGTGTGTGTGTGTGTGTGTGAGAGTAGGTGTTTGAGGAGATTGGGTCCTCGTCCTCCCTCCTGACTCAGGTGTTTATTCCGGTGCCGGAGCCCTCAGTCGTGACGGGCGACGTCCCTCTTGAGGAGTTTGAGTTCAGCAGCAACCAGAGAGTGATGTGTGACCACGAGGGAGTTGGAAGTGGTAAATGGCTTCATTTGACTTCAGACCTGACACACCCTAAAATGTGGTGCCTTTCTGCTACATTACTACATTTCATTTAGCTGACGCTTTTATCCAAAGCGACTTACAATAAGTGCCTTTCCTTTCATGACCTTTTGATTCACAGCCTCTTGTCATTTGACTCACTTCTTTCCCTTCCTTTCTGTCTGTCACTCGCTTTGACTTGTTACATAAACACCTGATCGCAATCATCTGAGCTGACCACAATTATTTTGTATAATCGTTTCCATTTATCTGTATAAAAACAGCTGGGTGAAACTAACAGAAATGTCATATTTCCATCACTACTTCCACGCCGTCTTCCACTATTTGAGGTTCGACTGGCATCACCTTCATTGCTCTCCCTTCTTCTGCTGTGGTTTACTGGCACGAGGGGAGAATTAGCGCCCTCAACTGTTGATCTCACAGTGTTTAGCTTCTAATATTTTTGAATTACGATGAGCATCAATTGACATTAACGTCATTATTTAGCTGCAAGAACACAGCCCAGCCAATAAATGACTTTTCTTCATAAGATGTTTGAGTATTTTTAAACTACAGCGGTGCCATGCAATGAACAGAAAAGGACACTTAAATCATTAATCACAATAATTTGTATGACATTAAATCGTCGATTTAAATTTCACCGTGGTGATGCTTTCTGTCTCCTCAGATGTGCCGCTCTCCTTTGAGGCCGATGGCAGTAACAAACAGACCCTGTTGACCTCCGGGAAGCTATCCTGCTGTGTTTGTTGGGGCGTCGGTGAAGACGACGTACCGCTCGCGCCTCCTGTTTCTCAACAACCCGGTGGCATACACAGGTGGGTAGATGTATTTAGTTCATGAACTACATGATGGAAATTACTGCTGAACATTTTCCTAAGCATACCATGGGTGTTGTTTGTATATGTGAATGCACTTGTCAGCTTTATTTTCATGTTATGCAGGAAAAGTTTCTAAAACATCATTTTTTTTTTGTGTTGGGTTTATTTAGGTGCTGAGTAGCTTCTTTTTTAACACAAGGAACAGCATATTCACATCACCTATCTTTGCTCAGTGTTCAGCTTTTCTAAAAACGTCACCCGTGAATAAGTTAATTCCCACAAGTCTCTGCAAGTTGAGCATCACATTATATTAACAAACTTCGCATGTATAGTATTTTTTGAGTGTGTTGTGTTTTAAGTTTGTCTCTCACCTTGGTAGGTAATTAACAGTGTGCGACAAACTACCCAAAGATTATATGGCAGTTGTCTGTTAGTGATATCAATCACTGTCTCTGTGTCTTAGTGGCTTGGGCCGTTTCGATGCTGTCACATACATCGGAGCCTCCGGTCTATATGACATGAAAAAAATCGGCGAGTGGGCCACACAGTCACGACTGGACCCCAACGATCCAAAAAACGCCTCCATCATGCAGCTGCTAAAAGTGGGTATTAACAAATTACTGTGCACTTTTGAAGGAAATTTAAGGAGTTGAAAAATATCAGCTAAATACTCTTTCTTTGTGTGTGTGTGTGTGTGTGTGTGTGTGTGTGTGTGTGTGTGTGTGTGTGTGTGTGTGTGTGTGTGTGTGTGTTTCACAGGTGGCCAGTAGTGGAGAAGTAACGGCTCCGGACTACTTCCGTCTAGAACATCTGCAGGAAGAGTTCAACTTTGTGAGCGATGAAGAGTTGGAGCGGTCCAAAAGGTTTCGCCTGCTCCGGCTGAGGAACCAGGAAGTTGCAGAGTTTCGCAATTACAAATGGGTTCCTGCTTTGGAGAGGGAGGTCACGGATAAGGTGTTCCAGGTCGGTCTTTAAAACATGGATTGTATTGCAGAATGTTATGGTTTATGGTAAGATGCACTAGTATAATAATTCTTTTGTTTTCTTTGGTTTCAGGAATATGAAAAAAGACTGAAAGAGGGAGAGATAATCAACACCAAAGAACATCTGGATTCACACAGAGCTTTAGTGGCCAAATACCTTCAGAAGGTGAGCAGAAACATCTAATGTACACACAGTTTTTCTCCAGTATTTGATACACGATGGTCCTGAGTGTAGTGGACTCTTCCCACAGATCCAAGAATCAGTCATCAACAGATTTGTTCTTGCCAAACACCACTTCCTCCTGTCTGACCTGGTGATAGAAGAGGAGATACCAAGCATTGGGTAAAGACTCTCCACTTGCTTTATCAACTCAACAGTCTGTCTAACTCCCATCTGTCAGAGTTGACAGTCTTTACTCTTTGTGCATGTTTATGTGTTAAAGTAGGAATATTTCTATTTTACAGTCACTAAAAACTAATCGAAACACTGTTACTTTCCATATATCTTCTGCATATTATTCTTCTTCCTCTAAAATGACTGAAAAATTACTAGTACCTGAACTCCCTGCTTATATTGTAAAAGTTTGGAACGTTTTAGAATCGAAGCCTCAGCAGCCAAATCGGCCCATCATAAAAAGTGACATGGTCTCCATAAATCCCCGGCTGATGTCAGTATGTTTCTTGGCCTGGTGCTGCTTCGGTCTATTTGATCCTGAGATCAACACTTCATTCCGCTGGTGGAGTAACTCTCTTCTCTGGAAGCGGTCGAGGTCATATTTCAGAGCAGGCTTCTCCACATGTGGACTTGACAACAGAAAATCTCACATTAATTCAAAGAGGCAGAAGTATGAGGACACTACAAATTCAGCGTAATAATTGTGCTGACTTGGCACCCCGAGGAATGCAAGGAAACATTCGAGTTTACTTTTTACATTTGAGCAGATTTAGACATAATAATAATAATAATAACAATAATACGCATCAGTGCCAGTCATGCTGTTGGGTGTTACTCTGCACATCTTTTTCATTATTTAAATTGAATGTTATAATTTTTTTTCTGTTCCATTTTTCTGCTATTCTTCTGCTATTCATTTACATACAGTGGTGCAGGTCCGGGGTATGTTCTTAGAGTCTATATTTTCTTTTTCTCCTCTCCTATCCTCTGTGTCTCTGTTTTTCCATTTAGTTTGAACCCTGAGTACCAGTACAATGGTGATAATAGACCTTTGCAGTTTTTGATCCTCTCAGGATTTTGCAGAATTATGGCACGAAAGAGTTGCACAGTAATTAAAAAAATGAAAATGAATTTACGTTTTTTTCTGCTTTAAAATTCGAAAGATTAACATCAATAAAATTGCACTAAAGGCAGAAACATATTTGGACGAGATATCTAAAGATAGTACTTCTCCTTCAGCATCATTGTGTTTCTAACTAAAAACTCTGCTATGCAGTGTTTCGAAAACAATGATCATTTACAATTTATAGACTATAAATAATGTAATTACAACGACACAGAACTATAGCAAATGAGAAATATTTGTATTTATCTGAAAAAGCTAACTGCAACATCTAAAAAAAAAAAACTGTAGCGTGTATTTCTTCTTTGTAACGCAATATGAATAAATAATGTGCTTATACTGATTTTTCAATGAGTTTGCAAAGCACCATGGGACAGTTTTTCCTGTAACCAAAAAATAATCCATCATATTTCCACATTAGATATGTAATGTTGAATGGACCGATTTTCACCTCACGAGTGCCACTTTGAACAGCTCTTACGACGCCATCGAAGGTCACATGACAGTAACTTGTTGAGGTGGACGGTACACATCAGTACTGTGATTGTGAAACTGTAAATACCTGGAGGAACTGAGCACTGCAAGTGGTAAAAGTCCCATCCCACAGTTTCAATGAAAAATGCTCGTTTATGTTCACAAATGAACACTTTGCAGTCCCTCGTAGGTTGCTGACTAAATAATAACGTGTGTTTGTTGCGACAATCAGGATTCTGGGATTAAACATTTTCAAGCTGGCTGAACCCAAGCGGCCACTGAAACCTCAGAGAAAGGAGAGAAAGAAGGTGACGGCTCAGAATCTGTCCGACGGAGACATCAAGCTGCTCGTGAACATCATCAGGGCCTACAACATCCCGGTCCGCCGGCCCCTGAGCAAGTGAGTGCAGAGGGAACGCAGGGAAACGTCTCATTTTCACTCAGAAACACTCAAATTATTTTTAGACACCCGATAAGACGCTGAACTTTGTCTCAATGGGTTCTTATTTCAGTAAACCGGGACAGTCGTCTCAGAGTGCCCTCCAGGGCAGCGATTGGCTCCTCAGCCAGGTACGGTGGACCTTCACATGTGCTAGCAATGTAATCTACTTGATCTATGCTAAGTATGTGTTTTTTTTGTGTGTTGTAGGTACAAGTGAGGCCATTCGTGGAGGTGTCTTTCCAGCGCACAGAACTTCAAACAACCACAGCTGAAGGCCCAAACCCATGTTGGAACGAGGAGCTGCAGCTGCCATTCAGGTGATTTCATGACTCGTCTTTTAACTTTTGTAAAAAATACTTACTCAACATTTATGTACAGGATAGATCCATTATATTAAATAGTTTATTATGCATTTATACCTAATTGGGATTATCTTGGCTCCGCCCCCTACTGCTCATAGCTTCAGTCTCTGCTATGATTATAGTCTGGAAACCCTGTTCATATTGAGGTTTATTTAGACACTGAAAGGCGGACTAATCAGCAATCAATGAGGGTGGATAAGTCAGGGTTTTCCTTAAGTTGCTGGAGGGCTTGGATGTTGTGGTAGTGGTGGGGGGTGGTGGGCAGTTATTTGACAACAAACTATCTATTTTCACACAATGTTGGACAATTATCATGACAATAATTATTTAAAAATGCACTGTCTGCCATAAAAAGATAATCCCCAAACACTGGTAAAACAAAGCTGCTAGTGGAGCTATGGGGCCTTCGGTGATGTGAAAAACGCTCTGGGGCTGCACTAAGTGTTACAATGGTGGGGAAAACCCTGTACATACATCATATGGTGGTCAATGCTGGTTGGCTAGAGACTGCTCCAAAAGTCTACACCCATTAAGATGCAACGACTGGAGACAATCCTTAATGTAGAGTAGCCACACCCATATATTCACACAGTGAAATGGGGGCCTCGTAATAGCACGCTAACCTGAGGTTGTTTTAATCTGAAAAAAATGAGTCGGCTCATGCACTACATCAGAAATTAAGAGTATACAGTAAACTACTGTAAATGGTTTCAGGAAAAACGAGACTTGCCTGAGTTAACTCTGACAAACCAGCTGAACTGATAAACGTCCTCTCTACAGTGCCCCCAGTGGTGACTACAGCATGGCGAGCCTGCAGTCAGTCAAAGACGAAGTCTTCATCAACATATTTGATGAAGTTGTATATGAAACTGGAGCGGTGAGTAAACACTCGTTCTTTTTTTTGGTCTCACCCCACTCACACTACCTGCTCTTTAAACTGCATCATTTGTCATTTCTCTCTTCAGAATGACAAAGACAAAGGCAAATCCATTCACACCCGCATAGAGAAGCACTGGTTGGGTTCAGTCAAGATCCCTTTCAGCACCATTTACTCTCAGTCCAGGGTGAGTCTTTATTGTCTTATTTATTAAATACAAAATGACTGCCTGGACTTCAGGCTGACATTTGTTTTATCCATCCGGCAGATTGATGGAACATTCAAAGTGAATACTCCAGCTGTGCTGCTGGGCTACAGCAAGGAGCGCAGCCACGGCAGTGTTGCCGGTTATGATATTTTGCGGAGCCCGAGTGAGGGAGCCTTCATCACTCTGTTCATCACCATGGAGCCTCAGCTGGTGCCTGGAGAGACGATCAGGGAAAAGGTCGGTCCAACCTCAGGGATGTGTCTGCTTTTTAGTTCCCAGGCTGCATCACTCTGCTACTTTCTCTTGGTTTATTCATTTTTCAGATTCTCTCATCATATTTTAACAAGTGTATTTATTTTATCATCTATTCTCGCTTATTTTTGAAATAGTTTTTGTAGCTGTTGTGTGCATTAATTTTTTCCTTTTGTTTGTTGTCCTCTTGTGTCACTAATTTGCTTTTGCTCTGCTGCATGTATTAGATAAAGGAAGTGAAGGTAACTGTCTATTAGTACATTCATCGTTTTTAATTTACCCACTCATGACTGCATTATTCTTGATATATATATATATATATACCTCGTGCTCACCTGCGTTCATCTGCAGTAACATTTTGACCTCATGATGCAGTTTGACAGCCAGGAGGATGAGCGTTTACTGCAGGCTGCGGAGAGCTTTGAGAGGGATGCAGCGCAGGGCTACCCGGACCGGCCCTGCATCACCACAGTCATAGACCTCAGCGGGAAGACGGTCTTCATCACTCGGTATATCCGGCCGCTCAACCCCCCGCAGGAGTTCCTGGATGCGTTCCCCAACAACCCACAGGAAGCTACGGTAGGAGGGGATTGTATTGAATCTCGTGTCTGTATTTCTTCTGTAATTGGATCTGCTGTGCTGACACACTTGCCCGGTGCCCTCACAGGCTCTGGTTGCCCGCTTTGTCTCGCTCATCCCTTCACTGCCGGACCGCGTGTCGTTTTCTGGAGTCTGTGACCTGTGGAGCACCTGCGACGTGAGTGGAGCCTCTGAGAGATGCTGCATCTGTACGAGGGGCGATCACACGGTTCAGAGATCGTTGCCGTTGTGCACAAATACCGCTTGATCGGCAGCACCCGTGTTACACGTGTTTTTGTGACCACTGGTATGTGCGCGTTTGCGATTTCACCATGAAGTTGAGCAGAGAGCGAACATCAAAGCGGACCGCTTGGACTCGCCAGCATTACAACATGCCTGCTCACGGCGTGAGAGAAACACACAAGTTTCTCTCCCACAACAACACAATCGTCGCTCCCCACCAGTCCTACTCGCCAGATTTGGACTCACTGCAACTTTTTTCTGTTCTCTCAAAACTTGTGTGCGCTTCCTGCTCAACTTTCATGTCCTGGCGAAATCACAAACGATGCAATACTTACTCATGAAGGTTATTGCTTCATAATAAAGCAATAAAGAAAAGTATATTTCTTTTAACTTGAAAGCCATTTGAACTGGGATTAACATCTAAACATCTCTACGTACACTATAAAAATGTACACGGCGAAATACAATTTGCACAAGCTGCTACTGTGCTGCGCTCCGTTTGCGTGCAACAGGAACGGTCTCCATACTTTTTGATCACCCTAACATGAGGTCGGGAAATTCCCATCTTGCAACACCATGTGTTTTCTCCGTTCTGTTTTTTAGCAATTCCTCACCCTGCTAGCAGGAGACGAAGAAGAACACGCTGTGCTGTTGTGCAGCTACTTCCTGTCCATGGGCAAGAAAGCCTGGCTTATAATTGGCACAGCTGTACCGGAGGTGATTGACATATATTTGTTCAACCTGAAAACGCCCTTCAACAGCTTTAAAAATATTTTACGAAACAAGAAGTCTGTCCGTTTTCCAGGTGTTCTGCAGCAGCGCTAAGCTTTGTGAAATGTTGACTTGTCAGGGCCCCACAGCGTACGTCCTCACGTTGGAGCAGAGCCGCTACCTTGTGTGGAATCCCAGCAGCGGTCAGTACTACAGCCAGTACGACACCTTCTGTCCGCTGCACACAGTCGGCTGCTTGGTCAGCGCCGACAACGTGAGTGAAGAAAGACATTCAAAATTCCTCTTCTTACTGTGCTGTTTCCTTACTCTTTGAAGTTCATATTTTCAGATAGTTTGAGTTATATATTTGGTTTGTTTTTTATGACTTATTGTTTAGGTTTGGTTGAACATTCAACAATATACATCACCAATGAGGATGAGTTTTGACACCACGACAGCCAATTTGTGGAAACCGTTTTTCTCCCGCTCCTTCTCCCACCCCGGGCTGTCCAGTGTGCAGGTGAGTGTTCAACATTTAGCAATAATATAAATAGAATATTTCCTGTGGTATCTTATTCAATTCTCCGCTGTGTGTGTTCGTCTTTAGCCGGAGGAGCTGGTGTACCGCCGCACAGACAAAGCAGCTGCAGCAGAGCTTCAGGAACGGCAAGTACCAGCAGCTGAAGTCACCTCTCTCTCTCTCTCTCTCTCTCTCTCTCTCTCTCCGCGTCGACCACAGCCTACACGAAACTCATGTGCCGTCTCACTCTCTACAGAATTGAGAAGATTCTGAAGGAGAAGATCATGGAGTGGCGCCCACGTCACCCGACCCGCTGGAACCGCTACTGCACCACCACCCTGAAACAGTTCCTGCCCAAGCTGGAGCAGAGCAGGGGACAAGACGTGGCCGAGGGACACCGCCACGAGCTGCAGAGCCTGCTGGGAGACAACAGGGTCAGTCTGACGGGGGCGCGACTCTGAAAAAGGCTGTCGGACCGGAGTCACTGTGTCACGTCATCACTCATCTAGCTGTCATCTCAACTGTAGAATATTCTCCACTCTGTAAGAGCTGGCAGACAACGCGTGACCTCTGACATCACGTTGTAACAGTTAATAGCCAAGTTTGACGGTACCGGATTAACATTGCAACGTTATTTTTGACTGATTGTAATTACATAGTGATGAGTCGTACGTTTTATTCAAGAGATCGATAACGTCATTCTGACCAGTCACAACAGCAGTCAGAGATCAGATAGATATTAGCATGTATGTCTCTGAAAATGACGGTCGACTCCTCACACATCTTAAATGCAGATATCTGTAATTCAGTTTTGACTCGTCTAAATATTAGTTGCAGATATCTCAAACATCGTTATGACTGGTTGGGTAGTCGTGCATGACATTGCTCATGCTTCGCATTGAATATTGACCGGGCGAAGCATTTGAACAGCCGCCAGCAGAAGCAGTGGAGGTTGCTGTTGTGAGTGAGAGAATTAGAAAATGTCATGAAATAATCGTCTTGTTGCAGAAAGTAAATCATCTGCATTTCTCACAAACAGCTCGTGTCGTGCTGCAGCGTTAAAACCGTCAATAGCATGGCACGGCAGTGAAGCAGCTTCCCATTGGGTAGCAGTGCCAGAGGATGTTTGAACAGAACCCACTCCCGCCTCAAACTTGCCCTGGCTTCAAGTATCTGCAACGTCATTTCACCAAGTCAAAGGTTTTACTTTAACATATCTGTAATTACATTCTGACTCTGCAGAATTTAAGTTACTGATATCTCTAATCAACATTCTTTTCAAGATATCTCTAACTTAATAATAGATATCTACAATTAAATTATGACTATTCCTAATTCCAATGAGATACGTACAAGATCACTTTGACATCATTGTAATTTCAGTTCATCATTCTGACAACTTGAAACTTGGAAGATATCTAAAAAGAACAATGTAGATAAATTGAATTAAGGAAAATTAAAGATATATTCAACTGGAATGATGACTAGTCAATCTGTAATGAGAAAGCCCACGCAAATTAATAGCAAATGTGATGTCATTTGTCCCAGGACGAATGATGTGGTGGATTTCTGAATAGTTGAATTACAGATATTTGCAATATGTCCAGTTTATCTTTTAAATGTTAAACCAACTGCATGATCAGTTTGATCCACTCCTGTAATAAATGACCACTAAGCAGCGTTTGTTTGTGTTTAGATTTCAGGATTCCCCCTTCACCTGCCCTTCTCTGAGATCCGGCCCATCATTGAGGCCGTGTACAGCACCGGAGTCCACAATGTTCAGGCTTCAAATGTGGAGTTCGCCCTGGCTGTGTATGTGCACCCTTATCCTAACAACGTCCTGTCTGTGTGGGTGTACCTGGCCTCACTCGTCCGCACGTGATACAAGTGAAGCACATCTCAGTCTGACACTGTGCTGCTTCCAGCTTTATGTCGTTGTACATATAATACATATTTATCAAACCGTACGTTATCAACCTTTTCTGAACCTTGTATTCTTTTTTTAATTACTGTATCAAAGAAGAGCTATTTTGAGACTTTAGTATGTTACTGTTGTTTTGGACAGTAATTCAGTTTTTCATGTTTTTAACCATTTGCATTTACATACATGTCCACGTACACTATAAAAGTATATACAGTAGAAACATTGAGCAATCCAACATTGCTACTAAAAACCCCATCAAAGCATACCACAGTTAAAGAGTCAACACCTCTGACTGTATGACAGAGAGGGTTTATTGCAGGGATGTTTTATTGGATTGCAATCAAATGTACAAATATATGTAAATAACTGACACCTCAGTATACTGGATTCTTCCCATATGTTTCCCAATGTTTTTTTAACCTGTTGAGACCCAACTATGTCACGTTTTCAAGCTTTACAACTTGCATTTACACAAGTATTAAATCAACCAACTGCAGAGTTTCTAACGCCAAGATACTTTTATTGTTGTTATAAATTGAACATTTCCAATAGAACTCATGCAAGACTTTTGAACAAGAAAATAAACCCTGCTGCAGTGTGATGAACGATGGATTACTGTAGTTGGCCAAGTACAAAGCAGACCTCTCCCAACATGAGGGTGAGTAGTTTAACTCCTTCCTCTTTCAGCTTTTCTAAAAGCTCTGCAGTGGTGAGCGACTCTCTCGTGTGTGAACATTGGTCCATTTCTTTGCCCGTTGGAGTGCATAAAGAAAAGGAAAAGCAAAGAAATACCTATCCTGCAACATCATGTACCAAATCCAGTGTCTGTACATACTGTCTCTACCGTAGATGGGTTCTGTGCCAGAGGTGTGGTAGCACAGGGCAGCCAACAAAATGTACTGTAACCGTCACCAACATGGCAGCCATTCAGAGCGGCCAGCTTCAATCTGAAGGGAGAATCCGTTTAGTTTTCCTCATCACCCTCTCTCGTAAAAGACAAAGCCTGATTAAGCTTTCTTCAGTCCGTCGGTAAACTACGCTGATTGAATTGAGTTAACAGCAGGGAGAGAAGCAGACTTCAGTACGTCTGTATCGTTTCGGTGACAAAAAGAAACGCAGTACAACTACAGAAAGTACTCGTGTACACGTTCTCTAGTTTTTAACTTTTTCAAAACCAGAAAAGAAAAGAAAAAAAAAAAAGGAACCAGAAAGTACATTTGTAGACACTTCAAATCCTTTCTCACCCCTTTATGTTGTCCTGTCCTAAAGGATTATTTCCAGTAAATATAGATGGAAATAACAGGAGCAAAAAGTACAGTTTCATCGAGAAACATTTTTAAGTGACACAAAATACAGCAAATGGTATTCCCAGGATAAAGTGCAATAAAAGGAGAAGTGACGTTTTAGGAGAGCGTTGATCGGCGGGATTCACTCTCCAGAGCGACAGCAGGCTCTGAAACCACACTGCAGGTTCTGGCAGCCGCTGGCCGTGTCTGCATGAGGACCTGGAGAGAAACACCACACAGGGGTCACCTGATGCCCTGCAGCCCACAGGTACATTATCAACCCCCAGATCTATAACACTTTATTGTTATATATATCAGATTAATTAATAAACTGTGTGGCATACAGCTGGTTTCAATGAAGGCATCGTAGTGGCTACTGTAATGCCGACTTACCTTCCACCTCAGCAGCATCTGTTACTTACACTCGGACACGCTGTGCTAGTTGGGTTAGTAATGTTTGTTATAGTTGTCACACACCGTAACAGTTCTACTCACAAAGACATCCTACAGTTTCAACACCTGTAACACCATGAACGTGCACGACTTTGTGTTTCAGAGGTAAATAAAAGGCCCCCGAAAGTGTCTCTTGTGTTACCGTTGATGTTGTCGCAGTAATAGAAGTGCTCATCATTGAGGGAAGGACAGGCTGACACCAGCTCCTGCAGCCCCACCTCAGTGATGAAGAGGCAGCCAGACAAGTTGAGATGCTCCAGGACAGGAAGTCCTCCGCGCTGCGACAGAGCCCTGAAACACACACGGTGCAGTGCGACCTCGTTACAGGTACGACAACATGCCGGCCAACACTGGGAACATCATGAGGAACACTGATAATCCAGTCTTAGCCTAATAAGGCCAGTACTGTTGACTATAGCAAAGGTGATGTACAGCACCTTTCACGAGTAATCTGAAGGAATTTAACAGCTGATGGAAACATTACCTAATAGGCACTTCGGCGCTTCTACTTTTCCATTTGATTTAACTCTTAAACTGGATCTAGTCCACACTGGAGGAGTTTACAGCTAAAACCTAAACTAAACCTTGCTATGTATCATTGAATGCTTTCAAATTGTATCCTACAATACAATCTGACAAAATGTGGTATTTTACAGCTGATCCCAACAACTCATTCATCTCACTTCATCACATTAGTCTGTGATGATACGAACCTCCTGATAAATCCATGTAAAAACAGGTTAGGTGGGAAATTATGCTACTTTTAGTGTAAAAGAAGGTTTTTTTTGTTGTTGTTTTCTTAAAAAACAGCAATGCATGATCATTACCTCAATCCCAAATCAGTGACTTGATAACATCCAGAGAAACTGAGAAACCTCAGTGAGCGTTTGGCTTTTGAGCAATCAGTCCTGTTGTCACACTGCAGCCCCCCCAGTGGGGAGCATTTAGTCCGCAATTCAGCAGTGCTGTTTCTGGTGGTGCCTGACGCACAGTGGGGCCCAGTAAAAGTCCTAAGGGCAATGTCAGTGGTGCAGCAGGTGGAGTGGCCGCAGAGCATTTCCCCTGACATGGCGTACTGCTGATGCAAATAGGAGGTATCCGAGCCAGTCCTGTGCCCGCGCCTCCTGCTCCTCCTGCAGCAGCATGAGCCTTCAACAATCGGAGTCTCGACAAAGCTTTCTGCGTCAGGGAGTGACATCCCACCACGATGGCTCCACTCTGCTGCATCTTCAATATCAGCGAGGTCTGAAGAGTCCAGGACCCACACCTGCGTGGGCATGTGGGCGCCGCCCCACCGGCCAGTCCCCTGCTTGAAAATGATGGCCTGCTTGTTCCGCCCCACTGGATGCAGGTTTCTCTCGTCCATGAGCGTGATGGGTACCGGGGAACTTTTCAGAAGCTTGGCCCGCCGGTCTGAGCGCTTGTCAACACGGGTAGAAGACGTGAGGTCGCCCAGCCCGACAGACAGTTTCTTCAGGGTGTGATCCGTGATCTTCTCGCAGCCTGACAAATCCAGGTGCTCCAGAGGATGACAAGCTCCGAGAGCGGACCAGCTGGAAGAGAGAGGACAGAAGCTGTGAGTACTGATGTTTCTGTACACAAAGAAAAAAATGAACACGATTGTTCCCAAGCAAATTTAAAAGCAAGCAACTAAATGTGTATCCAGTACTTAAACTTTGTGCCATAGCCAACGTGCATAATCAGAAATCAGTTTATCGCATTTCAGTAATGATTTTACCTGTCAAACGCAAAATCGGTAACATCAGTCTGGGTCAGGTCCAGATGAGTGATATTGGGGCAAAGACTGAGGATTTGACGGACCTGGAAAAGGACGAAAATACAATAAACATTCAATCAATAAACAATACTTGTGATTGGAAAAAAAAAAATGCATTTACAGTGTCAAAATAAAAGACTTTAGTGCAACCTACCATTTTACTTGAGACGGTAGAACTGTATGCCAGAATAATGGACTTGACAGACGGACCCACAGCTGGCAGAAGGTTCTGGATGATCCCGTTCAGGAGCCTCTTCTCCCGCTGAGCAGTGCTGATTGCCAGGGAGCCCTCTTTGAGGCCCGACACATCTGAGGAGACAAAGAACAAGAACATGGATGACACAATATGTCAGAGCTCATTTTCATCATTACCTTGACAGAATGAAGGACGAGTCACTTGCTACACTGCAGATCTGTTTACTTTGTACCAAAGTCTGTCTGAAACACACTGCGACTTCTTAATGAAGACTTTTTGTGTTTCAAATACTACATTAGTGAGCACTGTACTAAAGACAAAAGCTCACCAGACTCATCCACATCAGCATCCTCGTCCCATTCCTGATAGGCGCGACCCTCCTTCTGCCGACTCTTCACCCACTCCTCGGCTGGCTCCTGGTCGATGTCCTCCGGGGGGCCACTGTAATAATCACCTACATTGGAGACGCACATTTAATAGAAGCGCACCACCACTAATCTGCGAATGAATGCAAGTCTTCAGGTAAAATTGAGCCGAGTAACAGTACTGTTCTTTAAGGTCGTCTACAGCTGAAGCGTGAACCTACCTCGGGCCCAGCGCACAGGGTAGAGGTGCCTCCACAAAGAGCCCGTCTTTGATAGCTCTGACCAAGAGCTGCACACTTGACTGCAGCGACACAGATCTTCAGGGCTCAAATAGTGGAACAGCCTCAGCATGATTTCTGTGGGGAGCTGGGAGATGTGGGTGGAAGAATTCCTGTTCTTTTCCAGTTCTGAGGAGGAAACACAGTAGCTTCAGTATTAAGTGACTCAAATGTCAAAATGGTGAAACACCTTTTACAAATGTCATCCGCTTTCCCAAGACAATGCATTTCATGAAGCTAATGACGTCAAATAGTTCAACACTACACTGCTTACACATGGGTCTTTATCAAGGCAGACATTGAACAGCAGGGAAGTCACAGGAATTAATATCGATGTTCATTGGCTTTATTCCATTTAGCTGCTTCAGTTTCAGGCTCCAGGGCTCCACTGGCTCACTGTCACAGCCGAATAGGACAGAGGAGTCACTGTTGGTGTTATTGGTTTTATAATTCACTATAGTAGACAATCTGAACATAGCATTACTGAAAAGTATTAGTTCTAGATGAAACTGTTGGGAATATTTCAATTTTAATCGAACAGCAAAAAAACATTTCCAGTGAGTTGTTGGCATTATTTTTTAAATGCCAAATAATATTACCGATCGCATCACAAATAGCCAGAGCCCAAAGTGAAATCCTCAAATTCTGACAAATCTCCAGTCAGTCAACACACCTTCACATTTTAGAGGTTGCGTAACTGTCACAGTACTGTTCAGTGAACAAGCTCCAGCTGTGGTACTGATCACTGTTCAAGTATGACGAGCATGAAGCATTTCCTTATTATCATAAGGAAATGCTTCATCCGCTTCATCTGAGCTCATAAAAGACTTATAACATTCGTAAATATATCCACTGACCATAATCTGTCTTCTCGTGATCGGCATATTTAAAAGCTTTCTGCAGCTCCTCTGCCTGACTCCACAAACTGAAGCCCTTCAGCACCTCAGCAGCACAGTCCCATTGCTGCTGGCTGCAGTGTTGAGCGATCACTTGTTTCTTGATGTCCTTGAGCTCCTCGTAGGTGAAGTACTGCATAAGCATAGGCTGAAACACCTGAAACGAATCTGTCTGGTTTACAAACAGCTTGCAACAGCATGATTTACTGGGATATGAACAGACACGTTTTTTAACTGTAGTTGTTTATGAACATAATTTTGTCTTACCCATTCTTTGGGAAATCAACTATTTACAAGATGGTTTACATTGAAAACAAAAAGAAACTTGAGCATCTTATACCTCTTCTTCTTCCTTCATGTGGGGCAGAAAATCCTGTGTGAAAGCTTCCAGTCTCTCCTTCAACTGCTGGGCATAGTTAAGCTGCTCATATTCACTCTAAAAACACACAACAATCATCAGTTCATGGTCCGTTCTAACTTGCCCTCTTCCTTACTCACTCACTCCTCCCTACACAGTGGACACTGAATGGTTTCTCAGTTTCATTTTGCATCATAACTGACAGCTGATGAGTTGTGTAACAGCCATTTTTGCATCTATAATGTGGTGCAATGCATTGTGGAATTATTAGCGGAAAGTTTTATACATAAATAAACGCCTTTCTTCTATTAACTGGGGGATTTTAGAGGCCAGTATTGCAGGCCAGGCCAGGTCAGGATCATTAGTGATTGTTATTATGATTTTAACCTTCACTGACAAAATATTCTGAACATTGTTTTTAACAACTGTGGAGAATCCAACGTAATCCAAGTATTAAAACAATGCCAGGACAATGTTATTTATCTCAAAAGAAACATCGTTTCTCTCGGACAGAAAGCAGGATCTCACTCCAAAGCAAAAGAATGTTTCTTTCTGTTTTACAAACTGTTGGAACAGAAACTCAGATTTACACAATCACATCATTCTGGAAAGCCCGTTTTTTTTAATTTGCTCATGGTCTGAGAGAACAATACGTTTTGTCTCCTGTTAAGCAGATCACAAAAACAGCCCTGCCTATTAACTTCTGCATCTGGCCCTTTTCTTGATTAATTAAAACCTGAAGTTGTAGCTCAATACAATTGTGACAAAATAGCTTTAAATATTTTTATGAAATTGAATGGCTTTAATAGAAGTTACTTAACATTTAAAAAGCAATACTATAATTTCCTGTCTTTACAATTGTATACATGAAACATAACAACTCTGATGTGGTTGCTGGTACTGCAATCTTTGTGTGCCTAACATAATAGTTATTGTAATGACAGTGTTACCCCGCCACCAAGCATCGTGCATCAGCTGAGCTCTGCAGAGCTCATCTGATGCCCCCTCAAGTAAAGCTTAGTATTTTTAAAAGTGCAACAAGTGTAATTTAAGACCATGACATGACAAAAAACTGTTCTTAAAAATGTTTATGCATAGTTACCTTAACGCTGTGCAGCCCATTCTCAAAGAGCGACAACATCTCTGAGAGCTTGTTGTCCGAGTGCACGTTGTACACCGTGCAGCAGCGCTGTTGCAACAAGCCGATTATGTACTCGTTCTCAATTTGTTCATGCATCTTGAACTCTTTAAAGGTGGCACAGAGCGACTGAAGAAATGAGCGGAAATCATTGTTGTTGGAGAAGTTGGTCTTTGACAGCTGTAAAAAAAAAAAAAGAAAAAAAAGTGTGAGTCACAAATTACGAAACGTCATATAAGGAATCATTGGTACTTCTGCTGGTAGCATTAGATCACATACTTAACACCAGTTGTGAAACAAGTGTTCAGGTCCTTTACTTAAGTAAATGTACTAATACTACAGTGTGACTATACTCCAATTCAAGTAAAAGTCCTGTGCTCAAAACCTTACTTAAGTAAATGTAAGTATTACCCACAAAATGTACTTGAACTATCAAAAGTAAAAGTACACACTGTGCAGTAAACGCTCCCTGTCAGTGTTTTACTGTTATATTCACTGTGCAATATTACTGCTGCATTAATGTGTATTTTACTGCTATAGTTATTTAAGGTTGTGGTTATCTTACTTTAGATACAGTTGGTTTAATCTACATTAATACATCATATATACCAGAACCTCATATGCTTGTATTGTTTCTGTATCTCTAGTGGCAGCCTGCTGCAGCAGCTCCCCCCTGAGAGGCCCCCTGCTGTAGTGAAGAAATTTCCCCTCGGGGATTAATAAAGTGAATAAAATAAAAAAAATAAAAAAATAAATAAAAAATCAACAAGCTCAGAAAAACAATGTATTTTTCAACCAATAATGAGGGTTTTAAAATACAGTATCTGCCTAAAAAAGAATGGGAATTTTCTCAGCACGTTAAGAAACATCTAATTCTACAATTTATCACCAAAAAAAAAATTAAAAAAAAAAATCGAAATCAACAACTTTGGAGATATGTAGTGTTTTTAATGACCATAAAGGGAATAGAAAAACATCTCATCTTAAAAGTAATTAAAGATGTCAGACGATGTGCAGTAGAAGTACAGATGCATTAAATAGAAGAAAAAAAAACACGAGTGAAGTAACACGACCTCAAATCTGTAGCGTAAATAAGAGTACTCGAGTAAATGTACTCTAAAGTATGGCAGAGAGTACAACTGAGTGGAGCTTGTTAGCACACCCACCGTGGGGCAGCTGGAGTCGCTGGATGAGTTTATGTGGCAATTAAGTCCAGCAGGGAGAAGTTGAACCGACAGCCTGCTCCTAATTCCCAACAGTGTTTGTAACACGGTGTGCAGGAACATGAGAATCGGCGTCGGGACACTTCAACATGTTGCATAACAAGCTGTCTGGCAAAGTCAGTGAAGCTAACAAACAGAAGGCTAGGCTTAGCTGGGTCGAGGGTGAGCTATTCTAACTTTATCAAGAGCAACCTGACAAGTTGTTCAAAAAAAACGAACAAACACCACGTCAGGTTAACTTCGCAAGTATAATCACAGATCTACCAAACGCTCCAGATGTAGTCGCGAGACACTCGTGCGTTACAACATCTGCTTCGGCGGACTCGATCCTCGTTAGCTACATGCTAACTAGCGTGCTAGCTGGCGTTCACTCCCCCCTCCACCCCCCCCGTCGGCCAAAACCCGAGAACCTCCTGAAAACCTCCAAAACGAACCGCCGGCGTGTGTTTGTACACACCTTTTCGCAGTAGAGGCCCACCAGCTGCTTCATTCGCCAGTGCGGGCCGGTAAAAACATCCACCTCGTCCGGAAAGGGAGCCATCTTCACTGGACCTCACTGCGTCATCTGCGCACTGTCCGCGAGACAAGGGGGCGTGGCGCGAGGGACTCACGTGACCGCGGGTTATAAATACGGGCCGAGCGTGTCCGACGTTCAAGTGTTTGAGTGACAGCTTTCCGCAAATGTAACTGAAATTCAGTTTTACAAACGTTCATTCATAAAATATATCTGACAATTATATCTGCATTTTAAATGGAAATTCAAAAACACGAGTTATTGTGCTATGAGATTTGTGTGTGTGTGTGTGTGTGTGTGTGTGTGTGTGTGTGCATATATTATGTACTTACGCTATTTTTCCCGCATTAAATTAAAGTTGTCTTTGTGTGTAAATTCAGTTTTAAGACCAGTTTAACACGTAACTTAACAAGATCCCAGAAGCATGTGATGATGAACAGTGGGATTCAGATTCAAAACAAAGCGAAGCCCTGGGGTTTTTTTTTTTGAGAAAATACTATAAACACATTTGTAGAATAAAAACTTGCTAAAATTATATTATGGAGTAATTTTGGTTGGTCAGAAAAAAACAATAAAAAAAAAACCGCGGCGCGCCGAGCTCTCCACGGTCCCGACACTTCCGTGGTAGGGTTATGGTTGCTATGGAAAATGTCCACAGCAACAGTGACGCTGGGGGTGGAGACTCGGCCGTCATTCAGTGTAAAAGATGATCGACAGCTGTGTAAACCAATCCGCTCCCGGAATTTTCAAGGTGACCAATGAAACTGCAGGAAAAGATAGCAGAAGTTAGATAGAGAGCCCGAGGACTGTAGCAAGTGCCAGAACCTCTGAGACAGCAGCGAAAAAAGACTAATGGTAAGCCAAGTATCAGCCACCTAACAGCATCCACACCGAGCTACCTATTGATCTACATTAATTATATGACTAGTGTCGTGCGTTCACAGGGCATACGTTTTGTGGAGGGTGGGCTTGGTCTCCCGTCTTCGTCTACCTACTATGTAACGGTAACGTTAGCTGTCTTGCTACCAATCGTGTTGTGTCTCAGCATCACAGCCCGTCTGAAGCGAGGGATCGTTGTCCTCAACAGAGCTGACATTACTGCATATTTACAGGACGTCAACGCAATTATGACTCCTGGAGTTAACAACGGCGGGTCAAATTGATGCCATTTGCACAAGTGCCGTCACTGAAGCGTTGATCAGAGCCTTGTCGGTGTGAACACAGCCTCACCGTGTTCTTCTTTGCAGACCCTGCATGAGGAGCCAGCCATCCCAGTAACATGGACAAGTACGAAAAGGTGAAGAAAATCGGGGAAGGCTCTTTTGGAAAAGCCGTCCTTGTCAAATCCATTGCGGATGGACACCAATATGTCATCAAGGAAATTGGCATATCAGGAGTAAGATCCTCTGCATAATGTCACACCAGCCTCACATGTCGCAGTCAGTGTTTTCCCACCTTGCTCTACAACTTTCCCTGTTTGTTACTTTGACAGATGTCAAGCAAAGAGAGGCAAGAATCTGGAAAAGAAGTTGCTGTTCTTGCCAACATGAGTCATCCCAACATTGTCCAGTATAAGGAGTCTTTTGAAGGTGTTCACACCATCCTAACAGTCAACATGAAGAATCCCGGAGGTGGCTCATTACAGTATTTCCACCACACACACTGTTAACCACATACTGTCATTTCTTCTCTTTTCAGAGGGGGGGTGCCTGTATATTGTGATGGACTACTGTGAGGGTGGAGACTTGTTCAAAAAGATCAACTCTCAGAAAGGATTGCTGTTCTCAGAAGAGCAAGTGAGCCACTAACACTTGGAGACAATCATGAATGTTTTGGATAAATCTGTTGACAGGCTGGAACAGTGTAGAACATGTGGATTGAACTGATCAGATTCCTTCTTTTTGTACCCTTTAGTTGAACCATATTTATCCTCTTGTAGTGTTTTGTGATATATTTTGCTTGAGTTGCTCTTTCATTAGACTTGCAAATAATGTTCAGTGTAAAAGTTGATACCATGTAATGCGACTTACTGTCTTCTCCTTTTCCAAGATCATGGATTGGTTTGTGCAGATTTGCCTGGCACTGAAGCACGTGCATGATCGGAAAATCCTCCACAGGGACATTAAATCCCAGGTACTGCTTCATATACCACAAGATCCTTCTTTGAGTGACGGCAGGTTGTTTATTTGTCATGTATTGCTTTATTTACATGTCTTCTCATCATGTCTACATAGAACATATTTTTGACAAAAGATGGGACTGTGCAGCTTGGTGACTTTGGAATTGCAAGGGTACTGAACAGGTATGTGCAATATCGTCTGAATAGACCTGTATATCTTTAAAAAGACAGGATTTGGACGTTGTAAAGTCGAATACATTTGCTTTCTCTTTTCCAGCACTGTAGAACTTGCAAGAACATGCATAGGAACACCATATTACCTGTCACCAGAGATCTGCGAAAACAAACCATACAACAACAAAAGGTACTTGATGCTCTTGACTACAAGGATTTTATTGTTTGTCTCATTACTGATGTAAATTAGCTTTCAACAGTATTCCTTGGGAAAGCTCAGTCCCTATTGAATTGTGCACCATGCAGGATTCGGTAGTGGCTTCAGGGTGATGTAAGGATATCATGTCTCATCTTTATTAACTGAACCTGCTTGTGAATATGTACAACCGGAAGCTAGTATTGATTTCCTATTGAACTATTTTAAGTATGCATGTTATCTAATCTACTTTAGTTACAACCAATGAAGTAAATTTAGCAGTTTATCTGTTTGGTGTGGAAGTCTTTCAGTAATAAAGTCCCTTTTTTCCTCCAGGTTATAATAAAGAAAGTAAAGGGCTTGCAAGTGACTGTTGATACCTTATCGATTGAATGTAAACTTACCCCAGAACTCATCCCTGCCTGTCCGTCTGTATGCTCTCTCCTCTAATTTCCCCTACTTTCCCTCCTTCTGCAGTGATATTTGGGCCCTAGGGTGTGTCCTATATGAAATGTGCACTCTTAAGCATGCAGTAAGTATTCTGTGTCTGAGCTGTTTACTAAATAATGTATATTTAATGCCATTCATGCAGCATTGCCGTCCTTTCTGACAATCAGATATAGCCTCTATATACTATAACTAAAATATTTTAGTTTGTGTCTTATAATCAAATCTGTGTAGACTCATTCACTCTCATTTTGATATTCCCTACTTTGCTCCATCATTGCAGTATGATTTGCCTGCAGTCATTTCTATGCAGTGGGTCTAACTGTGTCTCTGCATGTGTTTCTTCTCAGTTTGAGGCTGGCAACATGAAGAACTTAGTTCTGAAGATAATTCGCGGCTCATACCCGCCAGTGTCCGTTCACTACTCCCAAGACCTGCGCTCTCTCCTGGCACAGCTGTTTAAACGCAACCCTCGGGAGAGGCCCTCAGTCAACAGCATACTGGACAAACCTTTCCTCTCCTGTAGGATAGAGAGGTTTCTCACACCACAGGTAGGGCGAACAGTTAGTTGTCTTAGATACAGACTTAACATGCATAAATCAGACTGTGTACATCCCTGCATTACTCGTTTCCAGATCATTGCTCAGGAATTCCGCCATACTTTTCTTCACAAGCAGCCTAAAGTGGGCGTGACGCAGATGCCATCAGGTGAGCAAACTCTGTAGCTTTGTGCAATATCGGTCTGCCACAGCATCATTTTAGCTTCCACCCCCAGGCATTCCCTCTAGGTGAATTTCAACTGCAAAAATGAATGCAAAATTATCCAATCTCTTGAGATTTGCCCAATATTTGCTCTGCTAAAGGCATTAAAACATAAAGTAATCCAGCAAACAAAATCTGCTTTATCAACAAAAATAACTCCTCATTTACAGTCAGTTTGGCTCGTCAACCTCTGCTATCATCAAAACAAACCATGTGCTGGTTACTGGAAAACAGGGACTGGCAGTTTATGGGAAATTTGGTCTTATTGGGAAAATTTGGCCACCAGCTGAGACTTCCCTGTCTAGTGTTGTCATACAGTGTGTTAAATTACATGAGTTTTATACACACAGTCATTAGCGATTGCTCTTTGTTTTTGTACACACGGTATGTGTTGAATTAATAATATTTAAAAATCATTCAAAACCCTTCTTTTTACAGATGTTGTTTACGTATTCTTCACAGACTGTCTTTTTTGTAAAGTTACGTCGGTGTTGGGTAACTTTCAGACCAAGGGTTCTTCAAGTTGGGAAAATAAAAAAAGACTGCCACTAAAATGTGACGAATTATTTCTTTAATGTGCAGTATGCTTTTTATTAGTGTGACAAAGCTGTAAAGAGGCTTCCACCCACTCCTCCCTCACCTACATAGTTAGATCAGGAGGTGTAGAATGACGGAGAAGTAATTGGACTTCATCCACACACACCTTCTACTGTAATGTTCTGCTAGCTGCTATGAACCACAAGCCATATTGTATTTTTTGTATGGATATGATAGTAGTATTATTGAAACCTGAACTTCTGCAATGCTGGCGGGACTGTCATCAATCCTAGTCTTTATCGTTAGCCTGTGCAGTTTCCAGCTGTAGTCTCTGCTGTGATATATTGACAAAGAAAATGTTCATTGTTCCACACCGCTCACCACAGCCCAGAAGATTACAAAACCAGCCAGTAAATACGGAGTGCCTTTAACTGCGAGGAAGGTGTCAGACGGAGCCAAAAAGCCTGTGGAGAGGAAACCAGCTGTGAAACATAAACCGGTTAGTAGGATCTTATTCATATTTATGAGAAATTGTTATGATTTTTGAGCTTCAACTGTGGGTTTTTTTTTCCTTTTTTGTCAAAAAAAGTCTGTTTGGTGTTGAGCTCCTAGTCTGGAATGTCAGCAGCTTCTCTCGTGTGTGTGTGTGTGTGTGTGTGTGTGTGTGTGTGTGTGTGTGTGTGTGTGTGTGTGTGTGTGTGTGTGTGTGTGTGTGTGTGTGTGTGTGTGTGTGTGTGCATCACACTGTGTTGCCAACCTCCTGAACCCCAGTGTCATATGTTGCTTAGGCCCCTCTCCCAGCAGCCCCCCAGAGAAGAGTGAGTCAAGTGGAGGAAGAGAGGAAAAAACACGAGGTACAGCTGAGAGCCCCCATATAACTTGTGCACCCTATTAGATTTCCCTCCGTTTTCTCTCCACATTCACCCACACATGACGGTCCCTTCTTACCAGCATTTTCAGTTTTATATCTTCTCATTCCGCTTGATCCCTATCTTCACCCGTTTTCTGCTCCTGGCCCATTTGGAGTGTCTGTGCCTGATTTAGCTTACAATTTTAACCAACCTTTCCCTCCTCGCCTACCTGTCCTGTGACAGAGAAGTCCTGCTGCTCCTCTTACGTCAAAGCGGGTTTCTCTAAGATGTCTTTTTCAGTGTTTAAGATGCTTTTGTCTTTTTCTACAGGAGGGCTTCAGAAAGAAAAGGATGGAGCTGATTGAGAAAGAAAGGAAACAGAGAGAGCAGGTGAGCTTATTGTTACGTTTCTGTAAAACGTATGAGAGTTATTACACTTGATAGTTTTCTGATCTGTGTCTCCTTCAGATGTTCCTGTTCAAAGCAGAGCAAATGAAGAGATATGAAAAGGAAAAGGTGGGTGGTGAATTTCTACCTTGTGGGTAAAGTTATAGTTCCTCTTTTTTGAACTAAAAAGGTCATTTTACTGCCGGTCTAGTGTTGAATTATGAGAAATTGTATGGGCTTGTCCTCCATAAGTGCCTCACCTCCTGATATTCTGCTAGATGATTTATCTGAGCCTCGAACACCACTCAAACACTCTGCATAGCTCCAGCTACAACTTAATAGCAATCTCTTACAGATCAATCGAATAAACCAAGCCAGAGAACAAGGCTGGAAGCATGTGTTGAGTTCTAGTGGAGGTAGCAGCCCAGAGAGGAAGGTAATTGATACCGACTTCCTTTTTTATGACACTACTCAGGGAATATTTTATTGTAAATACCTTTTGTGATTACATTAACATGCAGTGTTTCCCACTGGTTGAGATTCTTGATGGTGGTGGGTGGTGCGGCCGTAGTCAATATGCATGCAGAGACTAATCCGTTTTGGAGGGGGAGAGTGTAACCCAGACTATTTTCTGTGGCAACAATTTATAGTTGTCCCCTGAACGCCTCTCTTGCACACTATTGGTAGACACTAACTAAGCAACTGTACACGGAGAAGCCTCTAGTCCCAATCATAGACTGTTGATAAAAAGGTCCCCACTCAGTTACTGCAGCGTTCTACCGTTCTAAGATTTACCCAAGCAAACACCCAGTGGTTCCCCTATCACTAGGTTCCTGGTGCCCCCTGAAAGAAACACAGGACTAGATCAAAATCCAGTATTTGGCTGGACTGTGTGTGAAATGCTTAAATGTTGAAATGAGGGCTTTTAATTTGAAAGTCACAGCATGCAGCTGACCGAATCTGTTGTGACACACATTCAGGTCAATATTTATAGCTGGCCCTGCTGTTGCTCAGTGTGAGAGCCTCTGCTGCATTTTGCTGACTCCGACTGTCGCTCTAGTTTTTCTCTTCTCTCTGTGATTCATGAAGGGCGGGGTTCAGCCCTCACCGCAGAGCAGAGGAGGGAAAGGTAACCTCAAACATCCAACACAATAGCAGAACAAACAGCTACAGGAGAGGCAGAGCGAGAGAAGATTGTCCACGAGTTAAAGGATTGTGGATGGTGTCGTTCTCTGGCAGATTTCAAAAAATTAAAAATTAAAAAAATGCGTCACCAATATACTTGGGCGTCCGTTTATATACCCGGGCTGCCAACCCAAATAAAGTGTATGTATGGGAAACACTGACATGATCAGTTGTTATTCAGCTCTAAAGTCTGGCTCACAACAACTTTTGTTCTTTAAACTCAGTGTTTTGTAGGAGGTGGGTGGAGAGCGGCAGGTGTTCGCCCTCCTGTTCCAGGTGCTGCTCAGGCTTCAGCCAACAGAAGCCCATATGAACACTACCAAGCTACTCTGGACCAAATGGCTAAACCACAGCCTAAAGATGTCAGCAGGGAGGCGTCCTCAGCAAGACCAGGCAGTCCCATTCGGTATGTTCAGATGTCGGCTTTTCTTTGGATCTTTGAGTGTGTTAAAGGATTGTTGTAATTGTACTGGCTGTGTGTGTTAGAAGAGTACCAGCTGCTGCTGGCCCAGTGTTGCCCAACGGCTCTGCCCGGCACCTGAACCCTGATGCAATCAAGAGAGAAATTCAGAGGCTGCAGCATGTTTCAAAACAAGCCCACATTAGTAGGTCAGTCGATCAGTCAATGACACGACCTGATACAATCTGCATTCCAGCTCCTTTCATAATGTAAAAGCTTTGGTAAAATATTTGTTACTGTGTTTGCTTTTCAGGCAGCGTAGTCACATGGCAGCTGGACGGACCTGTCAGGTTGAGGAGTTTTTACAGCGCAAGAGAGAAGCGATGCTCAACAAAGTCCGTGCTGAAGGACAGCTGGTACGTTGTATGACTTATGTAATTTTATGGTTAATCTATCGAGTATTTAGCCCTGTTATTAAAATTAGAGCTCGACTGGTACCGGGCTGATTCCAATACTGATGTTAAATAGAAATTAGAATAAGTAAGAAGTTAGAAATTCTAATATTGATATATCAGCTGATATTCTTTATATATATCTATACTGTGCATACATGCTATATAATGATCCCTGAAATATGGTTATCAAAAAATATGGACACTGAAGATGTAATGGAAGCAGGATATGTTACATTTTACACAAAAAAAAACGTAACCTTCACAGGGAATTTAATAATTATAAATGACTATTTAAAATTCACTATTCATATTTATATACTATTCAAATTTATTCAAAGCATCTTTTTCTGCATTAAGTTGTGTTTTTATATCAGCCAACATACATACTGATACTGAATATCTGTGAGATGCCAATATGAGCATACAAAATGATCCGGCCAATACAAGTCGAGCTCTAATTGAAATACTGAATTATGACTCTTTGCATATCGGGTGCAATTCAATACTGACTGAGGTGAAAAGGGACACTAATGGTTTATTTCAAATATTCTGATTCTTAAAAGTTCCAGTAGGTTAATTTCATATTAATGCTGAAATAAATGTTTAATTTTAACTGCAAAAGCTGCTGAAATCAGCCAACTTTCTGCCACTTTAACTTATCATTTTGGTTTATTGGTTTATGAGGTTGGGACCCACTAGCTGGATCGTTGGACAGTTCAAATTTAATGACGTTTGCTAACACATGCATCCATCAAAGAGGACAAGTAAACTGTTGTCTGTTTGTTTTGGAGCTCTTCTGCACTCTAGGGTAGAAGTGCACTTAAGGAGCTTGGACCTCCTCTCAGCTCTGTGACTGTTTAATTAACATTTTCCTGTTAGGGGTGTGGCAGCTGTTTATGGGGGACAAATTATATTTTTATTATTCAGATCAGTTCAATGAATCTGGTGACCTCGTGTACAACTTTTCATAGTATTTCTCACCTTCAGCCTGAGCAGAAATCTAATCAGACAAAATAATTGGATCTGACAATCTGACATTGGCGCCTTTTGGCTTTACATGGTGTCAATTGTTTCTGGATTAATATAAAAATGTTGATCACTGCACCTTTAATTATATCGTGGCCCAAACTGGTGATCACTGGCAGCTATAGATGTTAGGGCCTGCGTCCTTCTAAAGTCTGGTTCAATTGAACCGTGAACAGGGCACTCGGCAAAACCTGTCTGCAAACTATGGAAGCCGTGCGGGTGCGCTTTGGTGCAGGAGACCGAAAGCCAACAAAGAGGAGGAGGTAGGAGCTCGGGCCTGAATGCCCAGCCTCACACTCCACCTCACTCATAGCACGTCTGGCTTGGCACGTCTGCATAAACCCCCCCGTGACGCACCCACAACTCAACCCAGCAGTTCCAAGTCATCCTTGCATAATGTTTGCTGTTCTGCTGTGAGCTGTTTATTTATCCCAATAATGGCTGTTGTCCCACCTCATTTTATGAGTTGCGTTTCAGATTTATCTATGGATTTTTCATGGCACTGTTGTCATTTTTACTCTGTCTGAATGGCTGATGTGTTCATGTGTTAATACCAGCATCATATTATGTTTTGTCATGTAAAACCATGTATTTTTATTAATGCTAATTAAGCATGTGGTTATTTATTTGTATGACTATGACTGCTAATATAAATGCCACAGTCGACCCTGTGTTGTCTGCAGCAGTGTGTTCAGCAGTTCACCGTTCAGTGTGTGTAACATTTCTGCGTTTGTTCTCAGGAGTACTTGGGAAGACTGAGGCAGATCCGCTTACAGAACTTCAATGAACGTCAGCAGATCAAAGCCCGACTCAGAGGAGAGAAGGTACATCCCTTCTCATCTCTGAATCTGAGAGCTCCTGTAATCAAAGTGCTTTCAGGTCTCTCTGACATTTGGTCTCCTGTCTGCTGCTTGTGTTTGTGTTTCAGTATGACAGTGATGGTTCTGACAGCCAGGAGTCCAGCGAGGAGGCAGAGCTCAGGAGAAAGAAGATAGAAGCTTTAAAAGTGAGTCTACGGCGAGCACTGAGCAATTGCATTTTGAAATATGCCACATTTATTTAATAACCCTATTTATAGAGCTCTTTTCACTGAATGAAATGACACCCCAACAGAGAGATGATGTCAGTCAGTGTGAGCAGAACTCTTCATGACTACTTCAATCAAAAACTACTGTGCAATCAAAAAGAGACTTCTTTTGTGGAGAGGGGGAAGCAATAGGTTTAATGAGTAAGTATTCCACGTCGCTTGATCAATATCAGCTCCTATATTCCACACATTTTGTGTCCATAGGTATTTTTTGATTTCACCATGGACCTGAAACTTGAGCAGGAAGCACACATCATTTACACCAAATGTTTTCCCTCAGACGCCTCAAAACGTCACAATAGAACTCTATATTGACAGTCTGACCCTGACGAACAAATTTACAACCCCACAACTATTAAAGATAACCCACCTGGATGTGCTCCTGACCTGACACCCTCCTACCTTAAACCCTTTTGAATATGCAAGTGCCCCTCAAAACACCTCACCTGGCTCATTGCTTCACTGTTGTCGATTTTCGGAAGCATTTCAAGGGTCTCTGTCGCCCTCTGCTGAAGTCACGGGGAAATCGCAGATGCACAAATTCCAGTGGTCACAAAAACGTGGTAACACAGCGACGTAACTTTGTATACTTACTCACAAAAGTGATTGCTTCCCCCTGCTCCATCGCTGCACAGGAACAGTCTCTGAACTTTTTGATCACACCTTGTTTTATTGAGACATCCTTTTTGTTTGAAACGCTTATTTTGATCATCAGTGTTTGTTCTTGGTTTAATATCTTTTGTGTATGCATGTACCTGCCAGGCTCAAGCAAACGCCCGTGCTGCTGTACTGAAAGAGCAACTGGAGAAGAAGAGGAGAGAAGCGCACGAGAGAGAAAAGAGAGCCTGGGAGGACCATGTAAGCTCTCATGCTCACATCCCTCAGGGCACACTATCACCTGGCCTTAGCTGCTGCATCAGTTTAGGTGTAGACTAATCTGCGCTGTCGTGTATTGTTGAAGCTCGCGGTTCGAGGGGTGAAGGTTGGCGTGTCGGCGGGAAGCGTAGCGGCGCCGGTAGCAGTAGCAGTATCTGACAGTCCTCTCCCACAGCCCAGCACCTCTCAGCCGGACCATGCTGCCAAAGCTCCAGTTCCACCTGCATCCAAACCCTCCACCTCAGCTATTTCCATGACTGCTGCACTGAAGAACGTTGGAGCAGTCAGTATACATTCATACGGTGTATCACACCTCATATCACGGGACTGTTTGAGTGTATATTCCCTGGATGTATACATTTTCAAATTTTTTTGGCAGATTACTCCACTCAAAGAAAAGTTGCCTGAACCAGAGACTGCTACAGTGATCCAGGTGAGCTGATTGGTTGTTGAGAATCATTTAATAAAGTTACAATGAGCAGACAAGAAGGCAGTTTTCATTGATAAACCGCCACCCTCAAAAGATGATGTAATTTCATGCTTTTTGTCTAACAGAGTGAGAAAAAGCAGATTCTGCGCAGACTAAACCAGAACCTAAAATCCCAGAGCCCGGTGGAGGAGGTTGAGGCGTCGCCTCCAGCCCTTGCAGAGCCGAGTCCTGCTCCCCAGCAGGACCAGTCGGACCCAGAGAGACGCCCCTCCTCAAACGGAGACCGGAGGAAGTGGGAAGCAGCGGAACTGCCTGTACTTCCTGTGGCCCAACAAACCTTAGAGCAGTCATGTGCCACAACAAGCAGTGAACAGATGTCATTAGCCACCCCAGTGTCTCCACAAGATGGACCGCCCTCTGGTGTTGACAGGAAGAAGTGGGAGGCTGGCATTCCACTCATCCTCTCAGTAGCCCAACAAACTCTAGAGGAGACATGCATCACAACCATCGGTGAGTGATCGTGCAGAGCTCCTGAAAATTGTTGATGAGGTTTGTTGCGAGTCCACTTTCTCTCTCAGTGTCTCTCTTTGTATGCTTGTGTGGTCGCAGAGCAAACAGCAGGGGAGGTTATCCAGATGGCGAGGCTGCAGGACGAAACCCCCAGGAAGGTGTGGGGAGCGAGTCCAGTCTCTCAGGTGCTGAGAGTGCTTCAGGAGGCAGAGCTCCAGCCCCTCACCCAGCAGCTGGAGAATGTCACCATTTGCGAGGACGAGTTTTCTAGTCCTGGTCAGTCTTCATTCAATCTACTTGTTCTTTATTATGCAATCAGAAGGAGAAGCAGAGGAAACCTTGATGCATTATTCAAATATTCTAACCTCTGCCTTTTGTAAGTTTTTTTTTATGGAAGCCATTATGTTTCAGAGTCGTTCGTCTTGATGTTCCTATTTTTACAATTTGTCCTGAACGTCCACGTGGACTCAAAGATGTACTGATTAGGTTTTGGTGGTCAAAGTCACTGTACTTTTACAAAACATGTTAGTAACTGAAGAATTCGTGTTTCTTTTCAAATCTTTTTATTGATTTTGCAAATACTTTAGACAGAAAAGGAGAACAGGACTATCCCCAAGAAGTTGGGATATACAAAACATTACATGCAGCTGTGTGTCGCTTGGAGGTAGTGTAACTGTGACAAACTGTCACTGGTTGGATTGCAGCATCGTTCAAATAGTTTATGAAAGGTTTCCAGGTGTCGTCGAAGGAGTCACTGGAGTCTCTGAGTGAGAATCTGATCTTTTCAAGTTTTATATGATTTAAGATCTCTTTTAACCAACTGCTGTGTGAAGGCGGGAGGGCATGTTTCCACTTGAATAATATGAGGTGTGTAGCTAAAAGGCAAGGATGCGTAGCCCTGTCGACGGCAGATCGAGTCTTTCAGGTGGTTGAGTTCCAAATAGTGCTGTGAAGGGTTCGGGGTCAAGTTTTATACCCAGTACTGTCCCAAGTGTATTGAATATTTGATCCCAAAAAAATGTAAAAATTTTGGCAGGACCAAAACATATGGGTATGGTTGGCAGGTGACTGTTTGCACCTACTGCAGCTGTCATTCGTATTTGGGTTGATTTTAGCCAGACGGGCATTTGTGTAGTCTACACAAAATAAAACCTTGCATTGCAGCAGCCGCACTGAAGTATTCATGTTTAATAGGATACAAAACATTAAGTGAGGACATTTTCTATCCAGAAAGGGAAGATTGTGACCATATTCCACATTTGGCCGGATGCTGAATTAGTGGCACTAATCTTGGCTGTCCACCTTGAAACTGTGCTGATTGTATTGATCTTTTTTGCTGTTGCATTGAAGATGTGTAAGAAGCATTTGGAACTTGGAGTTTCTTTGCAGCAACATATGAAGCATCGTCTACTGTCACGGCAACAACTTTGTCTTCTATCAGAATCAGTTTTATTGGGTAAATGTGTGTGAATACATAGAAGAAATTTGACAGTTTTTTTGTTTCTCTCAACTGATTTACACACTAATACAGTAGACATGCAGCCGAACAAGACAATACACTTAATACCTTTTAATTAAATTCCTTCAAAGTTTTCACTACATATATTAGATGACTCTGGACGGACATGGATGTAAACTGCAACTTTACTAGTTGGAGGAGTTATACAACCGCGAGGCGGCAATTCTAGTTTTAATATTGTATTCATCATTGTGATTATTTTTTGTTGAGAGTTTAATCATTTTGTCATTATTTTGTCATTCTTCTCTGCACTAATGTACACCTTTATATTTAAACAACCAAAGAAAGGGATGGAAAAGATTCTTTGTGTCACAGTGAGACACTCTGGATCATGTTTCCAGTATGTGATACTTCTTGAAAATGATACTCTTTTTGGGGTTCAGCTGCAAATGGCAGAGTACTACATGAAGTGTGTCTGAATTTAAACTCTGTATTTACTGTGTGACACACGGACACATTAAAGCCCCTTTTTAAATGGTTTAAGCTGTTTTCTTATTGTGCCAGTTTAAAGAATGCATACTTTTATTTGATGTACTAGCTGTATGTTCATTTAATATGGTCTCATATTCTCCCCAGATAAGCCTAACCAGGCAGCACCAGCAGCTGCTGACATTGTGAGGACACCTAAAGACGTGTCGACCTCTGCTGTGGCTCAGAGACCTGCTGCTTCAAACGAGGCTTCACGTCAGGAAACGTCTGAAGCCGGAGCAGCTGAAAGAGTGACACTGCCACCAAACCTCACTGAGACTCAGGGTTAGGATTTCACTCAGCCTGATATTGATCACATATTTTGCTTTTTATGTCAAAGTATATTTTCGGTAGTTCAATAGTTTCAGTACGTCCTTTCTGGCCTGAATTCCTTTTAGATCCAGCAGACTTGGAGTCGATTGTTTTGGATGAGGGTCTCAAACAGGCCTCACATCCCCCAGCTGGTGTGCAGCAGGCGTGGGAGCAGGAAGCTCAACAGCAAATGTGACTATCTATTGTTCTAAACTATTTGTATTAAATCTGAAATTTGCCCTTTCATACTAAAATCTTTTTTTTTACTCACACCATTATGATTTAAAACTCCTTTTTAAGTATATTTATGCCCATAGTTAAGTTATTTTTTTCTTCAAATAGATGAATAAAATGTGATTTAAATTATAAGTACATATTTAAATACCCTTGTATTTCTCTTACAGGCCACCAGAGGGCATCACAAGACCAACAGACACCAAGGAGGTTGAGAAGAGTGCAGAGAAACCAACTGAATCATCTGGTTAGATTAATGCCCAGTGAGCCAAAGCCACTTTTGTTCAGTGTAATTATTATCTTAATTAAATTTGTCCTTCCTTCTCTCTGTGCAGGTTTACCACAATGTGAGGAGCCACTGTTTATGAAGCTGTGCTCCCCGGCCCACCGACGCACCGCTGCCCTCGCAATCCTCTCAGCCCAGTCGTCCATGGATGACTCGTCGTCCTCTTTGGCCTCTCGCTCACGCTCCGTCTCACCTCTGCGCTCCAAGCACCAGGATGCGCTCCTCATTGGACTCTCCACGGGCATGTTTGATTCCAACAACCCCAAGGTGATTACCCATTGAACATTTTCACTTCTGTCTGGAAACTGCTTTGCATAATAAGTAAAGTAATTATCTAAAGTTTGAAATGACTGAATTGAGTCCGGGATGTTTTTAGCTGTTAGTGTGATCAGGTGTTTCAGGTGATGTAGAGGCCTGTGTGGTATTTTGGGTCGGACTTCAGACTTCTTTATTAATGAGGAGGGCAGGAATGGAGCCAGAGCCATTAATCACACACTCTGAGCCGGCAGGGGGTCTGATAAGACACAAAGACCATCCATCAACCTATATCTATAATAACCTCTTTCAGGGACATCGAGATCCGCAGAGCCGAACTCAACACACACGAACACACAAAGAGCTACGTGTAATGAACGTGTCCCAATACCACTGCCCCTTCCACCGACCTCTCCTTCGCCTTTACTTTTGTATTGATAGTTATCTCATCGGGTCCTACAATGGTGAAATTGATGTGTTTTTTCAATATATTTCCAATCTTAATAATGATAAACTTCTAAACTGTTTATACATTCCTTTTCAAAACAAAGTTAGAAAGTGATTTACATGGAAGAACCACAATTAAAAGATAATTCAAAGACTGTTGCAAATAAAATCAGCAACTAAAATAATACAAGTAGAATGAAGAAAATCCTCAATGATATAAAACTACAACATTAATAACAAAACGGGTAATAAATGTTAGAAATAAATAACGGTGTACTGGAATTAATAAAGGGCTCATTTTAAGATGTCACTGATCAAAGCCTCAGGCAGGAGGTTCCACAGCTGAGGGGCTCGTTCACCTTTAGTGTTGATGCAGGACTCGGGAACAGCCAGCAGAGATCTGACTGACGATCTGAGGCTCCACTCAGTGCCTCAAGCTCAGAGGGAGAGCAGCAACTCAGCAGTCTAGCTGGGAGCTAATCCATGAAGTGATTTTAATGTGCTCTATAGGATCTTGAAATAAGTTCTAAAACTGAATGGCAACCAGTGAGCTTGTCTTCTTGTATTTGTTAAAAGCTAATCTGTGTTTTGTACCAGCTGAAGGCGTGAGAGGTTTTTTTGGCTGAACCCTGAATTACAGTCATCTAATCAGGTGAAATAAAAGCGTGGATGATCTTCCCGAGATCAGGCTGTGACAGAACTGACCTGTATTTTTTTGATGCTCCTTGATTCCTAAAAACATGATTGAACAATGTTTGAAGTTTGTTTTTCAAATGAAAAGTCACTGTCAGATATTCCACCACGTCAATCAGTGCTTGTCTAATGTCGCCGTGTTTGCTTGGTTCTGTCAGATGCTGCGGACGTGCTCTCTGCCAGACCTCAGTCGACTCTTCGGCTCTCAGCGGGACACTGCGGTGACAAGCGACGCTAACGCTGTTCCAAACAACCTGGAAATCGAGGACCTGGATGAGGCAGCTAAAGATGATGACCAGTCAGAGACTGAGGAGTAAGACAAACACAAATGTTGTCTCTAAAGCAGAAACATGTTCAGGCCCTCCTCTGTGGGAACGGGGAAGGCTTTATCTTCTTTGTTGTACTGTTTGTCAGTTGACAAAGACTTTCATTGTAAAATCTCTATTACTTCTTATCCTGTTTCTGCAGTGATGAAAGACACGTAATTTAATAGTGACAGATATTTTGCCTTAGTCTCATTCTGTCAATCATTCTCAGTGTGACAGACCCACATTATAAAAGGATGTCGGTCTCTTTTCTCCAAAAAGAACTTTACAAATCCAGCGAGTTAAAAGCATACTGTGTGTGATAACACTGTGTTCTGTTCCTCAGTGCATATGAGGACGAAGATCTGCGGGACATCAGGGCCTCCATGGAGAGACTCCTCCAAGAAGAAGGTGACATAATGAGGGGACCCCCGGAGGTCGGAGCAGGAGACTTTAATGGAAACCCACCGGAGGGCCGAGACCAGGAGCTTTTCAACAGGATGGCAGCTGACATGGAGCAGGACAACAATCAGATGGCTGTGGATGAGGACGATGATGATGAAGAAGAAGAAGAAGAAGAGGAGGAGGAGGATGAGGAGGAAGAAGAAGAAGAAGGCGAGGAGGACGAGGATGAGGAGGACGAGAATGAGGAATGCTCTAATGGGAGTCCTGGCGATGAGGAGGCAGGGGAGTTGTTGACCAATGGTGTGGGAGAAGAGAACCACAGCAATAACAGCCAGCTCAATGAAGAGTGGCATTCAGGTAGGAGGGAGTGTCACAGGTTGGTGAAATTACAAGACTTATGAAACTATTTTGATGATGATAGATCATTATTTTCATCCAAGAACAACCATCAGCTCACACTTTCTATTTGGTTGTTTAATCTTACTTCACTGTAGTTTGGAGGAAAACTTAAAAGACTACTGAACTTGTAAGAGTTCATCTTGAATTCATATTTTATGTCAGCTGCTTTTAATAAGTGAAAAAAAAAAAGGTTGTATTTGGGAAAACCAAGCAGCTTCCCAGTGATCAAAACCAAGACGTGTAACAGTGTAATGAGACATAAGAAGCTCTGCTCTTCTATAGATGGCAGCGGAGAGGACCAGGGCGGAGAGGCTGAGCATCACGACAGCATCTTCAGTCGGCTGGAAGAGCTTCGCTTCAACCTGGAGCAGCAGATGGGTTTTGAGAAGTTCATTGAGGCCTATAATAAGATTAAGGTATGAAATATTTAGTATTTCTCCCCTCAAAAACCCTGCAGTCATCCGTGCAACCTCACAGTTACAGTGCTAAAAACAAGCGACGACGTGTTCGTTGTTTTGGTGCTCCAGGCTATACATGAGGATGAAGATGAGAATATTGACCTGGGCTCCAGTTTGGTCTTCAGCATTCTGGGAACTGAGCACCAGCATCTGTATCCCAACATCCTGCATCTAGTGATGGCAGACGGCGCTTATCAAGAAGGTCAGTGGCAGTAGTTTGTAGTGACTGGGCAAGCACATGCTTTTGTTTATTCTGTCTTTTTTTTTTTTTTTTGTCTCCTCTTTTATTTTATTCATCTCTATTTACAACAAATGTCTTTCTTCCTGAGTTTTCGTTCAGAAGTACATGTGCATCTCTCTTCATCGTTCTGGTCAGTAACAGCATCATCTGTGTCAGAGCACAGCGAGTGTTTCGTCTCGTCCCTAAAACCCTCTTGTCTCACATCGCTGCAGCTTCACCAAGTCGTGGAAGGAACTAAGCAGACGTGAAACGCACCCTTAACTCTGTCTGTCTGCTCGGCGTTGCTCTGCGCCGAGTCTGTTGTCAGACCGGGGCCACAGCAGAAATAGAAAGTTCGGGGGTGGAGGAGAGGGGAGGGAGGGGGGTAGTTCTTTTGAGCTTGAAAGGTCCCCTCAGGACAGGAGCAGCCTTCAGATACATTTTCTCACTGAACAGCTCGATGTCACCGTTCTTTTGTTTTCTATTTTTACTGTCTTCTGAAGGGAAGATGGAGGATGCAAATGTCAGATTTCTCCCTCGAGGACTTGTCTCAAAGATCTGTGAAAGATGGCTCTTATCCATTCACCACCAGGTGTATTTGGAAGTAATTTTTAAGGCGGCTATCAGAATACAAACGCGTACTGTAGTGATGCAGCTTAGTCCATTGAGTGTTGTCACAACTAATAATCCATCGCATTCAATCTTTAAATTCAAGTTTGAGAAGACACTGCTGTGAGACTTAAGTCAATTCTGATGTCTGCTCTAGTTTTGGGGCATTGAGTTACCAAAGTACAGATAAAAACCGATAAGAATCCTATCTTATTTTTTTTAGACTGAATTCTTTCTAGATGGCTGTCGATGGTTCACTAAAACTCCAGTTAACCTGTACGGTTAACAAGACTTTGTGACGTACAGCTGTGTTGTGAGTTAAATGCTAAAAATCAGCATAGTTTGCTAATGTTTACCATGTTCACCATCTTAATTTAGCATCTTAGCATGCTGACATTTGCTGATTAACCACACAGTACAGCTGAGGCTGACTGGCATACCATCTTACTTCATCCAGAGGGGGACCATGAATTCAGTTCAGTTGTATTTGATAAGTGCAGAGGAGCCGTATGATTAAATTCATTCATCCTATTCGGGGGCGACAGCAAGTCAGCCAGCTCGGCCAGATCATCTCAACTGGAGGAGTCATATAACATGCACATACACTTAGATCCCTAAAACACAGAAGGATTAGTAAGCTGACCTAGATGTTTTTAGCATATGCACCAAACAAACGGTGTGCCATCCAATGATGTAATTAGTAACAGCGCAAGTGGTGCAACACGCTGGGGCCCAGAAGCTGTCGGGGGTCCCTGTAAGAATTTCAGGACGGGCCTTCTCGCATATAAACCATGTAACACTGTCTTCACAGTAATAACTGGACCAGTATTTGATTGTGGTACATAGACCGATAGATAGGTGGATTGATCGATACCATGTTTTTGAGTCATAGTCTTAATTTATGTATATTTATTTGTCCTTTTTGAAATATTCCAAAACTACTGTTTAATGTTTTACTAAAAATGAAGAGGTTGTTATTTCTACCCAAAACAAAATTCATTTGGTTGCTTTATTCTCAAAAGAAGGCATACTGGGAAATTTGTTTCGCCAATGACCTCACTACTGTCATTTGTGATAACTGGCATTGACATCGGGACAATTTTGTCTCAGCAGTTCAACCTTCTAGCAAAAAGCCCTTCAGCAAAAAAAGTTAGCAGCATAGACAGATATGTGTGTGCAGCTGCCATCTTTGAACACAGCATCCTGTTGTTCTTATCACATCTATGGGATCAATTGTGTGCCTATCCACTAAATATAGATAGAGATATGGTAAATGTCTGGTCCAAACTGAAATATCTTAATGAATTACTATCTGATAGATTACCATGACATTGTCTACAACGTGGTGGATGAACTGACCATCGGTAGAGGCATGCTGTTTGCATGGCTAAACTGTATGGTGGAAGGCTTGGCGTGATTAACTGTCCACTACAACAAGAGTTGAGTTTTGTGATGGAAATTGTGGAGATGAGGGGAAGAAGGCAGAGGAGACCGTTCTGGGTGACAACGCAGCGATGTTTATTGGCAGCAGTTCCATCGAGGAGAGAGGCCACAACATGTGGCTGTGCCCGGTTGCGAAACCTCTCTGTCTGTGCTCTCACAAGGGCTCCACTATGAGGAACACATTAGTTCCAATAAGGACCATGTGTCTTTTTTTCTGGTTCATAACATTTTGTCTGTTTCTCTTCTCATTTATGGTGAACACAGTCCAACCAAAGTCCTTTGGTTCTCAAATGAATTATCTGTCCCAACATGATTCTCTTTATGTTCTCTGTCTTTTAGATAATGATGAATAATGTTCTGTGCAATGGAGCTGCTGGCGGCTACGACAATCTGCTGGCTATCTGATGTCTTCCCATGACGCACATCATTGGCAGAAGGATCTATGCATGACGTGTCGCAGCCACACATCTGACAGTGTTTCAGGCACACTTGCATGATGTATAACTCGTACCCTGGAGACTGTATTTCATACTTTGACTATCAGCACCTGACACCATTTTCTAACCCGTGCTTAGAAGATACATGTTCCTATCAACCAAAGTTAACTCCAAGGTTCAGTAAATGTTTATGAAAGTCTACGTCTGTGACACGTGTATCGTCACATGGGTTAACTCTGCTAAGTTTCACTTTGTTGTTGGTTCAGTTGGAGTCTTCAGTGGCATTTTATTTTGGCGGGTAAAGATCTGGTCCTCTCAGGTGCTCTCTTCCTGTCTCACACACCAACCGGGTCACCCTTAACCCAGATGAACCAGGATTCCTTCAAAACCAGTCAAACCTCCTTTTTCTTACTACTGTTCTCTATTATCTAATACATTTTCCACATTTCTTACTGCTTCAGTTAACCCAAATCAAGTATAAAGGTTTTTGTGAGTGAGACTGCTGTATGTTGCCATGGTACTGTAGCAAAGGCTGTGGCTGGTCGATGTGTGGGCCAGGTGAGACTGAAGTTCAGTGCACAGAGTTGTACTGATGATGTAAGCGGCGGTAGAGACGATAACATTAATACATATTTGATTCTAAATTAAATATTGTACATTTCTTTATATATAATAAACTTTTTTTTCCCAAAAAAAACCTGAAGACTTGCTGTTTCTTTCTGCTTCACTGCCTACAATCTCCAAAAAGTTTTTAATAAACCCTCAAATAAGACATGTGGTTTCAAGAGAGGTTTAGAAGAAGACCAGGTCATCAGACTGCGGTGCACTGTTGAGCACACGAGACTATTTTCATCCGCAGCCCTTCCATAGAACACTCATCCATCTGTCAGCTCGCAAGATTTATTTGTAGTTGCACTCCCTGCGGTATAATATAACACGAGCCTTCAGTGTTCTAACACCATGTGTGATTTAGCGTGACAGGAGAGATGCGTGTGTTTCCTCTGAGTTGACTTCAGCAGCAGTAATAGCAGTAGCATCCTTCCAGTAATAATAAACAAAGCACTTTGGTCATGGAGCTTTGCAGCTTCTCATGACTTTGAATTTTATATGAAAGTCCAGACACTGGACACTTAGTGTTAATTTCTTTTCTTCTAATTTATTCATCCAAATTTTGGCTTTATTTTCAAATTTTTCTTTGGTTAGAAAGTAACATGCATCAAGTGTGAACTAGTCAGCTGTGGAGTTAGTCTACGAGGTGCTGTGCTCACAACACACAATTAAATTTTGCCTACGAGGTAATGAATGACAACATTGATTTCCAACGCCAACCTGAGTGTAAATCTGCCATTATTGAAATGAAACCGCAAACTGGCCAAAGTGTTTTGTCATCACCCAGCATGTATTTTCAAGTTGCGGTGCCCATTGAATGCCATATTGAATATGCAAATGACAAATATACATTGGATTTCATGTAGGATTTTTCACTTGTGCACAGTAATGGATTACACTTTAAGGCTTTTAAATTTAAAAAAAAAAGATAGATTTACATAAGCAGGAATCAATTTAGATTTCTGGTCATAAACAAACACCCTCCTACAGTTTATGGGTTCTGGCCAGGTTTAACCTTCCATACGAACCTCTCAATTTTTTCAGGCTGTTCATCCAAGGCCAGAAATCCACAGCTCTACAGGCTATCATATGCCCTCATTCGATATTCATGCTGCATGGTGGCATTATGTTGTTTTGTTGTTCCATTTCTGATTTAGTAATTCTGTTTTAAGTAGCACATGTGGCTTGCATTATGCATGGCGGGTCGTTTTTATCTCTGTAGTAATTTACATTTTACATGTTAAGAGGTATATACACAGCACAGGAAGGTGTGCAGCTGTCACTATAAATACCATGACAAGCGCATGAGGGGTTTTGACAAAACGCTTCGGGTTTTCTTTTAAACATAGTCAGAAAAGCATGTTATCGGCTTAGTTTGGAGTAATAGGATGGAATAATATTACAACGGCACTTTGAAGTTGAGTATCAATTCTGTTAAAATTGCATCAAACTGCACTTAAATTTAACTATGAGGAAAACAAAATGACAGTTCAGAATACCGTCTCTCACACTCCCACACAATGTCTGACATTATGCTGGGGATGTAATGAATTTACTTCTGGTTGGACTGTGTTTCTGTTGATCTGAGCACTCAGAGGGGAAAATCACCCCACAGAGAAATATATGCACTCAACCGTTATCAGACAGCCTTCATTGACATTCAGTCCTGGTCCCTAATCTAATTTGAAAGCAGGTTGCCTCAGGCTCAGTTAGTACGTTTAGGAGCCTTATCAAAGCAATACATTTGAAGATCAGTGGATGTAAGTGTCTTGATCTGAGGAGAACATTAAGTCTGAAAGATTAAGACATAATTGTCTTTGCAAAGTGAAGTGTCAACTTGTAAACAACACTATACATATATCATAGCTGTGTAATCTGCCCTTTGCTTTTATAAGAATAGTTTTCCTGTTTGACATTCACGCTATTTCAATGCCTTGTATCCTGAACATCTATTTACAGTAATGGACCGTACGAGGGAGAGCCATAATTCTGTTATGGTCCATCTTTTTGTGGAAATTGGGGCATATGTCTTGTCATGTCCTCTCCTGCTTTCCTCATTCCCATTTATAAGCAGTAACGCAGCTGTCACCTCCATCATATGCAGGTCTGTCAGTGTGTGTGTGTGTGCGTGTGTGCGTGTGTGTGTGTGTGAGTGATCTGTTTGGTTGCCCTCAGGTGCAGTTATTATGAATGATTATTGCCTTTCAGAGTGTACAAATCATTGCTGCTAATTCAGACACAGCGCTGAATGTGTGCAGGACCTGAGTGTGTGGTAATACATATAGGGGTCAGGCTGAAAAGGAGGGCAGGGGCCATTGTCTCAGTGGAGGTGGAGGGGGCGGAGTGCTGCCTCTTCACAGTGAGGAAATATGACCTGAGGGCTCCTGCCAGCACCCATGGGATCACATGTGACAGAGAAGGACCACCTCCGAATAAATCCCCGTCTCTATTGCTCTTTTCTTCCTCTACTTCATCTTTCCCTCCTGCTCAGTATGCAGTGTCCTCCGAATGAGATAAAAATAAATCACATGTTTATTGCCTGCATGTGTCTCCCTCGCTCTCCTCCTCTCCCTCGTGTAGCTCTGAGCTTGAGCCTGTGCAGTGAAGGTTATTGGAAGTCAAAGGTCCATTTTAAATCTATATTTTGCAATAAAAGCAGCAGCAGCAGCAGCTTTGGAAAAGTGCTCTCCCCTCTCCCTTTTGCCTTTATATCAGCCAGTGGCAGGTTCATCCTTTTGCTTTTGCCTCAAGAAAAGACACAGGATCATCCCAGTATCATGCACCAACATCCTGTATGTATAAATTTAAGCTATGTTATTCATGAAGGAAAAGTGAAAGGTATAGAAAATCTGATTATTTTTTTTCACAGGAAAATACTAGAAAATGTGACCAGCAGGTGTCCCTATTTACCTCTCCGGTGCTCATTTAGCTACAGATCTCGCAAAAAAAAAAAAAAAAAAATAGGAGTAAAAGTGGATTTCCACCACGTATTGGTATTTATTTTGTCCACAAGACAGAACAGTACCTCTCTTCTGTGTCTGAGGGTTGGAAAATTTGAACTACAACAGAGTACTCTAACAAAATGCAACAGAAAATAAAGCATATTTCAGAGCTAATTTGAGAGGGGGGGAAAGCCATTAATGGTATCCGGAGCACTGTCTCTCAGAACATGCCCACAGGCCGGGCCAAAATGGTGAAATGAAAAATAAGTTCGTCTGTGTCTGAGAAAAGATGCTGCTTTTTGACACATCATTACATTTCATTAGACGATCCAGTTCACGCCCTTTTGACAACGCTAGGATGCTGCCTTCAGAGGCGCCTCGGAAATTATAACTTTACAGTGTGGTAGTCTACTTTTGACACAAAATATGAAATAAAAAAAAAATGCATATGATGGCATAAAGTAACTACTTGTAGCAGTTTCCATTACAACAAAACTAATAGCTAATGACAGCCCTGGTCCAGTCTTGTTTTGTCACGATAAAGAGGACAGTGTGAAAGGATGTAATTGTTGTTTGACTAACCTGTTAAAAAAAACAAAAACAAAAAAAAAAAAAACACTTCTAACCTAGTAAGTTGTAATGTGCACAACTTTGTACTTCCAAACGTTGCAGCTCAGGTAACTTACGTCGCTGATGTTTTATCCACTCACCGCAGTTGACCTATTTCCCGACTGCACGTGAAGCCCACGCGCTCCCTCCCCCTCCGCTTGTTCCAGCAACAGTCCAGCAGAACACAAGTACTAGCATGGCGCGCGGTGCGCTCGGACTTCCGTTGTCTCGCCAGGCTGCGTCCCTTTTTCGCGTTACGTTTTTGCTTTAGTGTCTGACAGAGATGTGTTTATTTTACATTTTCCACGTAAACAGTAATAATTTAGGGAAGGCGACGGTGCTCGTCTGCTGAACACTCGCAGACAAGTGGCTAGTAACGTTAGCAAGGAGGCACAAAAAAAAAAAAAAAAAAAAAAGAAAGAAATAGTGAGCTGGAGTCAACAAGAGGAGGAGTCGTGATTTAAAGAGGTGAGCGGAATCACGTTTAGTCTTCAAAGTACTGGCAAGTGTTGCACATACGATGGTTTATGTCCTAAAAGTTGCACAAAATGTTTTCAAGTTGTGTAAAAACTCAACTATTTGTTGTTTATTTAAAAGGTGGGAACACTAAAGTGTCCCCCCCCCTCCACCCTGCACCTCCACCTCCTCCACCTCCTCCTCCTCCACTAAGCGAGGCGATATGTGCGAGAAAACTTACTTTTATTGGTTTTAATTTCTCGCCTGTCTGAGGAAACTACTCCGCTGAGTCCCGCCGTCGTAAAGAAAAGTATCGGTACACGTTTTTCTTGCCGCTAAGTGTTACGTAATATTGACATTTTTTTTTTTCCCGAGTAACGTTTTTGCGATATTGCTGTAAATATCTTCTCGTGACGTCAGCATCTCTACAAAATAGGCTCGTTGTGGTTATGTGTTGTTCATCAGATGATTAATTCATCCATGTTTTCGCCCTGAAAAGACAAATCACAGTGTTTCACTCGCGCGCCGCTACTCTACGTTTCTATTTATTTATTTATTTATTTTATTTATTTTTATTTATGTCCATCTCACGGCATGTGTGACCGTACAGTCAATTTAAAGGGTCCGAGGATCCAAGATCACAGTTATCAGGTGTGATCATCCGCTGCCGAGGAAATGAGATTAACTTTGTTTTTAATCCCTTATTCGGTAATCTAATGATACACTATTAGGCACTATTTCTATGTTTGTTTTTTTCTATGCAAATGCCATCAACTCATCACTTTTTGTGGAAAGTAGCTGTGTACATTTACTTAAATACTGTACTTTACCTGAGTATCTCGAATTGATGCTACTTTATGTTTCCACTCCACATTTCAGAGTACTTTTTACTGCACTAAATTTATTTGACAGCTTCAGTTACTTTTAAAATGAAGATTTGACACGGTGGATAATTTAACTGGCTTCTGATGTACAAAACAGCAGTGTGTAGTCGGGTCACATTTTCCATGTCTATGAGGTGTTAACAGCTCCACTAAACAGTGATCTTTCCCTTGATACTTCTCCCATGGTTTCATTTCAAGAAATGGTCAAATGACTTAAGATTTCAGCAAAAATCAAAGATTAGTTTCTTCTTTTCTCTCCCAGTAATAATCTTAACGACCCCTCAGATTTACCTTTTTGTAAAACTGCATATAAAGTAGTTCAAACTAGCTCCACCTGCAGCGGCAACAACAGTAACATGCACACTGGTACTTTGCCACTAATTATCTCATGATGTTATATGTAATAATAAATCAGTCAGAGGGACCAAACAAAAACTTTTACTTTAGTACTTTTACTAAATTTTGCTATAAAAACTGATGTATCAGTAAACTGATATGTGGTATCTGTTGTATGGACACCATGACCTATTTCTTGCGTACACAGCTGATTAATTTGCATGTCTTGACCTTTTTTTCATAGCTGATGCAGATGCCATGGCAATAGCCGAGGTATGGGAGTGACGTGACAGTACTTGATCTGCTTCTGAACAAAAACCTTGTGAGCATCATGTTTTTCTGCTGAAGGAGAGGCAGAACACGGAGAATGGACGAGTCAGTACTGCTGGATTTGCTCGAGTGCCCTGTTTGTCTGGAGCGGCTGGACGCCTCGGCAAAGGTTCTTCCCTGTCAGCACACCTTCTGCCGCCGATGTCTCCAAAGCATCCTAGGCTCACGGGGAGAATTGCGCTGCCCGGAGTGCCGGACGTTGGTGGAGTGTGCCGTCGACGAGCTTCCCAGCAACATTCTCCTCGTGCGCCTGTTGGATGGCATCAAGCAGAGGCCTCGAAGGGCCGCCCCCGGGGCACCGGTCTGCACAAATGGTACGTCTGGAGCCGTGGCCAGAGGACATGGAAGTGGGACGAGGGACCAGGGCACTCCAGGAGCACAACCCCAGCGAGCTCAGGCTAAGAGCCCCCTTGTCCGGGTTAGTACACTAACTGACTGCACATGGATCAGTGAGCATGAATCTGTGTTTCCCGTTGTTAGGGTCAAGCTGAAACAAAACAGGGAAAATCTGTGTGGATTAAAAAGCAGCATGTTACATTACTGGCTCTCTAATCTTCACTGCAGATTAACGGTTATCATGGTGATCCTAAAGCCAGCCAGTTGACTAGCCGCCCAACATTACTGAAGGCAGTGATTGAGAGCAGTTAATAGTTGAGCAATGAAATGGGTTCTGCTCTCGGTGCCGAGTGTAGACAAATCTTTTTTTCCGTGTAAGAAGGGCTCTCAGTTCTTTCTTAGTTGCTGTGTGACAAAGTCTGTCTTTCACCTGAGAGTCCTGCTTGTGACTGTATTTGAGAAATGCAGGATGGGGCTACACAAGAGTTGTTTTATCTGCAAGAGGACGTTTAAAGTATATTGAGATGAACTGAAGAAAATTGTGATAAGCTAGGAGTCAACAAGGGTTTTAGTACTTTTTTTTCCAGATAGCACTGATGAGGCAGATATGACACTGAAATAGGGACAATAACACTGAAGACTTATTTCTCTCTGAGCCTAAAGAAAGATGGGTTGATAATAATTTGTTGTTCTTATGGTTATGGGGAAACACAAAATGACACAAAAAACCCCACTAAATAACACAAATTGCTATTTCCACAACATGAAAGCCAAAACCCAGTATATTATTCATGCTGTGTATTAGTTATAAAACTCAGTCACACCTGTTTATAAATGGACTATTTTCTCTGAGCCTGCTCAGTGTTTTTGGTTTGAAAATATGTACATTGTGTTAAAATTGAGTAAATTATGTCATATTTACCCTTGAAATAACAAGGCTCTTAACATTTCGAGCTATAAATATTTCCCAATCACAGTTAAGCCACCTCCAAAAAATGTAAGAGAGCAAAGAGAAAAGAAAATTGTAAGACCCGTGGGCCCCTCTTTGAGCGTCTCAGGTCTCCACGAAGGGAGGATAAGATAGATGAAAAGATGTCAAGGTCTTGTGTAGAATCACTGGAATGTCAAAGCGCTGATAATGTATCTGCCTCACCATGCAGGTATGAAGATCAGAGACCTTGCTGTAAATTGCTACTGGGGGACCCACCTCATTTGCCGAAGTATCACTTCACAGGATTTGTGCTCATTTCAAAGCTGTTGGTGCTTTTTGGAATTCCCCTCCACTCTGAAAAGAGCCTGATTGTTGGAAATACAAAGGCGGTCATTTATAACTATCACATTATTTCACCTCTCTTGTGTTTTGTAATGTTGAAAGTTGATTATAATCGCTCGGTGTCGGAGTGGAGAGTTCACTGCCCCCCCCCCCCCCCCCCCCCCCATGTATCAATGAGCTGTGTAGCTGTGTTGCATGTCCAGCTATTTTGCAGGCTGTCGTGTCAGTGACTAATACTGTCTCTCAAGTCTACTCTGCTGTCCTAAGGCATTCTGCTGATGACAGAGCAAGACAAGACATGGTTGTGCAGGTGTAACATTTTCAGAACATAAAAGGCAGAGATCAAAGCTCCCACTGATTGGCCTGCCTGATCTCTGGCCAGTGCTCCACAGAGACTGAGCGCTTCACTGCCCCCGGGGCGATGCCCTCAGTCCCACTTCTCTTTTTTTGTTCGTCATCTGTCCTTCGAATTTTGGGGTATCTTTAAGGCTTGAAGCAGCTCCTCTGCTGTTCAAGGAGAGCTCCACCTCCAATTCTTATATGCCCAGAGAATGGGCTGGGAGGGGAGAGCGGCGAGGACGGCCTGACAGATGCACAACAGGGTTTTGTTTCGGGTCCCCTCTGATCCCACAGACTGACGGACACTTGTAGAGTGGCCAAGAGAGATTGTGTGTGTGTGTGTGTGTGTGTGTGTGTGTGTGTGTGTGTGTGTGTGTGTGTGTGTGTGTGAGAGAGGGGGGGGGAGGGGTGTGTGTGTGTGTGTGTGTGTGTGTGTGTGTGTGTGTGTGTGTGTGTGTGGAGGGCCTCTAGTAACAGAAACTGATGGGTGTTAAGTGAAGGTGTCGGGACCAAAAGGGACAAATGTTTAGCGAGTATCCTTACACAGTCGGCTCTCGGCCCCTCCTCTCAGCATCTCCAGGGTTGCAGCAGTTGTTTGACACAGCTCCCCGGCATTTCTTTGATGAGGGGGCTGAAAAGGCTCGTAACGCGCTGTGGTTGTCTGGCCCTTCACAGTCAGGTTGATGACTCACCTCCGTGGTGCTCCATTACATGGATGTTTTGTCTTCCCCTTGCCCTTGTTGACTCATAACATAGTATTTTGTTCCTGCGGCTTGAGAACAGATAGCTCAGTGGTATTTTTTTGCGTGAGAGCGAGTAAAGCCATTGGAGCTGTCTGGAAGTCAAAGGTCAGGGTCCGAGAGTCATGGCAGCCATGGGGTCGGAGCCAACGAGAGAGAGGGGAGAAGAATCAGAGAGAGATTTCAGTGGATGTCTTCAGTTATCTTTGGGGTTCTCTGGAGAGTTGAGCTTTTGTATCACCACAGGACAGAAATAGACTTTCTTTCATGGTGATGTGTCCTTTCTCATAAAAACTTCAGTGTTCATTTTTAATTGTTAGAGTTGAGGTTTCATTTATGACATGTACAATAATACTTATGTGGTATTAAGAGTGTTGGTACAGGTCATTGCATGTTTAGTTGATGTGACATGAAACACTATTCTTTCCTAACCTTTGGGGATGTAATTAGGTCATTGTCTCTACTTTGGTAATGAGAGCTTTATACGAGGAAGGTTTTTTTCCTGTTCCTTTTTATAGACCTTATTGTAGGCCTCTGTCCTCTTGACATTATTACTCATTATCTTTAAATCCCATGAATTGATTTGAAACAGAAAGGAAGTAAAATACAGCCCTTTAATTTGATAGTAACTGATTGAAGGAAGTTGTCTCAAAACATCGAAATGTTTTTTGTTCCCCGGTTATTCTGCTTTCCTTCTCTTTTGTAGTTGAAACATTTCTTCAGAGCAGAAGAATGTCGTTTATGGCTTCCTTATGTTGCGATATGTCATTAAAATTCCTGTGCACCTCCCTCGTCTGAGGTCGATGAGTCACGCTGGCCCTCTTTGATGACATCATATTGTTGTCGAAGCCTTTCCTCCTGGCCGGCTGGCTGACCTCTGCCTGAGCGACAGAACCCCGTCATTACACCCTCACGCTGCCCACATACTGGCAAACACATACTTACTGCTTTCCACTGGGAATTTTTCAACAGGGCTTTGGTCTATTCACTCCTGCTCTTTCAACACGCTCACGCTTTTCTCCTGCCTCCTCTGTGTTTCCCACGGAGACCTTCCGGACAGTGCATGCAGGGATTTTTGGAGCCACCTGTAATTTTCTGTTATGAGCCACTGACACAAGCTGTATTTTCTTCCCCTCATATTTCTTGCCATGTACCTCCTCCCTCCTTGCTGTCTAAATCCAGTCTGGAGCCTGTTAAAGGTCTAATGAGATTAGAGTTTATTAGACAGTGAGTCGGCACTGCTCCCCGCTCTCCTCTTACTACTGGCTGCTGACTCTCATTCAGAGGAAACAAAACACTTGCTATTTAGTGAAGCAACCTGTGTGTCTGCATCTCCGGTGGCGACTTTGGACGTCACAAAGTTATATAATACACCTTAAGTTAGTTTTTTTTTTCTTGTTGTCAAGCACAGACTTTTGGTGCCAGATTGTAAATAACCTTCTTAAATGCCTGGTGTCTAGAAAGCAGGTAGATAATCTGGGATTTTCACCCTACTAACTTGTAAATGGAACGTAACAATGTGGATCCCAGAGCGTGGCAAATCTATTCCTTTTCTATATCATCCATCCTGTACAGACTCACAGAGGAATGAAGATTATCCCATCATGCATTGGGCAAGAGGCAGTGCACCTGGCCTGGTTTCCAGTTTATCACATTACTGACATCATAGACAAACACATCTTCACTTTCACACCTATTTGTCATTTTCACATTCCTTACCGTGCTTACAATGAGCACATCCTGTGAATAAGAACGTGGTTGGTTTCGCTCTGAGAAATAACTCTTCTCCACGTATGGGTTTACGTAATACCCAAAGAGATGTTCAAAAGACCTAATCATGTGATTAAGGTGCAGCCGTGGCCTCCTCATTGTAGGGTTTCACGGCTCCCCTGGCGAAGGGTGTGTTCCCGCTTATGTCTTTTTGAGCTATGGAGATTTTCCAGCCCAGACATATAGAGGAACTCACTTTTGTTCAGTGTCATTTCCCAGACAGAGTAGGATGCTTTGTGAACGTGTGTCAGAGGAATGTCAGGAGCGGTTGCAGGTCACCGTTTCTCCTCTAAACATTGGGCTTGTCCAGTCTCGTCCTGCTCACACTCGCCCTCTTCAGTAGGCTTTACGCATCAACACATGTATGTGCGTCTTCTGTTGCTGCTGTTAGACATTGAACGCACGTCTTTGACTAAAGGTTAATGTGTTGATTGTGGTTGCAGGTGTGTGTCTGCCACATGAATAAATATAGTTCTGCTCATAATCATGCATGCAGTGATGTGCCTCTGCACCTGTAAGGCCTCCAGGCAGGCTCGGCTGTAACAGTTGTATCTTGTTGCTAGACACTATGTCATATTCATACAAAGTGCTCGCCAACTGCCCGTCGTTTTCTGGACAGTTTGTAGCTCTCTGTAAACTGGAGATTAAATGTAACTTCATTGTGTAGGTTTTTATAAAAAAAAAATACAAATAAGATGGCCTTTTTTGCAGTGGTTTTAACAGGACAGTAGTTCTGGGTGGTCCACCAACCAAATGCCACATTTGCCACAAATCCCCTTCCCCCTATCCCCTATCCCCTCCCCCCTCCATGGCATATCTCCTGCCATGTGTGTCAGCATGACAACAGTGAGGGAAGCATCCATGACCTTCCTGACCACAGTCCTATCACACCTGTGGGGGCCAACAAAAGCCTTTCTTTAGATCCTGTTATGTGTGTGTGGTCCATTGGCCAAAGCTACTTGACAAAAATATTTTGTGGACCAACAACTTATCAACTGTTTGTTTTAAAGACCTCTTTAAGTTGTGCTTAAATATATCATCATGCCAAATTACACCAAGTTGTTTTACAAAAAAAATTTCAGGAGATTTTAACCTTTTGATGTTTTGTCAGCTGTTTGACAGCCTTAGTCAGCCCCACCCTCCCCTCCTCACCCCACCACCCCCATATTCCCAAAGTACCTCTAATACCTGCCTAGCCTTAACAGAGCAGTTTGACCTCTCACCCTGTGTTGTGATTGGTGGGCCAGGATTGGTCATCCATGGACCGTTTCACTGCTGGCATGTTAAGTGTTTAGTTCCCGTCCCTGAGGCAAAATCATGATTTGGTTCGAGTTTCGTTTTCAGTTGTTTGACCTCTGACCCGGATACTGGATCTCGATACACCTTCAAGCAGCAGCGACCACCTGTGGCTCACCTTGCTGCTGCATGACAGATGTGTGGTCTCAGACCTCCTTCTGTGATGAGGAAAAGAATGAAAGTTTTCTTCACATCTCTGGCCTTCTTTCTGTAAGTTGCTGTTCTGCTCTGTGCTGAAAATGTTTTGTGTTTTTCTTTGAGGCCCAGAGGTACAGTTAATCTGCATTTGTCCCCTGAGGGACATCTTTGTCTCAGCTGTAAAACAGCTGTCCAGTATTGAGTCCAGAAGATGAAGTGCTACATCCTTCAACTCAAAGTGATGATTCATTTGTTTTAAGCTCTCAAAAGGAAGGTTGGTATTAATAATACTGTCCAACCACATCTTGTGCACCACTGATTGCCATAGCACATTTATTTGTTGCCACAACAGTAGTTGTAATTAGAAAAGGCTTATAAGACTACTCTTTAGTTTATTGTTTGTTGTGAGAGTAAAACAGAACTGATGTGGGAAACTGAATTGCAGGTTTGGGAATATTTTGAAGAGAATCTTTTTTTAATCTAGATTCCTCATCCTGAAATATTGATTTGTGAACATTTCATGTCACTCCATCCTGATAGATCTGGATCAAACAGATATTTTCAATATCCACTAATCGAGTAGGTATTTGGTCTATGAAATGACAAAAAATGTGGATGCCTAAAGCCCCAAGTGACAACTTAAAAATGTTCGACCAACAATCCAGAAGCCAACGAGATTTGATTAACAATGACACATCTTCATTATTGCAGAAAATATGTGGACTTCAAAATTTTTGGTAGAAGAAAATTACTGAGTATATTATTTGACAATCAGAATAGTTGCTGATTAATCTTCAGTCGATTGAATACTCAATAAATTATTTGAGCTGTGAAGAGATATCTCTTTTCTAATACAGATAGTTAAAAAAAAAATCTGCATTTTTACATTTTGGAAGAATGTGTCACATACTCTTAAAAACTGTGCTACTGGAAGTGTGTGTTCTCGGTTGCTCCACATGTGAGGTCTCTCCTTCTGACAGCGTCTGATTAATTATTAAAGGGCACTTGAATAGGACAGAGCACAGACAAAGACTTGGGTTGTGGTGAGGGAGCTTTCAGCCATGATATGTATTCACTGACTAGAAAACTGCATTCACACTCGTATCTCATCATAACTGTTCTGATTGGAGACACATGCACTTTGAGCCCATTTGTTTTACACAGACACGCACACACCTCCACTCTGACTTTGGTCTGACAAAACCAGGTCAATGTTTGTTTTAATGAGTCACAGACTGATTTTAGATCCATGAGGGCCCATTATACAGCGCACACCCACAAAAACACAGGTGTGTAGTGAGTACACTGGCAGTCATGTGACAACGCTGTGTTGAAATGTCAGCAAGAGTTTGAGCCAACCTGCCTGCATTTCTGTTCTTTATGGTAGACCATGCTGAGGTTCTCAAGGAGGCCAATTCGCTCGCATATATCTGAACATGCCGATTAGTTTTAGAAGTACCAGCATCTGCCTCTCCTTTCGTCTCAGTGCTTCATGGTACTAATGTGGGCTGAGTTACCAAAGCAACCTGGGAGAGTTTTGAAATGTGAGTCCGTGCCAACAGCACTGTCTCGCTGTCAAGTGTCCAATGTTTTAGTCTCTTAATGGCCAAAAATGAGTCAAATATGAAGATACTCATGAAAAGCACAAATTAATATCCTTCTGTACTGCTGAAAATATAATGTGACCGCTTACATTTCTCAAGTACAAACAAAAAGGAAATCCATAGGTCTGAAGCCTCAGTGTAGCAACTAGTGAGGACCCCACGGATTTTTTTGAATGTTTTTTTTAATTGTTTTAGAGTTCCTCAGATTTGCTCTCTGTGCTTCAGTATATGACGCCTCACATAGCATTCGGTGGAGCTAAAAGAAAGCTAGCAGTTACATGTTACATCTGGACTGAGTCATGGCTGGAATGGACAAACACACTCACACACTTTCTTAAGAAAGTGACAAATGGTCAGCGCCGGTCTGCTTCTTCAATCAGAGAAAAGATGCAGTGTTTGTGCCTTGGCCTTTTGCCAGGACAGTGTCAATATCCTGGCTTTGTTTGTCCACTGAAGAGGCGTTCAAATACCAGCCAATGCAAACAAATGTACTTCAGTTGCCCACTAGTCTGACATATGACAGCACAATTGGAAGATAAGCAGGCAAATCAGAAACATTTAACAAAGATAACTGCGAGCGAACATCGCTGCGGCGATAGCAGGTTTGACTTCAAATTCAGCGACTTACAGAGAAGGTAGCTGTCCAGTTCCTCGCCTGCGTAAATCGAAGTCAGGCTGAGCATAGCGGAGCGGAGCAGGTGGCTCGCCCTGAATGAGTATGAGGAACAAAAGGCCACAGACACTGCATGCTTTCACCAGCACAGTGGAGAGTAATGTGAGGAAATGCTTAGTATTCAGCTCATATTGACTTGTACCCAATACACAGATACTGTGACATCTGTGAACTAATCCCTCCGTAGCTTGGATACAAATTAACTTCCTGCGTGCAACAAATGTGATCGTGGTAATCCAGATTATTAATTGTGATCATTAAATACATGACAAAAGATGCCTCTGAGCTAACAATCCCATTGCTGATCGAATTCATGTTTTCTATCCAAGTATTGTATTGATTAGAGAAATGTTTACTCAGCTGTTGCTGCTGTTTGTGCCTGAAGATGTTTTCATTGCATTTACATGAGGCAATGTTAACTGTTTTTCAATGCAGTGCATTTAGATAGTGTAATTAGTGGTTGCTTAATTACATTATGTGCACAATATCCACTAACATGCTCATTAATTTAGCGATTGTTTGACTGATTTCTTGATCTGGTCTATAAATCATTTTATATTTAAAATGCTTATCAGATTGTCAGCAGTACTTTGTTTTCCCAGTTATTCTTGCTTTACTAAATTAGCCAGGGCTACTGACCAAATGTGTGTCTGTGCCACAGAACCATCTTATAGGTTCAGGACGGTAAGCCTTGCTTCCTCTCCCTGCCTAATTTTCTATTCAGTCTTTGATCTCACACTGTTTCTGTGCACATTTCTTTCTAGCGTGCATTGTGCTTCCTCACTTGCTCAGTGTGCTCTGAAATGTGAGTGGGTTCCTGTGAGAGCAGCTGCTAAGCCCGGCGTATGAACTGGCGCAGTGTTAAACAGTTCTGTTCTTTCGGTTTTTCGTCAGACAAGCAGACTGGGTGATCCCCGGGCCACCCAGAACCAGCCGGTACCCCTCATCTGAGGCCAGCCAGGTAAAGAAAGCGGCCCGTACACATAAGGCAGCACAAAGGGACGTGCCAGTGGTTTTCGTGTAATTGCGTTTTCACAGTAGAGTCTACACTCACACCCAAACGCACGAGAGCTTCATGAAAACCGCATGCGTGACAGCTCTACTCTGTGTGCATATGCTGTCCCATAAATCCATACTCCCTTCCTGTTGAAATGCTTTCTCTCTGATGACTAATCTATAGCTTACAAAGTGCACTTGGCACAGCAACATCTTGATTGTGTGTCCATGTGCTGAATGTTTTTATAGACCCTGCCACAATCACCACTATAATACAGAAATCTCAATTTACTTCCTGGTTCTGCACATGGTGGTCATATGGGGCCTGAAACCCGCCTCCAGAAAGGGTGACTTTGATCATAGCTTATCGCCCAGATTTCCCTGAAGCCCCAGGGTACAGCTGAAGGTCAGGAACTGGCAGTAAACTGGAGATTGTTGGGGTCAATGGGTGGTTACTCCTGAGATGTGTTTTGGAACTTACACTCAGGGAAGTAGGAGACATCGTCGTTGTCCATAAACACGTATGAGGATAACTGGCAGATGCCTTCCCTGACCTAGGAACATAGAAGAACATAGAGGAACATAGAGGAACATGAGAAGGAACATGAGAAGGAACATAGAGGAACATAGAGGAACATAGAGGAACATGAGAAGGAACATGAGAAGGAACATAGAGGAACATAGAGGAACATAGAGGAACATGAGAAGGAACATGAGAAGGAACATAGAGGAACATGAGAAGGAACATGAGAAGGAACATAGAAGAACATAGAGGAACATAGAGGAACATGAGAAGGAACATGAGAAGGAACATAGAGGAACATGAGAAGGAACATAGAGGAACATAGAGGAACATGAGAAGGAACATAGAGGAACAGCAGGAGAGTTTCAAGGGCTTTTAAATACTTCCTGTTCTTCTCACATGTGATCCGAGCTTCCATCTGGACTCCAGACTGCTCTGAGTGTTTTCGTGCCTGTAGACTAATGTGTTGGACCACATTTGATATGTAGCGAGGGAAACAAACCAGCACAGTGAGTTGTCATAGAGTAAAGCTTTGGAACGCTTGAATGGTTTATTGCCTCTTTCCCGCTTTAGAAAATGTAGTCAAGCCGATGAAGGATTCCCACTTCGCTGGAGGCTGAATAACACTTGAATTTAATGAATTCTGATTTCTGCTTGTTTACTTGTTTGGCTAATTTAGTGAAATCACTACCTGAAAAATTACCTTCATGTATCACACTGATTCATAAGTCTTGTGAATTTAGTATCACTACAAAAAAAAAAAAAAAAAAAATCTTGTCATTGATATGCAAAATCTCACAGTGGATAAACACAGCTCGATGACTAGTGTTGCTTACTGTATAGTTCTGCATCAAAGGTTTCATCATTTCAGAAGGATTTCTGCCTGATTAGTGAGCTTTAGAGGTGGTGGTGGAAGATGGCTTGTGTTACCTCCTTACAGAGGCAGGCAAGCTTTTTTTTTTTTTTTTTTCCTGTCTCCAGTCTTTATGTTAAGCTAAGATAACCAGCTGCTGGCTGTAGTCTTGCATTTAGTGTACAGATATGAGAGCGGCATTGATCTTTTCATTTAAATCTTGGCAAGAAAACAAAACAAGTGCATTTTCCCAAACTGTCAAAGTATTTCTTTGAGGTGATTTCCTTCCCCATTTCTGTGGGCCCAGTCTCCCAGACACTGGCCGGATTTTAAATGACTCCCTTTCAAAAGATTCACTGCACTGTCAAGAGACCCATAAATAGCCAAAAAAAAAAAAGTGCTCCTGTGTGGAGTTTCCATAGAAACCAGAGAATGGAAGTTTTTCTTTTGTCTCAGACTGAGAGGGAGACAACAGCTCCAAATGAGTAATCTGCGTCATGAGGTTGTGCTGTGACAAGTGCTCATCTGAAGGTCCCTGTGTGACAGCATTATTCTAACGTGAACGTTTGGCATGTCCTACTTTCTACTTCCCCTTTTCCTTGATCAGTCTTATTCTTGACGATCCAATGTTTATGCCTTTTATACTGAATGCATCCCATTTAGTTCTGATAGGATCACTATTTTCCCCGACGACGAGGAAATTCCAGCTCAATATAAAGATCTTCCTCTGCAGAATATATAGACTTGTTTGTTTTGAAGTGTAGTAAAAAAAAAAAAAAAAAAACAATAACACAATTACAGTGATATTTGGAAAAGAACTGGAGGAACACAAAAATTATTACAGAAATGGAACATTTTCTTTACAATAGTATACTTTGTATATGGTATACTTTGTTAATTTTGCTGATGACATTTAAAATGTTCTCGATCAAGCTGCTGGCTTTCATAAGCTTGATATCACTGCCTTTTTTTCTGCCACTCTTTGTCTCCTTGTTGGATTTTCCACCAGGAGTCTCTCAGATTTGTAGGCAGTGCAGGGAAGTGGTAGAAGAAGTCTTCTCTCCAGTGGTCATTAAAAAGGCCATTAGGAATCAATTTCACGTAATGCAGCGCTAATGGATTCAAGATGGTCCCTGTCCTGGGAGTTTTTCACTCCCATCATGTGTCCTTGGTTGTTCTACAGTGTCGGTGGCAAGACCCTCTGTGAGCAGAAACTTGGTAATGAACAACAAATGTCCACTGACCAGCACCTGGTCTGTGTAGCAGATGCAGCTCCCTCTTGTAGAATGTCTGACGTGTCTTGGCCTGGAAATGTTTGTAGGGCGAACCAGACGGACTAAACACCCCCCCCCCCCCCCCCCCCCCCCCCCCCCCCCGCGCACACACACTCTGTTTTGGCAGTGGTGCCCCCTGCTCATTCTCCACCCCCTGCTGACAACGTGGAGGTGTCCATATGGGAGTGGAGTCTTGTCTGGCACTTACACACAGGGGGTAAAGGTTTCTGTCTGCTGTGGTTGCACACAACCCTTGAACTGCTGATGGAGCAAAAGTTACCTTTATCCTCCATGTAGCTGTAAAGACCAGCTGGTGTACAAGGGAGGCAGTTACTTCACATTACGTGAATGTTTGGTGCACTGCAGCTTCACAGCTTAATGTGACTTTGTTGAGCTGGTTAATTGTCCGAACAACAGTTTAGCAGTGTTGAAAATGTGTGTAACACTCCCTACATATGGCCTTTTTGTCTTTAAAATGTCTCTTTGCGAACGTGATATGTTTTAAGGCAAGCTGTTAGCGCAATTATCCCCATCTGACCTCGTCTTACCTCCGTAGCACCACATACATGCGTCCATTGTTTGTTTATGCCTGTCTGCTCACTGGTTGTTGACATTCGGATGTGCCGTAGAGCTGAACACTTGGGTAATTCTGTTATAATCCAGTGCTGTGGAAGAGCACACTATAACAGCTAAATCCCTTTAGCACACAGGTCTAATTGCATTATCTGCTGTACAAGAGTAATTGCTCACACCAGCTGATGCTCTACACATTGGGCCTAGTCTCTCTTTGTTTATCTGTTTGGGACTGTCGTACACACACACGCACGCACACGCACGCACACACACGCAGGTAAATTAACATCTTTCACGCTCAAGACTGAGTCAAAATGTAATAATGAAAGGGAATTTTTGAATAGTGACTCTGTTCCCTGTTATATTCTAATGCTGCAGTGGTAAATAAAACGTATCTTCTTTAATACCTAAGGTTTGTTAAGGCGAATCAAGTTTACTTTGGTCATCAGATATAAATGTCTTGGGTAAAAATAAATTATTATTAGGTTTGCCTTGTTACAGCTACTACAACTATTAACTCATAATGTGGCCTGATGTGGTTGTAAAAGCAGCTCTCTGGTGCTGCTGACTTGTTGTGTCTTATTCATAGACTGTATATAAAAGTGGACATAGCTTCCTGGTCTAAAGAATTCAGGCCAATGTGGAAGAGCGTTCAGCTGCAATACCACTGAGTGCCAATAGGGGTTGGCTCCAGAAAGGCTCCATAGACCCGCATTCAACTTCTCTCATGAAATAAAAAGTTAATACATGAAGTCATTATGACATCACTGACTAAAGTCACTCCTTCTTATATGTTTTCTGGTGGTCCATCCGAATATAATCCCATCATTAATTAGATGTTAGGCCTCAAAAAGTTGCATTTTTGGGGGGCTTGTTTGTTTGATTGACAGGCCTGAGTGCAGTCAGGTTTCTGCTGTCGGTGGGCGGGGTGTAGTGTTCTCTGATTCCCGTTCAGAGCCACAGCTCACTCCTCCCCAGTTCGTCCAAATATGGTCACGTCTGGCTCCAAAGTAGCTTCTTGGCGACGGCCAAAATCCAAACTCGAGGCTTTAAAACATCTTACAAAACAATAGGTACGTCTCTGTTGGTTGCCACATATTTTACCAAAACACAAATTGTTATTTTGTCTAATTCTTCACATCAGTTTGACAACATTTGTCTATTTGATGGCCTTTAAGCGTTTTTTTTAACACCTTGTAAAAAAAAAAAAAAAAAAGAGGTTACTTTGCAGTCAGAGGATTTATGTTCATGCAAGAACCATGAGCCTCTTGTCTGTGTTTTGGTTTCCTGGGGTTGAAGTGGGATGTTGCCGCTGTGGGTAATCATGTATTATAAATCTTTAAAGAGGCTAGAAGTCATTAGATGCTGCCTGCATGTGCTCATTAGGGTAGCAACGGTCTGATACGGCAACCTAACAGTGGCTTATGCTGCTGTATAATTACTTCCATAAACTTTCTCTGCAGATGTTGAGAACAATTAAGGTGGGGTGACGAAAAAACTAAACAAAAAACGTGCTCGCCGTGTGTTGGAACATAAAAAATTCTATCTGATGGTGTTGTCTTTTCTCGTGTCTCTCTGGCTGTGGAGCTTTATCTGTGGCAGAGATTCATCCAGAGATGGACACTATTGGAGTCTCATCCTGCTCCTGGGGACGGGTTAAAAGCAATAAAGATAAAAAAAAAAACAATCTGTGTGCACTTGTGTGCGGGGACTTTTTTTTTTATAGCATTCATGTGAAAGGAGCTCTTTAGCTCTACTCTGTATGTTCCTATTAGAGGCTTTCTATGTTCTCCAGGGGGATGTTTGGCCTGCACTGATGGTGCTCCTTTATGGAGGTCCACTGCAGACACAACAGCCCTGTCTCCATGGATTCACACCTGATATTAAACCCCCTCCTCCCCCCACAGCCATCACCCAGCCCCAGTTTTACTCCGTCCTACACACACCCTCACCAGCTCCTGCATCCAGAGGCCCCTGCAGTCAGGCTCTTGATTTTCACTCTCTCACTACGTTACGCCGAGTGAAACATGGAAATGTAACATTGCTGACAACCTCTCTTTTATGAGGCTGGGACAGGGAGATCAAAAACCAGCTGAGAAATGGGCAGTAGGAGGGTGGGACTAAAACCCTGTCAGGAGTGAGTTTGTTCTTTGTTGGCCAGTACAAAACCCTTTATAAAAAAAAAAAAAAACAACCATTCACTGTTAAACTAATTTAGTAGGAGTCAGTAGGGAAATCTAGACTTTAAACCACTCTCACCTTTCCACTCCACCTAATAAACAGGACATACTGTTCTAGTATAGTATTTTGCACATAAAAGACTTTGTTTACCAACACAATTAATGGCTCTAATCCCTTTTCCCATACGCTAAAGTAATTGCGTAACAATGCTGACTTTGAACACTGTGCTACTACCAGAGGTTTTATTAAGTCTTGGCCTCAGTGTACAAACAAGTGCTTCCAAATGTCACGGTTTCAGTGGGACAAGTATTTCATATTTACCATGTAATTAGATCCTCTTGCTTTTGTGTAGCTTGAACCTGTTCAGTCATTGGAAACAAAAATGGCAGCGCTTCCACTTTGATTTGCATTTTCATCACGAAACTCCCTGCCAGGCCTGGGTGGGCTCAAAAGCCCTGTTTTCCACTGAAAGGAGGCCCAGTTCCAGTGCAGTGTGCAAGCAGGGGTCTGCGGTTCCCCCCCCCCCCTCCCCCCTCCCCGCAGGCTAGACCAGCAGAGCCAGAGAGCGATTGGCTCTGTGCTTCAGGCTGTGTGATTCTCTGCAGCAGGGTAATGTCACCCTGGCTCACCATCACGGCTCATTCTGTACTTTTATTCTCCTCTGAGCCTTTAAACGGTTCATTAGCCTTTAACAAGACTGCGGAGCCGGTTCCAAACTCGCCGTTAACCCCTCTCTCTCTGGCTCGCTCTCTCACTCAGCCACTTTCAACTACAGTTGTAGATGTTTTCCTGATCACACTCTATATTCTTTATTGATTGTGCAGTTTCAGTGTTCATATCCCGTCAGTTAGTGGTGTTTGTGATTCTGATCACTGCAAACGGTGTCCAACAGCAGTGGGATAAATGGTGGGGGGTTGTTTGGACTGAAGCCTTCCTCATGGACACCCACCCTGAATGGAGAACATTGATGCCTCTCTATCCTGCTACTCCCCCCTCACTTGGTGTCCCTCTTTCCCTGGATTGTGGCTCCCTGAATGAGCCTTTCAGGACTTCAGGCTTGCAGGCTGAGATACAAAACCTTCCTCTGGAAGATAAAGGGATTGGACCCTGGGCCTTCTGCTTCTGCTAGGCAGCTACTTGCAACTGTGAACACATAGTATATTTTATAGTGTAAAAACATACTTGTTGCATTTCATAATGGGACCTGGTTTCTCTTTGAATCAAGAGTGGCAACCCTGACTGTGAACACCGTTTTAAAATTTGATGGCTACGACTTTTATATGGACTTCTGACAAGCCTGTTAGCGTGCTGAGCCTTCTTTTGACTATTTTCCATTGCACTGTTGTCTGGCGCTGCCGCAGTACCTTTCTGAAAATGTTCTTCGGTTTGGAGCCTGCAGCTTTGACATAAGCTCATGTTCCAGTCCCACAATGTACACCAAAACTAACACAACTCGTACTACTTTTTGAAAAATGTGCCACTTTGTCACTGCATATCCACTTGAAGATTAGTATCTGCAGAATGGGGATGCAGCATTGGACTTGACATTTGTGTTTACTCTTAATCTCTGTTTTCAGGGTGTACCCCAGCTCCCTTGTGCCAAGGCGCTCTACAACTACGATGGCAAGGAACCAGGAGACCTCAAGTTCAGCAAGGGAGACATTGTCATCCTGCGCCGGCAAGTGGACGAGAACTGGTACCACGGGGAGATGGGTGGAGTCCACGGCTTCTTCCCCACCAACTTTGTCCAGGTCATCAAGTCGCTGCCGCAGCCGCCACCTCAGTGCAAGGCTCTGTACGACTTTGAGCTCAAAGACAAAGAGGCGGACAAGGACTGCCTGCCCTTTTCCAAGGTAGTACTGCAACATCCACACTTCTGCCACATGGTCAGTGTAGTAAAACAAAAATACCTCTCATTACAGTGACACTAAGCATTCATTTTCTCAAGTTATGTGTGTGTTAGAATGTCAGGGTTGTGAACCGAGACGCCCAGAGAAACCGTTTGTATTGTGAGCCAGCTTTCTTGATGAACAGCTGTAATTAGGCTGGAGAGAATGAATGCCACATACAGCAAGACACTGCTTAACTACAATAATTAAGCTGTTATGTCTGTCCAGCTGTTGGGTCATACTTTGATGTTTTTGTATTCTGTCATCAGTTTATGTGCCACATGAGCAAAAACAGAAACGCGCTTACGAAGTAGTTTTCCAAACAAAATGCCATGCCTTAAACCCCAGAGTTTTTCCTCTTGGGTATGTTGTTCCATTCAATAAAACATTAGTTCTGTTCAGTGTTTGCTCCTCCAGGATGAACAGCACTCTTAGTTAGCACTATTCTTAATTAGGTTTTTCCTCACACATTGCCCTCTCTGTCTTGAATTTTAGGATGATATCCTGACTGTGATCCGAAGAGTGGATGAAAACTGGGCAGAGGGAATGCTGGGAGATAAAATTGGAATTTTTCCCATCTCATATGTGGAGGTAAGAAAATGAAATAGATTATTTAATGTCACCTATCATGGGTGGAGCAAGTGTGCCTGACAGTGATTGGCAAAGTCTCAGGATCTTTTGAACTTTTGAACTAGACTTATACAGCTCGCAGAGTGTGTATGATGCTCCTCTTCCTTTTGAAATGCTTATATGTTTCATAGAGCCCCTAAACATGTCTTTGAAGATTTAGACAGCCACAGTCTCTCCGCAGGGCTCACATAAAAGCTTTGGGAATAATCCAGACAGAAAGAAGCAAATCTTTGCCCTTTAAAGATCATTCTCATTTCACTGTCAGTGACTGTGTGCATTGTTATTAATATTATATAAAAAAAAAAAAAAAAAAAAAAAATCTATTTGGCCAAGAATAGTGTTTCTGAATAGTGTTTGTCTTGAATAAGATACAGCAGTGAGGCATTGCAGGACTGTGTTGAAGTTTGTCTCTGGAGGAATATTTACTCAAACCTGTGACAGTCATCTTTGATCCTTTTCCTGTGCATTTTCTTTTTTATATTCAGATTTGTTTACACTGAGTGAGGGTTTTGCAGAAACTGAATGCAGAATATTTCTATGCATCATTTTGTTTTGGCACAGCCAAAGCCACCGAATGGAAGAATGGAACATTTTGTTGTCCTGTCACTTCTTTAGATTTCATAAACAAATGCAGTACCATCACAAACATATAGCATGACCCAAAATGTTCTTTTTGTTTGCATCACTAGTGAATATCTAGGTCAAAGTGTATTCGTGGCCTTTGGAGCTATTGTGTCCTTTTTAGCTGCATGTGTGTATATATAAAGTAAACTGCTTTTGCTTTAAAATCAGTCTTTAATTTGTTAAAGTAAATGGCCCTCACCTGCTCTTAATCCTGCATGTCTACCTTAATGTGCTGACATGTGACGATGAACCTGCACAGCTTCACTGCTGGATTGGAGAGAAACGCTTTTATGTCCTAAGTAGAAGCTGCTTGGGGCAACGTGTGACTGCAAGCAAGCGCACCCTGTGATTAACTGGAACCTCTTTGATTTTTTTTATTTTTTTTTACCTTACAGTCAGTCCCACATTACGGTGCCTGAAGGGGTTACAAAGCCTGCAGTGTCGTAGCTGGCTTAGAACCATCAAGTCCCCCAGACTAAACCCATGTCTGCATGGCGGGCATAGCGTGAGCAGCACCTGGGCAGAGCAGCAGCAGCTCCATCTGTGTCTGTGCAGCACTGAGCTGCAGGTCAGCCATGGTTTAGACGCCCTCAGAGTCAATGTGGTTGCAAGCGTAAAATGCAGGAAATGAACTTTAAGTGTGAAAAATATGCTTTGGCTCGTGTTTACGGGCGACTACGAGTTATGCCGACTGTGCTGACAGCTGAATTGATTAAAATAGGAACATATTTGTTCCGTCAGATGATTGAAATGCAACTGGAACGTGTAAACACGCTGCAATATGTTCAGCTTTAAGATATGATAGACCATTCTTCTGCTCACCAGTTCTTCCATGACATTAGCTTTATCACAGAGCGTGACAGTTTTCCTGATCATTTTAATTCTCTCTTAACATCATTTCTTCATCTTTATCGCTCATTTCCAACTCCTCTCCTCATCATCTCTCCCCGTGCCTCTCCTCCCCTCTCGTAGTTCAATTCGGCAGCTCGGCAGCTTATAGAGTTGGACAAGCCATCAGACTCCAGTGGAGACTCTGGTGAGGGGGCCTCCTCAGGACCCCAGAGCAACGGTGCCCAGCGGGCAGGGGAGAAGAAGAACAGCAAGAAACGACATTCCTTCACCTCTCTCACCATGTCCCACAAACCCGTGCTAGCTCCTCCCCCCCAGCGCCACTCCATGGAGATCAGCGGGCCGGTCCTCATCAGCTCCAGCAACCCCACAGCAGCCGCTCGCATCGGAGAGATCAGCGGGGGGCTTTCCTGCAGCGCACCTTCACAGGTAAGATTCTCCACAGGCAGGCAGATGCATCTCGGGTTCCTTTCTCGTACTCAGTGTGCCGACTTAATACAGAGCGCAAAAAGTGTGCAAAAAAAAAGTACAGCAATACGAAAGGGTGCCATTTAGCTATTTATAGATGTTGTCTTTGCCCTGATGTTTTTGTTTTCCACAGTTTACAGCTGCATCTAGACAGATGTGGCCCTTTAACACAGCTGTGAAATGTACATTATGAGTGGAGCTCTTTAATCCAGCGTTGTGGTTGAAGTGACTATCTTCACCAGCTGACTTGTTAATTTCCTGTTCAGCGGTGTCTGATTGCATAACTGTAAAAAAAAAAAAAAAAGACACAATCATGCATCTGGGAAACGGCATCCAGCTTCAGCTCTTTCTGTTTTCACAAGATGTTTGTTGCTTTTCGAAGGCTTCGCTCTCCTTCTGTCAGCAATTAGGCTGACTTCCCTTCCCTTCCCCCCCCCTGTCATACCGAACAGGCCATTGCTCCATCCAAGCGTTTGAAATCATGGATGCGTGACTCCAGTCATCCACAAAAACGACTCCAGCTTAGCCCCAAAGGTTTCCACACCAATCCCGACATGACAGCAGCTCACAGCTGCTTTGTGGTTGCCAGCTGCTTGAGATCGAGCTTTGACTCAGTGCTAGTCTTGTTGATTTATCTTCGTCTGACGCTCTCTGTGACTCAAACTATGTGCAGCTAATGCCAAGTAAACAGTCTGAAATATAGTCAAATAGGTGTTGCCCATCATATGGTAAATCAGAGCTATTAAACATTAATGAATCCATCATTCACCATTTGTTGACGATTCTAGAGACTTTATTTAGGAGTTTTATTCTCCTCAGAAGATTGGCCTTATTTATTATGAGCATCGACTTAGATGTTCACGAGAGCTTGTTATTAAAACCACGTAAAAGTTTGTTTTTAAGAGTTTGTGGTTATAAACCAAATTGCAGCTAACTCGGTTTTTCTATCACTGTCTGCCTTTTTGTGCAATTTTATTTTGCTCCTGAAAATACTTTGTGTGTCGTCTGGTTACTGCAGAATTTCTGAGATGCTCTGCTCCAAACCCCCCTATTAAGCTCTATCATCAATCGTTTATCTATAGTGTGTTTATGTGAAAGACAAGGAGAGTGGATCTTGAAGAGCTGCCATCTTATTTTGATTTATTTTTTAAGTAAAACCGTTTCATGTAAATATGAGTTATGCATCAAAGACTTGTATTCACACAGAGGGTGTAATCATGGTTTAATGAAAACGTTTTTTTTGCCCACTAACCATTATCAGGATGCGTCAAGAATAAAGGAAACATGTATTGTCCCCTGTAAAGTGATCCTCCCCCGTGGCAGCAGGGCTAACAATATGTTTGATTTACTGATCACTGTTAAATAAAAACACAATAAAAGACTCCAGGCGCTGTATGCACGGCCTCTGTTGTCTCTTCTCTCTGCTTCAACTCTGCTCGTCTTCTCTCTTTCCAATTCCCAGACAAAAAAAAAACAACAAAGGTAAGCCTCAGTTGCCTGGAGGGCTGAGCAGTCTGTCTTGGAAATGAACATGTCTCCAAAAGAACTAGATGATGAGGAAGGATTGTCAGGAAAACAAAACAGGCTGTCATTTATAGCATTCTCTGTAAACTCTAAAGGAGATGCATTAATTTAATTTGGCATGTCATACCTGCCCTGTACTTCGGTGTTATTTATCTCAGGCAGACAGCGTGACTCCTGAGCACACGGTTACGTTTGAGTTGCCCTGCCTTCTGTCAGGTTCACCTGTAAGAGGCGGCTCCACCTGGAGCACTCATCCATGGAGGGCGAGCCTGCAGGCTACAGGGAGATATTGTGTGTCCAACAGTTTGGCCTCGTTGCCAGGACACCGCTATGACTCACGGGGATGACTTATTAGGGAACCCACCTTTCTTTACACGCCCAATGAAATGTCCTGCTGTGTGGTCACCTGATTTCTATCGGCCAATCAGATCACCGCGTCCACATTGTGGTTATGAGCAGGGTACAAAGCCTCTTGTGTGCATTACTGTTCAGAGAGTCATTTGTACATTATGTTACAGGAAAGAGTTTCATATGAAACTACAGTGTGCTTTAAAATACTGCATGTGATCACACTTCCTGTATAATGATGTAGTGTCTTATACTGTAGGTCAAATTGATAAGAATACGACTGGTTGCAGTCATGTGCTAGAACCCTACATGTGTGAGGTAAGCATGTCCACTACATTGGGATTCGGTATGGTCTATTTAATGGTCCACATTTCCTTTGTGTTGACAGGTACATATTTGCACAACTGGACTAATCGTGACCCCGCCCCCTAGTAGTCCTGTTACTACAGCAACGGTCTTCACATTTCCCTCGGAGACCAGCTACACATCCATCCCTGTGGTAGGTGGAATCATGTGCAGGTTTTTATAAATCTTGCAAACACGAGGCTTAAGCAACCAAAACAGTGAATCATTGTCGGAGTGTTTTATTCAAACAGATTAAACAGCTGACTTTATCTGTGTGTGTGTTTATGTGGCATTTGGTGGTATTATTTGTATCTATTTAATACACTTCAAGGTTGCATGATAACATTATGCAGGTTGAACATGTGTGCATAAAAGGGATAAATGTACACACTGTAATGTACATTCTGTCTGCAAGCACTGAGCTAACGCACACAGTAATGTTAGCCTGGAATAGACCGTCCTCATCTCACACTTGCATCAGGCTGTTTGGATGTGAAACTGTGTTCATCTAGATTCTCTTGTCAAATGAGACACAGGAGTTTTAATATTCCCAAATTTGTGAACAGACTCCATAAAGACGGCATCACCGAGAAATCTTTTTAGCAAAAAAAGTCCCTTCCTAACAAGTTTTTGACACGTTTGTGCAGAAGGGGGGAAAAAAAAAAAAGTCGGTACAACTAAAAAAGTGTCAAGAACTCCCTTCAGCCCACACAAAACAGCACGCACACTTCCCGTCTGTCTGTGTGTATGCTCTGCCATGTGGAGTTTCTGAATGAGCAGGAATGTGTACACAAAAGGTTGAGCTCTCCGCTTCACTTGGAAACCCAACATGATGTTTTTGTACAGATGATTTCTCTAGCCTGCGGGCAACCTAATTATCTCAGCTCCAGCGTCAGCAGCGAACCGAGACGCACATTGCCACAGACATGCACATAGGCCTGTACACATACCACAGGACCGTCTGTGCCACTCTCCTCCCCCCAAGTGTGTCATGGAAGCTATTACTCTGCTGCTCCGCGCTGCCAATGTTGAGCTTGGGAAGACTCGTCTCGCTCCTGGGTAGGAGTTGTCCTGACATTCCCACACACTGAAAGCTCATTTGGGCTTTTTCTAAAAAAAATATATAATTTTAAAGTGGTGTTATTATGTGACTTATGTTGACATAGCATGTTGGGGACTTCCATTTTAATCCTAGAAGCACAAAAAGCACACAGAAAATCTAAAAACACGCTGCGATCATCAGCGTCAAGTCAAAAAACCTGAGTCTCTTTTGACCTCGCAGACGTTCAACAAGGGAAAACAAGTGAGTCAAGATGAATCCACTCGTGGTTGGTTTGAGGGTTGCTCTGAAGTGTGCCTACAGACATGTTTTTCATTTCATATGGTCCCAATTAAATACTGCAATGGATTTGACATCTTGCTATGTGGTCTCCTAGCAACAAACAAACAAGCAGAATAGGAGATCCTTGCGCTGCGAAGGGGAAGTCGGGGACAAGGCTGTATGGTGTCTGCCAAACCGCTCTCCCCTGGTGTCAGCAAACCGGAGGGAATAACCCAAATGACAGATGATCTCTCATTCTCCTTCTCTCCTTTTGTTGCTCATAAACAAACTGGTCTCTTTGCTTACGTAACGTGTTCTCTGTTTTTCTTAAGGCTCGTTTTACTTTTTTGTCTCCACTTCCTAAACGAGAGGAAATAAGTAATGAATTGTGGCGAAATTGTACTTAAACGTAAATCTGATTTTATTTTTATTTTTTACATTCTTGTTTTACAGGATGTTCTCCCACCGCCCCCTCCTCCTCCCCCGCAGTCCTCCGTCGGCGGAGCGGCGTACTCGCTGGCTGCCGGACAGAGACCCTCCCCCAGCATAAGCGACCAAAGTGGGAGACAAAGACCCACAGTGTGAGTTATAAAAACAGTCCCACACCAAAATATGCAGTCTTCTTAAATGTGCAGTGAAATGTCACAAGCGGTTTGTACACCGATGGCCCGGGGCCTTGAAGCGCACATGCTCAGTTCAGAGGGAGGACACCCCCCCACCCCCACCCCCTCCACCCACCCCGCCCCTCCCAACCCCCAACCCGCCTCCTCCCCCCAGCTGTCAAAGTGAGCCTGCAGAGTGTGAGCTTGTGCACAGGTGAAAGGGTCAAAACCTGTGTGTGACAGTCTCCTGGGTCCCATTGGAAGATCCTCTCTGTCACCCCCTGACCTTTGACCCCCTCACCTTTAGCCTCATTACTCCCCCCCCAAAGAAACCCCACACACCTGATAAGAATTAGATGCACTCATGCCTGCCCTCCCCGCCGTCATCTGGGTCTGCCGGTGCACACAGGTCAGACTGTGTTCCCTCCCCCCCTGACAACACCGAAGTCTGACTGAAAACATCCCAGTTGAGTCTCTGGTGTCGCTGCCTGCCCGTCCACGCCTGTTTGTTATTTTTGCGCTGCTGTAGAGAGATGACCTGCAAATTGTTTTGTCCTCCAGTGCTGATTTTCTCTGGGTCAGAGGGCGCCGTCTCTGCTGGAGGGTCTCTGAGGAGATGATGACAGATGTACAGCTAGACAGCAAACAACAAATGGCACGCTGTACAAAATACTTCCATCAGGGGGGGAAATCAGCCATGACAGTTGTGTCTGTATTTGTGTTTGTTAAACATCTCATCTATGTTTACCGTTGTTGTTGTTTGTTTTTTTTTAAATCTAGCTATGTGGCAATGTTCCCGTATACTCCTCGTAAGGAGGACGAGCTGGAGCTGAGGAAGGGAGAGATGTTTCTGGTGCTGGAACGCTGTCAGGACGGCTGGTTCAAGGGCACCTCCATGCACACGGGCAAGATTGGAGTCTTCCCCGGGAACTACATGAGCCCAGTCAGCAGGTCGGTCCTTTATTCACTGTCAGCCTTTCATGCTTGTCGACATTCTGCACACTCAGACAAATGGATGTGAAACCTGGCAGTACGTGTGACTGTCATGCATAGTCATGACTTCATCATTCCTCTAGTTTGCTGGTTTTGAGTGTGTATAAAATAAACAATATATCTGTAATGTTGTATTGGTAAAGCCACAGCTGCTTGTTTACTTTTCTTTTACACAGATAGTTTCAGCTGAGGAGGTTTTTGGCGCTCAGACACATTCCAGCTTTGCAAAAAAAAAAAAAATCAGCTCAGAGTTCAGCTCTCAGAATCTGTCAGCATTGATGGTTTCCATCAAAACAAAACTTATTTCATTCATTTTTGCAAATCCTATAAGTTTGTTAGTGCCCAACAAGGCTCCCATGTTGTTTTAAAGTTGAAATAAGTAGAAGGATCAACTGAGCCTTTTTAAACATGAACGCGGGAATAATTTTATGATATAAAAAAAGTAAATGTGTAATGTTCCCCTGTCTTCTCATGCTCTCCCCTCAGGACAGCGTCTGGGAGCACCCAGCCCAAAGTTCCCATGAGTCTGTGCACTCAGGCCGGCAGAGGAGTCACCATCGTCAGCCCCTCCTCTGCTCCCCTCGGGGCCATCGTTCCCGGACCTGATTTCAACAAACCCCTGACCGTGTGCTCTAACGCGGTACCTGCCAGCTCCCACCCTGCAGCGGTGGTACCGGCAGCTCAGACAGCCACAGGCCAACAGCCCAAAGTCCCGCTGCACGTCAGCTCCCAGATGACGGTGAATCAGGCTCGCAACGCGGTCCGGACAGGTACAGGTGCACTCGCTGGAAAACGGCTACTGGACGTTGCCTCATTGTCTGAAAGGGAATTTAAATGTCTAATATTGTTTTATGTCCCACTCGCAGCTGCATGTCACAGTCAGGACAGGCCCACAGCAGCAGTGACACCCATCCAGTCTGCAACTCCCGTGACCTACCTGCCACACCTCGCAGTGTGTTCGCAGCCCAGCTCCGGCCCCGCCCAGGGCTGCACCCGGGCTATGGGCTGCGCTGCCACCTCTCTGACTCCCCCCAATGTCAGCGCGGCATCTTTGGAGGGCGATGCCCTGAGACCCTTAACTGTCCTCGCTGTGCCTGTCGGGAACAGCTCAGCTCTCAATCCCACGTCTAACAACGCAGCTCTCGCCTGCCGACTGGACAAAGATGTCAAGGTGGGATATGTCCAAATATTCTCAATGTTATTCACAGAATCTCTGCGATGAATCCAATTATCTGTCGCTGTTTCTATTTCTAGTAGATGTCTGTATGTTTTATCATGGTGGAGAGAAGATAATTGAAATGCCTTCAGAGTGTCTCATTAAAATGCAAATCACAGACAGGATTCACCGTCGGCAGCAACAAGGAGAGGTTGTGACGATGCACAGCGTTTCTCTTTCTTTCCGTTTGATCTGTCTTTGTTAGAAAACAGCACCCATGATTTTTCACACATCAAACCTTTCTGCAAAGAATAGGAATTTATCCGACTAGTTTTTTCTGTCAGCAGTAGAGAAACAGTGTTTCAGGCACTAGAAATATACCCGCCTGTGAAAATTACTTCTCATTGCCTCAGCAGTCGCTCCAGTTCTCCAACATAAAAAAATGATGCCGTCTTCTTCTTCCAGAGAGAAAAGAAAAGTCTTCTGAAGCTGTTGTCCTCCAATAAGAAGAAGTCTCGTCCTTCGCCTCCTTCCTCTCCCACCCTGGAGGCGGAGCAGGCTGCTGCTGGAGAGGTTCTGCAGGGCGCCGTGGGCCCGGACACCTCCCCCCCCTCCGCTTCAGTCAGCTGCCTGGAGCCCGAACCTGCTGCTGTTGCTGCTGCCTCCTCATCCTCCTCATCCTCCTCACTCCCAGAGTCCCATCGGAAGAGCAGTCCCCTTGATGGATGCGCTCCTATTGCCCCCCCTCCTCGCCAGCCCTGCTCCTCTCTTTTATCCCAACAGCATGACGCACGTCCCATCATATGTGAGAGGTACGCGGCTCTGCAGTTTCGTAGCATTGTTTCAGGTCGTCCCGCTTATCTGTTCTGTACACAGAAAGCGTAACACCATATCACAGGTATCAGGACTTATCGGTTGTCATTGTTGCCGTGTGTATCAGTCACTCACTGTGTTTGTGGCTGTCCTCCCCAGGTACAGGGTGGTGGTATCATATCCTCCCCAGAGCGATGCTGAGCTGGAACTTAAGGAGGGCGACATTGTGTTTGTTCACAGGAAGAGGGAGGACGGCTGGTTCAAAGGCACACTGCAGAGGAACGGCAGGACCGGACTGTTCCCCGGCAGCTTTGTAGACAGCATCTAACACACACACACACACACACACACACTCTACAGTGAACCGCCATTACGCTGAGAGCTGCTGGCCTCGTTTTACTGTCACCGTAGAAACCAAACGGGTCAGCACTCGCAAGGCTGCTGGTGCGGCACCATCGTATCGACATTTCCTGCGAGAGAACGTGAGGAAGAGCTGCCGAGAAAACCAGGATATGTCATCAACGAAAGCACAGAGGACAGTTAGAGGAGAGCACACTACTCATGAACTTCTCTTTTTTTGTTGTTGGTTATTTATATCTTTGTAACAATTCAGCTGTTAAATGTGTGCCTTGTACTGTTCCTCACTTTATTGTACATAAGGACACAAATATGATTAGTCCTAAAACAACCAATATGAACTGTTGATATCAGTATGTTACACATTTTAACTTATTTCATAGGTTGACCTTTTTGTAGTGCCACACATTAAGGGGTTAAGTAAAGCACATGCCTTATGCCGTATTCCCCCTCATCAGTTCTACTTTTCTCTACCGGACTGCTGATAAAAGTTCTGCCGTTATATTTCAAACCGTCAGCAGACAGGAGACGGTGTATCGGGTGGAACGGATCAGAACAAATCACTTGTGCTGCATAGTAGGAAGAAAGATGCTTCCCCTGCTCTGAAGACATTACCTGAACCAGAGGATCGTGAGAGAGATCTGCTGTATTGCACATTCGAGTACTCCCAGTAGCTACAGTTCACAGCCTGGTGAACACTGACGAGATGTCTCTGTGTGCCATTCACAGGCAGATGTCCACTTTGTTTCTCTCCTGGTGTGGTCGAGGTCGCAGAGTTCAGGGCTTTCACCTGCAGTCATCAAATATTTGCAAGTGATTAGCAAAGCAGGAGCCGAAGCGGTGAAAGATGCCGGGGACTGTTTTAATATGCGAAGAAAAGAAGAAAAAAACACTCCAAAATGGACTTTGACGTCAAGTATTGCATACTTTGTACCTTATTTTTTCTTTATATTTACTGACCAGAGTAGCTGCTCTCCTAACCCCTCCTCCACCCGGCAACAGCCGAACCCAGACGGAGCTCTACGTCACCGGAGCGACAGAACATTTCCGTAACAGTGCGCAGATTCTTTTCGGTGTATATTTACGTTAGTTACACATTTCAGAGGCCGACACCTGCTGCTCTCGGAGAGTGTCGTTTCACTAACCCAACACAGCGACCCTTTGGCGGGCTCTCAGTTTTTTGGACACTATAACTCATTCCTAATGTGACTTGTGGCAATAAAAACACTGCGAGCTAAAGCACAGAATGTTTGCCTGAAGTAGCATTTTATTGCATCACTCCGCAGGAAGAGGTGTGTAGTGTAACTCTATTGAATCTCAAATTTGTATTGAAATCAATCACTTTGAGCCCTTGTTTATTTTTATTTTTTTGTTTTTGTGGGTAAGTGTTTTTAATGTTAAGTGTTGTACTGACTTGAATTACTGTACGAGTTCTTTGTGATTGGAGGGGATTCGCTCGTAGTTTTGGTGCTTGTTAAACATAAAAGGAAAAGAATGAGTAGTTTTTGGACGAATATGTAAGAAAATGAAAAGTGCGTCATCAAAACAAATATGTCGGCAAGTAATTCCTCCTTTGTTTTTTATTGGAATAAAATCAAGGAAATCCTACAAAGTAGAGGTATTATTAGGAATCATTACAGACCGGCCCCCTTCCTGCCTTAGAGGACCTCACAACACTTAATATATTGTGGCTTATTCATCTGATGTTCAGGAAGTCCTACAAGGTCCTCGGGGGTATTTTAAACAAGTTGGGAGTCGAGGTAATCACTGAATCGTGCCAAATTTGGCTTTAGAGAATGAATTTACTGACTGAATTAGACCCAGAGTTTAAAGTGCGTGTTTCTTTGTAGTGTTTAGTTGTTAATCGAGGGGACCACTGTGTAACTGACTGCTGGAATATGTTGTAGTTTGTTTGAAATTTGGAGAGAGTGGAAAAGGATGGTACAAATCACTGTTAGGGGCCTTTTATTTTTTTCTTTATTTTTTTTCTGATTTGGTACTTAGACGTCACCTGATGTTGCTTCGTTGTCTTGGCAGTCACCACACCAACCTCAGGCTCTGATAAAAAAAAAAAAAAACTCTTCCCCATGAGTGTCTTTTCATGTCACTGGTAAGCGTTTAAAAATCCACGTCAGACTTCCTCCGACACAGATGCACACATTTGTACCGACATGCACTATCACACCATCTCTAATCCAAATGACTTCTCCAGATTTTTCATGCATACGCTGCACAGTCTCAAAACATTAAGCTTTTTTTTTCTTCTTTTTTTTTATAATTACTAGTCTATTGATTTATCAGAACACACGGCAACTTAAGTTTGCTCGATCCAGTTTAACAGATTTTCTATATGCCAAGGTGACTTACTTGATTTTTTTAATTTTTTTTTTTTGTCTGTAGTTATTCTGTTTTATGTCTGAAAATGGTGAAACTGAAATCAACCTATTTGGCACAAATCTATTATGTGAAAAACATTCTGAAGTATTTGAGGGAATCGCACATTTTGTAAAAATCTCTATAACAATAAAAGCTAATGGTTTCCATAATTTCCTCAAGGTGATGTCGTAATTTTGTGACAATAATGTGATTTTGTGTTCCCTCCACTGACCTTTTCTTTTTTAGTATGTTAAATGAATTTAATATCGGGACAGTACCTTACGTGTGCAACTTGCACACGACAACAACAAGCCTGGCCTAAACTGTGGAAGGGGTTTCTTTACAAGAGATCAGATGTACAAAATCCACAATAACATGTTTTTTTACTGAATATTTGAAGGTCAACTATCACGTTTACACAGAAATATAAAACTATCAGGATTACTCTCTTGAATTATATGTTTTTGAAATTAATAATAAATGTTGGTGTTGCAGCCAGAGCAGAACTGTCTGACTAAAGCGCTGCTGAAATTACTAAATGGCCCATTACAAGCAATGGATGGTGTTCGTAAACCTACAAGTGCACAGGCTCTGCCTTTATAAGTAAGTAAGTGTACATCGGCATAACAATCGGCAGCACAGACGGTTGTTTCTAATTAAATGTATTCGGGGGAAGTCGTGGTACATGTGGTCATTAGTGTCTGCGGGAATAAAAGGTTCTCGCTGCAGAGGAGGCTCTGTGACAGAGCTGAGCGTTTTGGGGAGAGGTGAGCCTGCCCAGTGTGTTCAGCTGGGAAACACTGACAGGAACTGACAAGCACCCAGAGAGGTCATTGTGCTGTGCTCCGTTCCCTGCAGAGGATGGGTTACCATGGAAATAAGTTATTCCGATATATGAGAATGAGACTGCGCTGTGTAGGAATAATGAAAACAAGTGCATTTGTTCGCAAAGAACATGTGTATTCAAAATGATTTTGTCTGACTTGGTTTCATGTTGTCTGGCTTGTTTTGTTAGCAGATTATTCACATGCAGAATTGGTTGCAGGAACACTGCTATCAGACTTAATTGCGAGTTGCAGGTCAAGTAGGAAGTGTTTGAATAGAGGACATGAGCTACAGAGAGTTGGTCAAATATGTATATCTCCGAGGGCTGAATTCAGGAATTGAGCCTCAAGGTCAAGAATTGTTGATAATGGCTAAGCTCTTGGCAGGTGAGCCATTTCAAGTCACTTCAGTGAAAGGAGTGTCAGTCAAGTCCTCCTTGAACCCTTTACTGTGTGAGGAACACAGACTTGAGGCACGTGTTGGGCTTCCTTGAATAGATTTCTATGTACCGAAGTCACAATAGTCCAGGTGTATTTGTACAGGACATGTATACCTCCAAATTAAAAGAAAATAGTTCCAGGAAATCCAGAAAAACATGAAGGTTTTTTTGTCATGCAGGTCTGAACCAATCCTCAGTACTGAATAGTAAATATGTGCACAAGCAGGAATGTGTGTGTGTGTGTGTGTGTGGATGTGGATGTACAGGGGTCACAGAGCCATATCTTGTGTGTATGAGGGCCAAATGCAGCTCTGCCGGTAAGTATCATTAGATCACTAAGCTGTGAAAGAGGGAAACAATGTGTTCAGGAAGGTGATATGAATACAAATCGAGTTCAATTTCTCTCTCAATGCTGAAATCAGTGAACAGATTTAAAGCAGATCACACCGTGAGTGGTTGTTTTTCTGCTGCACTGAGGGTATGATGCGGTTGTCAGTGTGATTTAACATCATCAAATTAATGTGGCAGAAGGTCTCAGTGTGATGGACTGTCCAGGTGGAGGCCAAGGACACCCACTCTCTACATCACTCTTATTGTGTGCGTGTGCACCGGTGACAGTTTTGCTTTTCTTGGTGAAATATATTTCCAGAGGGAACGATGACGTATGGAGCACAGAGGAAAAGGAATGACTGCAATGAAATGTTATTTCACAGTACATGCATCGGCATGGATAAATATTAGTACAAATTGGAGATAACTGTAATTATTCCTGTAAAAGAAATAGCATACTTTAACACGAAGATTTCTGTAAATATCGGCCTCGATATTGATGAGACGTCGTAGGAAAATCAGGAGTCGAATAAACTACGATAAAATCATGACAAAACTTTTTTTTTTATTTTTTTTTTTTTAATTTTGATCATTGACATGTTTTGCATTAAATCCCTGCTACAGGTGTTTTACGCAAACAACAAAACCCAAAGACAAACCTTGAGACGAAAAACCAGAGCGGGTGAAGTTCCGCGTGCTCACTGCGCCACCTACCGACCGAAGACGAGCGACGCAATAACAATGACAACAAAACACGGGGGCGCGCCCGCGAGCACCCGCTGCTCTCACGCTCGCTCTCGATCCACTCAGTCAAACCTTTTCAACACGCACGCGTGTCCTGCGTGTCCTGCGTGAGGTCACCGGACCGCGTCGTTTGATTTGAAGGGAACTGTTTATCTGTATTTGGTCCCTGCGGCGCAGCAGCACGTCATGTCCCGGCTGGCGGTGGTGTGTGGGGGCTCCAGGGGCGTCGGCGGCGCCGCGTCCCGCCTGCTGGCTCGGCGCGGCTGCAGGTTAGCTGTTGTTTCCAGGAACGAAGAAGCTGCCCGGGCCGCCGTGGCATCTCTACACGGAGGTAAAGGACACGCAGAGACTCAGATGTACACACACACGCACGCACACACACACGCACACACAGACGTGCAGCATATACCTCTAAATAAAACGAAAAGTGCGCAGTCACCTGTTTACTTTCTGCGTTTCCCAACGTCGTTGATTTATTTGAGCTGTCGGTGTGTTGTGAGTCAGGGTGAACACTCAGTCTGGATGATGTTGCCTCGAGGAGAAGCACGAGATAATCCATGATCTTAATCCCTCACGTCGTTCAAGCGCAATCGCGTCACCTTCAGGTCCTCCGGTTGTTTTAACAGACTTCAAATGTCAGACAAGAAGAGGGAGGAGTCCGTGTTCAGGGATTCATTCACTAAATGTACCACATGGGGAAAAAAACAAAAAAACAAAACAAAAAACACTTTTTAAAACAACTGTGGGTGCGCGTGCGTGCGCGTGCGCTCTAGCCGACCACGTGGCTTTCGGCTGTGACGTCTCCAAAGAGCAGGAGGTGCAGAAAACCTTTGAAAGGATCCAGAAGACCTGCGGAAACATCTCGTATCTTGTGAACGCAGCTGGCATCAACAGGTGAGCCTCTCCTGATGCTTCGCCCCGTTTGCAGAAGTATTTCACCCTCTATATAAATGAATATCATGTTCATATCATAAGAGGACTCTGCCTGTCTGTGTCCTCAGAGATGCTCTGTTACTGAGGACCGGGCCAGAAGACATGGTGGCTCTGCTTCACACCAACCTGCTGGGCTCCATGTTGACCTGCAGGGCAGCGCTGCGCAGCATGCTGCACACCCAGGGAGCAGCGATCGTTAACATAGGTACTGACTGCTGCAGCGCACGAACAGCGGTGTTTCTCCAGTATGGCCACTAGGGGGCAGTGTATATCAGGAAAATCACACCGGGATGTGAAACCATAAACGGGTCAAGTATGTGAACTGTATCATTAGGCATATATTAAAACCTTTGTCAGACTCATCCATCAGATAAGGAGTCATTTATTTCTGTCATACCAGGTAGGGGTGGCCCTAAAATAATTTCACAATATTTCTTTAATAACAATAGTCTTGAGATATGATCAAAATACTGAAAAACATTTTATTATTCATTTCAAAAGCAATTCTATTTATAGTTTTATATTTCTGTGTAAAAGTGAAAGTTGACCTTCAAATATTCAGTAAAAAAACATGTTTTTTTGTACGTCTGATCTTTTGTAAAGAAATCCCTTCCACAGTTTAGGCCAGGCTTGTTGTTGTGTGTAAGTTGCACACGTAACGTACTGTCAATATATCAGAATATTGCCATTATCCCGATATTAGATTAATTTAACCTATTAAAAATTTGATCAAAATTATCATTACAATACAATATGGCACACCCCTTAATGGGCCCCGACTGATACAGGATTTTTGGGGCCGATGTAAGGAAGTAAAAAAAAAAAAATTGGATATTGATATATTTGACAGTATAAACACAGTTTATTGTCCACACTGACACTAGTGCACTGTGAATTTATTAATTATAAATAACTAAAAAATAACACAAGTAGAACAGTTTCTAATGAACCCCGAGCATCTTTATGTTCTGAAAAAAAGGTTTCATATCGTCCTACGTATACGCCGACACTAATGTATCTTTGACTGGCCAATATCAATCGATAAATTCAGCCGGCTGGTATATCGGTTGGGTCCTGCTCCTAGTACTACGTAGTCTTAATGGACTTGTGTCTCGTGCTTGCAGGCTCTGTTGTGGGTCTGAAAGGGAACGCCGGCCAGTGTGTCTACAGTGCCACTAAAGCAGGTCTAGAAGGCTTCACTCGCTCCTTGGCTAAAGAAGTAGCTTCACGCAATATCAGGGTTAACCTGCTGGCTCCAGGTACAGCACAACACCTTTCTCTCTCTGCTCGCTCAGCACTTTTCTGATTTCAGTCATCTTACTGCTCTCTCCTCTCCAGGTTTCATCCGCACCGACATGACGGCAGGGCTGAAGGAGGAGGACACGGTGCGCTCCATCCCCCTGGGGAGATTCGGCGAGCCGGAGGAGGTGGCCCAGGCTGTCCTCTTCCTCCTGGAGTCTCCCTACATCACAGGACAGGTGCTGGTGGTCGATGGAGGGCTGCAGCTGGCCATGTAGGGAGTCGGGGGCTTCTATCGCAGAACTCAGAACGATATCAGCAAGGCAGGTGGAAGATGCGCTCTGCTCTTTTTGGAATATTGAATGTCTGATTTGAGACATAAAGGAGCATGAAGGGACGGGGACACTGACTGAGCAGCATCTAAATGGATGTAATCAGAAAAAACTCTTGCACTTAAAGCTTCACAGCTGAAGTTAAATGTTTTTTTCTGTGGCCACATTAAACTCAAGACTGTCTTATCTGTATCAACAGGACTGCCTTCAGAGTAAACAAAATATGTCGTTAAAAGGCAGTTTTCTTGCCAGTGACAGAGGAGACAAACCCACGTCTGCCTTCAGATCACTGTCTTGTAGCTCTGCCTTTCTGCTGAGTCACTTTGTCCAGCTACAGGGGGCGTGGCCTGATGCTTGTGACAGTCAATCATGACTAACGCTGCTGACTCCAGAGTGTCTGGCCCGGTCCAGACCTCGATGCCCCGGGGTCCTGAATGTGATCAGTAGATTTAACGCTGTTGTTTGGTTTTTTTTATTTTCTTTTCCATGACTGTGAAGCTGATCCTAAAGCTCGTGTTTTGTCCCTCCCCCTCCACGCACACACAAACACACACCTCCCCGGGAGACCCCCTCACAGCCCCTCTCCCTCCCCAGCGGCCCCTGAGCCCACCTCTGGAGGGATCTGCTGAGGGGCCCGGCATATTGCAGCTGGAGGAAATTAGAGGTAGTGGAGGTGTGTGTGTGTGTGTGTGTGTGTGTGTGTGTGTGTGTGTGTGTGTGTGTGTGTGTGTGTGTGTGTGTGTGTGTTTTGGGGTATTTTTAGCTGTGGGAATGTTTTGAGTGTCTGGTTACAGCTGTGGACCTGCAGTGAGGACGGCCTGGGTTGGAGGTGACCATCATGATGAGATTTAAAAAGCTATGCAGCTTTGACTAAAACAAGCCGTTAGCGTTGATAAGAATCAAAAGCAGGACTTTACATGAACCAACCTCGATCGTGTTGACGTTCAACTGAAGCTCTGCATCGCTTTAATACCCCGATTAGCTTTCTTAGCAGGAACGGTATTTCCAATGGGGACTGCTGATGTGTCTTTTGGCTTCCTCTCATTGTTTTAGGAGGAGTCTGCCAGTCTGTAAAAACATTTCACGCTGTCTCTGAAGAGTTTGATTTTTATTAACTTTCATAATCTAAAATAATATCAGGAGAACAATCCATATACAGGCATTGATTGGCATAGAAATGTGCAAACACAGTAACAGTCAGCTAATGCAAGCTCTGAACAGACACAGAAGATGTCCATTTTGTAAAGTACATAGAAGATATAAATATACCTTGTTTCATTTTTAATTATTATTTTTTTTTTTTATGTTCGAGTGTTTTCTACCCCTGAACACTGGAGAAAAAAAAAACTAAGTTGTGTTTTTATACATCCTGGTAAAAGTTGTTTGGCACCGTACAAGTGTCCAAAAAAGTAACATGCAGTTGCATTAAGTGATTTAAGGCAGTAAATATATTTATAAAATGTCATGATACAGAGAGGTTGGTTTATCAGTGAACGGAAGGCTGCAGATATAATTTATGTCAAGATCTTTTGGGCAAGTAAATCGTTTTTTTCATACAAAAATAAAATGGACAATCTGTGATGTGTGTGTGTGTGACGAATACACTGAAACCTTTCACAGCACCCTCTCTCCAGTGAGAACATTTCAATCCACGCCTCTAAAAATAAACCCATCAAAGAAGAAAGAAAAATCACCAAAATGATCTGCCGTCGCTGAACTTTTTCATGTTTTCCATTTGTCAGTGTCATGAATCTTTTACAACCAGTCAGTCTCATGTCTCTAATTCAACCTTCTTCTCCCTCCGTAGTCGTCTCCTCACGTTAACTCCAAACCTTTCTTACGTTCTGCCGCACACAAGCCTTCTTTTAACCAAACCTCATTTCTTCCGCTAAAAAAAAAATAACATACAGTTTGTAAGGCCCGGCCTCGTCCAATACCTTGTTAGCTAATCTACAACCTGACAACACTGAATGACACTCTGGCTACAATCAGATACTGTAGATATCTGTGCTACACAAGCCCACTTAGTAAAAGTCTCGTGATCTCCTTCGTCAAAGCTACGTTTGCTTTGAATCATTCAGTCTCTTCAAACTCATCGTTTCTCCTCCGCACAAAGCTGGTGAGTATTTATAGATACTGTATTTATATTTCAAATGGCACCACTTGAACATGCATAGTAACTCAGTTTCATCTCTACACCTGTTTTGTGTCTTCACAGAAATGAGAGGCACTTTAAGGAGTTTTTTTTTTTTTTTGTCTTCAATCATTTTCCAGGTCCAGTTGATCAAATTAAACTTTGGGGAAGCAACTTGATGAATTCTGTAATATGTAACAGGTTGTGTGAATGTATAAAAACGTGTGAAAACCGTCTCGCTCTGCCCTCCCACGCTCTCCTCCTGTATCTGCAGTTCAGTGGTGGTGGACATCATTACACTCTGCCCTCCCCCGGTGTCTCAGGAGTGCTGAGATCCAGGGCAGCTTTTCATGTTTTGTTTTTTTTCCTGGGGGTGACGTCGCAGATCTTCGTGCCTCCCTGTGGTCTCTACAGGTCGTCGCTCTCCACCAGGCCACCGGGCGGCAGCGGGCTGGAGTCGGGAAAGAAGGCCGCCTTCACGTCCAGCCCCCTCTCCGTCAGCGCGGCGTAGCGGCTGGTGGAGGGACGCACCTTCTTGGGCTTGGGGAGGTTAGGCTGCTGCCACTGAGCTGAGGAGACAGCAGAGATCAAATTTGATATAAAGCGACACAGGAAGTGTTTTATTCAGAGAGCAGCGTGTGCGTTACGGTCTGAACGTACTGTGGACATCAAGCCGTGCCGTGCTGGATACGATGCCGGCGTCATTCTTGGCTGACACGGTGTACCAGCCGGCATCTTCTTTCATAGCGGGCTGGATGATCATACACAGGTAGCCACAGTTGTCCTGGTGCATGCTGGGAAAGAGCAGTGACATGTATTTTAAGTATTGACTTGTCCTTTTTTGGCGTTACATCCATCCGGTGCAAAAGCGGTCTGATATAAGCATGAAAAAGTATTACAAAAATGTTCTCTGTAGTTTGTGTATTTGATATATTATCTACCTGATTCTGTCGGTGTTGTGAGTGAAGGACTCGTTCTCCCTCTTCCAGAAGATCTGCGGGTAGGGAACGCCCGCGACGCGGCACTCCAGTCTCACAGGATGACCCTCTGCAACACTCGTGTTCTGCAGCTTCTCGAAGAACGACGGGGCCTTGTGCATCTCTTTGGCTGTGGAGAGAGTCGTGTCACTGAGGTGCTCTGTAACTATCCCGTATGCTCTGTGCGCAGGCCAGTGTTTCCTGTTCACCTGCCACGATCAGTTCCAGGTTGAAGGAGTTCTGGCCGGCTCTGTTGCTGGCGATGCAGGTGTAGATGCCTGCGTCGCGGCTCGTCACCGGCTCGATGACCAGCGAGTGCACGCCGTTCTCCCTCACCAGCATCTTGTGGGCCGAGTCGGGGCGGATGGTCTGTCCGTTCAGCTGCCAGATGAGGTCGGGAGTGGGGAGGCCGCTCACCTGCACAGGAAACATTACACTTCGGTGAGTGTGCGAGTCCTTGTTGGTGGGACTGTGCAGCGACGGGTTGCTTTGAGTTTCTGCTCTCCGTGCTTGTTTTTGTTGGAGGAAATGAGTATATTAGCTGCATGTGGTCTGTGTGTGTTTACTGCGAGTATGAAAAAACAGCAGTGTTTGCTTAATGTGTCTGTGTTGTGTTGGTCTGGAGGAGCCCGGTCGCCTGCATGCTTTGTCATGGGAATAAACCCTAGCCAGAAAAGACCAGAGAAACCCAACACCTGCTCCACCGCACCTGGAAAATGAGCCACTGTGGACACCCATATGATCAGCAGTATCACAGAAATCACAAAGGAGAGTAGACTAAGCAGTAAGTAGTTCTGGAAGAGGCCCAATACACATTTAGAAGTTGGGACATTTTGAGAGTGGAAAGTCCAGCAAGACTCTAAATGACCTGTAAATAAATATCTGCTGTAAATATCCTTAACATTCAGGAATGGAAACTCTCCGTTTGTTGCTTAAAAAAAACAACAGTCTTTTTAGAGCAGGTTAATTGTGGGTCTGATTTATTCTATTACGTGTACCGGCTTTCAAAGAGTTTCAAAGTGCTCCAGGCTGCAGGAAGGTAAGGTGAAGACAGCGGATGAAGACAAAAAAATAACCGAGCACAGGCGGTGGGAGTGGCGCGAGGGGGAAATAATTGTAGAAAAACCTGATCCCACTTAATCCCTGAAAAACGACACCTCCGTATTCTCCCTGTCTGCTCTGCGAGCCATTCATAACACGAGGAAGTGATGAAACATTGCGTCTCCGCTGGTGTTTTTAGATCTCCTGAAAGAAACGGGAATGCACGGAAAGGGAAACGTTTCTTTGGCAGCGATGACACGGAGCCTCCCAGAGAGCAATACAGACGCTGAATTAAAGGGCAGATCTGAAATGGCTTTCTCTATTACTATGATTAACATATTCTCTTTGGTGCAGGCATTTTTCTTTCCAGTCGTGTTATTTTAGACCATCTCATTCTCTTCTCTCTCTCTATCACAGAATAGCAGCACGGTGAGATAATGTGTTCACCTCCAAGGCTAGACGGTAAACACAGGAGGTTTAATCAAAGCAGGAGTTTTGGTTAGTGTTCAAACTGTTGTTCCAATAGATTCAACTTTAAGTAAGCAGGCACAGGGTTGAAGTGAAAACTGGCCGAGTTCATTGCTAGAGATAGCATATGAGATCAAAAAACTGTCTGTAATTTGTCTCTTCTTTTTTTAATAATGCCGTTCAGGATGCATCACTGTCTCTCGTTGGAGCTGAACAAAACCACGACATCGGTCTATTACCAGCGGAAGCTGCTTGGTGTAATAAAACGCGTTCAGAATTCCTTCATCCACAACTGTTTATTAAAAATCTGATCTGATTGGAAACCCGGCGATACTACGTCCCGCCCACAGACAGCGGGAGCCCCAGGCCTGTCAATCAAACAGACCCCCCCCCCCCAAAACACGGCTTTTTGGAGTGCATTTTCTAATTTTACGGGAAGATTTTCAGATGGACGGCCAAAAAGGGAATTTTAGCTAACAGCACCGAAATAACTAGTGTAAAAAAATGTATTGATTTAGAATTTGCTGGGAGTGGTTGAATGGGAGTCTATGGAGCCAACCTCTAGTGGCATAAATTGGTATTGCAGCTTAAAGCACTTTCAGCCTGATTTTTCAGACCCGGAAGCTACATCCACTTTTATATACAGTCATAGGCAGCAACGCATCCATCTCCCTTTCCCTCCTTTATCACCACATACAGCCTGTGTTGCTGCAGGTTGCACTCAGAGGTGTGTGTGTGTGTGTGTGTGTGTGTGTGCGCTCACCTTGCAGTCCATCCGGCACAGACGGCCTTCCTGCACGATGAGGTCACCGGGCGCCTGCAGGAAGTGGGGGCGGAAGTGACGCTCCTGGATGTTATCGTTCTCGTCGCCGCTGTCTCTGGACCTGGACCTGGGCCTGACGGAGATACACAAATCTGAGTATCTGGGATTAAAATTCCACCTCTGGATTCATGTGTTGTTGTTTTTTTCCTGGAATTTAAAATTTGTATAAAATGGTAGGATTTTAATTTTTGTCAAAAAAAAGGGCAAGACATTAAACTTTCATTGAAGCATGAAACTTAAATGCTTTTTATGACATCACATAATAACACAGGCCTATCATTTTATATGCAGTAAGGCTCCTTTTGGAAATGGTGCAATACTCTTTTAAAGCCTAATTCTCTACTTATTTCACCTTTCACAGACATAATATCAACCTTCAACTTGCTCTGTTGTGACCTATGAGAATTTTCTTTAAGCCCTGTGCAGCAGGTCAGGACCCTCGGGTGTTGTTTCTGTGATTCTGCCCTGTAACAACAGTGACATCACCACCGTGCCTGCACATCAGCGAAGCAGAGAAATAAAGAGAGCGGGAGACACTGCTTGTTATCTGGATCTCTCTCTCCAAACATCCCTCAGCTCTTATCTAATCAGGGAGGCTTCATCTGCAGCTCACAGGTGGTTGTACTGCACTGTGAGCGTCTGTGATCATCTGTACATATTTCTATATCTGGTCGTGCATGAAGGCACACTGTATATACAAGGTCATTAGAGCAATGAAAAACAGAGCAGAGCAAACAGGTGTTCCCGCTCATTAACACAGCGCTTTTTCTTTCCTGCAGTTGAGCAAAGCAAAGCAAAGTGCGATTCAGCTCGAGCTTCTTGGAACGTTTTACTGTGCGGAAGTGTGCGAGCGAGCACAGAAGCCGTGCAGATGGTGAACGAGCCTGCAACACATGTGCCAGCCAGCAGCTTCGAGGTCATGAATAAAAAACACCAGCGTAGTTTGTCTTCTCTCCGTCTCCTGTCAGTCGATGAAGCCTCACCTGCGCATGTGTCCGGGCGCCGAGCGCTGGCTGCGGCCCCGCTGGTTCACCGCCTGCACCATCATCCTGCCGGTGCAGCTCACCCGGCCCTGGGAGGGGAAGAGACGGAGAGAGATTATTAGGTGATGACACACCACCAGCAGCAGTCAGACTGAGAGGAGGAAATTAGATGTGAGTGTTAGAAAGCCTGTACAACATGAACGTTTGACCCTGAGGAGCGTTTTAGTGATTTCCTGTCTCATTCAACGCCCTCTTCCGCTTCAGGCTGGAGAACATTATCTTAATAGGCATTATTCTCCCGTTAATGTGCCCTGACATCTACAGGCAGCCAGACGTGCGTGTGCGTGTGCGTGTGCGTGTGTGTGTGTGTGTGTGTGTGTGTGTGTGTGTGTGCGTGTGTGCGCGTGTGTGTGTGTGTGTGTGTGTGTGTGTGCGTTCTATAATATTTCATGCTGTGTTTTCCTGTCTCGTCGGCTCACCTCAGGGTTGCCTGCCAAGATGGTGTAGTTGCCGTCATCATCCAGCGAGGCTGCAGCAGTGTGCAGAGAGCAGGTCCCGTCAGGGTCTCGGCTGATCCTGTAGTGCTCGCTCCTCTTGGAGATCTGCTTGCCGTCTTTAAACCAGTAGACCTGCGGCACGAGATAAGGAAAAAAAAAACCCATTAAAACCACCAGACAAATTATGACTGAACAGATTTAGATGCCTAAATCAGGGGGCACTTTCTATCTCTGTAAAAACTGCGTACAAGCAAGATACATCTTTAGTTTCGGGAACATTTTACTGTTTAAGCTGTTTAATGTGATGCCCTCTGACTCTTTTGCCTCTGTCGCTCTCCTTTTTTTTTATCGTGACGCCTGTCATCACCGTGTCATTAGTGCTCACAGAGCCAGGAAGCCAGCCCAGGCCAGTGTGTGTGTGTTCCTGCACAGGGCCTCTTCTTATCACACGCAGAGAGCACATGTTCAATATCTACACCCTCCATCATCAACATCACACATCAGCAACTCCCCAAGTCAGGAAGCCAAGCCATCATAAATGCTTCAAAATTACAGGCTAGAATATCTAATAACAACAAACCACAGTGATGTTTAATCACTCAGGGTGTTGACATTCGGACAGCGTCCCACCTTTGGTTTGGGGTCTCCGTTGACCTTGCAGGAGAAAGTGACCGGCATCCCCTCAAAGACTTTGTAGTGTTTGAGCTTCTGGTCGAAGGACGGCGTCACCCCCTGACCGGCGGAGTCCTCGTCGTGCTGCACGTCGTCGTCCGACTCCTCCATCGGAGAGCGCTCCAGACGGAACTCAATCTCACTGATGAGGCGCTGCTCAAAGCTGGACACTTTGTACTCCTAAATGCCAGACAGAGACACGGAGATTCAGAGAAAGAAACACTAGACTAGAGAGAAAGAGAGTGGTTTGTATGATCACAGTGATGCCAGGCACATTTAAAAGCGTGCAGAGGGAAATCAGTAAAACCCAGCCTGCCCTATTTCAGGTTTCTTTACACACTCATTAACCTGTCTTCATTGTCACCCAAACTACCAACTTTCCTCCATTTTCCTAACCCTCTTTGCCCAGATGAGCCACTCCTCCTTCCCACCGCCTCCATCAATCTCTCATCACCGCAGCTTTGCGGAGGAACATCTGCAGAGCGGCCCGGTCTGATGACACATCCCGCAGATAATGACAGGCCTCGGGGCACAGCTGCAGAGCCAGCGTTTATCCTCCTGGACTCACTCTGCCGCTCCGAACGACAGCCATCACAGAAATCCTGATCTGCTGCGGTTTTATCCTGGAATAGCACTGAGGCGGCTGCTTCCTGTCTACAGTCTGTCAAAGTAAAGGTTGCGCTCACTGCTTTAAAAACAGTAAAGATATGGTTGGATCCCTGCTTTGATTATAAAGGCAGAGCAACGCTGCAGCATGCATCGTGTGACAGCAGCAGAGTGACGACCAACAATCCTGGTCAAACCAAACGTGCTGGTAAACATGCTTCAGTATGTGACGTTCGTATTGCACATACTGAACAGCAAGGAACAGTAAAGGGTGCAGATTTAGACACGCATACTGTTTACATTACTTTTTATATCTGCCTGTGAATGATCAACACGAGGTGACCAGTGGATGTCTCCACATCAGACATGACCCTGCTGGCTTGATACACACCTAAAATCTTAGTGTGACTTTGTTTACACGGCTACACACAGAGACATTTCACACAGAGTGAATGATAAAAGACAGAGCAGATGTCAGAAGGAGAAGGTTCCAATAACCTTTTGAGGGCAAGATTCTCTGTGGGAGGACTTGTCTTCCTGTTGAGAAAAAACACAGGTTTTGTTTGTGTGTTGTGTTCCCGCGGTGGGTCACACAAGGTGGGAAACACAGCTCTCGATGGTACAGTGTAGCACGATGCATCGGTGCTGCTGCATTCCCAGGTGTAAGTGCACTGCTCAGAGACATGCAGGGCTGTTGTTAAGAGGCATCAGCAAAGTGTGAGCTCGGTTTTATCTGTCAGTGTGGACACAACTTGTGCTCTGGTGATGTTTACTTGTGATCTTCACTGTGACTTAGGGTGACTGTGTGTCCACTTATGTGGGACTGATCTGCATTTTGATTTAATGCCCCACATTTTGATTGGCTCTAGTTTTCAAAGGTCAACACTGCAGGACAGGCACTTTTCTATAATCTGCAAATGCAGCTACAACAAAGATGTTACTTGTGACTTTACTATGAAACTTTAGCTTCCTTTAAGGTTCCTGTACTCAGCATGGGAGTTTGAAAAGTTGCATTCAAATCATATATATGGGTTTAGTCCTTCACATGCTAACCTGTAACCTAAAGTTCTAAATTCGATGGACATATCAAAGTTTTAGACTAACTCTTAACATTGTGTGTCCCACATTGTCCCACACAAACTCACTCTACTATGACTTCACTCAGCTATCTGTACTTTCTCTTAAAAGGTGATACTGCATCATTCAGAGCCTGTTCACCATTATCAGGTTTATAACAAACCTGGACCAGCTTGAAATAGCTTTATTAAAAACAAACACCTGAAGTCTTTATCTTGACTTGAACTGAAAAAAAAAAAAAGCTCCTCTGTGAAATACACAACTCTCCTACTGAACTGTTTGGTGGTTCACAGTCAGACAAATGTCCACCAAAGCCTTCAACGGTGTTACTCCACAGCGTGTTTGCAGCAACACTGGTTTCTACCAGTTTCCATAAACAGAGCTTTTTATGGCGGAGCTCTGGAGGACTTTACAGTGTTTACAGTGACCGTGGAGGTGGAGGTGCAGTCTGATCCAACAGGATATAAAGGAGAGGCCGTGATCAGGAGACAGGGATGACACCGGTGAAGTATCGGTGGACAAAAACAGAAACGTGCAACAGAGGGTGTAAAAAAACACACAGCTGGTGTAGAGATGTTAGTATCCAGGCCCGTGTGATTTCGTGTGTGTGTGTGTGTGTGTGTGTGTGTGTGTGTGTGTGTGTGTGTGTGTGTGTGTGTGTGTGTGTGTGTGTGTGTGTGTGAGAATTCCCCATCCAGGTGTGTGGATCCTGATAAAGAGCCAGCGTACCTGTGTGACCGGCTCCTCCTCTGAGTCCTGTGTGTTTAAGACTGTGGCAGCGTTGTCAGCACCCAGCAGTCTGCGAGCCATCTTCTCCTCATAGGTTAACCTCTGGAAGCAGGGATTAATGGGGTCAGCGCGGGTTAGTGTGTGAGTCGCACAACACAACACTTCTACACACCATCGCTATAAATGCTGTATCTCAGCTTTGTGTTAATATGAGATGTAAAAACAAAAAAGCATTTTGACTTTATTGCGGGGCGCATGACACAAAAACCTGTTAAAATACACTTTTTAACGTTTCATCTGTTTCCTTTCAAGGATTGTATGATTTATTGGGACACTCGTTAATCTGTGTTAATGACTGAAAACGACTCCAAACACACAGTTTCAGTAATTGACTAGAACACACACACGCACACACACACACACACACACACACATACACACACACACACACACACACACACACACACACACACACACACACACACACACACACACACACACACACCTGTTGACCATTGCTTATGCGCTCCTCTTTAAAGCGCAGCTTCCTCTCCAGATCCTGGATGACGGCATCCTTGGATCCCTGGATGTCTGAGTCCGAGGTGGCGCGCGGCGTCCTGGTGACCGAGGACTTCCTGGGGAACGCTTTGCTGAAAGGAAGAAAGAACAAAATAAAACCTTCAGTCAATACTAAGAGTTGTGGTTCCCCTCAGCTCTGCAACACACATTATCTGAGCACTCCTTCTCTGGCTCTCTGACTTCCAGCCTTATCTGGACGTGTCCAGCTATAGCATTCCTCTATGTGTCTTCTTATCTCTCAGCAGGAATGCCAGTATGAGAGGGGGGTGTGCAGCAGTGAGTGAAGGGTTGATGAAAAATTACTGGCAGAGAGATGAAGGTGGAATGTCCTTGATGGTGGAGGGGAGAAAACAGAAAAGTAGATTTCTCCCACCGGGCCAACCATCCGAAGAGGATTATCTGCACAACAGATTTTTATCAGCTAGCTCAATATGCAGAGCTCAAAGTGAACAATCCTGAAACCCTGCACTCCGTATCAGCTGGTTTGTTTGGTTTCAGTGTTTATTTGACTCTGACACACCTTTCACTGTGAGGTCCTCCTGTATATTTTCTTGCCATATTTGAGCTGAGGCTCTCGCACCGTCGGAGCACTGTTGTGCGCGCGTGTGTGTGTGTGTGTGTGTGTGTGTGTGTGCGTGTGCGTGTGTGTGTGCGTGTGCGTGTGTGTGTGCGTGTGGGTCTGTGTGGGCTCTCTAGTCAGCATTTCCCTGTAAACATGCTGCATAAAAATGTAAACATGTCATCTTCAATCCAGCAGGTTTATCTGAAGGAGAGCTGCACTCAGACACACTGGACCGGCCTGATGCGGAGCATAAAGAGATTATGTAACCTGACAGACTCTGTGGAGAGAAAGTTGTGTGTGTGTGTGTGTGTGTGTGTGTGTGTGTGTGTGTGTGTGTGTGTGTGTGTGTGTGTGTGTGTGTGTGGACACTCACACAGTCCCGTTGCCTTTCGGGAGGCCCAGGGCGTTGACGGTGGGGCTGCCGGGCGTGGTGGGTGTGGAGGGCAACATGGAGGACAGGAAGCTAGAGGCCGGAGACGGAGGGACGGACGAGAACGGCGAGGACATGTCCGAGTAAGCCGGAGACATGGGGACGGGTGGAGGGGGAGGAGGCGGGGGAGGGGGGAAGTCTTGGGCGGTGCCTGATGGAGAGGACAGGTTGCTGGAGCTGAGGAAGGGTGGAGGTGGAGGCGGGAAGGAAGGCGAGCTGGGAGACTCGACGCTGCCGGCCTTGGTGAAGGGGGGCACGGTGACCCGGCCGAAAGGCTTGTGTGAGGTGGGAGGAGACAGCGGGGAGGAAAGGCTGGAGCCGGAGGAGCCGGAGGACTGGGTGACGTAGCCTGCCCCCCCGGGGCTCTGAGCAGCAATGAACTGCTTGGGCCGGGCATAGTTGAATGTGCTGGCCTGCATGGCTGCGCTGCTCTCCAACTCCTGGAAGGAGGGAGGAGGGGGCAGAGGTGGAGACGGAGACGGCGGAGCAGGTGGAGGTACTTCCTGAAGTGGCTGCTGTGGTGGAGGCGGGACTTCCTGGTTCTGCTGCTGCCAGTTGGCTGCTTCCTGCTGCTCCAACAGAATCTGGTCCTGCAGCTGCTTCAGCTGCAACGGGTTCCTGTGAAGAAGAACCACGATCAGATCAGAAAATTAAGTCATTTTATGAATCTCATTCAAACTAATCTTCCACTTTTTATTGGAGGGAGGGGGTCTGTAACAAAATAACAGTAAAAAAATTACAAAATCCTGCATCTGTTTCCAGTTTATGGATGACACAATAGTGTGGTCTCCATCCAACTGTAGTCAGAACAGAACTGGCAGCGCGGTTGGAGGCCAGATGTGAACAGAATCAATGGAGTTAAAATGCCAGTCAAAGTGTGTGTGTGTGTGGGGGGAGGGGTTGAGAGACGTGATGATGTTCATTATGAGAATGACATCAGCAGCCAGTCAGTCATGTGTCAGTAGGAGTTGAACTGTGTGAACTGCTCTTCCTCTGCTCCGGAGGTGACAGCTCATCATGCCAGAGGTTTTTGAGCCGGGCAGTGAATTCTGGGAAGGAAACCGCTGCACGAGCAGCACGGACTGATAGTTTATCAGCCTCTCTCAGCCTTTAACAAAGACCTGTTAAACAGCCAGACTGTTGACAATACATCAAGTGTGGCGCAGGAATCATAAGATAAGTAACAGTGAGGAAAACAGCTCTGTTCCTGTTGTGTTTAACAGTGCAGCGGTTCACCCTGAAGGACTTTATTCTGGTCCAGATGTTTTTCTATCTGTAAAAAAGTGAACCACACTGTGAAGGTGTGGCTTCTTTTATTTGAATGGATGTGTGATGAAAGAAAAACAAAAATGTAATGTTGACATTGGATGATGAAGTATTGTGTTTTTATCAGAGGTGTGGTTGTGCAGTGTCGGCTGATTAACTGCAGTGTCACGGAGGAGGAGAGGGCGGCTAGAAATGTTGTAATGTCATCGGCTCTAAAGGTTACACCACCGACACAAACTTCACACGCACTACGAGGGGTTTTTAAAGAGGACAGAAGTGACCTCTCGTGGGTCTGAAAACATAAAAACCTTGAGACTGTCTTGCTTTGTGTGTGTGAACCTGATGAGTTCCTCACAGGCAGCCTGTTCAGAATATACTGTACATCCCAGCGGTGCCTGTTGTCAGGAGTCCACCAAGTTCACGTGCCCAAATCTGTTCCAGATGTCGAATAATCAGCGGAGTGTTTCCACTATTTTTCATCTGAGACAATGCAGAGACCCTCCTTCTCCTCCCTCCCTCCATCCCTCCATCCCTCCCTCTCTGTCTCTCTGTAAGCTCTGACCAGCACACATCTGCAAACGACACCACTGGATATTTGACAAACCTGACAGTTGCAGCGTCGTGTAACGAACCCGCCGCGCAGGCCGACAGCAACGTGACCGATCGGTCTGTCTCAGTCGGTTATTTCGGTCAAATGCTTCCCCTCCAGAGGAGCCCAAATAAATAGTCATAAATTCAGAAGAGGCCATAGCGATCATTCCAGCCCGCCCCCACCTGCCGCCCCCCACCCCCACCCCCCACACACACCCACCCACACCCACCACACTTTCTCTCTTCTTTTGTATACATTTTCCTCCCCCCTCCCTCCATCCTCCGAAGGTCTCCCGTTCAGGCCTCCACCAAAAGACCTCTTTTACAGGAATAGTTTGGCAGCTCGCAAAGCTCGCAGCGGTTTGATTCCTTTTTTGGCTGTGTTCTCGGAGCGGCCGGCAGAAGCACCCTGCCCGTCTGCTCCAGCCGAGAGGAAACGCACTTAATTTCCTCGCATGCTCATCCCCTCCCTCTCCTCTCCTCTCCTCTCCTCTCCTCTCCTCTCCTCTCCTCTCCTCTCCTCTCCTCTCCTCTCCTCTCCTCTCTCCTTGACACACTGCTTTACTGCCTCAGCAGGAGAGACCTCAAAGACCTTCTCAGCGTTTGTTCTCGACACCCTCCTATGTAGAATATTGTATTTCTATAGTCTGAGAAGTTTCTTATTTGTCTGAGAGTCGATATTATCCAGCTGTGACTCACATCACCCCCTCAGCTGTGAAAGATAGTATTTACTTCCTCTACAACTACACAAGCACCTTCATTCACTGCAAAGCCAAATTGTATCATAACATAATATCTCCTAGTATGGTCAAGAAATCCATGATTCAGACATAAAAACAAAGAAATCAAAGTTAAATGCCCTGACATGGCACCATTCAACATAACAGGCTACTAAATTTGCCACATTAGATTGTCCTGTTTGGACTTTTGCTTCATATCTTAAAAAGCATGAAAAGGTCAGCTTGTGTTATTTGCAGCTGCATGAACAGTTTAATGGTCCCACTTATGGACTCACATCAAGTGAAGCGGGACTAGAGGTCGTTGGACTCTCTGACCCGCACGACAGCTGACACTACGCTTTTCATGCTCGCTACGTCCTGCTCCTCCATCCCTCCTGACCTCCACCTTGTGTGGAAGTCAGCTCTCTACAAGAAGAAGGAGAAGCAGGCCTCTCTCTCTCACTCTTTGTCCTTGCGGTGGAGTGGGGCTGAATTAGGAGGGAAGTGTTCCTCTGTCGCCATGCCAACGGCCCTGTGTTTTGCTGCTCCGGTCTGAGCCAACTGGCCCACAAAGCACCGAGCAAAAACGCTGCAACTCTCCTCCTGTCTGTCATTCCAACTGTAACACAGCATTACTCTTAATGTGCCTCTCTTTTATTCTGACCCGACTAGCTGGTATAAATAGGCAGAGCCCATCAAGACTTCCCATTTTCATCCTGAAAAATACTTTCCTTGGGCTGGATCCTGTCTGTAAATCCCTCTTTTTCTTTTTCCTTCTGGAGGAATCTGGTGTGGAGGATTTTTGTCTCTCCAGTTTCTAAAAGCTCAATAAACAGACCCCAGAGCAGCCTGACAGTAACTTCACTGGAGCAGTGTTTTACAGCCCTGTGATGTATCAGCTTGCTGAGACGTGCCAGACACAGTGGGTCTTTACCGGCAGCATGTTGCTTTAATAAATGAAGATATTTAAAAGGCCATGTTTAGTCCGGGTTGCTTGTTCGTGCTTCCTGAACAATAGCAGCCCGGGGTGCGTGAGAAACCCGTCCACTGTTCAACAAATATGGGAGCCATCCGCCAGCTTTATCTGCCACCCGGCTCATTAGCTCTGCAGCTGGCTATAAAAGGTCGAGCTGCTTTATTAGACTCCGCCAGCTGATGACAGGAAGCATACGAGCGGGGAGAGCAGGAAGTTGTTGAGTGTACATCGTCAGTAATGAGGGGTTTCCTTCTGTAAACAACAACATGAGGAGGATTGAGGCCCGGCCTGTTCAGCTATGCAGCAAGATGAACAAGGAAAAAGCTTTCAGGCTGTACACCCCGTGTGTGTTTGCATTGCACCTCTTGTACATTTGTTCCTGCAAACACCTGTGGCAGCATGACCTCGCTGTTTGTAAATGATTTCTACTGAAACTGAGCTCCAGTATCACACATACAGCACAAACACAGCCTGGAAATCAAATCAGAGATCTTTACAAACAGCACTTGACCCAAAGCGTGACTTCAACTTGAAGTTCACAGCAACAGAAATGTGAGATTAAATCAACAAAAAGCAGGGTGTGTGTTGTTTATCTGCCTCCCACACACACACACCTGGTTCACGGCTGCAGCGTTTTTGTGTTCATTCACCAGCGTTGCATCATCACTTTACTGCGTCAACGTGAAGTTGTCTGGTTGCCCTCAGGCAGGAACACACCACCGATCTGACATCAGGACTGAGCTGATGTCTGAGTGAAGACGATTAGTAAGACTGTCTGTCTGTTTCAGAAGTGTCTTCTCAAACTTCCCTTCGCTTTTTTTGTGTCATCGCTCATGTCATGTGTCACGCTGGACGTTTCTGAGAAGCTTCAGACAGCAGGACTCACCCCTCTATTGTGAAACCACAAGACAAACTCACACTTAAACATCATGCAAAATAATTCAGGCTTCGGCTGAAGAACTTTCTCTCCCGTTCACGTCTGCCTGCTCCGCTTTCACAAGCCGACCAGTGAAGGAACCGCTCCAATTTTCCAGGAACATGTCAATACAATCTCACAGGCCTGTCTGAAACCAGGGAACACACACTCCCCGCTGTCCATCACTCACATCCCTCCATGTCAACATGATCTATCGTCCCCTCAGCCTTTGTTCTCCTCATGTCCTCCACTTTATTTTCAACCCCACTCCTCCCCGGGTACCCCTCCCCCCTTCCTTCTCTTTGGCTCTAATTGCACACACACCACATAAAACAGAACCAGACTGTTTTCCTTTCACCCCCCCACCACCTCTTTAGAGCGTAGCACAGAGCGTTTTTCTTATTCCAGCCACACCAGCAGCTCAGAGGCCTGCTCCGATCAGCCACTTTCTCTCTGCCCTACTTTCTTTCTTTCACTATTATCCCCCCCACCCCACCAATCTGGGCTCATATTTCATATCCAAGTGGAAGAGGTGAAGAGAGCTCTCCAAAATCAGTGAGTTTTTTCTTTGCACACCTCCATCCATCCCTCTTCGCCCTCACTCCTCCGCCTGTCCGAGTCAGACGCGGAGTGTTTTTTTTTTTTTTTTCTTTTTTCTTTCTCTATAGCTGGAATGCTGAAGACATTCTTCTCTGGATTGGAGTGGGAAAGACATCGCCATCAAATGGGATTAGCAGCAGGAGCTGAGGGAGAGGAGGACGAAGAGGAGGAGGAGGAGGAGGAGGAAGAGCCAGAGACGGAAAGAGAGCGAGGCAGAAAGTGAGTTCTATGTGAGTAAGACACAAGCTTTCTCACCTAACAGACCGTATTGTCTTAACTAATCCATGTGACTCCACCAAGGAGCTCTGCAAACAAGACAAGCCCGACACATAAACACAGTTTGTAACACAGACTGGAAAAGAAAACTCCCTGCTTTGCTCACAGTGATGCCGCTCTCCTTCTTCTCTTCTCTTCCTCTCTACACTCGCTACCTTTCTGGAGCCTCAGGCAAATGAATGGGTATCACACTCGCAGAAAAACCACACACCCACTCTGAAAACATATGATTTAAACATTAACATGCCGAGTCAGTACAGCAAGAGAACATGTAAAAAAAGTCTTCATTCAACCTCAGTCATTTGTCTTCTCTTTCTTCTTCTACTCCCTGATTCAGAAAGTTTAGCTCCAAAACTTTTTTTCATTCAAAATATGAATTAAAAGAAATAACTTTTAAAATGTTTCCGTTATGACAGCTCAAAGTTAAAGAGGAGCATCTTTCTGGTTTCTGCTCAAAAGTTTGCTTCATTTAAATGTCGATCTACACAAGAGAATAAGAGAGACGTTTTACCTTCAGCGCTGCGGTCTTTGGTGCAGATATTTTCCCTGCAGGAGTGAAGTGTGTCTCAGTGCTGCGCTGCCAGGTATGAGGAGCATATATAGGCGCTGAGCAGCCAGACAGTGACAGACGCAGCCGCTCTCCCTCTCTCCCTCTCCCTGCATGAGTCAGTCTGTCTGCGAGCTCCTCCTATTCACAATAAAAGCCTGCCAAAGACAGGCCCCTTTCAGAATAAAAGCTGAGGCATGTATGCTGACCAAGGCACTTCGCTTTGACAGTTAGGAACCAAAAATAGTTGAAGATAAAGAATACGGCCACATCTAAATGCCTTTCTGTTCGACAGAATGATTGAGGAGAGAGCGTCAAAGACAGATTGAAGAAATTAATCATCTGAACAAGCTTCAGGTAACACTATCATGACATTTGTCCATTGTTAAAGGTAACATTTGAAACCAGGTCATGACTGGAAATAACAATCCACATTCTTTATAGGGCCACACAGAAACACTATCTACCCTTCAAATGTTAACGGAGCACAGAGGGAAACTATTATCTTCACGCCAAGCTTATGGAACATAATAGTTTTATGTAACATGCGCTGTTTTAGACCTTTGGGATAATTTCAGTAATGGACAAACTCCAAATGTCGCTGTGTGTGTGCAAACGCTGCCATCACAACCACAAAAAGATCTACTTTCATTCACTCAAATATGGTCACAAGAATCCAATTTCTCAACAAGATAATTTTCGTCTTCATTTTTGTGGCATGAAACAAATCTTTTTTGTGGAAATTCTATTTTTGTGTGTAATGGCTCTATTTTTAGAGCTGCAGAGTGATTTATGAGTGTGTTGAGAGGTGGGATGTCAGGGATCCAGTCTGGTGGGGTGTGTTTGGTGAGTGTGTGATTATTGGGGAAAGGTCAGACATCCAGGGAGAAAGTCTGACTCAATCTGATTGGAAAACCCAATGATGCTACGTCCCGCCCACCGATAGCCGTAAATTACCAGACTGCACCACAGGCCTGTCAATCAAAAAGACACGCCCCCAAAATACTGCTTTTTCAAATTTATTTTATAATCAATGATGGGATTATTTTCAGATGGATCGCCAGAAAACTAACAAGGGGTGACTTTAGCTAACGAAAATATCTCTTGGATAAATTTTTATTGACTTAGAATTTCATGAGACCAGTTGAACAGGAGTCTTTGGTGTCAACCTCTAGTGGCGCCCAGTGGTATCGCGGTTTAAGGCACTTTCGCATCGCCCTCATTTATAGCTCATTTCAAGCTACGTCCACTTTTATTTACAGTCAGTAGCGTAAACACATTACTACACCCTCTAATCAACATACACAAGTGGGAGTCGAACAGAGTGTGTGTCTAAGATACCACACGTGCATCCACACTCACCACTCATCCACTAGAGAGGATCTAATCACAGGTTGATTGACCTCATCCGGAAACAATGTCTTTCTCTGAGTGTGTGTGTGTGTGTGTGTGTGTGTGTGTGTGTGTGTGTGTGTGTGTGTGTGTGTGTGTGTGTATATTTATCTGTGTGTTTCTCAGTGTTTAACATACCAGGCTGTTCTTTCCTGGGAAACACAAGTCTGCTTTCTATGAGCTGGATCCACTGAAGCCGGTTAGTTTCCATGCTGTCAACTCCCAATCACACAGCCGTGGTCTCCCCTCATCCCCCATGGGCGTCTCTTCATCGTCCCCCCCCCCCCCCCCCCCCCCCCCTCCACTCCCTGGCTCCCTCTCTCTCTGCGTGATGAAGGTCAGCTCCCACAACTCTCTTCCTTATTTGGAAAGTTTCTCCATTCCATGCAGGTCACTCTAGCCCCACCGACCAATCCAGTGGTTTGTTGGTCTCGCGTCTCAGCCAATCCTGTGTCTCCCATGTCCTTTTAAGGACTGCCCATCTCTGACTCCGGGGCCCGATGTGAAATTATCTGCTTTTCCTGCTCTCTCTTGTGTCTCCACTGACTTCATTTCACTTTTTATACTGTTGCACAAATCTCTTTCTCAACATCATGTCTCTACCCTTTTTTTTTTTTTCTTCATTTGCTTGTAATCCAACCCTCCCTGTGGCCTACATTCACCAAAGCAAAGGTATCCATTAGAGAACTGATCCAAGTCAGTGTTTTACTTTCATTTGTAATTAGACGTTTGATGACAACGAACCACAAGCGAAGCTCTCAGTGTGCAGCCGGAGCCATATGCGGTTCTTTAACGCGCATGTTTCCTGCTTTCCATAAAACCGCAAGCAACACCTCGACAAGAAAGTGATTGTTAATACTTCATTAGAGAGTTCATGACTTGCACCTCGTAAACACAAACACACTGCAAAGAGGAAGCTCTGAGTCACAGAGTAGATATGCGACAAATGCTGGCAGCTTCGGCCCCTTGCTCAGCAATACAACACACACAGAGCTCATACAGTAGATTCTGCTTTAAATAAATGCCATACAACAGGCCAGAAAAAATACAAAGTGACTGACAGCAATGACCAGTCACCTGCTGCGGCTTCACACAAGCAGAAGTTCAGTGTGTGTGTGAGACTGAATGGCCGTTTGTTGCCTTCAGTTTGTGTGCTGCTCCCCTGACAACAACCTCACGGAGGTTAAAGAGGTTTGGAGCTGCAGCCGAAATGGTTTTAATCCCAGCAGTATGGCAGTCATGTCAGCGGACGTGGATTGAGAGGGGCAGAAGGCCAAGCTGCAGGCAATACAGGCCGCATTAACGTGGATTAGGCCACTCTTTATCACTGCAGTATGTAAGCATGTAGATCCTGGAAACATTTACGTTGTGACACGCATGGTGTCACGTACACACTGTTGCAATAAGCAGCTGTGAGTGTGTTTGGGGTTACTCACCCTTTAGTGCAATTCATTTCACAGAACCCTGTTGCAGATTCACTCTTATTAATGATGATGCTACCTTATTAACCATCCAGACCCCTCAGGTCGACACGTCTGCTTTCTGTCCCCAGAGTCAAAACTAAACACGGAGAAGCTGTGTTCAGTTTTCAAGCTCCACATATCTGGAACAAACTCCCAGAAACCTGCAGGTTGGCTGCAACCCTGAGCTCCTTTAAATCAAGACTGAAGACTTTTCTTTGGGCTTTCACTGAACTAGATTTGAGGATCTTGAATAATTTCTTGTACAAGACTGCAATTTATTTCAGTATTTCATGTCTTACGCTGCAATGTAACCTTTATCCTATTTTAGCTTGTTTTTGTTTCTTTTATTTTAAGGTTTTAATCACTGTTTTTATTATTTTTTTATGTCTTTTTTCTTTTGTATGATGTGTTGATGCTTTTAATGTTTTTATGTAAAGCATGTTGAATTGCCTTGTTGTGGAAACGTGCTATACAAATAAACTTGCCTTGCCTTATGTCCGGATATTGATTACAGCAATAATGCCCAACACCTGTGTGTGTTTATGTGTGTCCCTCTGTGTGTGTGTGTGTGTGTGTGTGTGTGTGCGTGTGCGTGTGCGTGTGCATGTGCATGTGTGTGTGTGTGTATACTATCTCATCTATAACTACAGAAAAGAAAATTGTTGCCACGCTGTCATCCGTGTAATTCCCTCGGAGCCCCAAACTTTCCACTTCCTCCCTTAACACAAGCAGATCTACTTTCTTTACCCCGGCTACTTCTGCTCGCACTTAAAATATCTGCTCCCAATAACTATTTATAATTAAGTGCAGGGACTGCTTACTGAATGTTCAGTAGGTCTTTGGCCTGCTTAAATTCACACGCACAACTATTATCTCCCTCTTTTTTTTTTACCCTCCTTCTTCATGCAATGTGCTGTAAATCACCCAGTCAGTCAGTCAGTCAGTCGGTTGTTATTTCAGCATCTCTTTAACAAACTAACAGAAGAAACAACTTAAGCCTGAATCCTTCTTGACCAGCTTCAAGATCAGTGTGGTGGGAAAATGCTAAATTGAGGTCCTGCTAAGTGCCTGTTTTTCATCATACTGAGTAAAAATGTAAAATACTGAGTAGCTACATGAAAAAAAAACATCCCACAGAAACGTTACCAGTGAGAAGAAGAAGAAGAAGCACTTTGTGGAATGAAATCCGTGCAAGAGAACAATTTCATCTGTCAAGTTGATTCCTGGCTTATGAGGGAGAGATTAGTGCTGTGGAACGGTTCGAGGATAATTGTTGCGTCTGGTAGTCGTGCTCGGTGTGACGCCCACCCACACATACAAACCTATAATAGATCGCTTTTCCCTCATTATCACGGTGGTCACACCTTCATCGTGCTGCAGTGTCTTCTGCTCTGTCTTGTTTCGGTTGTTCTCTACCGTGCTTTAGTTGCTGTGTCATATTTATTGCATCAATCATCACCACAATTTTTGTCCCTCATCACAACAGCGTCATATTAGGCCACCATGAACCTTTATCAATGTAAAAAAAAAAACTGAAACTGAACACCAGCAGCTCTGACACCTCATTCATCAACACAGAAACATTTGAATAAGTGCACACACACAGATTTACAAACTCCAGGTGTTATCGCTCTGTCACGATATGTGTATATACGGTTAAACCCCAGAGAGCCCTGAACAGAGGGCAGTTGTGTTGTTGAATCACAAGAGACCATTGTTGTGTTACAAACAGTGTACTTACATACTAACAGTCACTATTTTGAGTGTATAAGTGCGTTCACACTGTCAAGTACAGAATCATGGAATGTACCAAGATGATGCACTCAAAAGGGTCCAAAAAATAAGTGTGAAATACTGTAACACTTTCTCCCATAAACGGCCGCCATCATGGCTACGTGGGGGAAGGGGCGGGGCCACTGACATAAATAATTTTTTTTAAATTGAGGCGTATTAAGAAGGGGCCGCTGTTCCTGTACGCCACACAAAAGTGTTTAATTTTCACAACTGCTGCTGGGTGAAAGAATCAGTGTGTTTATTGAGTGTATTAAACAAAGGGCACGAAAACACGTTCATTTCTGGGTAAAATAATTAAAGCTGCAGTTATTTTGGCGGGTGATGTGTTCACATACTGAGGTTATTTCCGGTCAATGCTGAACGATTTGAAACAACACTGCGCTGTAAAAATTCCAGCACTACACAAGTAAGAATCCAAACATGTAAGAGCACTATTTGTTTGTTTACAAAGGGAAGTATGTCATCGGGAACACAGAACATAACTCAGTCCAACATGGCCGTGTCCTAATGCTGAGATACAACATGAGTTACTGCTCGTCTCAAAGTATCCTCTCCGAGCATGTCTCACTGCCACACAGTAGCTTTAAAATCTTTATTTAGACCCTTCCACAGGAACACGGGTTTATTTTCCCGACCGGCTCACACAATCAAATGGGCTCCAACGCCAAGATAACTTCTGGCTGCCTTACATAACACATCTGCTCCAAGCAATAGGTCATTTTAGCAAAACATTTTTGCTTTGTGTGTTTAATCCTTGAAGCAGTTTATGAGAGGGCAACCAAAACACAGGCTCATAGTTAATTTTATCCTGCTTATAGTAGTCTGAAAATAACACGTCTATCACAGTCACCAAATACAGCACAGAACTTAAATATTGTTTGTGTCTGTGTGTAGAAACACTTTGAAAAAGCCCAATTCCAGATGAACATTGGATGGGATAAAGCTCCCAGCTTGCTTCTCACTACCTTGTGGAAAAAGGCTTTGCTTCTCTCCACACCCGGACCTTGGTTGAGATCCAACCCAAGCCTCTCCCCTGAGAATTTCCTTTGATTCTTATGCTGATGTCTGGCATCAACGCCGGGCATCAAACCCAAATACCTACCGGCCCTGCTCTCTCTTCCTCCAGCACAGAAAAACAGCAGGTCTGTTTTCACAGCTCAGGTCTCCTACTGCAGGAGACCCTCCCTCCTGCCTGCCAAGTCACACAACGACTTCCTCCACCTCATCAGCTCTGTGTTATGGAAGCAAAGAATCACCCCTAACATGGGCTCCCGGGGTGTTATTCCTGTGACTTACAACCATTTATTCTAGATTTGTGAACATGAGCACATCTCTCCAATCAATATAAACACCCGTGTTATGGTTGTAATTGTACTTTTTCACTCGGGAGTAAAAGCTTAAACGCACACCACTCCAAAAAAACCTCAGACTAGAAAGAGGTATTAAAGTCTAGACACTTATCCCTGCAGCTAAATGAACTGCCCCCTCCGATAATAAAATTAATCCATACTGATCCCTGCTGCCTTTATGCAAATGCAATTAAGTAAAAGCTATAATATCGCCTTATTTTAAACGAACAACACATTAGGGTCATAGTTTCCACTCTGTTCATTGAATTTATAGCAGTTTAACACACTAGTTTGTTAGAAGGTCTTATTAAAAAGAACTCCTGTAAAACATGGGATTACTTCTCAAAGTGCTCTGTTGGGGTTTCACAGCTGCATGTGGCCACCAGACAAGAAACGATAAATGAGGCTGTGCGGGATGTGCCACGCGACAAACAGGATGCCACGAACTGAACGAGAAGCTCGGGGGGCTTCAGGCTGGGAGAGGTCGGCCTCCGTTCGTACAGGCTACTTGTCTGGCAGAGACATGACCTTTGGCTAATGGCAGGGCTGCTGTTTTTACTGTGTAATTACAGAATTTAAAGGGGGGGATGGAGGGGCACGCTTCCTAATTGCTTCACAGCGGGGAGCTGATTGTCTCTTGTCTCATATTCATGTTGTTATTGTGGGAAAATTCAGAGAGAAGCTGCTCTCGTGTTATCCTGTGACTCGGAGAAAGCCCAAATGTAAGCAAGAAATAAAACCCAGAGTTCCTCATACATTAAGCTACAGTACACAGAATTGTGCATATCTGATTTGAAAATTAAGGTCAGTACTTATTTTTATCCTTTGTCATATCATAAGACTGATCTCATGTCTGTTTGAGAAATCCATAAGCTAGTTTAAAGATATTTTAAAATGCCACAAAGAAAAAGTATTCATAAATTTCTCCTTTGCATTAATTTATCTTGAAAAATGCTAAATGTGAACTACAATAAGAGTAACTAAGTTTCATTTGTTCCATTAAAAGTATGCATCCTTTCGACAAACAAACAATTAAATTAGTTTGTCGTTGCTGAATTATGAACCTGCGTTGTAATTCTGTTTTTATTTTTAAGTCATTTTGTCATTTTTGTCATGAGCGGTGTGTAGGATTTAATTGCATCTAGTGGTGAGGTGGCCGATTGCTACTGACTGAACATCCCTCAATCTGCCATTTCAACCATACAAATAACTCCAAATAAAAATTGCAGAATTTCCTCTCTGTAACTAGTGTTATGTTTGACCCTTCAGGACTACTGTAGAAACATGGCGGAACAACATGGCAGCCTCCGTGGAAGAAGACCCACTCCCTGTGTAGACTTACAGGGCTTATTCTAATGTAATGAAAGTAAAACAAATCTTAGTTTCAGGTGATCATACATGAATGAAAACATAATAATGATATTATATTCCAGTCTTGCCCGTAGATTCTTGTAAATCCTACACACAGGTCCTTTAATGAATAAAGGGTCAAGTACATGCGGCTCAAACTAAATCCAGAGCGTCACCCTAACAGCCAAATATTTACCTGTTATTTTCTGTCTCCATTTTCATTAAATTCGCAGCTCTGGAAGCACAGAATTAACAAGTCATAACGTTTATATGAACAGATATGCAACAGCAGCACCCACGAGCAGGAATCAAATCCAGTAGACATGCCGGACTGTGCGATGCAAGAGCCGAGCTTCACTGCACTGAAACCAAACTGAACAAAACTCTGGTCTGCATGCAGCCTGACATAAGCAACAGCAACATCTTGGCTAATCTGATTCTGCTCGGACACTGACTGGATCATTCTGTTTAGAGAAAGTCATCATACTGCCGAGAAACTTCAGCAAAAAAAATTCCAATCTGAGCAGATTTTCCCAAACTAAAAGGTCAAATTAGGAGTGTAAAAAAAAAAGACTTAAAATCCAGCCTGTCTTCATTCCTAGGGTGTCAAATACTGCTGAGTTGTCACAAGAGTTGGCGTCAGAGAGATTCGCACATGGTACCCTCTGCGTTATGCAGCGTGGGTTGAAAAAAAATCTTGTGACATAGAACAAAGGGAGGGTGGAGGTCAGAGGTGGTTGGACAGAACAAACCCAGGACAGCGTGTTTCAGTCCACAATAAAGCAACAATCAACATGTAAACATGATGATGGTTCCAGATCAGATTCAAGTTCTCGTAACCATCCTCTGGCTACCATGAATGTGCACCAAGTTTGACAGCAATCTCTCCAAATATTGCAGCCTCATGGTTGCGCGAAATTAATTTAAGGGATAATTTAAGTCAGTTTAGGATTCATCATCTGGAAACCATGAATGTTTGTACAACGTTTGGTTCTAATTTAACATCTACAGGATAGTTTGGCTGCTACAGTAGTGTGACCTGCTAGAAGCAAGAAGATCACCATATTTTTTCGGTTCATCCAGAGGGGAACATGAATAGATTTCTATAGCACCTTAAATGTCAATCCAAATCATAGTTTTTGAGATAGTTTACTCTATGTCAACCCCACAGGGGTGCTATAAGAAAATCCAGGCAATCACTAAAGTCAGTTTGATTCATCCTCTGGGAATCATGAATGTCTGTACAAAATGTATTGACTGTTCATCTGACAGTTCTTAAGATATTTCAGTTTGGACCAAAGTGGTGGACAAACAGACCAACACTGACATCTCTAAAACCGCATAGCTAGCATGGTTAAAAAGAGAAACTAAGACAAGAAAAATAAACTATTGAAACAATATGCTACAAATATTTGAGCATGTGGGGCCTCCTGGAAGTCTGGGGGATTCAGATGATAACCACGTAATCACAACATCCCTGATTTGAATCTGAATGTGCAGTTTTTTTTTCAAAGAGATTTCTTTTGTTAGAAGAATAATTTCTTCTCTGCTATATCTTTCCCCCCCAAAAAATGCAAAAAGAGAGCGAGATAAACTCCATGCACACATGGCTTGTTCACTGCAGACATCTCATCACAGGACTATTGAAAACGAAGCCATTCACTGCCGAGCTCTTATCTAATAACAGTGACATCCTACCTGATCCCTACAGAGCTGTCAGAAAGGTGCTCAGGAAAAATCACAGCGGCTCTGTCCGGGGCCGGGCATGCTGTCCAAGGTCAGCCGCAGACAATAGGAGCCATCCAGCAAAAGCCACACAGATCTGTTTACAGCCGGAGATACACAGCAGCCGGCAGACTCGCCCTGGCACACACGATGCCACGCTGATGCCGACATAAAGGCAGGGGAATGTTTTTGTTCTGAAAAAGGCCTGGGATTCCCCCCTTTTAACGCTTTCACACAGCTGAGACACAACACTATCATTTCCACCACACCTCAGACACAACTCCCAGTCTGTTTCCCTCCCACGAGCCCTCCCCAGCGACTGGCCTGCCCCCAGGGGACACAGACACACAGGGACACGACAAGTACTCACAGCTTTGGTTTGGGCTTGGTAGGCAGCGGAGGACCATCCTTCCCCGGGGATGGAGACAGCTTGCCTATGGTAGGAGGTGAGTCTGGTGGCACGTTGGCTGGACTTGGGACTGTGACTGGGACATTTGTGGCAGGGTAGGACTGTGGCAGCGGTGGAGGCGGAGGTGGGGGCGGAGGTGGGGGCGGGAGTGTCTCTTTAGGAAGCCTCGGAGGTGACGGAGGACTCGGGGGTCGGCCGTTCCACACAGACCCTCTCTCTTTGCCCTCCACCTCTGAGCTCATCTGCACCGGAGGCAGAGTCGACACACTGGGCCAGATCTCCAGCTTATTCAGATGGAAAGCCTCGGTGCCGGGCTGAGGCAGCATCTTGGGTGGCAGCTCCAGGAGGCTGATCTCAGTGGGTGGGGGAGGAGGAGGGAAGGCCGCCGCATCCTCAAACCCTGAGCTATCACCAGACATGCCATTACTGGAGGAGTCCTCGGCTGCTGAGGGAAACAAACAAGAGGAGAGAGGGAAATGTTTAGTTTTTCTTGTAGTCACCGCATACCTTGACACACACACATACACACACACACACACACACACACACACACACACACACACACACACACACACACACACACACACACACACACACACACACACACACACACACACACACACTGTATCATGATGATCAGATCTGAAGCAGCAGCTGGATCCAGTCAGGCTGATGCAGTTCCTGTTTATTCAGCCTTTCCTTTAAACAGTGCAGTGAGTCCTGAACTGTGCAGAGGCCATACTGTGTGTGAGATTACACAGAAATATGTGTCCTGCTGCACTCACACCTCTCACCTTCCTCTTGTACAGACTACACAATAAAACACAAAACAAAAGATGGTCATCTTGTTACAACAAACCGTACAAACTTTGATAAATGACCCCAAACTTCAGGACTTCCAGTAAACTACTGAACTATCAGATGTTGGTGTAATGAACAAGCTCTGATTCATCTGCCAGATTACTTTGGTTCTGGAAAAATAAAAATGGTTTAATTTTATAGTGGAGAGTCTGGGCCATCACCACTGGATTTCCAATCAAATTCAAAGCTGGTATCATGCCAAAGCTTGTATTAATAAAATCGGCAGTCCACTGGACAATATCATGTCAGTGTCAAGTTTAGTCAAGCGAGAAAAATACACACATGTATGACCAGCATCAAAGAATGAGGTCATGAGGTCAGTACAGTGATTAAGTCTGCATAGTGAGGAGGTTGGAGGTGGTTGGATTCAACAAGTGCAGGACTTTCACCGAGACAAACGGTGTTCAAGTCCATAAGAAAACAAAAGTCAATGTGGATTTCTTTTTACTAACATAAGTAAGTAACTTACATTACATATTGAACTTACATTGCGTACTTTATGTAACATTACTTGTGGAAATTACTTATTTGAACCCAAACGGTGATCTTTTCCTAAACCTAACCAGGTGGTTTTGGTGCCTAAATCTTAAGGATTTTACTTTTCACACCTGGGTGATGCAAAACATGAGACTGGCACAGTATCATCTCGTGCAGTGCTTCTCAACTGGTGGGCTTAGACCCAAAAGTGGGTTGTGAGGCTATTTTGAGTGGGTCTTTAAGTGTGTGCTGGGAAACAAAAAGTTGGAGAAAATAAAGACAAACGTATTTTGAAGTCTTCAGACTTCAAAATAAAAGCTTATGAAAGACCTGTTTGACGGTAACAATCGAAGCTAAAGTAGTTAGCTCTCATACGAGCATTTATAAACAAGGTTATGATTCAATAAGTCTGCCTTTTTATTTCATATTTCACACAGTTCAATTTAGATTCTTGAAACTTGATGAACAAGAGGTTTGAAAAACTTATATCTGAAGATTTAGGTAAGTTGTCTTTTCATTTCTATTTTTTTTCTTTATTTCATGTTTTTAACAGTAAATCAAGTTGTTGAGTATTACGCACTATTTTTCAAAAAAAATTTGGGCGATGACTTAATGACTAGGACACATGTGGGTCCTGATTCTAAACCAGTTGAGAACCACTGGTCTAGTGGACTGACGGGTGCATTACATGCTTTAGTGTGATATTAGTTGGAAATCCACCATCATCAACATGTTCGCCTCCATCATCTGTAACTAAAGCTTGAAAACAAAAACTGTTAACATAATAAGGTTTAGAAAAAGTCTTGTCAGGAAGTTATCAAAATTGCCATGACATATGTGCCAAATTAGTTATTGAGACTTTGTAAACGGAAAAGAAAAGAACATTTCAAGGCACGCCCAACATTCAGCTCAGACGCTGCCTCGTACCAATCGAGCACGCTGACCTGACCGTCTCTCGCAGTCTGTGTGGGACTCACCTGGAGTGACGCTGAGCTGGGCCGTGCTGTTGACGGACCCGTAGGGGTTGGACGCTGTGCAGCAGAACAGACCTCCGTCCTCTGGAAAGGCCTCGGAGATCACCAGGGTGCAGATCTCCTCTAAAAAAAAAAAAAAAAAACATCAGTGCACCTTTACAAACAGTTTATGATGCTAGAAGTTAGATATGTTGACAGACGTAGGTCATGATGATCGGTGCAGTTAAGACAGTTGTAAGTACGGAACGAAGTGACATGTTGACACTTGTAATAAAATTCAATAGAGACATCAGATAGACAAGTCATGAACGCTGAGGCCTGATGATGGATATGTCACGTCGACTGGTGAGTCACTATTTAGAGCAGCACTACAGATAGCAGAGAGAAGACGAACTAGTGAATGTAACTATTCTTGAAGGAACAGACACACTGCAGCGCAGATGTTCAGCGACGTCTGAGTCACTCACGGCCTCAAAAGAAACACCTGAAATGACCCCTGACTCACGCAGGTGGGAAATATTGGACAGAAATCAGCATGCGTGTCATTGTTTATCTGTGACTTTGTGTGTTTATGTGTTGGGGTTTCTCTCAGACTTTCTCAGGGACTCCCTCTGACTGGAGTAGATGTGATAATGAGTGTACTGTGAGACACACACTTATTAACATGTGATCTGATGTAGTCATGACCAAAGCTGCAGCTCACTTTGAGTCTCCAGACAAAGCTTGTAATCCATTACTACTTTGAACTGCTGACTGCGGTTAGAAACATGAAAGCAGAGTCAGACTGTGATAGACCTGGGAGGAACCAAGGCGACATACCTGGCTCAGCTGCAGATCGAGGCTCTGATTCACAGACACACAGGAAGACAAAAGTAGAGATATTTTGTTTATTAGCATGTATGTGTGTTCAAATTTAAAAATCATTAAGCCACAACATGTTTTTGAGTGTGTCTCACTTTTCTGGAGAATTCGAAAATCAGGCGAGTCCAGGATCTCGTTTCCCTGTCGGTACCATCGGACCTGCAGAGGAGGGCCCCCCCGGACCCGGCACTCCAGGACCACCACCTGGCCCTCAGAGGCCTGGGCATTGTGCAGGAGCTGCACACAGGGAGGATCGAGGAGCCAGAGAGCCGATAAAAAAATAAGAGAGAGGCAATGAGAAGAAGGAGTGAGTCGGTGACAGATGATGAGGACATGAGAGGAGACTGAAACCAGTAATGAAAAGGATAAATCCTCTTGAGACAGGTGACATGGAGACCGAGTGAGGGGTGAAGGTTTGAAAAACTGACATACTAGCGGACACTAATGACAGGAAACAGGACAGTATGTTGAATTAAACCATTTTTCAGTGAAGGAAGTGTCTTCCAGTGTCCTCTCCAATCAGGAATCACCATCCTATTTGTACACTTTAGATCATACAATACATTTTTGCTGGTTTTGTTTTGGCTAACATGATTCTTTACAACTTTACAGATAATTTTACAGAATGCAAAGATGCTTTCCTCTGAGAACCTGAAATCCGCTGATGTTTGATTGGATCTATCTTTCGCATTAGTTTTGTGCATCTCACTTACTTAGTCCATTTATTTTAACCTCAGCCGAAACTGAACATCTGTTTTGTTCCAAACAGCCGTTACAAAGTGGACACTTAAAAAAAAACCTTGATGAATTAATGAAATCGATTAATTAGTTTCTTAAATATTTAGACAATGATGAACTGAAAGTGCATGTTGTATTTGACAGGTTGTTAAATTTAAGTCGTGCTTTTCAACATGTGTTTATTATCATTGACAGATGTGAATGTCTGGAAGCCTAAAAAACAACAACCTAGCCCACATTTAATTGAAAATAGACCGGAGATAACATATCAAATGTTGAAACATAGAAATTGTATTGTTTTATGAAAAAATATGCTTAATTTGAATTTGATGCCAGCAACACGTCTCAAAAAAGTTGGGACAAGGTCAACAAAAGACTGGAAAAGTTGTGTAAAGCTAAAAAAAAAAAAAAAAAAAAAAAAAGACACTCATTTACTTAATAGTAAATAGCTGTTAATATAATGGACTAAATATATTAAACTCTGCAGTATGGTTATTGTTAGCATTTACACCTTCATCTACTGTTCTTAATTCACCTGTCAGTGTGTGATTTTAGGCATTGATATTGGTTTTAGGGAGCACCCTCTCCACCTCTAACCTGAGACCTCCTCCTTACAAAGTTAACTCCCATGTCCAATCAATCCATGACAGCTTACAGTGTTGCCTAACTAAAAAAAAACATCTACATGGGAGCTGACGGAGGAGCGACATAGACTGGTGTCTCCATCAGCAGGAAGCACTCAGTGTCAGTGTGGATAAATGCGCCACTCGCTGGGTGTTTTTTGGTATATTTTGGAGAGACTAAGGGTGGACTGTACATTGTGTGTGCGTGTATGTGTGTGTGTGGGTGTGTTGGCGGGTGACATCATGGTGCTGACTTCACTCGAGGCGAACATCCTCTCATTGAGATGATTAAAGCCTGCGATGTTTTTTTTTAAAGGAGGTGGGTGTGCAGAGAGGGGTGAAGAAAAACAAATGTATTTTTGTAATGAAGTGGAAAATGATTTCGGGCCTGACTGAATGAATGAGAGTGAAAGAGACCTGACCCTCATGGGTTTGGCAGGCCCGTTTGAAGCTCTGCCTCAGCCCGTCTCAGCCCTGCCATCACAAGACACACAGCGCCGAGGGAGAGCGAGTCGGGGGTCTGCCGGGGGAAATATTGAAGAGTTGGAGCTGGAGCAGGGTGTTGTGAAGCCGGAGGAGGAGGAGCTCCCATCAAAGTCTTATTTTTTATCTGACCCCCACTGCTGAAAGCCACAGCAACGCACGCTGTTATTATGGGAAGGCGGAGAGTCTGAGGACATGTGTATCAGGTTCTGGGCATGTATGCGTGCATGTACTGCATGCATGATGTAGCGTATGTAAGTATGTGCGTATCTGTGGCTGTTTTTCATGGTTTGAGCTTCAGTCCCGCAGCTCCATTTAAGGGTATAACGTACAAAATACTTTAGACAATAGTAGGTTTCTATATTTGTGGCAGCAGTTTGGGGAAGGCACTCGCTGCTCCACCAGACTTAGGAAAGATCTAAGACCTTTAGGATGAGGTGAAAAGCCAACTGGTTGATGCTTTTAAGGCTGAATGGAAGCAAATCCCTGCAGCCAGGTAAGACTCGAGGCTGATATAGCAGCATAATTATGATCATAGTACCGGAATGACTTGCAGCAATCACATATATGCACAATGTTTGTTAATTTTCCATGTGTATTATGTTGTATGCAGACTTACCTTAGTGAAATAAGGAGGGCCGGACACATCACCACCATACAGTGACGACACTGGGCTCTGCATCTAGAAGAGAACACAAACTTTGCTTTGTGGACAGGTGGAGACATTTCAGACAGCGAAAGAACATTTTCATGTCTTTGATCATGTGTAGAAGTTCATGTGTGATGTTGGTGTTTACCCGCAGTGGGGGCTGAGACAAGGACTGCACCAGGGTCGAGCGATGAGGAAGCACCTCGGAGGTTTTGGGTGATGACGAGCGTATCGTCAGGGACATTGAAGTGGTCTTCTTCTGCACTCTAAAACAAGGAAAGAATAAATCAGCACGCGAGCAAAAAAAAAACTTTGCAGAAAGAAAAAGGAGGACTTTCTCATCTCTAAATGCTTTTTAGTCAAAATATGATAATTGAAAGAAAATTGTCTGCCCAGCAATTAAGATGATATCGGTGATCTTGGCTTCAAGATGTAAACAGAAAGAGAAACAGAAAGATAAATCAGGAAGTCGTCCAGATGGAGGCAGATTTATACAAAAGATAATAATCCAAAACATTTAGAGGAGAAGAGAGCACTTAGTGCGGTGACTGTTAGATTGAGTGAAAAACAGTATTATTTTAATCATACAAAGTTGAAGATCATGGTCCAACTTGTCTTTAAATTTACGTTTACACAACTTTTTTTTGAAGCAGAACAAAATCAGAGTTGGAAGAGGAATAAATGAAGTGTGTGGAAGTGACGTGAAAGTTTAACATTAGGAAATAAGTGCAGAGGACAACTTTGACAGGGTGTTTTTGTTGTGTGTTAGATGTACTGGGTCGGGTTATGGCTCTTTAAGGGCCTTTTAAGGGGCAAGTTAAATAGGAGCAGGCAGCAGAGCTGATTAGCTGCTGCAGGGCTCAGTTAACCTGTTCAGGGGTTCACGGTTCACTGGGTCATGGGGTCATGAGATGTCATGCAGAAACACACGTACTGAGGCATGGCTCCCGATCTGGATTTTGACGGTGCTCCTTCTCCTTCTGAGTCTGATGATGAAGCCCCTGAAACCGGACAAAAACAAAACCAGTTACTGCTATGTGATACAGGCCATTTTCGTCAAGACAGATGAAGAACAGATTCCTCGGAGAACTGCTCTGCTGGTTTTAAAAGTGCTACCCAATACACCAAAAGTAGCTCCCCAGCTTGGATTTCTTTGTTCTAAAAATGTTTTGAGAAAATGAAATGTTTTAGTAATGTTTTCAGGGGGAAGTATTTTTTTGGTCACATAGGATTCTCTGAAAACATTCAAAAAAATATTTTGTCCTTTTATCATATCCAGTTTTATCCACTAACATCAAGAGCTCACTTGCACTTGAAGAACAAACCATACAAGCATTACAGAGCATTAGCCACCAAGCGAGCCTACATTAACTAGATATATAAGTCAGTAGGCACATCAGTCTTTGCATTGGAAGTTTAATAATTGAATTGTCACATTTCATGTCTGACCTTCGATGTAAACCTCAGCAGAGGTGTTGTCTGCTCCGAGACTGTTGGAGGCCACGCAGGTGTAACGTCCCGTGTCGTCCTCGAAGGCTTCAGTGATCACCAGCGTGTGCAGGTCACCATCCCTCCAGATCTGGATGTCGGGAGAGGTGTGCAGCTCGCGGCCTTCACAGAACCACCTGACAGACAAGGTAAAAATAATACTTTAACATGTCATGACGATAATAAAAACTGCTTTATGCTACTGAGCACAGTCTCAGACTAAGTTTCTCAGACCTCTGGTAACAGGAATCACGATTGAGATTTATATCTTTTTTCAATAAAGTCTTATCTCACGAGCAAAAGCCATCATTCTTCTTGACAAAAACATAAACTTAAATACACCTCTGCAAAATATGATGGACGCCTGCCAATCAAGGCATTAATAACTAGTCATTCACAGCCTCCCTCAGGGAATGTCTGAGTTTCCATATCTCCCAAATGTCAGCCACCCTGAGGCACTGACGAGACGCCGGATTACGGGAAGCAGAGACCTCCTTTTCCCTCCTTCCAATCAGAGGCCTGTGTGTCGGGCAGGCGCCCCGGCCCCTCCTCCCTGGGGTTTGTTTCCTGATCTGGGACCCAAGAGGGATGAGAGAGAGAGTCTACAACACAAGCCAGCTTGATCTGTCTCATCTCTCTTCACAGGGTTATGATTAAAACAGACCCCACCCCCAGCACCATGTTACCACATCAAACGACGGGGGTCAATTCACCCATTTCCTCCAAACACACACAAGTCCTGGCTTTGAAAGTCCCCAGTCTGTTGCTTTTATCAGCACTAATCCTCTTTTGAAAGTACATTATAACGCATCCATCCACACTCCAGTGACACCCCACACTGCATCAACACCCTATTAAAAGAGAAGGTATGTATGTCCCAGTCCCCTCTCGACCCCATGCATTGACAGGAGGAGGGGCAGGAATTCCCAAAACACCAGAAGAACAGCTGTTGTGTCCATCCAGAGCCCTGACCTGAGGACATTCCTGCTAACTCAGAGCTCAGCATAAAAATTCCCGACATCCGGGCTGCACGGCCATTATAGGATTTCATACGCTCTGGCGTGCCAGTCAAACAGCAGACTGACTGCTCTTCTAGGCAGCAATCAATCAGCAGAAACATCCAGACAACACTTCATACCGGAGGATTTACACCTGACAGAGGGGGTGTGGGAGCGAGGCGGAGAAAGTGAATGAATGAATGAACAGGAGGGGAAGGAGCATGAGTCAGGCCGGGTCAGACAGGAAAAATGATTGGCTTTTTTCATGACTGAGACAGACCACACTGAGCAATCCATCAGTATCAGTGACAGGTGGAGCAGTGTCTCTGTTTCTCTGCTGTACACTCCTCAGAGTATTTTTCTCTGTCTTATCGTTTGTTGGAGGGAAACAAAGGAAGCTGAGCAGGTTGTACCATGCAGCCAGACGCCGTAGCATTAAATGATAAGAAACAGATCGTGACACGAGAGTAATGAAGAGCTGCTCATGGCACGAGCAGGGAGATGTTACCCCCTGGTGTGTCAGCCCTCAAAGCAACAAAGACCACGAGTCATCAGACAGTCCAGCAGCTGCGTCTGCATCAAAAAGCAGACAGAGGAAGAACTGGGACAACACAGGAACATGATTTTGTTATAAATTACGCAAGCCAAATTAACAGCAGCCGGCGACCGCCAGCAAAAAAGCTGATTGTTTGAGCAAACCGATATGTCTGTGTGGTTTTGAAATCCATTTTTCCGGATTATAACCAAAGCCAAGAAAATGGGAACACGACCCGCTTGGGTTGTCTGCCATGTCTGCTGGGAAAGTCAGGTTTCTTCTGTTGGTTAAACCTCATTGCTTTCTTTTAACTGCATAAATCAAAATGGACTTTGCAGCCATGTGCTCTAAGTTTGATGAAAGACTGCACAACACAAATCCTCCTTTCAATATAGGGAAACCATTTGGAACCTTTTTTGAGTGCCGTTAAATGAAACACATGCAGGAAAGGGCTTGATGTAACACATGACATCATGAAACTAATGACTATGTTTTTTGTGTTGGAGGTACTGTAAGTGCAGTGTTTTGTGCATGTGTGCAGCCATAGTAAACAGAATCCAGCAAACTGCAGGGGGATATGTTTTCCAAAGGCTGGCCTTTATCTATCCAGGACCCCCCACACACACCTCTCAACCCCCCAAAAGAAAAGAAAAATAACTCTTTCCATGCCGCAACCATTGACTGTATATAAAACTGGACGTAGCTTCTGAGTCTGAAAAATTAGTCCGATGCGGAAGTGCCTTAAACTTGCGGGGTGCTGCTGGAAGTTGGTTCCAAAAATCCTCTGACTCCGGCTCACATTCAACTACTGCCATAAAAATAAAAATAGTGTAAATAGTTTTGCTAACTAAATTCACTCCTGTTTATACGTTTTCTGGACTTCCATCTGAAAATAAGATAAGAATATGAGAGCTGTGTTTTTGGGGGTGTGTTTGTTTGATTGACAGGCACACGGCTGGTGGTGCAGTCAGGTTACGGCTATCAGTGGGCGGGACGTAGTATCGGCGGGTTTCCAATCAGATCCGTCAGATCCCCTGCTCGATCCCCCCCAGCTCGCCCAAATATGGTCACTACTGGCGCCAAACCGCTCCGAAATAGCAAGATGGTGACGGCCAAATTCCGAACTCGAGGCTTCATACCGGCCGTTCACAAACCAATGGCTGACGTCACTGCCGGTTGCCGCTTGGGCAGCAACATATGGAACTAAAAAGGAATTGGAATTTAAGCATTCATCAGTGTTTTTTTATTAAATGTTTTCAGTAGATTTCCATTCCGGTTATGGCACAGAGGTCTGCCAGGCTCTCCTTGAACGTAAAACACAGAGAAGAAGTAAAAGGAATGGAAATTTCTTTGGGCACCCAATTTGACGAAACACAGACACGACTCATCAGCTCCTCTGAGGGTCGACTGAGCATAAACTCGGAAGCACAAACCATTCCCAACAAGCACAACAATAAAAAAAAAAAACCTTATTAATCAAACTTAATGATCCACCATTATGCATAATTACTGAGTAAACTCATTTAGAGACAGACGGTAATGTTTATTTAATCCCCTATCTATTTCTCTGGAATGTGCTGAACATGGTGATGGGCCTGAACAGCACCGAGTGTTTTGGCCGGCGGGTGAAACGAGGACTTTGTTGAGTCAGATGCGGCGCAGCCGGCACAAAGGGAATTCAACCATCGGTAGTCTGATTTGTAAGAGGAAGCAGGGTGTGTTAGAAAAGCACTAATTTACAGCTCTGAGAAAGTGAAGGCCGAAAATTTCTTGGCAGTTTGTAGCTTTACCACCCATTTCCTCTAAACACAATGCCATTACAAAACCCAACTATTTGAAGCATGCATACAAAATAGCTGAAACTGCTTCATGAGTAAACACCTCACCTCTTCATTCATCCCCCCACCCAAAAGGCACCCAGCCAAGGTGGTGATTAAACATCCCACCATCACCATCAAACAGCTTGTCCCAAGCTCTCTCGAACAATAATAGGATGTCAGAAAGCAATTATACACATTTGAGTTGAGACAATTGAGACCAGATGATGCCTCAGATATGACTGGGTGCTCGTTACGCTAACATCGTCCCTCACAGAAGAAGAGAGCATTCCTTGGGACAGGACAAACCAGCGCCCGTTGCCCCGGCCTCGACAGTGCGTGCTGAGGGCCGCACTCTCCTCATCTGACCCTGTTGTTATTTGCTGCTGTTGATGGAAAATTTTATGAAGCCAAGCTCAGTTTCACCACAAACCCAAACGAGTGGAGGCCAGAGCGCAGAGGGAAGAGAAAAAGAGAGGAGGAGAGGTTCGATCACACGCACACACACACACACACACACACACAAAATGACCTTGACAAGATGTAGGAGGAACCAGCTGGAAAAAAACACACCCACAAGTCATTTACCAATCAATATGGGCTATAAGGCACAGCTGGACGACTTCCTGAGACATGTTTGTCTTTCCTTTTCTTCCCATGTTGTCTCTCAGTGTTGAGTTTCAAGCCTATGGACCGCAGAAGTGAAACCAAAGTTCAACTGGACAAGGAGAACAGCATCGAGGCTGTCTTTATCCCTAATTACAAACTACAATAGAGGTCAACTGAAACTGCTCAAACTTTATAGCGAGCAATGTTGGTTTTATCATCCACGGCAGAGAAAACGCCGAAACAGAAAGCATAATTGGTTTCCTCTTTCCCACGAATGCAGACTGAAACCAGCAATGAATGCAGCTCTGAAACAATGAATGTGTCACTGTCTAACAGAATATCCCCATAATTGCACCAACTTAACATCCACTTGATTTCCTACCTTTTATCTGATCTGACCAGCCTGTGTTGGTTGGTCCACCACCTTGCTGCAGACTGAAACATCTCACCATGAAACACTGCACAGAAAGGCCACAGAGGACGAATCCAACTAACTTCAGTGATCCCATAATTTTCCTCCAACACAGCTTCAGCTTTGAACTAAACATCAACAACAATTTGATGGATTGATGATGACCTTACCTACAGATGTTCATGTCTTATACCTGCTTTACATCTTTGTATTCTTACTGTGAGAAAGTTAGCATACTCAAGTTAAGTAAGACTAACTGAAAGCCTTACAGAGTGGTGAGCATGGCTCGATACGCATAAAAAACTCAAAGCTACTGTTTTGATTAAGGGAAACGTAAAAGAGGTTCCCCTTATCTATACAGAGCATTTTAGCATCTTTCAGCTAATTGTTTTGATTTTAAGGCTCACAAATGTAACCACTCTCATCAGGATCTTTTCCAGATGTATCAGTCAGCTGTTTGAAGCTAAAGTGCTCTGATAAACCTGGTGTACCATCTGAGGACTAAACGTTAAAAAGTTAAAGGTAGTTGGTTGCAACTCCCAAGCTTTGGAAAAACATCGGCCTCCATACCAGGTCGACAACCTCGATACCAGTGATCAAAACCCATTTAAAAACCTTTTTATTTTCACTAGCTTATCCACAATAACCTGCATATAATTTCTTATTTACTGCTCCTACATTCTTATGCGCTTCCTGTTCGCTTCCTTTTGCTTTTGATTCTTCATTTAATTGTTTTTATTGTTTATTACTCCTTATGATCAACTGTATTTGGCCATTTAAACTCTGTTTTATTATATGCAGAACTTTGGTCACCCTCTGTTGTGTTTAAATGCACTATATAAATAAATCTGACTTGACTTGGTCATAGCCGGTTACCATAGCAACACATGTAGCACACTTAAGATACAGTTGATTCGTCAGGAGCTGGTGAAGACCAACACCGATCTCAGTCATTGAGTCACCACAACAACACTCCAGTTCAACGCTAATGATGCTCTAAGTGTGTTGAATGTGTGAATTCACCGTTTGCTTAAACATTAGCCAAGGCCATCACATGTCAAATGTTCAGCTGATTGTGGAGCTCTGCCTGCAAATCTGATCTTTAATCTATCATCTATTAGTAAACATTTGCAGAGGTAGGTTGTAGCAGATGGTAGTTAAAAGTTAATAATTTTGTACTTATTCAGTTTTCATGCTGAAAGGAGGTGATGGTAGATAATCTGAGCTGCCATGGGCTAAATATTCTGAAATAACACTTAAATTTGTTCATAAATTCTTCATTATTGAATATTTATGATTGAGATAAAGCCATAAATGTACAAATATTGTAGTTTGAGTGAAGATTAACTGATATGAAACTGAGCTCAGTTTAAATGTGACCAAAGGACATGCAAACACAAATGTCTTGAACAAGATGATTAATGCAGGAATTCATCTCAATAAAGTAACAGAAGGCCTCTGATGATGGAGCCCAGTTAATCGTGGCACAGGATCAGGGGTCAGAGGTCACTGGAATATTCCGGACAGCGGACAGCTGCAGATGACAGTCGAAGCTTCTACCGGAAGCAGCGCAAGGATATTTTTCTCTCCGAGGAATTGTGTGTGCGTGTGTGTGTGTGTGTGTTTGTGTTTACATGTTTTCATAATCCCGGTGTGTACTAACCTGAATAAACACAAACTCTTGTGGACATGTGTCACTGTAGGGACAAAAACTGAGGTCCCAGGGGTATAATAGGCTTTTTAGCATTAGGTGTGCGTGCGTGCGTGAGAGAGAGACACAACTGAAATAGTGATAGACATGTGTAGCAGCTGAGCTACAAATGCACACGCCTCGGCACTCAGGGGGATGTCCCCATCCACACACACACACACACACACACACACACACACACACACACACACACACACACACACACACACACACATATTTTCACACGTATTCCACTTACGGTAATCTAATTTAGTTATGCGAGAGGTCCCAGAATAATCAACACTAGGCTAACAGGTTTTTTCTTTTTGTTCACAAATAACAATAAAACCAACCGGTACATTCGTTCAAATACAAAATACACAGTTTATTAGGTGTTGCTCCAGAGACCAACGCTAAATTTTTCCTAATAAAAAAAAAAAAAAAAAAAAAAAATCGAATAAATATTCGCCTTGAAGATCCAAATCCTGAGCCAGGCTCAGTGAGATGTCAACCATCTTCCTTTCATTCAGTGTGAGTATGAGTTTGACAGTAACCCTTATTCTGATGATGTATGACTGAATGCTGAAGATGAAATAAAAGAGATAATCGAAGCTTGATTTCTACTTGATTTAAATAACAGAAACCAAGAGGTTTTTCAAACTGGAACTTACTTGAGGTGCTGTGCTGTTCCCGGATTAGATAAACCAAAGTCACTTGTGATTCCCTTGATCTCCTGGTTGCACACAGGGCTTCTCCTCCTGACAGCATGACACACACTGAGCCACTGACACCCTCACAACAGGACAGACACTGAGTCACGCACACAACGCTCAGACTGAGCAGAGGGCTCAGAGGGAGGGAGCAGACCAGAGCTGCCAAATTCCACACGAGACAGAGGAGCAGAGAAAAATGCATTTAAGACTCATTTAAAAAGACAAAAAAAAAAAAATTCAGAGCTGCCCACACTGAATTCATTCATGTAATTCCAGCGGTCGGCTGAAATGTCTCCATGTTTTTCTCTTGCTTACAACAAGGATAAGCCCTTCCCGTTCGAGTCAAACTCACTGCAATTCGAAACCCCTCAGAGCTGGAAGCAGGTAAACTTCCTCTGGTGTGATACATTTTGTGGGCTACAAACATTTTAACAAGTACAACCCACTGTCTTTTCTGTTTGTACAATCTGTTTCCTAAATAACAAAAAAACCTTTTTCTGCTCCCATACATGTCCTGGCCACAGTCTGCTGACCATCAAAAGCCCTGAGCCCTGAGCCCTGAGCCCTGAGCTCCAGCCAAATGACCCTGTCACCATGGAAACCTCTGCAGCTCTGATGTGTGACTGCAGGAAGAGGCAGATCATGAAAATAAAAGATGACAGTGCTACAGTACGCACTACAGCATGACCCCAAAAAAAGAGAGGGCACTAAATATTCCAGCCCTTACTTAATAAATCCCGCATGCCAGAACTAAGCAGGCCACTTAAAAAGCCCAGTTAGGCCCTGAGCAAAAATAGCTTGGATAAGTCAAGATCTAAATAGACCACTTTGAGTGGGCAGCACCTGGCAAGCACAAGACAGATGGCTGCAGCTACTGCATGAAGAGTGCATATGTTATGCTTCGTATACACATACACACACGCTGCAGACACACAAACTGGGACCAAAACTTCAGATTCACCAAGGTCAGCAGGCATGAATCTGGTATTTGTGGTAACTTGGGTTAATAAGAGGAAGGGTTTTTATTGTATCTGGATGTTACCATTAATTACTGAGCAACTGACAGCGGCCTTCTGAGACTTAAAGCTTTGTCTTTCTGCTCTCAAAAAAAGAAACAAAATGTGCAGATGATACCAATTTACCACGATCCAGTCAACAATTTACCCTCGAAGCTACATGCTGTGGAGCGTGAGGGTTTGATGGTTGATGTACAGTGCACAGCAGAATGAAAGGGTGGTGTGTGCTTCGTTCTCTGCGGGGGGCTCCACTCGGGCTTCAACGCAGGCAGAACTCGTGATATTTTGGTCGCTGTTAGTGAGGACCCTGGGAGTCCCATGCTGGGACGTGGCAGGTGGGATTATTTGGGGTGCTTGTTACTAAGAGGGCGTGCTCTCTCTGTGTGACATGAAAATCTACGATGACAAGCGCACACATCTAACAATGTCCTGTCCCAGCTGCACAGTCTGTCATCATGCGGCTCTTTTATTCAAATTCTCCTGGAACTTGCTCCCACTTGTAGCGATAATAACATGAGAAGCACCAGGCTTCCCCTAAGTGACTATAAAACTTGGGTTAATAAGAGGAAGGGTTTTTATTGTATCTGGATGTTACCATTAATTACTGAGCGACTGATAGCGGCCTTCTCAGACTTAAAGCTTTGTCTTCCTGCTCTCAAAAAAAAAGAAACAAAATGTGCAGATGATACCAACTTACCACGATCCAGTCAACAATTTACCCTCGAAGCTACATGCTGTATTTATTAACATGCAAACATAAGTAAAGCACTCGCACACTCATGCACACACTCACAAATGCATAATCATGTCCCAGTCCCACTACTAACAACAAAACATGCATGCTCATTAAATCACACATAAAAAAAAAGGTCTTTCAAGGTTCAGTTGACATCACAAAAAAATGTGGGCATGCTGTCATGACAACTCTCATTTTTTTGCTCCAAGGAGACCGAATGACACTAACAAAAACAGAGGCTATGTCCTCTCATGATGTCATACTGTGAGGACGATATATCTTGCGAACTGTCAAATAAAACCGGCATGAAAAGCAACAAAAGCAACATTCAGAAGAGCCCAAAAATTAAACATATCAGCTGTATGAAATAAATGAGCCCACATATTTAAACAGCAGCGTGAGGCCTCTAGTAGAAGGAAGTGGACTGCTGGCTAACAAGATCGGATGTCTCCTGTAATTCGCCCCACTGTTTTTGAGGTAACTTGGGCATTTTTGTGCAACTAGCTGTGGGTACAAGTGACTTTAATTGTGACTGCTGTGGTTCTGGGATAAAAAATTAAAAAAAAAACTCTCAAACATTCAAGTTACAGCCGGCTTTCACATGAACTACGTCCTCATACCTATATAGGAGTGTTTCCATTAGGATCCTGTGCCTCAACAAATGTCCTCAATTTACACATTTCTAAGTTCCTCCATAACCACAACCATCGATCTTCCTGCCACTGAGTAATTTCAGCTAAAGACTAACCACACAGCAGTCTGCGTCAGGCAGTTTTAGGTATGTATCATGACTTATGGGAACAACAATTAGATATAGTTAATGCAATAGCTGAAGCACACCGAGCAGATCTGTGGTCACATGTGTGGTTACACTCTGAGTCACCTTTACTCTGCAGCGGGAGCTTTCAAAGAGGGATTATCATTATAATGAGTTTTTGTCCCCTGTTGAAGTTAACCAGGTGCAGTTTCTGACTCAGGAGTTTAAATGCAGAGGAAGCAGCAGACTTCTGGCCAAGACAAAAACTAAATGTGCATGACCCCTCTGTTACCAGCCGCCCACGACCTCGCCACAAACATACAAAAACATCTGCTTTCATGACAATCAGACCACCTCTCCTCTGTGGGTGAGCGATGCAACTCAGCACTGGTGAAAACTGAAAATGTTCAGCTCTAAAGTAAGAGACTTTTAAGGGTGGAGTAACACTGATAAGATCCTTCACAAACTGAATGCCGTTTACTCAGCACTAAAGTATAACCCTGTAATTCTGCTGCAATGAAAACTGAAAAAGTAGAGAAATTACAGCAAATTTCCTGCCAACAAAACGCTACTGGAGGAGATGGATGCCAGGAGAGGCAGCAGGCTGACGTTGCTGTAGTCAAGGGGTTGAACTCTGTGACCTCCTCTCCTCCCTCTGGATTTATGGACTCATATCTGAGCTCCGATCAGACCCACGTGAGCCAGACATTAAACATCTTCCTCTCTTGAAACCGAATCCTGCAGACCCCCCACTCCATCTGTCCCTTCCCATGATACCAGGAGACGCAGCTCTAAACTGAACAAGGTGGACAGGCAGAGGTATTTTATTCCAGTGATGGGCAAAAGACAAACATGAGGAGACGAAGGAAAGAAGATGCATATCTTGAGTTTCTGTGGAAGACAGTTTAACATTCGCACAGCTGTTATCCTGTCACATGTACATGGGAAGGAAGACTTGAGCTTGTTTTTATGAGTCCCATTTGACCTCTCGGCTGCTTGTAAAACAAGTATCGCTGCGCAGACACAGATTTTCGCACAATACTCAGCCGAGTGGACAATACGTGTACACATACTTTACAGTTTAAAGCACAAACTGTGTGTGCTGCTGCTCCTTTAAAGACCAAAACACACAAACACACTCTAAATTCTACCACTTCAATATTGTCAGAGATACATAATTGAATCAGGCTCGACTTCAAACGCAGCTCTTTGGCAGCCGCACAGGATTCCAACATCCAGGAAAAATAACAGCCTAAAATATCTCATCAAAAGGCAGATTACTGTAAGCTGGATCTAATGGCAATGCCTTATCAAGCATGATGAATAGCAGCGAGTCATTTAACAGGTGAACAGAGGAATGCAGCGCGGTGCTTACTGTTCACAGCCCCACTGTGGAGAAGATCCTGAGGTCCCGATGACTCAAGACTACGAACCTGAACAGAGACAGACGAGTTGAGTGTCTCAGAGGAAAACTAAAGTGTATGACAGCAGCCCAGTATCACAGCAAAGTGTGAAATAGACACACCGGTCCACAATATGTGAAATAGACACATTTTGGGCTGTCGACGTGTGGAAGTTACACATTTTGTAAGTGTGAAATTTACACGCACGGAAATGTCATGTGACATGGGATCATGTGACCAAGGTCCGGCAACAAAATTATTTTTTGGGCGTCAAGGTGGGTTCAGTCACAGACGATGAGGGACGATGAGGTTCGAATCCAGGAGTTGACATTTTGTTTCCTAACCCCAACCATGTTTTATATTTTTTCCTAATCCCAACCATGTGCTTATTTAGTAACCCCAACCAGGTAATTTAGCTGTTAATTTCATTTTCCTGTAAATCACATGGCTCTACGCATGCAGTAGGTGTCATTTTCCTCCAGTCCAGGAAAACGTGAAACTTTCACACTTAGACAGCACGAAGCGTGACTATTTCACGTTTTGCTGTAGTGGACCGGCGTGTCTATTTCACTGTCTGCCGTGATACCGGATTGACAACAGACCCAAGATCCAGTGATACCTTAACCAATCCTGAACCTGTTACCTGGCCAGGCATTTGTTGTGAGGCTTAAAGTAATCTGAGCGGCTGTGATCTCACTGATGGCTGTTCTTCGTATCACTGACCATGTTAGGCTTGATCGACTTGGTTAATGGCCACGCTAAGTGTGCGCATGTTTACACATGAGGTCAAACAGGCCGACGAACACAGGAGGAGGACAGGCTTCAGCAAAGAGTAAAGATTTATGGAGTATCCGCTGCCCATCCTCCTGTTGAACTTGTCTTGGATTACCGTCCTTCTGCCGTGCATGACTGCTGCCTTTGTCCACAAAAGACATGCTTCATATTAAAGCTGGTATTCCACTTCTTCAACTGTCACTGATCCACTTATATAACTCCCTTACAAATCTCATTTGCCTCCACTCTTATTTCTTACTTAACCCTTTCAAGCTAATAGTTTAGTTCAGGAGTGATTTACTGACCCTGTCTAGGATGCTCACATGCTGAGCGCAGAATAAAATCCTTCTCTCTCATAGTCAGCAAACTACATTATAAATTATAAACCGAATTATACTGTGTTAGACTAAAAGGAAATCCTTTTTCATGGTGTTATAAGACTCATCCATTAAGCATTAAATGTGATGAGCCCTGAATCCTCTTGGCTGTGTGTGTGATCCATGCACAGAGCTAAGATTATTAGATGTTTAACCACGGGATTTAAAAATTTAATTTCCTGCTTTTACATGAGACGTCTATTATGTGTTTGACTGCAAAACATAAAATCTAGAAACATGAAAGAGCTCGTCACAATAGAAGATATGTGGACTGCAAGCATGTGTAACTGGATAAGAAGATGAGTGTGAATTTAGGGACTGCATGTCATAAAGCAGTGAAGGTCAGGACTATGAGGCTGGAAGGTGAGCAGGAAAAGTCTCACCTCTTCTTCACACTCTGCCTCCAGGCCAGCGGAGGCCCAGCGGAGGGCCGGGGCCACCACGGAGGCTCACACAGGGGAGCTCCGTCAGTCACAACTGCCATTAACGTAGCAGTGAAGAATACCACTGACGCACGTCCAGCTGAGTGTTTTATGGGCGACACCTTAATGTGTCCATGTACATAATCTGTACTAGGCCAGGTTTGAGAGGGGCTAGAGCATAGTGCTGGAGAAGTTGTGCATAGTCTGCTTATGTGGAGATATAGATTACATGAAAGTGTCTATTTATGGTTAGCTCACAAAACTCTGACAGCCTGCAGTGAACAAGCTCAAATGTACACAGAGTGGTGAAAACAGTTCAGTTATCAGCGTGGTGAGAACTAAGTAATACGTCAAACTGACTGTCTCACATGAACCTGCAACATCTCCAGACAGTATCAGTAGTTAAAGTACCAGCATCTTAAATGTTTTCACGTTTCAGGAATGTGAAGTTTCTGTCAGATAGTCCCCGCGTAGTATTAAATTAGAGCCCCACAGGCGCTCTCATTATTTGGAGCTTAAATATGAAATGACCTCATGCTTGCAAACATTTTTTTTTTTTTTTTTTTAAGAAGTCAGGTATAAAAATACCAGTTCTTTTTCCCTTTCCACTCCTCCTGCAGAGATCAAATGAGTCCATGAGGGAGAATTTAAAATTACGGCCTTCCTGAATCAGGCCAAGCATTACAGTTGGGGTACGTCATGAGTCAGCAGTGGGTCACCTGCTATGACCTCATACCAAGTGTGTTTCACAAGAATTAGGAGGAAGGGCTACTGTAACTGCCCACTGGTTTGGTGACTACTTCTGTTACAACATGCTGCTGTGGCAAAAGGTGGTCTTTCCATTATGTAGAAACTAAATAGTCTGCACGGAAAAAAAATTGCTATATAACCTAACCAGAAACCAAACCCACTTTTACTGATTATAATAATCACTTTTTCACATGTCTTTGTACTTCCTCGACAGGAACATTTCCCATTGACACTCATAATTTTACAATTCATACAGGTTGACTTTAATTACTTTGCTTCCACTTTAGAGTAACTGAAAAACATCCACATGTACAAGCCAGCAAGGGACAGAGTGCCATTACTGTTTCACATAATAACATCAAGGCAACTGATTTAATGACCACACCAAATCTGTAATTTTGTCTGCAGTTTTATGTTCATACTTTTGATCATCCATTTGGTTTGGTTTTGTCCCTTATTCATGGTTTTGGTTACTTTTTGTTCAGATGTTTTTGGCCTAAAGTTATCATGAAGTGCGCCATCAACTTCTACTTAAACCAAGCTAACAAACCAATTGCTTTGTTAGCATTTATGACATTTTAGACGATACCCAATGTGACAAGTTAATACTGAGTATTCAATAGCAAGCTGTGTAAAGGCCAGTGTGCTTCTTCAGAAAAACAAATAAAACCACAATATAAATGCATGGGGAATTTTTTTGATTGTGAGAAAGTACCAAGAGGTAACAGTTGGTGCTTCTTGAGGCCTCAGACATTATGATTAGATAGTGATCGTCTCTCTGGCTGCAGAGGGATGAATTATTCCACAATTTGATCAAGTGGTTGGGACTCCAGGACTGAACTCTGTCTGTTAGAGGGAGAGGACGTTAGATACGTCACAGAGGAGAAGAAAATGGAATAATTCAGTGAGGATAAAGATGCTGACACTATACAAAACCAAATAAATACTTCAAAAATTGTGTGTGTGTGTGTGTGTGTGTGTGTGTGTGTGTGTGTGTGTGTGTGTGTGTGGTGTATATTCTCTTTTATGTCTGCGTGTCTGAGATCCTGTTTATCAATCTTGGCTCAAACAGGAAGGTTTGTTGAAGTTTGTAGGAGAATCATTCTCTATATTTGACAACAGATTCCATCGTCAGCATCTGGAATGTCATCTCCTCTTCATGTAGGAGACGCCGCCTTACGTAGAAAAATTCTTCAGCAGCCTCTGAACCTCCAAAAGTTTCCCTTGTGGTTTTTGTGTATTTGGTTAAAAACCAAGAAGCCATAACTGCCCATTTCTCATCATTCAACTCCAAGTTCAGTTCTGAAACGCCTTGTTTGCACAGCAGGCAGTCGGTGTAATGACATGGACGAGCATCAGACAGAATGGTACGGCACAACTGGATTTTCTCTGACTGCCTTGTAGGTGCACTGAAATAGTGCGATATCAGCCAACAGACACCTGCAGCGTGTTTGGCATTCAGTACAATGAGACCTCACACGATCCATTTTGTTTAGAAATGCTCTCTTTAACAACACTCTCACACTCACACACACACACGCGCGCGCACACACACGCACGCACACGCACGCACGCACGCACACACACACACACACACACACACACACACAGAGACGCACACAGGTATCACACGGACTAAACACATTCCCACTCCTTTATGCCAAAAGTTAATCTTAACCCAAAACTAGCCCCCGTGAAGAAGTAAAAACAGACCGAAATGACCTCAGGCTGAAAACATCCACAGGTTTCCAACAAGGATGGAGCTCACATACATCCCAAGACCAGAAATGCATCATTATAAACAGAGCATTACATAAAACATTGTGTGAGATGAGCGTACTGAAGAATACGAGGCGCTTAGCACCATAAGACTCTCCAGCTGAGACAAATTGTGGTTGACCACGGGAGACCGCGCCCAGCACCCAGCGCCCAGGAATGCCTCTTTCACTGGCCGTGCAAAACGCTGGCATCAGCTCAGCACCAACTCATTAGCCGATGAGGTGAGGAGGTGCATCACCTGCTCGTGCTGGCAGCTGCATCAAAGGCGCAGCGCATGGGAAATGATCACTGAATGAAAGGAAGGCTGTTGAAAAATTGTGTTTTTAAAAAGTGAAACAGGTAGTCGCACACAAACAAATAGCAGCAGGCAAACATTCAGAGATCAACTGTTAGAAAGGGTTTGTGATTAATGAAGATGTTAGTTTCGTGTTGTTGTTTAGCTGAGCAGATGGACGCACTCTTCAGCTGTGATCCTACACTCTACTGTACCGTCATCACATTCAAATAAGGGTTCAACTGAAAAAGCTTTGGCTTTGTAATTTTGCCTTCTAAGTTACTATTTTGAATCTTTACACTCTCAGAAGAAGCTGCATCCAGGAGGTGCACAACTACGTTTTGAATAGTAAATAATTTGCTGCCATCTAGTGCCCACAAACAGTAGAAACACAGGAAGTGACAGCACCTCTGTAGCAGACAATACAGAATGATGGTTATGGAAAGAAAACAGTCAATTCATCAACCAAACCTGCTGCACACATCTGCACTCAGCTCCAAATCTTTCCACCTCATTTACGTTTCTACAGTGTAAATATCATAACCTTTCTGGGACATTTAGGGAGAGACAGTAAACCACTTTGTTAAAAATTATACTTTTTCCATATCTCATCTCTCAGCTTTCCGTTCATTCGTTGTGTTGTATAATGTCAGCGTCGCCACAGTGTCCGGCCTCTCCTGCTTCTCTCCAACCTACCTTCATATTCCCCAAGAAGGTGTGGGGAGATGTAGAGCCTGGTGACTGAAAATGCCTTGTCATTGCATAGCCTGCATTCCTGTGCCTGGCTCCTATTGGCCTGCAGACTATTTATACAGCAGCAGCAGAGGCCCCTCGCAGCCTACTGGGGAGATACACAGCCTGCGCAAATCACCTGTGAAAAAAACTCCCCGAAACTAAAACTCTTTAGTCAACATGGGACCCTTTGGATGGTCTATTAACTCAGACAATACAAGGACTTGTTAAACCCACATTAATTTAAATAATAAATGAGATCATAAAGTTAAAAAAGATACCAAACAAGTCAAACTTAAGTATTGAGAAATGTGTTGAATCTGATGCACAAGGTGTCCAAACTACATTTTATGCAAAACTGCACCTTTAATGGTGTTTCGACTTCACATAATATGAATGAATGGAGTACTACAGGAAGTAGATAAAGTTGTATTCTGTAGTTGCAACAGAAGTTTGAAGAAACTGGAGTTTAATTGTTCAAATAAGAGTCAGCGTGAATGTGATTAGTGGAGCAGGATCATTAACATTCAGCCTGAGAAGCTCAACCATCAGGAGGAGGTTAAAGTTCACAACAGATTGAAACTGTAATTGGTTCAGGTATGTCTGAGTAGTAAACAGCGAGCATGTTGACTGAGCTGTGAGGTTGACATATCTCGAAACAAGAGAGGAGTGTATTTTTAGTTTTCTCATGAACTGGTGTGAATAAGAGGAGGCAGGCGGTGCTGTCGTCTCCGAAGGAAGAACAACTCATCCAGGCATAAATTACACAGCCTCCCTGATTCTGCTGGCATAGGTACCAGAGGTAAAATGTGCTTACACAGAGTGGAAGTCCCCCCCAAACTCAAAGCCAGGTGCTCTGCTTGTCAACACTCGGGTCACTCTCACCTCCCATCTCACCCAGCTTATCTGTAATGGCCAGACCAGCGAGGCTGAATCCTGACAACCTGGTCTGCTCAGCATCACTGACACAGAGATATAAAGGTCTGCTCATGTAGTGTGGGTCACTGCATTCATTCAACATCATATTATACCTCAAAAATCACTTTTCTTAAAGGGTCAATTCAAAACACTCCTGGCAGTGATACCTGGACATGCCAACAATTTTGGTTTATTTGTTGTTCAGATCTTCACCTTTGAGATTCTTATGTCGTTGGCAACGATTTGAGCACAGAAATTTAAATCCCATTAACTTCCATTGTATTGAGTGGTGGGAAAAATTTAACTAAAGCTTACTGTTTAGCTGGATACCTTCAAAAATGAGAAAATATTGTTTTTTTAAACAAAGTGAACTGACCCTTTAATGGAGTACTGAGTTCTGTCTTCTTTTTAACAATCAGCTGAAATACTATAAATGCTTTTCAGTATCAGGACAGACTGAAGAACTCCTGAGCATAATACAGCATATTACACCCAGACACAGCAGGACATCAGGACACCACACAGCCATCTCCACCTAACCAAGTTAACAGCTCTATCAAAGTATAAAAAAATCTCATGGAAAAACAGAACAATTATTCAACAGGTTTTGTTGGGATTTCCCTGCTTGTTCATTGTTTAACAAAAAGCAACCGACCTTTAATAAGATGATACCCTTCAATAAAAAAAAAACTCTGGGAAATTAAATGGTGCAAATGTCGACAATTGAACAAGTCAGTTCCTGTGAATACGCATCCTCTAGTGAGAAATTTCTCAGCCATTAATCGGCAGATGGGGAATGTATGTGGCCCGGTTTGTGTTAATCAATACAAGAGACCACTTAATAAACTGATGTTTGAGTCAATAATCATGATTCAAGAAATGTGCAGATTAATGGATAAAGAGAAAAAAAAATAGCATCAATTTGATTATGAAAAAAAATCTATCAATTGAAAAAAATAATAAATTCAATGATTGATTATTTAAAATAAATAAATAGAAAACAGAACAAAGTGATTGATGCTTACAGTTCTGATTCTCTTTTTCTAACATGGTAACACGTCGAGTTACAACTAAATACATTTTGACAAATGTTGGGGTGGCACAGTGGTGCAGTGGTTAGCATTGTCGCCTCACAGCAAAAAGGTTCGGGGTTCGAATCCAGTCCTGGGCCTTTCTGTGCAGAGTTTGCATGTTCTCCCTGTGCTTGCGTGGGTTCTCTCCAGGTGCTCCGGCTTCCTCCCACCATCCAAAAAACATGCACCTGCCCACATGCCCAAGTGTCCTTGAGCAGGACACTGAACCCTAAAAATTGCTCCCGATGGTGTACCATCGGTATGTTGTAAGTCGCTTTGGATAAAAGCCTCAGCTAAATGAAATGTAATGTAAAATGTTCTTTTTATAAATAAAAGGGAAGAGAAGAAATCAAGAAATCAAACTGGAAAATAACGATAGGCTACTATAAAATCACTCCCTACTCCAAATTTGAAATATGACATGTATTTCTTATCCATTAAAAAAAAATCATCATAAAAAAATGTAATCATTATATGTAATAAAATCAAACAGCAGGCACCTGTCAAATCCAACTTGAACAATAAAGTCATATTAAGTCATCCCCTACCTGACGAGCGGCACCGGGTTTCCCGTGACTCGGCACTCCAGTTGAATGGGGCTCCCCTCTGCCACCTCCTGACTCTTCAGCTTCTGGAGGAAGCAAGGAGGCAACAAGGGTCCGGATGATGTTGGAGCTCCAGAGTGTTGGTACCTTGCAGAGGCTGCCACTCCCACCGGGCCCATGGGCTGAGGGCCCACGTCTGGCTGGCTGTACTGTGCGTCCTCTTGCTGGCCAGGAGGCAGAGACGGAGCAGAGGCAGAGCCCTGAGGGACCGGCCGCTGGCTCCTGGGAGACAGATAGCCGCTGTCAGGAGAGGAGGAGTCCTCCTCCACCTGCTGCTCCAAATGAGCAGCACCTTTGAAGATGGAGGACAGCTCTTCGATGAAGGTGGCAGCGCGGCTGCAGAACTCTGTGGCTGAAGCCACCCGATCGTTCAGCTCCAGGCCTTCGTGAAGCAGCCGGGGTTTGTCCTGCTTATAGACGGGCTGGACAGGTTTGTGACGGACAGGCTTCTCAGCATAGGACGCATCCTCACTGGACATGTGTGCAGGTTGGTTGAGGGGGGCACTCTGGCTGAGGGAAACTTTAACTTCTGCATTGTCTTCTGGGCAGGGAGCTCTGGTCTGGTGGTACAGGTTTGGGCTTGTGATGAGGTTTTCAGTAGTCGGTGAGGACACAGGTAGGGAGGAGGCAGATTGAAGAGGAGCCTGCTCCTGTTGTGAACGATTAGAGGGGACTGGATCTTCAGATTCACGCGTGTCACCAAAGGCCTCCCGGGCCAGGTCCAGACTACGATTAATCTCCTCTGCGTTCAAGAAGGTAGTAAGATCTGCAAAGTCTCCATCTCCAGAAACCAGCTCTATCACAGAGTCCGGGCAGAGTTCCCCATCAGAGGATGCCTCAGAAAACACGCCCGCATCGCCCTCCAAGGTCCCGCCTGCTGCTGGGTCCTTCAGCAGCAGCGAGATGGGGAGTGGCTGGTTCCAACTCCCGTCCTGCATTCTGTAGTACACATCAGACCTCATTAACCAGACAATTACACACAGAACAATTCACACTGTAACAGAGACACCCATCTGTAAAAAGGGAAATGACAGGCACACAGGAGACATGTCGAGCTTGAAATAGAGACTTTACAATACTGCATCATTTGCTGTCACAGCCATAGCTGGCAGGATGACTCAGGCCTTCTGTTGTCTCCACACAGTTGGTGGGTATTAGTAAAGGCTTTAGCTGAGGTCATACTGAACATGATTGGCATTTCTCACTCGCCTTGTTTCTGTCAGGACATTTTACCTCAATCCCTCTGTTCTTTGTTCTCCTTTCCTCACACGTGATTTACTCCACAGAAAATTAGATGAAAGTTGTGCAACAATTAGTTCAAACTAGGTTCATTTTCTTAAGAATTTTTAAGATAGACAAAAATTGGTAAAATATATACCAATATTATCAGTTTCCAAGTTTCTATTTTGTCTGATGAATAGTGTAATAAAAATATTTTTTTCATTTACGTTTAAAGTTGTTGTGAGCTGAAATCAGAAAATGTTTTATATATTTTTTCACCATAAATGAAAAGGTCATCACCGATCAAAACTAATGAATTAATCAACCGATCCTTTTGTGCCTGATGTTAGTATTGCATCAGAGGAATAGGGCAACAGGTGCATCAATCAAGGGAAGTTATCCTAAAATACCATTGAAAACAATAATCAATAACTATATATTTTTCAGTTAATTCTTAAAAAGTATGAATTCAACTATGGATTTTGAATACCCATATTCTCATACCATAAATTATTCAAATAAAGATTGTTAAATAAAATATTTTTGTAAACAAGTGATGAAACAAGCAGTAGACAGTCTTGCTAAACCACAATCCAAAATAAGGATGCACCCATTAGTCCACGAGTTAATTTATGTCACCTGATGCATCCTTCTCTTTGAGTTACTGACATAACAGGAGTCTCACTCAAAACAGATCACTTTACGTGCAGTTTAAAAGGGGTTTTGTTGTTTGAGCTCTGATCTCCCCACAAGTTGAAACTAGATGTATACAGTGTGTTGTGAAACTGTTGGTGTGGATACATGAACGATGCAGCGAGACACTCAGCGCCTCATGTCGTCCTGAAGACCAGCTGTTGTTATTTTTAATCCCCTGGCTATGTTTCACAGTAGCGAACACGCACACACACGCACACGCACGCACACACACGCACACGCGCACACACACACACACACGCACACACACACGCACACACACACGCACACACAGGTATAAACCTAGAAAGATTCTTTTGTCTGAAGGGAACAATAACAACAGCATAGTGGTGATTAAATATGAATGTAGAAAATGTGAGACACTGAGTCCGTCTCAGTGTCTCACACTTAACAAATGTTAATAACTGACAGGGCTGTCAAATTGTCCTCAACCTTATTGTTCCAAGATTTCATACATTAAAACTGTGTCAATTAATAATTACAGTATTTTGTACGTTCAGATGTACGTTGATACTATCTATTTGTCATATTTATTCCAAATCAATATAAAGGAATTGTGAATTGCTTGTGTTTGACTGATATATAAGTATTACTGTATAAATACTCTTGATAAACAATTACAAACTAAACTATAAAACACAAATCAATGAAAACAGAGCCAAACGTACCTTCAAGTGGTCTGCTTGTACGAATGCTCTCTCCTGGTTTTGCGATTCCAGGTTTGTCTCGTTTAATTACGAATGAGCCAAAAAGAAGCTTCTCTTCCCAGAAGAGCCGCCTTATTGGTCAGACGGTCCGCAGGATCTCTCGGTTTCAGGGTCCAATGGCGTACTGTCTCTGCAGTGGCCTGCTGTCCCATCTGTCCCGGTCCCTAACTGCTCACTGTGTGGGGCTATATTTGGCCCCGGGCTCAGGTTTCACAGCAGGAATACTGGCAAGAGGAGAGAGTGTTGAGGTAGTCCTGGGGAACAGAAGGTGGCGGGGACGTTTTATACTAAACCACTGTTTGTTAATTAACACACACAGTTAACACAACGCTGTTGGAATATTTAAAACCACACGGCCACTTTATGCTTTTATAGGCTGGTACAAGTCACAACATTCAGAGTCTCTCAATCTGCGGAGGTCAAACTCATAACCACAGATCTGTGTAATAAAGATATACAGTACAACATGCCTCCTACTGATCCAGGCTAGGTCACAGTTTGTCTAGCTAAGACATATATTATGAGAGTGGGGGGACAGCAGTTTGTCAGTGCTGCCACTGTGTCCAGCTGAGTTGACCCGATGACCCCAGACCACCCACTCATCTGGTATACCTGTAGCTATGGTAACTGAAAATGGTGCTGGAAGCATTTAGCAAAAACTGGTGTTGAGATCAAGGTTCGGCAATAATTTGGTAAAGGTCAATGCTGCACACATAACAGCAGAGGTCTGAGGATGGCATGGACGCTGAGTACTTTCAACTCTCTACCCAGCCAGAGACTGACAGCTCCAATATTCTTCATGTTCTGGTATCTTATTGAGTATTACATGGCTCCGACTAGACCCAGACAGTTGAGGGCCATGTAGCCTCACTCGGTCTATTTCTATCCACTATCACATTCAGTGCTCTCAAAGCTATTCTGGTTCTTCATCAATCTACTGATTACAGTTAAGTGGTGGTGATAAGTCCAGGAGGAATTTCCACAGTAATAACTATCTAGTTTATATACACACACAACTAATGAGTAATCTTTATTTCTACTTGCTTGTCACTCTGCTCCAGTTAGCAGTAACTCTGTGTAAGGTATCATTCAAAAATAACTGCATTATTCAGTGGTGACTTCCACATATAACCTACAGACTCGTGTATCTATTTGTGGTCCATGTAAGAATAGTACTGGAAGATTTCCAGAGTTCCTTTAAACCATATGTGCACACCACAACACGACACAGTCTTTCCATCGTAGGTTATGTTTACAGTGTTTTTGCTTGAATGGTTGGGTATAGGAATCATTTTGTAATCATTATAATTATAGAGTCTGTATCATTTCAGCAGTGAAGACCAGAGGCTTCTGGACATCGTGTGCATTAAGTAAACAGAACTAGTTTTAGGAAATGTTGCATAAAAGAGTTGTTTTATGGTCACTAGATATATAAAACTGCAGAATTAACATACTAAATATTGTTAATCTGCATCTGATGTACCCCTTTTTGGAGAAAATTTAACTTTACACTAAAAGCCTTGGCTGTACTTTCAAAAAACAGTATGTCTTGCCTAAGAGTCATAAAGATGGAGGTTGTTTTACTGTCTTTGATTGCAAGAACTGCAGCAAAAAAACAGAAACGTCAAATATTGGAAAGTGCACGTTTACGTCACAAGCGTGTCAACGATGTGATGCATTTCTGCAGAGTAAGGGCTTTAAAGAAGCTGTCTGCTTATTTTTCATGTGAGCAAAACTTTGCTGGAATATTTATAGTTCACAGCTTTTTCGGGAATACATGTATACCATTTTGTACTTTATGCTCTTGTGTCAGTAGCACATTACATTTAAAATAATATAATGGATATGACGTTAAAGTGTCAAGTCTCAGCTCTAATTTGAGTCAATTCACATTAATCTATAAAGAACTATGTGAGAGATATGAAGCAGAAATAAATATTAAACTTCCGGTGAACACATTCAGAGTGACACAATAAAACATTTTTCAACATCTTGCTGTCTTCGACAAATGCAATGCTAAAACTTGGCCAGCAGATAAGACACAAGTTTGAGCGTCAAAGGTTTCCAAACAATAACCCATTATAAAACCATTAGCTTGGAAGCATTTTCAAACCCCTAAAACTCCAGTTACTCATACAGCGGTGTTATTTCCAATTTACCCGTTTGTTTACAAATTGCGTTTTCTGCCTGAGCAATTTTGTCCCTTGGCGCCTCCCGTAGCTCCACTGTGATTGGTTGGATGGGAAATATGGCGGTGTCCGCCGAGTTGTGAAAATATCCGTAAGAAAACTTTAAATTATGACTTAATTGGCGCAGAGAAGCAGTTAGTGTAGCCTGTTGTACTTCTTATATTACCGCTCGTAATAAAAAAAAAAAATATATATTCATGGGATTCTCTCTCCGTTACTTTGATCTGACTGCTAACAGACTGCTAGCATAATATCTGGTTGGACTGGAGGACTCGTCGGTCAACTCACGGTAAGACACGCAGAGTCCCTCCGACCCGAGTCCTCCGACTCGGGTCCTCGCTTGGTTTCCTTCATGGACCGCTCGTCTGAAATATTTGATCTAATATTTAGTCACCGAGTCTGCTCCAATTAATGCTTTGCATCTAATTTTACTTATTATATTAATTAAAAGGTTGTTATCAATATAATGAAACAATTTGATCATTGATTCATGTCATTTTGTCCTTTAAAAGTTAATAATTTTTTTCTAGAAATGTAAAGAAATGAGACAAACATCATACTTAACATAGAAACCTCATCAATTCCATTGATTTCAATGCTGTTTACATAAATTACCAAATCACAACACGAGTTATCTGAAGGCACCGAACACAATAAAGTCCTTACAACAAACCTCACGAGATTATAGAGTAACCCAACAATTCAACATGAGCCACAGCTGGAATGAAAACAACTTTCTAACAAGGTGAAAACCAGAGGTGAACCAGAACCAGAGGTGAACCAGAACCAGAGGTGAACCAGAACCAGGTGAACCAGAACCAGAGGTGTACCAGAACCGGAGGTGAACCAGAACCAGGGGCACCAGAACCGGAGTTGAACCAGAACCATAGGTGAACCAGAACCAGAGGTGAACCAGAACCGGAGGTGAACCAGAACCAGGTGAACCAGAACCGGAGTTGAACCAGAACTGGAGGTGAACCAGAACCAGGTGAACCAGAACCAGAGGTGAACCAGAACCAGTTGAACCAGAAACAGTTGAACCAGAACCAGAGGTGAACCAGAACCACAGGTGAACCAGAACCGGAGGTGTCTGGTCCTCTGCCTCGATCGGTTGGAGTGCAAATGTTTGTCATTTAAAAAAAAACAACACGTAGTCATTGTCATTGAAATGATTAATTAATCGTCAAAATAGTTGCTAAATAATTCTCTTTTGGACTTTTAATTAATGAACAGAATAATTATTTTAGCTATAAAATAAACAAAAGTAAAACGGTAATAAAACAGTAAAAATAACTGATTCACCAGCTCCGCATTTTAGACGCAGGCAGAGCTGCACAAAAATGGATCAACGATTCACTCTTTCTTAAGCGCCGATAACTTGTTTAAAATAAACTTTATTTCTACTTTTCACATTTCACAGCCCTCAACATGCCTGCCTTCAGGCAAGTGGGAGAGAAGCAGCTTCCTAACCCTGTGCTTTGTATGGCATGGTCTCCGAAAAGGGATCTGATTGCTCTGGCCAACACAACTGGAGAGGTATAGACTTTAAACCCAGTTACTCATTCTTAAACAACATGATGTGGTATCTTCTGTGTATTTTGTAAGTTTATGGCTTATGTCCGTTCATAGTTGCTGCTACATCGCTTGGCTAGTTTCCAGCGTGTTTGGAGTTTACCACCCAGTGAGTACACTGGGAAGGAGATTACTGCACTCGCCTGGAGACCAGATGGAAAAAGTAAGGGGTGACTGTGTGTACATCTTTCACATTTATTAGTCATCTGCACGTTGTAATCATGAGGATATTGTACTTTTAATTTCTTTTTAATCTCCAGTATTGGCCTTCAGCCTCGGAGACACAAAGCAGGTGGTCCTGTGTGGTGTCGAGAAGGCTGAGATCCTCCACGTGTTCCCGATGCAGAGTCCTGTTACCTGCATGCACTGGATGGAGGTGATGGAGGAGAGCAGGTATGCATGAGGCTCAGGAGTCACACTGAGGGTAGAGAGAGTTTAACCAGTGAGGCGGCTGGATTCACGAGATCATGTGAGAATCCATCTCGTCAGGCTTCAGGTTATGTGCCTGCTTCCAAACCACAGCGGTTGTTTCTCAGTCAGCGTACCGTGAGGATCTACTGGCAGCTGCAGGCGACGACAGTTAGAAGCAAGTGTTCATTTGAAAACAACAGTGATGTGGTTCGTTGAAGTCCGCCTGTGATGGTTCAATTTTTTTGAAAGTGCCTTCTTTCCTCCAAACAGTTTTCAAGGACAACGTATCAGATGGTTTAGTGTAACAGACCACCGTGGTTGTCAGGTTGAGAGAAACTGTCTAATTCTGAAGAATAATGCGAGTCACTGTCTCGATGTGTTTCAGTGCGCTGAGCTCATTTTACAACTCAGAGGATGAATCCAAACTTTTTCTTCCCAAATTACCAACTCTCCCCAAGAGGTACCAGTCCCATTAATTTTACATCACATTTTAAAAAGACAACTCTTTGGTTGACTGAATAACATTTGGCCAACCTTTTGTTTTTTCTCAGCTATAGCACGACGTCAAAGATCTTCAGGTGGGGCAGCAGTTTAATGACTAATTCATCAGTTTTATATCAAGGATTTCATGTTTGTTTCTGGCAGCAGCTGAGTGTGTTTTATCTGTCTATCACAGTGAGGAAAAGTCTGATGAAATACTCAACCTCCTGGGAGAAATCAGGTAAATGAGCTTATTGTTTAAGCATCTGTTTAAGTCTTTGTAATGCTTTTTAAGTTGGATGGGAGATGATTTTGCCACCTCATGTTGTTTCCACGCAGACTGAACATACTTGTTCTTGGAGGAGACGCTGGCTTTGTGGAGCTGTATGCCTACGGGATGTACAAGATCGCCACTCTAGGAGGGGTACGGATGTTTATTTCATTCATAACAGTTGGCTGCTAAATATTCTTAGTTTATACTGAGAAATTATTAACAATCACTGCTTCATTTATATTCAATAGAAAATGTATCTGAAGTGGTGAAATGTGTCATAATAAACAGCAAAATTCAACTTGAACTGGATCTCATGATCCCCTTTAAACTTTTAAGTAAGACAAAAAAACATCTTAATCACACATCAGCTGTAATGGATTCCATGATTTTAGATAATAAACACAGAAGAATTGTACCTGTAAAACAAAAATGAGGAAAAAGTAGATGCTGAAGACTCATGTCTGAAGTGCGCAACAATACATTGTGCTTAAGCTGATGTTACTTTGATCGGATTAACCCTCCACAGGTTTCAGGAATGTGTCGCAGCCTGAGTCTCTCCAGTGATCTCAAGTCTCTGTCCGTCATCACAGAGGTCAGGTCTGCCGACAACAACCCGGAGATCTGCTACGTTCAGGTGACATTGGGCTTCATTTCCCTCTTCTGCACCTCCTCCCTGCTCTGACCTGCATTTTTCTCTGTATATTCTCACTGTCGTATCCGTCTTCCAGCTGGACACGGGTCTGCTGTCAGACTGTCTGCCTGAGGTCACCAGGATGGCCCGCAAGTTCACCCACATCTCCACCCTGCTGCAGTACCTGCACCTCTCACTTACCTGTATGTGCGAGGCGTGGGAGGACATCCTCATGCAGATGGACCTGCGACTCACCAAGTTTGTTCAGGTTTGTAGTTGCTGTTTGTTGTCTAAATATTGGTTAAAACAAGTGAGTATCAACACGTCTTGTTTCCTTTCTTTGCAGGAGAAGAACACAAGCACTCAAGTTCAAGATGAGTTTCTGGAGCTGCTGCTGTGGGGGCAGTCGAGGTGAGAGGGGGAGGAGGGCATTTCTAATGTTTGGATTTTGCATGTTGCAATGTATGGCGTGTCCTGTAGATGGTAGCAACGTATCTTCAGCCAGTGAAATGGATGTTAGAGGATTTCATTTGGTGTCACTTTGTGGTGAATCATACATTTATAATGTTTTTTGGCTCTTTATTTTCATGCAGCCCTGAACTGCAGGCTCTTCTCATGAACCAGCTGACTGTCAAGGTGAGAGCAAGAGGAGTTCAGACATAATTCCCTTCTTATAACTTTTCTCTTTAGAAGAATTCTGATGTTGTAGTCCAGATGCATTTGGTGGTATAGTTTTAAATCACATGTTATTTGTGGGGTTTTCTTTACATTTCCATCATAGGGCCTGAAGAAGCTTGGCCAGTCCATTGAGTCTTCTTACTCCAGCATCCAGAAGCTAGTGATCAGCCACCTGCAGAGGTATTTCAGTCTTTTAATTCTTGTGAATGCTCTCAGCTGCCTGAATGTTTCTCATTTAAAATGAACTAAAATTAAAAACCTGCCCCTCTCTTTTGCTCGCTGCAGTGGCTCTGAGGCTCTGTTGTATCACCTCAGTGAGGTGAAAGGAATGTCTCTGTGGAAGCAAAAGTTCGAGCCCCTTGGTTTGGATTCAGCAGCTATAGAAGGTACCTTTTCAAACATGTACAATAACTGAAATAAAGCTTTTTTTCATGAATACCTACATGTGTGTTTTGTGTTTTCAGGAGCCATCACAGCTGTGGGTTCCTTTTCTCTCAAAGCCAACGAACTTCTGCAGTAAGTTCATGACCATAAACATGAAAGATTTCTATGTAAACTGTGAATGTTCTTTTGTTTTCCTCTTCGTCACTTCTTTCATTTTGTCATTTAGGGTGATTGACAAGAGTATGAAAAACTTTAAAGCCTTTTTCCGGTGGCTGTATGTAGGTAAGATTTCAAATTACTTTGCCATATTTGACTTGTTATCATTAGTGTGTATGTCTTTGACATGCAGTAGTCTGAGTTCCCAAGAATAAAGTTTCATTTCTGCTTATATGCTCACACAGTTGTGATTTGGCACCAATGCAAATATTTTTCTTGGGCCTTGTTGTTGAATGGTTACTTTGAAGACTGTGTGAGAGAGTCTCCTCTGAAAATCCTATCTGGGCCCCTGACAGCCTCTGGGTCCTGCACCGCTGATAGCACTCACTCTGTTGTTTTCCCTCAGCTATGCTAAGAATGTGCGAGGAGCATGTACCACCAGAACTCAACAAGGTGAGTTTTACCAGAGATGTGTAATTTTTTGTTGTTGTGTGTGTTTCTGAAATTGTTTTAATATATGTATTAAATCCCTTAGATGACTCAGAAGGACATTGCCTTTGTTGCTGACTTCTTGTCGGAGCATTTTAGTGAGGTGAGATCATCATAATGACACTTTAATAATTTTCTAATTGTGTTATCATGTTTTTAAAAATTTAGTGAAATTGCTTTGTGCTTTAATAGAACGAGGAGCTCTTCGATCGTAAAGGGAAGTACTTCAACGTAGAACGAGTTGGTCAGGTAAGTGGTTTTATGCTGAACAGCTTCAAGTGCTTTTGAACGGAAGTCCTGTCTTACAACATGCTGATTTGTCTTTCATATGGACATTTACAGTACCTGAAGGACGAGGACGAGGACCTCGTGTCTCCGCCCAACACAAAGGGAAACCAGTGGCTTAAGTTTTTACAGGAGAGCACACACCTGAAAGGTGAACTTTGACCCTGACTTCAAAAGTGCTGACTTTTTTTTTTTTTTTTATATTAGAGGTAATTTGTGTGTTATGGAAGAAAGTTAAATGGTTTGTTTTAGTGAGAAATTACTTGCCGTCAATTTATTTGAATGTTGATTTACTCTGAATACATCTGCCATAACTAACTGATGAAATATTTGCTTGTTGTCCTTAGAGAGCCCTTTGCTGTTCCCTTCATATCCCCAGAAGTCTTTGCACTTTGTCAAAAGGATGATGGAGAATGTGATTCAGCACTGCCTGGAGAAACCTGCGGTGAGTTTTGTGTGCTGTGGATTTTGTCCTCCTCATCATTACAAATAAGCATTTATTACAAATGACAGGGGCTTTAGCAATTAAAGTCTGGTCACATCACTTTATTACATTGACTTATTTTTTTTACTTGTGTGCAGGAAGTAATTGGGAAGTCAGTAAAACAGGCCGTCTTTTTGCCCCTGTACACCGTGCCTGAGAGGTATAATCTCATCTGTCTGCTAATAATCTATATTATTTTAAATATGATGCCATTAATGTGATTAAAGTTGTATTTATTTATTTCTCTAGCTCTGAAAACACCCCACGACTTTTTGAACTCCCATCTCTGTACGTAAAACACAAACATTATAGAGTTTTGTGCTTGTGACCGCAAGAATAGGGTTTTGGATTAATGATGCTTTTTGGTGGTTTCACAGGTGGAATGACAAAAAGGCCAAAATGCACTATGTTGTGTTCTGCATGCCAGAGATTTCACCCTGCAAGCTCTACCTGTTACGGAAAGGAACCGATCCAAACAGGTACGTGTCTGGGACTGTAGGTGTATGTGTGAGGTTTTTTTTAAAATATTTTATTTGTGTTTATATAACCACGTGTTTTGCTTGCGCAGACATATCCCAAACAGCGTCATGTCGATTGACCTCAGGCACCATCTTGACAATGCAGACGATGACAGTGCTGCAGCCCAGTGAGTGACGCTCACTTTGTTACTTCACCTGAATATATTGTACAGACATTAATACAAAGAAATGCCTCAGCTGTTAAAAGTGTTGCTAGAACCACGATTTACCATGAGTTTCCTTTTCAGGTCTCATTATGTTTACAGCTGCCTGGATGCTCGTTTCTATGACGATGAAATGTTAACTGTGGTCCTGCAAGGATCCGAAGAACAGAACAGTAGGCGAGTCCTGGCTCAACTCCCTCTCACTTCCACCCTCAGCTGTGAGACTGAATTCAGCTGGGAACTGAACCTGAGGTGTGTATTTATAAGTCATTTAGATTATTTGATATTCATTTAATAAGTCTTTTTCTGATATATAGAACATTAACATAACATTTGTTTCACAGTCAGGAAAAAAAGAGGAGGTAGTTTAAGGAGGCATTGTAATATGATCTCTCATTTTATGGTTTATGACAATAAACTCATGATCATCAGAGGTACAAATACAGTGTCTGTTCCCTTAGCTAAGAGCAGAAATGATAAATCTAGGAAATAGGACTTTTATGGTGCTGCACCTTTAAATGTGTAGATATCACTTTTATATGACTCGGTAATATGAACAGATTATTAAATATCATAAAAGGAAGTTTTGTACATTGTGTAAAGGCAGTGGAACTGAAGCATAACTTTAACTTGGTGCGTGTCACCGGTGTCATCAGGTTGGAGCAGCAGAGCAATACCATCCCGTGCCAATGTCTGGTGTTGGGGAATCAGTGGCGTGACATGGAAAACATGAAGGCTCAGTTTGTAGCTGTCAATGGAATTCGCAAAGTAGCCTGCGTGGTATGTTCAATGTATACTTAACACTTCACGTTATATTTAGTGTATGGGGTTTTATAAATGTGATATTACGTGTGAGTGAATTGCACTGTACTGTTTCTCTATTCGTTTCAGTGATCAATAAGATCAGATTATTTATTTTCAGCCTTCTCACAAGTCCCTGCCTGAATGTCGTGGACAAATGTTTATTTTTTTCATTCCCCGGCAGCTGAGTGCCAATCTGAGGCACATACGTGTTTTTGAGATGGACGTAGAAGACGAGGATGACGAGGGAGCTGACTCGCAGAATGCCAGTGCCGATCAGGATGGGCTGGGAACCAGCATGACCAGCCAGGGGCAGGGAGAGGAGAGCTTACAGGCTGAAGGTGAAGCCGGAGAGCAGGCAGGGGATGCGTTTCCAAAAGCTGAGGAGCGTCTGGAGTCAGAAGAAGCCCTGGAACTCTGCTGAGACTGAGACACAGAAACAACTTCCAGACATAGAGGACTCTCCTCCGTCTTTTGTGTTTCACGAAACTTATTCTGCAGTATTCTGAAACATAGTTACAGTACATAAAGTTAGTGTATGAAAATAAAGATTTTTGTGTTAAAGCTTGTTTTATATGATGATTTTGTCTCATTATCTTAAAGTTGTTTTTTTTTTAATATATTTTACATAAATTTTGCTGTAGAGACAGAAGGTTAGTTTATAATTGCTAAATAATTAAAAATCCTTCCACTTAAAAAAAAAAAAAATCAAATAATTACCTCAGGCTACCGTTCATGGGTAAATACGAGGTTTCTGTTTGTAGTAATGAGTGCGCGCGCAAATAGGTGTTGGTTACGAGCTCGCTCCCGAGACCCGACGTGGTGACGTAATTTTCCGCCGCCTGTTGGTCTTTAACAGTTGGTGACGAGTATTATGAAAATGGCCTCGACCCTGCCCGTAAGCACGAACAACTGGAGAAGATGACGATGTTGAGATTTATAAGTCAGCAGAACACCAAAGTGTCTTCTTTGAACACGTAGGTAGAAGTGAAGTAAACGAAAACAAAGAGACTCTCGGCAAAGACGCGGCTAAAAAAAAAAAAAAAATACCCCAGAGCGCCGCATATTTCCGTGGGGCTGAGGAGCCAGTATGGAGGATATCAACTCCAACATCAACGCGGACTTGGAGGTGCGGAAGCTCCAGGACTTGGTGAAGAAACTCGAACTGCAAAATGAGCAGCTCAGGAGTCGGTCTACGATATTGTCTTCGTCCGGAGCAATGTCAGGCAACCACAGACCCCTCAGCGCCGGATACGAGTCGGCGGGGATGGCAGCCGGTCTGGCCGGCTTCACTGGGGTGGGGTTCGTCGGTACGGGCGGCTACGGCGGGCTGCTGGAGAACAACCGCTGCCGGAGCCCCAGGCTGTCTTACGACGGCATCAGCTTCAGGAGGGCGTATGAATGTGACGGGGCATCCGGCGCCACCTCCGTGTCCAGCATGAACTCACTTTATTCAGACGGCACCGTGGGCTTCACGGACGGAGGGGAAGCCTCGATCCTGGATGAAGTGGACATCTTAGATCTCGAGGACATGGATTGTCTCCTCGAAGACGAGGACAGCTGGTGAGTGACAGGCTTGTCTTCGGAGGTATCTGCCGTGTTTGCGTCTTCTTGGCGACAGCTTTAATTGCCTTGGCCACAGCTGCTCCACACATTAGCTGCCATGACAAACGCTTGGCATAAACAATCGTCTCGGTAGCTTGAAATCTGAAGTCATCCTCTCTGAAGGAGCCTCATTGTGGATCACCGACTGAAGGATGTTGTTTGGCGATGCCGAGCCACTTCCATGACTGACTGGCTATAACAGACAACCCTTTGTCACACAGTCATTGTCAGCTCGCTGTCCATTATGTGTATTTGTCTCGGACAGATCATTAGGCCCCTGAGGCTCCCAGGCTCTCAGCTGTCAGGGTTCCCCTGAAACACCAACATCATCTGTTGGACCGGGTTTGTTGTTGTTGTTTTTTTGTTGGTGTTGTGATGTGGCAGATCGCTGGGCTCGTCATGACTGACAGTGGTGGCAGGAGATCAGAGTGTACAGTAAGAATCAAAGTTGTTTTCCTGCCCAGCAGCCATGTGGGAGAGGTCGCCATGGTTATAGTCCTCCTCCAAGTTGTCTTTAGTGCAGCAGTTGGCACCAGCTACAAGTGCTCTGCTGCAGAGAGGCAAGAGACCTGAAATAGGAGAGTCAAGTCATCCTGCAGGAATAAAAGCTATGACAGTGTCATAAAGCTGATTGCATTTGCAGGGATCACAAACAATGGCTATTAATACAACATAAACGTGGCATCATGTTGTTCTGCTTGTCATCAGCCCAAGAGGTCCATTCTGATATATTTTAATCATCTTCTCCTACTGCATTGTGATTGTAGTGCATCCAGTCCTGGGTGACGTGGACAAAATCAAGTATTGTGATATTTTTGACTAAATACATTGCTTTCACTATTGTGGCATTATCATAGGAATAACTACTGATGCTTTCACTAAATATTTACACAATTAGTTTTGGTAAATTATCATCAGTAATGTGAATTTATTGAATAAAATGATGACAGCATACCTGCAACAGTCAGAAAGTGAGTTCAGGAAAATGACATCACTTAACTAATGCAGCCTTTAAAACCAGGAAGAAACCACTTATGCCATGTTAGGATATTACGATTTCCAAAAGGACGATGTCTCGTCTCATCACAATAAAGACGTATTGCTGAGCTGTTTCCAGGGTTAGAGGGCTTTACAAGGATACATTTAAAAATCCTAAAACCTCATGTCCCAACTCACCCACCGTTATTACACAGCTGATGTCAGACATGTAGTTTTCAGAGGATCTGCTTGGATTGAAAAGGGAGTTGTTAGTTGTAAGACAACATTTCCTGAGTGGACATGAACGTAAGGACGAGCCGTCCTCGGGAGATGCTCCATGTTATCTGTCTTGTTAGGAAGGGTTTGTTTGATCGCAGTCTGCCAGGATAATGATGCTGTAACGGGCAACATAAGACAGTAGCTCTTGATGCAGCTTAATGATCAATCAGTTTGTGTCTTAAGTTGTAAACGTGGTCGGTGGTCTTTAAAAGCGAGAAGATGGGCCTCATACTGACACTGTTGTCACCAAACGGTGGTTCGTCGATTAGTTGATCGACAGAAAGTTAATCGATCAATCATTTTGAGCCATGTTCCAATGAAATAATGCTAAAAGCCTTTGATCCCAGCCCCTTAAATGTGAATATTTTCTGCTTGCTTTGGTCCTCCAGGACAGTAAACTGATCATCGTTTGGTTGTGGACTGTCGGCTGCAGCTCTGGGAAACACCGTTTGACATTTTTCACCATTTTCTGACCAAACAGCTTAATAACTAATCTAGAAAATAATCATTATTTGCAGCCCTCAATCTAATGTTTGCCATAAAGAGGACAGGCACAGAGACTCATATCTGCTTGTCGACCTGCATGTCTCTTGTTTCCTGGCTCTTGTTTGTCTGTCTGGGTCTTTCCTGCAGCAGCGAGCTCTTGCCAGCTACTGAGCCCTCGACTGCTTTCAGACATTGCTCACTCGCTGCCCAGCAGAGCCCGTCTCATTATTCCCCGGCTGTTTGTTTGTCTGCCCTCTGGATCAGATTGATATCTGGGATTACCCCGTAGTGCCTCGCTCTCGCCAGCTCCTGTCACAGACTCCTGTAATCCCATGAATTAGCATCAGAGTGGATGAAATGCTGCCAGGCCTGCGGCGCTCTCTGCCTATCAAAGTGACTCCTGTCACTGCCTTGTGCACCGACACATGTGGATGGCGGTCGTCGTGTTGGTAAACAATGGAAATGTGCTGTCCTGATTTCAGGCTTGTTATTTCTGTGAGCTGGCTTTTCTTTGGCTGTAATGTTTCTGCTTTCACCATGAAAGACTTCCTGCAACACTGCTGACAGCTGCTGACTCAGAGTTCTGCTCTGACTACAAACTCCTCTTCTCTTCTTTTACTCTCCTCTTCTTCTGCTCTTCTCTTCCTATCTTCTTTTTCTTTTGTTGTTCTTCCGCTCTTCTTTTCTTTTTCCTCTTTCTCTTTTTTCTGCTCTCCTCTCCTTCTCTACTTCCTCTCGTCTTCTCTTCTTGATCTCTTTTCTTCTTCTTTTCCTCTTCCTCTCATTTCTCCTCTTCTTTTTCTCCTTTCTCTTCTTCCCTTCTCTCCTCTCCTCTCCTCTCCTCTCCTCTCCTCTCCTCTCCGCCGATGGTTATGATAAACGTTTGTATTACTTGTACATACCTTACAAACAGACAGTCGTAGTCAGTTCAGTGAGTTTACAGCCTTATTTTATACCTTGATGAGTCGCCCTCTCACTATTAAGAGGGTTTGACAGTTTAAATCAATGCAGCTGACTCAGCACTGAACTCGGTGTCTTTTTCATCCAATGCTGTTCATTCTTAAAGTTTGATGCAGCAGGGACTTGGAGTTGCTCTGTCCTCGTTGCTAATGGAGACTCCAGAGACAGAGAACACCAGCTACTAAATCAACTCGTGCAACATGTGAGAAAGGAAAATATATAGTTGTTCTGAGAAGCCTAGAAGATGTGTGAAGAGTCACCACTTTGTAAGTTTTAAACTTTACAATTTTAAAATAGCTTGTAGGCTTTAGGATTTCTGACAGGAATGTATGAAATAGATCTAAAATATAACAACTTTTCTCCTCTGATTTGTACAAAGAACAACGTGAGTGTCTTCCTGCCCGTCCACATCCTCCACTGTAGTGCAGCACTGTGATAAAACCAGGTCCAAACACTTGTTATCACCTTCATCAAAGTTCCTCTCGGAGCTGTCGAGTCACATCCTATATGAGCTGGTGAGCTGTACCAGTCGGTCATCATTAGAGGAGGAAGATGACGTGTGCTCTTCATATTTTTGCAGGTTGTACAAGTCCAAGCTGAACAGTCCCGTGCAAAACACCTTGAGTCCGATCGTGTGGTGCCGCCAAGCTCTGGACAACCCCAGTCCTGACATGGAGTCAGCCAAGCGCTCCCTCATCCACCGACTGGACCTCACCATGTCAGGTAAACACAAACATGTGGCCTTAACTCTGTTAGCAGCAGCTAAAAACAGTGATGCGCTGATTTTGGCACGTTAGAAGTCAGCTGCATCTGAATGATGACGTATCAACTAACCTGGCACATCACAGGTGAAGACAAGCAAAGCCGCTGTCGATAAAGTTGCCTCTATTTTCTGTGAGGCTTGCTTGCGTTGACATTAAGAGGTGGAGTTAGGTGACCTTTCAACTTGCTGGTCAGATTTTTTTTTCCCTTCAGACTGAGGTCACATTGCACAGATTGCTTTCACACCTGCTGAAATCTGATCACAATGTGAGCTGGACCTCCAGAACGAAGGAGCGTTCTCATCCCAACGTGTTTTCACCACATTTACATCCAAGTTCAGTTCAGTGGATACAGATTGCATGATAATACCAGGAGTGAATATTCAGTTAGTCTCTTGTTAGTTTGCACATCTATCTACTTATTTGAACTGTCCTATCTCTTGATATGAGGGTAGTGTCAACGTGATGATTGTTCTTATTACTAATTCATTTTAATTCTTGGAATAATCTTTTCATTTTATTGACAGTGAAGCACAAGAACAGACAAAAGACGTCTCTGTGTATTTCACACAGTTCTGGAACCCACAACTACTAATACACACACCTAAAAGCCAAACACAAAAACAAGTGTGATTCACCCGTATGTTCTCTGGTATTGGAAACTGAAGTGTACACGTCACCCGTCTGTTGACTCTTTTATGAGGTAGAGGTTTTAGTTTTATGAGCAGTTGTCAGACACGGATCAGCGATTTACAGATTTGCATCTGAGTGTGAAACAAAAGTTAGACATGGAAAGTGCTCGTCATTGATTGTTTTAATGTGCAGGACGGTAACGGGAACAGCAGTTTGTATGAGGAATAATGGCTAATTTATAATGTGCCACGGGGGGGGGGGGGGGGGGGGCAGGATTATTTATCACCTTGTGTGTTGTGATTTCACCTGTTTAGAGCATGTGAGGTATTTATTTATTTATATTTACATCTGTGAAAGTGTTTCATGTTGCTGGTGTGTCACTTTCACCTCAATCAGCAGCTCCAGTTGTACATTGGTCCATGATGACCTGTCGCACTGTGGCACCCGGATGGATGTAAACTAGTCAGATTTATCTCGTTGTGACCCACTCAAGACTGTAAAACGTGACATAAAGACAACATTACATTGATTTGAACCAAAAGTCTCCCTCATCTTTCCTCCGTTGTGTTCGTGCGATGTCTCTTTTCTGAGCTTTTGACTTCCACTAATTATAGTCCGTCCCTCTGTGAGGAGGACAGGCCTGATATCCTGGCAGCTAAACTGAGAGGGGGCACTTCCATTTTGACAGCGGTATGTCCATGTGACAGTTGGATCATGTTGAGCAAAAGGCCGCTGAAGGCCGTTGACTGGGCTGGATGTGATCCTCTCTGCTCTATTGTGCAACAGACTCGGCGCAGCACCCGGACACTCAGACAGGCCGACATTTGTTCAGAGCGGCTCCTGAAATATGACCAACGTGGCCGTTATGTTTCTCAGACGTTGTTACACAGAGCTGATCTAAGTTATCGTTTCTGGTGTGTTGAATTTGGGCTTGTGCGCGTGTAGTTCAGCTCTCATCATTACACTCAGTTTGTGCTGGACTCTGTGACCATCGGTGAACAGAGCACGCTGTCGGTCGAGCCGCCACATGAGTATGAGTGCGGTTGAGGGCATTGTGCCTATTAGTGGTGATATCATCACTGTAGGTGTGGAAGCAGGATAACGTCATCCTACTTTGGCCTGAAAATAGCCCCCCTCCCTGTCACTGATACCACCCACCCCTCTCCCCCCCGCTGACACTGATGGAAAGAGAAAGAACTACAGCTCCACTGATGCTGGATTTTTGGGGACAATACCAACAATTATGATATTGATATACTGGCCAATATTCTTTACATATATAAAGTATTTATAAACACACATTTCTTGCATTGATCCCTCAAATGTGGTTATCAAACACTTTGAACACTTGTGATAAAGATATGTAATGGAGACGGGATACTTTACAGTTTATTGTCCACACTGACACAGTTTACACAACTTTACTGAGAATTTAATTATCATAAATGACTATTAAAAAAAACAAAAACACAAATAGATGAATTTCTAATTTACCCCAAGCATCTTTTTCTGCATTATGTTGTGGAGGAAAAGTTTTGCACACATCGGCTAACAAATATGGTGATACAGATATATCTGTGATGGGCCAATATCGGCCAATACAATTGTCCAGCCGACATATCAGTCAGGCTCTAGAAAGAACAACTAAAATCCTCTGTGGAGTCGTGTGATTCGCTGACCGTGTTGTAAAATATTTAAATCAAATAAATGAACCACTAAGTTCAGGGTGGTGGTGGTGAAGATTTTGTGTAAGTGTGAAGATCCTTGTTGTGTCTCCAGCTCAAGCGCTTCACTCTGATTTGTGTCTGAGACTCGGCAGACAAACGTTAATGGCTCCCAGCGACTCTCCTTCACCCCCCCCGATCTCTAGTAGGAGCAGGGAAACCCTGTTGCCATGGTGTTGGTGCGTTTGTGTCAGCAAAGAAGAAAACAAATCTCTTCACTTGGGGCAGATTTGTCAAAGCGAAGACTTCCTGTAGTCCTAAAACGTGATCTTGACATTGATCTGAGGTGTTTGTGTCTGTCCCAACATGCTCTGCTGCCACTGCACACTCATATAAAGCGCTCACATATTTTAAACATGACCTTCAGTCTTGTGTGAGAGTAGTGGCCGAGCCTTTTGAATGTGCACACCCTGTTAAAATCATCCCCAGATGACGTGTCTCGGTTATATAACCACCACCAGGGAGGAACCGGCTGAGATAGTTCCTTGAGTTGATTGTGCTACTCAGACACCACAACTTTGATTCATGTCAGACAATCCTGAGAAGCACTGAAAACATTTAGTTCAGCAATTAAACTCTTTTCCACCACGCTGCTTTGACAGCTGTCCCACAGAGCAAGTACAAGACCCCAGAGGTCCCGGCCACAGTCACATGACTGACCTGCCCTGTTTTCCGGGACCTCCTCCTACTGTACAGTCAGCTCACCTCCCTCTTATCCCTTTCTCTCCTTTGTCGTATTTATCTCACATTTATAAAAGCTCTTCTGTTTGCTGTTCTTGTGATATGCTTAAAGCTCTCTGCAGCTGGTTTAACTCTTTATTTACTTTTCAAGTACACATCAATGCCAAGCTTTGTATTCTATTTCCTCCCCACCAGGCCTTTAAGCACTCTGCTGTGTGCTGCCTCTATTTTTTTTTTTTTTTTTTTTGTGTCTGTGGAAACAACCCTGAAGTTTCCACGGCTGAAAAGCCAAGACAGAAAGTCCTCTGGTTCCATTTCATATCACATCAATATGACATCAACGGCAGGAAGCAGCAGCAGCAGCAGCAGCAGCACGTCTGTCCCTTTGTGTGTCTTGTTTCAGGACATGAGGATTTGAGGACGCTCTATTTTTGTTGGTCTCTGTGCTACAGATCCCTTCAGAGCCGCGAGTGTGTCTGATGGGACTCGTCACCAAACCACCTCTGACACCGAATCCAAGCTGGGTCTCATGATTTGTAGCTCAGACTTCTCAATAATAGCTACTGTGACGCTTCTGCTTCAAACACAGATAATTCCTGTTTGCACTGTAAGCTCTCAGACATACGCCATCGTAGTGCCCTGTCTGTGCTCTGTGTGCGTGCAAGCACATGTTTTGGACACGAGATGACCCAGTCGGTCTCACAGATTTGTTGCCGAGTACTTCCGTTTACCCGTCTTGAGTTTTACCTGCTTCTCATCTGCTGACCTGCTTTTATGTAAAACAAAGCATCCGTTTGGTTAAATGTGTGCAGCGTTCCAGACCTACATGTTGCCGTGTTGTTGACATTCCTCAGCAGCTGATCCGTGTGGACTGGATGGTATTTCCTAAATAATGCAGGAGGACAGAGTGCAGAGCAGGAGGACATGGAGGCAGAAAGTGAAGGGAGAGATGTGGAGAGATCTTAAAAGGCTGCTCTCCGGTTACAGCCGAGCTGTGTCCGGACATGCGGTCCGAGAGAGACGGACAGAAACAGAGGGACGGGGTGGAGGACTAGCTCGGAGACACCAACCATCCTAACGGCAGCCCGTCGGGTCTCGTGACCGAGACCAGCGACTCCAGACCAGAACCGTACACTGCTGCTCCGCTGGCCTTCACAGAGCATTGCATTGTGCTGTGTGCGTATGGATTGAATGCCGTGTATTGTTAAAGCGTTTCTCCCAGCTGATTATGTGGGAGCTCTCCATCAGGCCCACACTCAGCATACGGTGTGAGAGACTCGACCAGCCCGGCAGCGCAGCGCAGCGCTTTCAGAGAGGACACTGCTGGTGTTTGTAGTCTAACACCGGACGGACCAACAGGCTTCATCAGAGCCTTAAAGAGGTTCCAGTGTCGAGACGGTGATGTCTGACCTCACCGAACCAGAGGAACAACGAATGTCAAGATTGGTCTTCTACCAGTGACATTTTAGACTCTCTGAGCTTTTTATTACGCTCATCAGTCAGTAACACGCTTATTATTCTGGCTTCTTTTAACGTAATTACTTGTGAGCTGTTGAAATATTCTGTTGAGCTATTGGTCGTTTTACACGACGACTGCTCATATGAAGAACGAAAACTGATCCTAACCACCAGTTTGTACTTCTTCTTAGTTTCTAACTTGTTAAACAAGATGTAAAATCAGCTGTTTATTAGCGAGTGTGTAACTCTCTTTGTGTGAAGGTGGCTGTGGAGCTTCACACTATACAACATGTTTCTCTTTTCTCAGGAAACTAATGTCAAAGATTGAACATTTTCAGTCCGGGACACAAAACTGTAGAATCACCTGGCTGATAATATGTGAACATCTGGGACTGTTGTCTTTAAGACAGAGTTTCTCCTGTAATGTGCGCTGATATCTTTCTGTTTTGGTTTTGGACTCTGCAGCCAACAAGCGCAGGAGCCTGTATGGGAGTCCGTACAACCAGCAGGCCTACGGAAGCCCGTACAGCACAAACGCAGCCAACAGCCCGTACAGCAGCGGCTTCAACTCGCCCTCCTCCACCCCGGGCAGAGTGCCCATCGTCAGACAGCAGCTGATGCCCACCAACGCAGGTTTGGCTCTCTTTAAAGTTCACTGTCTGTTACAGAATATCTGTTTCTAAACCCATTGGAGTGTTCACACACGATTTCCTCAGCAGCACACCAGCGAAACTCAGCTGCAGAGAGGAATCCTCCGGCGATCAGCCCGCAGTCGTCCGTGGACAGTGAGCTGAGCACCTCGGAAATGGACGAGGACTCGGTGGGCTCCTCGACTACCTACAAACTCAATGACGTCACTGATGTCCAGATACTGGCTCGCATGCAGGAAGAGAGTAAGTACCTGGATCACTTTCATCTCCAGCACTGTACTTTAGTTTCCTGTTTTTTGTTTTTTTTACAGTGTAACTGTTTGTCCACAGGTCTGAGACAGGACTACGCAGCGACAGCGTCCAGACGCAGCTCGGGTTCGTCCTGCCACTCGTTGCGCCGCAGCACCTTCAGCGACCAGGAGCTCGACGCGCACAGTCTGGAGGACGAGGAGGAGGCGGTGCACCCGGCCTTCCACCTGCCCTCCAGCCGCTTCAGCCCCTCCCCTCGCCACTCTCCCCGCGCCTCCCCCAGGAACTCCCCCCGCTCGCGCTCCCCCGCCCGCTCCATCGACTACAGCCACAGCCGCAGCTCGCCTCAGCCCATCATCAGCCGCCTGCAGCAGCCCCGCCACTCGCTGCAGGGCCACGGGCACGACCTGCAGACCAACGTGGTGAAGAACGAAGGTAACCGGGGCGAGCGCAGATGTTTAACGGACGTCTCGGTGGTTCGTCACGTGTCGCTCAGCTCGAGCTCATTCCCTGCTGTGCTGCTCTTGTAGAAAAGCTGCGTCGCAGTCTTCCCAACCTCACTCGCTCCTCGGCGGCGGCGGCGGCTCAAACACCGGAGCCCGTCAAGAACAGCCGCAGCTGCGAGTCCAACCTGCAAGTGCCAAACGGAGGCTCGCCCCGACACCAGAACCAGTCTGCAAGTGAGTATTGTGACAGAAACAAACGGCACCGTTGTACGTGGTTTCATTTGACTGCGAGACAAACAAACACTGCACATGAATCTTTCAGACTGTCATCGCTGAAATCACTTTGTTGTCTGCTGACGTCGTGTCAATATCCGTTTTGCTCTGTGAGTTTAGCCACACGACAGGCTGTATTTTCCTGAGTCATTGTGGCTGCACCTCCAGTGGAGCGACTGTGCTGCTTTGTAGTGACATGGCTTTAGTGTTTGGGGATCCTCTTTGATCACTTTTAGTTGTAATATTTGTTTTATTCACTCACATTATTGTCTTGGTGTAACTTTCCCTTTAAAGAAGCGCACTCCTCCTGCAGACTGAAAGCATGACACCGGCAACACCGAGAATCCAGAGCAACTCGTGCTCTCTGCGACACTAACACCGCTTCACATTTCATGTCCAAAGGTTTCCTCTTCTGTCAGAGCTCAGAATCGTACCTCTGTGAGTTACGACTATCCGTTTGACGTAATCCTGTAATGGGGGATAAAGGTAATGGTGTTGTCCTAAACCCAGCGGCAGTAATCCCTCTCCGTTACTACAGGCAGATAGGAGAGGGGTCAAAGGGCGGGTTTGAGCTGCTTTAACATGTAGTGAATGCCTTTATCCTGTATTAAACAGCCCTCTGTGGATCAGCTGAGCTTTTTGTCTTTATACATGAGCAGAAATTATGTTTCCACATGAGTCTTTGTAGATTATTTTACTGTGGTGACTGACGGTTGGACAGTACGTGTTCTTCTATCTGAGCTCCGGGCGTACCGAGCATGTGAGCCTCTATCACTGACTTCTCTACCTGTAAAGCATGTGTAACCCGCACCGGCCTCCTTTTCTCTGTCTGTGCTGAGACTGGTGGATTGGCTGGTGACACTTTGCTCTGACTGTCTGCTGCTCCTTCGCCTCAGGATGTTTGTCTGCAGCGCCCTCTGGTGGCCTCAAAACTGCACTGCGGGCTCGAATGGCCTTCACTGCCTCAACAGCCCTTTTCCCCCTGAGGTAGTAATGCTGGGAGTCTCAGGCAGAGTGAAGTCGGACTCCCGTTCTGACATGTCCCTGTTTTCCAGCAGCAGCTCAGCTCCCGAGATACTCGACCCCTTCTCGCTCCTCCCCGAAACCCAAACAGCATCTCCAAAGCCCGACTGCCCTGCGAGGTAACAACCTGTTCCTCATCCTGCTGGAGGCTGAGACTGATCTCACACAGACACGTCTACAGTCTGTAAAACACTACACTCAGCCGCCTATGTACAGACGGACTCCGAGACTGTGAGCTAACTCCCCAGCCTGAACACATCTGTGCCAGTATTGGCCCATAGTCACAGCGCCACCTATTGGCAACAGGAACAAACACGTCCTATGTTATCACATGCTTCTCCTCGAGGGTTGACCACATCCACCGGATAACTCTGGGACTGTGAGGTAACTCCGAGTGCAGTTTTGGCTTTTTGTTGCTTTGTGTGAAAGAAGTAGGTGGAGTAGGATGGTTGTTGGCTGGGATGAGCATGATGTTAAAATACCTCCCACAGATGTGCCACCAAACAGAGAGGATTTAATGTTCACATTTTAAAGGGAGAGTTGTTTCATCTGAGGATCATGTTGTTGTTTCTGTAAAAAGAAAACAAAATGATCAGAGTTCAGTTGTGTTAAAACCGTGATTTGTGCAGATTCTCATCCTTCAAATATGTCCGGCTACATAAAAACAAACATCACTTATCTGTTCATCGTTGACGACCATCTTAACTTGGATGTTGGTACACGGGTTGTTTTTTTTTGTCCATCCTGTTTTTCTGGCATTACAAACAGCCGAACCTCATACACTCATTGTTGTCTTTACTACATCACAACAACTTTTGTCATTGTTAAGTTGATTATAAATGTATAATATAAAAGTACAAACTCCCTTCTCTTGTTGATATGTTAAGATGAATTCAATAACTAGAGGTTTTCATTTTGTTTTCACCAAACTGAGCATAAAGTATTTGTGCAAACTGCTTTCATTGTCAGACATGAGGTCAGCTGTGTCCCGCAGGGATGAGACGCTCGTTTGCATGAGAAGGAAACAAGCGTCCGCATTTATCAACATTTTGCTTTGAACAATCTGTATTCAAATCGACGCGGCAGGAAGACGGTCTTTTTTTAAATTTATTTACATGTGTACTTCTGATCGTAACCTGGCACCTTTTAATACCCACAATGCAACTCTGCTGCCAACAATTGAGTCTGAGATTTGTGTGTGTTACGCTGTTAGGGGTTAACGTAGCGTTGAGCCTGAGGAGGAGCTGCAGAGGTCCGGTGAGCTCACTGCTCGCCAACTCTTCACCTCCAGATCGGTTCCGTTTACAGATTTAAGTCTTCAGACCGAACCGACGAGAGTTTATCAGACATTCGTGCAGCTTCCTCCGAAGGCTTCATCCAACCTCCTCACACCTGCGGTAGTTCTCAGCAGCGCCTGCAAACAGAGCCCGATGTGTTTGATAAGACCTCCGTCACTTTCTATACTGTCTGGGTCAAGGCTACATTACATTTGTCTGTCCTCGACTCCCTGCGCTGCTCACAGATACTCTACGCTCTCACTCGCTATTTCAGGCGAGCTGATGGTAAATCGTACCTGCCACATGATAAATAGGATTGTTGCACCTGTTGGTCAAGAGCCATGTCAGTTAGTAAAGAGGCAGCACGAGGCACCACATGCAAGCCCGTCCTCAGCACCTTCCTCTGTCTCTGTTGTCTTCGTCTTTGTCTAGTCCCACTCTCCTGTTGCTTTGGAGAAGAAGGGGATTTCAGTGAGTATTCACTGAGGGCTTCCACCTTTCACTATTGTGATTGTGGTTCCTCGCCGTGGTCGTATTGATGTTGTGCTGCTGGTTTTCACTACAGTTCATGCTGTGTGCGTCTCTCACCTCATTCTGTCAACACATTAAGAATCACAGTAGCCAGCTGTTAGATAAACGTTTCTGTTTATTTTCTGTTTGTTTTTAACTTCATTTTCTAGTTCTTTGGCAGATTTGACCTCATTTGTGAATTTGGTGTGATGTGGCCAGTAAAGACCTACTTACTGTGCGTGCCATCATATTTAGATCTCCCTCACACCATTGTGATCTTGATCATGACTTCATTGTTGAGTTGAATCCTCTGAATGTGTATTAAGACATGTGAACGTGATCCAGGTCCTCCTGACTGTGTTCCTGCTCTGCTGTCTTCAGTCCCGTCTCCCAGTAAGCTGCGGACTCCCGCCACCCCGTCCCCGCTGGCCCTGAGGCAGCCGGTGAAGGCCACATCCACCCCCAACTCTGCCACCTCCACCCCCACCCGCTCCCTGGCTGCTCCACGCAGCGGCCTGCCCCGGCCCAGTGCTTCTGCGGGAGGAGGAGGAGGTGGAGGAGGAGGAGGAGGAGGAGGAGGAATCCCTCTGCCCCGCAGCAAACTGGCCCAACCTGTGCGCAGGTACGTACATCTACAGACAAACTGGCTTTAACTTCCATAAATCCACAGCAGGCTGATATTACCGTACATGTTTTAAAAATGTTTTCCATTTTGTTTTGTCTTTTTCTGCCCTCGTGTCCCTCTCAGATCTCTTCCTGCTCCTCGGACCTACGGCGGCGCAGGTGACAACTGGAGGGAAGGTTGTTACTGAGGCGGCCCAGCAGGGGGCTCTCCAGTCAAACTATCAACACGAGGAGGCAGACTTTACAATATGGCACTTTATCTACCTTAGGTGACTTTTACATTAGAGAGAGAGAGAGAGAGAGAGACACTGAGTCCCAAAAATCTAGAGAATTGAGAATCTAAAAAAGAGGACAGTGTCCACATGGTGTCAAAGAGAACCTCCCATGGTGTCTCTCTGAGGGTCTGGCTCTGGAGGGATCAGGCATGTAGTGCAGACAGCCCGCAAGATGCCAAAGAAAACAACCCGACTCCAGCTCCAACAGAGGACACGCCGCCTGCCTTTGGTTCGACTGCAATCATCCGTGAGACTGTCCACGTGTCTCCGTGCCCAGCTTTCCTCTCCACCCCCCCCCCCCCCCCCTTGCTCCTTTTTCACCTCCCTCAGGTTGAAATGTTGCCACGCATTTCTCTCTTTATGCTCTGTGTTTAACAGATGTCGGTGAGCGATCTCTATGATGATGCTGTGCAGGTGAACTGTCCCGTAATGTTCGAGAACTGTCCGTGTCTTACAACAGTAAAAGCACCTCTGTGTGGGTATGACATTAAAGAATCTTTCCTCTTGTAAGATCAGCCAGAATGTATGCACAAGTTTGTTTTGGAAATTATTTATTCAAATTATTTAAGAAGTATATGTCCAAACATCCATATCAGTATTTTATTTTGGAATTTCAGTCGTTTAAAAATGTACATTTTTGAACCTCAACTGCAAGCTAACGCTCCAAAGCCTTTTTTTGTTGTTGTTTTCAAAGCGTAAGATCAGGACCGTGATGAACGGCCCCTCGGCCGAAGCCTCAGTTCTGACTCGACCACAGTTTGCCGAGACGATACTTTTCCATTGAAGTGCTTTGAGTGGGTCGACATGAGGTCGGAGTTCAGTCTGATGTCTGAAGCTAACTTCATTTACAAAGAAGCCTGAGCTCGTTGTTCACCCGTTCACCCGTTCAGCCGACGAAACCAAGAAAACGAATGATGTGGTTTATTAAATTCCCATTACAGATTAGTCCGTGTGTATCAGTCATACCGTGAAAATAACAACAACAATGTCTTGAATAAGATGACAAGTTAAATCAGTGACTGGCTTTACCTCTTGTGCTATGACCATGAATCTAAAGGCATGCCAGTGTTCAGGAAGGTGTTCTGGTAATTGGTGTGGTGGGTGTTCTTAATTAAACTAGTGCCTATAATTTAACGTTTCACTTGAGTTTGAACATCATGTTTTTGTTTGTATTTGTATCATCATTTTGTGCCAATCTCTGATTTTGCCTTCATCGTTTGCATTTCCGCTCAACTGATTTGCTTGCCTGGTTGTTTTTGTAACTAAAATCAACACATTTATATTTGCTTTAAAAAAAAAAAAAACTATTATTATGCGCCTTCATATTTATAACTAATTACTCGTTCTGTAAATGAAACTATTTATTAAAGAGAGAGGTGCCTCTGTCAAAGATCAGATTCAGCGGGAAGCTCGGACGAATGTTGCAAAAAGATATGCCACACCTTTTGTGTGAAACTTTTTGTTATTCAACTTTTTTTTATATCCACAAACATGACATTCGGTTTCCCTGTGTAAAGTCACATTTCAAATAAAAGCTGAAAAGTTGCTGTCTCTCTCTCTCTCTCTCTCTTTTCTTTTCTTTTTTTTTTTCTTGGTTACTTTTTGGACGACTTTGACACAACGAAAGTCATCGTTACAAACTCCCAACGTGAGAGCGAAGCAAATTCAAGTTTTAATGACCGTGTGAGCGGAGATGTTTGAGCAGATCGTGCCTGCAGAACATTTGAGCGACCAACGGCGCGTCAACGCCAACTATTACTGACAAACGGAGAACCCAGACGTATTAAGAGTTCAATTATTTTGCAGTACCAGGATGTCTGTAAACTACAACGTAACCCGGCGTCGCTGGTAAGATGAGTGCCGATAATACGACACTTTACGTCACGATTAAATCCAAAGTATTTAAGAGAGGAATGAAATGAAAGGGGAAACCTGCAGCTCTCGGTTCGTGTCGGATCACAAAGGACACTTCTGTCCTTTCAAAACTTGCTCTGGAACATAAGTTATATTCATATTGCATAAATCTGTCATGGCGTGCTCTCAATCTTCACTTTAGGATTTCCATTTTTATAAAGAAACTTTACGACGTGATGAGAACTTAACTTTCAGTGACACAACTAATGCCAAAAGGTCACTTTGGTCATTTGGTAACGATCGCTGAGCTCAAAAACAAACAAACGATGGAAAGTATTCTTTTCATCGACCTTGATGGAACAATTGTTCCAGGAAACAACCAAGAATATGTTTCTGTAGCTATAATAAATATGTCATCATTGTGTGGAGTTATCTGTTGAACTATGTCAATCTCGGGCGGTGAGTGAAGGAGGCAGGTTAAACTGGGGGAGAGGAAATGTGAGTGTAGGTTTGAAAGTGACTCTTTTGAGTCAGAGGGGAGACTTTCAGAGATAACGACATTCAGTAACAGGAAGAATTATTGTCAGTAAAAGGAAATAACGATGAAGTTTAGAGCTCGTAGATTATATTATTGGCAAATATGCTAACTTTGAGGATACTGTCGACTTTATAGTCGGTCAACTGACAGTTGAAGCAGGTGCAGTGCACTTCATACTTAGAGGAGAAAGCCTGTTGTGCTTTGCTGTCTCTGTATATTCAAACTTATTTCGTGCTCACAAATGAATTAAAACGTGAATGAAATGCTATTTCGTGGCTCCATTAAGTATTTTGTGCTCACGATTTCATTTTGTTCTCTCTATTGCCACTCAGAGGCTCCATAACTGACCTTGATGATCATTTATTCTATATATACTGAAAAAGGGCATTTTTCTTTCCACTGACAGGCTAAGATTTTGATTTTAAGTGACTTACGGAGAGAATCCCAACAGATAAACTTTATGTCATCCAAGTTTTCACAGAAATATGACTGTACTCCTGAAAATTAGGTTGCAGCTCGTTTGTCTTGCTTCCTGCGGGAGGAATGAAACGTGATTCGTGTTTCACGTTCAATTAACGACTTATTGATACGAGGACGTTCAAAACGAAGTATCTTTCCCACTTTACCGACGTTGTTTTTCCTTGATCTCCTATCAAATGAGTGTTTGTTGTAACGTTGCGGGACAGATTTCACTCCGTGAATAATCGGGACAACCTTTGTTGCTGCAGTTGACTACTCGGTGCTTGTTGTTGCAGTCAGTCAGTCGTGTTGTAACTATCAGCGACAAGTTTCAGCGCAGTTTTATACCCTCACTTCAAAGTGGAAACGTCACAGAAAGTGAAGAGACAGCCATCAAGGGGGAGAGAGCGTTTCCAGCAACCTGCGTCTGACAGCGCACACTGACGTCCACGTGCGCTAACACGTGACACGTTAGGGAGCGTGCGCGCGCACCTGACAGCCGCTCTGTGACGCGCGTGGAATGTCAAAGTGACGTCATAGTTCGCGTGTCACAACAGGATGAGACAGATGGACAGATAGAGTTACTTTATTCATCCAACAAGGGGGGTTTGTTTTCGCTACAGCATAGGTGCAGGAAAGCAATAAAACAACAGAGTGAAAATATTAAATATTAAAAAAATCCACAGTATATTCAATAAAATAGAATAATTAAATTAAATTAAAACTAACTCAACAATAGTGCAAGGATTTAAACAAACAAGAAAACAAACAAACAACGGTGTTATTGTTGTGAGATTGATTTGGCCAGAGGTGAGTTATTGTACAGTCTCACTGAATACGTTTTTAGTTGATTTCATATTTATTTTATTTATATATTTTTTAATTTGAATTTTAAACACATAATAACAAAATGGCCCAGGATCAGGTTATGCAGAACCTCCTCCTCACGGGAAAGAAAAATGAGAAACGGCTCATGGACAAAACCAAGGAGCTGCAAACACAGCTGTCAGCCCTTAATAATTTTAAAGCTGATTGGGAAAGAGCGAACAGTGAGGTTACGAGACTTCAAAAAAATATGAAAGAAAAAGATGTTCACATTGAACATCTAAGAACTAATTTGCAAAAAATCAAAGGTGAGCAAGATGAATTGAAAAAAATACGTGAATTCGAAAAGCTAAACTATGGGAAGGAAATGACTTTGATCATGAAAGAACACAGAGACCTCCTCAACACAGACAAAATTAAATCAGACCTCCTGAACCAGAGAGAAAAAGAGCTGGAACATTTTAACGCCATTAAAGTAGAACATAAAAAGGTGAATTCAGAGAAGTGTATGCTGAGACAAGAGGTGGACAATCTGACAGGGAAACAAAACATTGCCAACAAAAGAATAGCAATACTCGAAGATCTGTTAAATGAGGAGTGCAAGAAACACAATCATACACAGGATGAGTTAAAGAAATTTAGAACAACCAGCTATCATCTTTCTGACAGGAACAATAAGTTAATCAGTTGTGAAGTGTCTTGTCAAATACTAGAAAAAGAGAAGGTTGTTTTTATAGAGAAAATTAATAATTGCAATAAACAAATTCACGACAATAAAAAACAAATTGACGAGCTGAAAACTGCCGAAAATATGCTGACAGATAAGAACAAGGAATTGTCAGAGTTACTAAAGTTAAAGACTACAGAGATGGACAAATTAAAAAAACATTTTAAAAGCACAGAATTGAGGATGGAACAGCTGATAAAAGAGTTTCAACACCAGAAAGATAACATGAAGAACATGTCAAAGGATGTTAAAACTAGCGTAGTCCTGAAACGTAAACTTCACCAGAGGGACAGGGAAATAATCAGGTGCTCTTCAGAAAATGACAGTGAGATCATATATCTGAGGGGTCTTATCGTGGATTTTGAGAACGAACAAAAAAAAGAATCTACGTATATGGACCGCATGCTTGAGGAAAGAGAAGTCGCCATTCAAAACTGTTCCAAGGCTCAAGCGGAGTTCATGGAGGTGAATAAACTTAACAAAGCACTGGAAAACGATAGAATGAACCTGGCCTGTAAACTTGCTGACGCGACCACACTCCTGGACAAATTAAGGATTAAGTCTCGTTCTCCAACAAAGGAGGCGCAGTGGATGAGGGTTCCAGCAGAAACAGAAAAATCCCCTGATTTAACCTCTGTTAAAAAGGCCCAAATGGCAGAATTACAACTGGCCAAGGCAGCAAAAGCAGAGAGAGAACTGTTGGAAAAAGAGCTGGCAGACTTCAAAGAGCACGTGATGGAGCAGCAGCGAAGACTAAACCTCCAGGAGAATGAAAAAATTGCAGATAAAGAGAAACTAAAACTACAAGACAAGGAAATCGAGTCTCTCCTCCTGGAGCTAAGGAGACTACAGGACGAGATAACTTTGGCAAACTTCAAACTGAAAATAGAGTTTAAATCACAGTGCAAACTGTGTGTAGACAAAACTTGTAAATTCTGTGATGTAAGGGTGACCAAGGACAACTATGAGATCCTCTGCAGGCAGTGTGCTGAGAAGTTACACGAGGAGTCGGAGAGGTTTGGTGAAATTCTGAGTCCAAATAAAAAAAAACTTTTGAGTGACCCCGAGAAAATTACACAGCTGCTGAAGGAAAAAGATGATAAAATTTTGGAACTGCAAAGAATTTTAGCTCTGCAACCAGTTGACGTAATTCAGAAACTCAACACGTGTAAATGGGATATCAGAGAATTAAAAACAAAGTTATCAGCAGAACAAGCATTCAGTAGGGCATATTGGGCCAAAATCCAAACCCTGCAGGAGGAAAACCACAGAGTGATTTATAAACAGAGGAAACTCATGTTAAGGAAGACCCAGTCCAGCTCTGAGGACAAATCTAAGTTAAGTAAATCTGAGTTTGGGCACCAATCAAGTCCCATATTTATCCCACAAATTCCCTCTGAAGCCAAAGCGAACGAGAGAAAGTCCATCCCCATCCGCCTCCCTCACGTCGGTCAGGAACAGTCTCGTAGTACATCAGAAATCAGGCAACACCCGACTCCACCCCCATCCCGCCGCTTTGTTATGCTAAAGAGCTCCCTTTTAGAACCCGCATCAAGTTCCACACATGTGCCACGAATCTCCACAGAGGCCAACGTGAAAGAGAGAAAGTCCGTCCCCTTCCACCCCCCTCCTATCGATTTGAAACAACCTCGTGGTCCATCAGAAATCAGGCCATACCCGACTCCACCCCCATCCCGCCGCTCTCTTATGCTAAGGAAACCCGTTTTGGGAACCCCATCAAGTCCCATACATCTCTCACAAATCCCCACTGAGGCCGAAGTGAAAGAGGGAATATCCATCCCCTACCACCGTTCTCCCGTCGTCCCGAAACAACCTCGGGATACATCAAATATCAGCTCATACTCCTCTCCACCTCCATTCAGCACCGTCCGGACATTCCCTTGCGGCAGATCAAATATCAGGCCACACTCGACATCCCGAGTCTCTCATTGGCTAAAGAGACCCTCTATTTCATTCCAATTAAGCCCCACACATTTCCCATTATTCCCCACCAAGGCTGAAGAGAAAGAGAAAAAGTCCGTCCCGTCCCTTCCCATTGTTGCGAGACCCCCTTGTATGCCAAAAATCTGGCCACACTCATCTCGACATCGGTCCCGTGTCTCCAGTATGCTAAAAGGCCCTCTAGTGCCCACCAAGGCCAAACAAAAATAAATACAGAAACACCCTGTCTGCATCCCTCCACTCGTTAAGAGACCTCTTTGGTAATTTGTTGGAAAAAAAATTACTCAGAGGCTTGGTTCAAAATCAAACACATCGGACATTTATTCTTGCAAGAAGGAGCAACTACATGCACCCTCAAAGAGAGGTGTCCAGCAGTGCTCCCCCCAACAGTTCTCCAGCATGGCTCTCCAGCAGTCCTCCCCAACAGTCCTCGCCCCAGCCGGGCTCTACCCAGCCTGGTTTCCCCCAGCAGTCCCTCCGCAGTCCTCTTTTTCTCTTGCAGTCCTCTCCTTAGGGCAGCTTTGATACAGTTGACAAACAGTTGACAGTCACCCCCATTCCCTTTGTATCTGCTTTCGTACGGTACTCCAGAGTTGGTTGTAGGTCACAAGATAAGAACACCGGGGAGTCGTCAATTAGATGCGGAAAGAATCACTTGTAAATAAGACAGAAAACAAAGGAAACTTTTCGGAGCCTTCTTGACAAGAAACTTTCCGGAGCCACAATGCAAACAAGAGGAAGGGACAAATCCTTTTTTTCCATCATAATTCAAAAAATCATCATGAATACATTGAAATACAACTGAAAACTGGAAAACATCACCCCATCACAGTCACCAGCATCTATTGGCCCCCCCGGAATAAAACCCTCGGAAACCCTCATCACAGCTGCTGCAACCCCCAGTCACTCTCTTATCATGGATTTTAATGCAAAACACCCCGACTTTCAATGGAAGAAAACAAATCCAAATGGCGCCGCACTCAAACACATCCTGGACAACACACCTCTCCATCATCAATACAAACGAACCCACATGCATACCTCCGGTTACAGGCTGCACAGACATCCTGGATCAGATCCTCTGCTCCCCCAACCTGGCCCAAAAACTCCATCGTTTCTCCACATCACTCCCCCAAAGGTAACGGCAGAACAAGCATTCAGTAGGGCATATTGGGACAAAATCCAAACCCTGCAGGAGGAAAATCAGAGAGTGACTTATGAACTGAGGAAACTCACGTTAAAGAAGACCCAGTCCAGCTCTGAGGACAAATCTAAGGAGCGGTGTGAGTTTGGGCACCCATCCACTCCCATACATATCCCACAAATTCCCTCCGAAGCCGAAGCGAAAGAAGATGATGGAGAGGTGTGTGTTATCCAGGATGTGTTTGAGGGCGGTGCCCCCCTCACCTCCATCAAATCACCTACTCACACACTCCCACCTGATCTCATCAAACTTATCAAATGCAAAAGGACACTACGGAGAAAATTCATTCGGTTCAGAGCACCCCACGTCAAAACACAGGTCACCATCAAATTACAACGCAACCTCCACAAACAGAAAACCTGGAACACCTTCTACAGAAAACTGGATCAGGACACCAACTCCTGCACCTTCTGGCAAAAAATAACCATAAATGGAGCTCCAGCAGGGAATACCGCACCACCACTCAAATCCTCTGGCAAATTCATAAACGACAATAAAGAAAAAGCCACACTCTTCCGAAACCACGTAAAAATAATGTCCACTCATGCACAAATGATCCACATTTTGACAGCACGTGGAAACACCTGGTAGACACAGAAATAGCAAAACATTACACAACCAATCCCGCACCAGAAAACCACCCACTCACAAAACCTGTCACCACTCATGAAATACAACTGCACCTGAAAAAGATGAAAAACAAAGCACCCGGAGAAGTTGCCTCCACCATCTCCACACCCTTCACCCCCCAAGCCGGAGTCCCCCGAGGGTCCTCAGTCCACTCTCTTCCTTCTGTATATCTCTGACATCTATTACCCCCCCCGCCCCACCACCACCACCACCACCAACACCACAGCCAAAGTTTCACAGTTTGCCGACGACCCCCTGCTTGGTCCATCTCCAAATCCCCAACAATAGCAGCCAAGAAATGACAAACATGCATCACCGAAATGGAAACCTGGTCAAACATGTGGAGAATAAAACTCAACCCCCACCAAAACACAATGCGTCCTCTTCACAAGGAACACACACCTGCAGCCCAACAACATCAACACCAACCTCACACTCTACAACCAAACAGTCAGCAATAGCAAACAAGCAACGTTCCTCGGCATCACCTTCCAAAGCAACATGAGCTCCAAACACAGCAACAACCTGGAAATAAGAGCTAACGACAGACTCAAACACCTCGAAGCCCTCTGCAGAAAGCACACAGCGCCTCAACCTCCGCAGTCATCTAAGTCTACCTGGCACACATCCGACCACTGTTTGAATGCCCCGCACCCGCCTGGATCCCCATCTCCGACAACCAACGACAACGCCCGCAAACCATCCAGAACAAAGCCCTGAAACTGGCCCACAGACTCCCGTCCTTCATCAGCGGTCATTACACACACGCAATAACCGGCATCCAAACACTGACACACGTTAGCACTAAAATACCTGAAATCAGCCACAAACAACCTGCCCTCCACAAAACCATGAAAGAAGGAAAAGATACACGCAACACTCCTCCGTCATTCATCCTGCACCTGAACAACAGCACTAAACCATCTAAACCCTGAACCTGTCACCTCCCTCATCGCTTCTTCACAGCCGAACCACGACTTCAAACTGAACTTGATTAGCATCATTTAAAGTTGAATTTTTAGTTTGAAATCCAATTTTAATCAACTTGAAACTGAATGCTTAATCCTGTATTTGAATTAATTTGCTCTGAAATTTGATGTCACGGACAATTCAACTCTCTAAATTCAGTTCTCACGTTTCAATTTCAGTTTATGAAATTCAATTTCAGTTTGTTTCCTCCACATCGGGTCTTTGAGAAGGAGCTGATTCACAGAGCTTCCTTTCACAGCTGCAGCTGTGCTATAAGTTGCTGGTGCTCCCGCTGCGTCCCAACAGCGCGGTAACGTGCACGGAGCAGGGGAAGCTAAGAGCTTCCTTAGTATGTAAACCTCGTTACGTTGAAAAAACATCAGCACTCCAGTTGCACACATTTCTGTGTAAGTGATAGCGAAACCAATGTCATAACCATGGAATAAACACTGGGGGCATCCAAAGGACTAAAAAGCTTTGTTGTTTTGTTGATTTGTCTGAAATCTTGTGATCATACTTCACTTTTTTACTGGAACAGCAGTGACTGACTACGGAGCCCCGGAGGGGCCATACAGAGAAAATCAATTAAAACGGCGCACCAATTACTAAATGGAGACCTCGTCAGACTGGCTGTGATGGCAACACTAACAACGCTAACAACGCTAACAACAACTCGGTTAACTAAGGACAGCTGTAATCCACGGGATGCAAAGAATTATTGTCAGTAAAAGGAAATAACGATGAATTAAAACATGTGAATGAAATGCTATTTCGTGGCTCCATTTAGTAATTCGCGGGCACGATTTAGTATCTCCTGGCCTTCGATTAAGTATTTTGTGCGCACGATTTAATTTTGTTCTCTCTATTGCCACTCCGAGGCTCCATAACTGACCTTGATAATCATTTATTCTATATATACTGAACATTCTGCTGGTGTTGGATTGTTTTGCAATGACTGCAATGTATTTTGTCAGACAGCAACAGATACCTGAGTAGATATAGTTTAGTAGATGAGGCAGTAGAAACGGTTTAGGTAACTGTTACTTCTGTACATTGAATACTTCTTTATAATTTTCCCAAACAGCCTCAAAAGTACATCCACGAAAATGGCGTTTTTCTTTCCACTGACAGGCTCAGATTTTTATTTTCAGTGACTGACAACATTATGGAGAGAATCCCTAAAGATAAACTTGATCAAGTTTCCTTTAAGTTTTGGATTGGTCAAACATCATGTAAAATCAGAAACAGTCGTAATATTTCTGTTCAAAGCCACCAGACTAGAACGAAACTGCCAAACTCTGCAGGTAAAATTTGTACTTTTATGAATAGATTCTGGTGGCTTTGAACACAGAAATATTACTGTAGCCATTCAGACACTTATAATTACAATCTGAATCTGTCAGCGGTTTAAAAAAAAAAAGAGAGACTTCTAGCAGGCGCTGGTTGGTGAAAGTTACCTGAAAATTCGACTTTTATTGCCTTATCTACTTATCTGTTACTTACCGGCTTTCTCCGCTTTCTACGTTCATTGTGAAGTCACATTGTTTTTCAGCGAGGTAAGCAGATAATGTCTTTGTCTACTTCCTTCAAGGCTTTTGTCAGTTTACTTTTTGCCCCAACATCATCCCTCGATCGATTTGATTTATCGTACAGCTCCCTGGATTGCTATAAAACATCTCAAAGCATTTATGAAAGCGTCAGTTGTTAGATCTTCCAACAATCCACATGGATTGCCCTTGAGGACAGACAGGTGAATATTAGACCATGTCTCTTACAGTCTCTACAAGCTTGCTTAGTGTGAAATGGTCCAAAGCAATCCATCCCATAGTAAGAGAATGGTGGCTAGGAATCAACACGGTTCGCCAGTAGATCTGCCATCCTTTGTGTCGTTTGGCTTGTGAGCTCTCCTGCATATGTCACACATTGCTTGAGGCATGTGTGATTACACCATCTCTGGGTAGGATTACTGGATGTTTCAAATCAAGGGGTAAGGAAGCGTTCTTTAATCGCTCTCCCACCCTGAGGACAACAACTATGTGGCAATTTGTCATGACTCAGTATTTGTATTTCCTCTTTAAAAGCATCCTCTTGTGCCAGTTTCACAAGCACCAGGCTGGCCTTTCTTCTGTCTTTGACATTTATGGGTTGTGTTATTTTGACTCTCTTTGCAGGTCGCTGGATCCGAGCAACAACTGTACTATTCTGTGCTAGGCTATGTTTACAATAATACAACATATATGTATGCCATATCATATTACTTATATATAAAGTCGTATTATCAACTATTAATCCTAAAGTGTAGACAAAAGGCTGTGTTTGTGAATGAGAGTGATACTGCTGGGCCAAACCAAAAGGTCACAGGGGGAGGTCTGTGACCTTTGGGGTCACATACTGTTGTTCTTTGAGTCATAAACAGGAACAAACTGCTGTCTGGAGGACTCCAGGGTGTGAAGGAAGACAACCACCACCTCGACCAATCAACAAAGGACACGTCACCACACATTACTTTTTGGTGTCTGTACTATAAGAAGACTGGGTCAGGGAAAGTCAGGAGAACTGACACATACTCTGTTGCGGTCAGGGAAACATAGTCTGGACCCAGAGCTCTGTAAACTGATTATTCTGCGGCTGTTCAACAAATATCTTGAAGCCTGACATCTTCTCCTGTTGCCTCATTAAAGAACACGCAGGACTGGGGGCTGACACATATTGGCTTTGTACTAGCAGGAGCCCAAGTCCAACACAACATTCAGTGCTTTTTGCCATTTCGAGATCCTCTTAAAGCCCTCCAAAAAACGGTCCTCTTTTACTACCTCTGTCTGTAGTACTTGTGTCATTATGACTTCAGAATCACCGACCAGAAGCTCTGGAGTTGAGTTTGTTACGGTAATGTCTCTTTCCCACAAGAAGTTGGGATTTTTGTCAAGATCATGTGCTTCAGCGTCACCCGAAGCAGACGCATACCTTCTGGCAGTTGTTGGTGTTTCTTAATGGAGAATTGCATTTCTAGATGTCCATCTGTATTCTGATGCGTTCGTTCATTCAGAAATTGCTGAAACTGTATATCATCTTGTGATAAGCTCTTTTCCCCTGGATTAGATTTTAAGTCTGCTTCTAGGACTCTGATGAAAGTGGCCGATGTCACTCGTGGAAGTTTCTTGACTGATACACGATGACGCAGACCTGTCACTTCTGTTGACTTTACGAGCAGCGACGAGCTGCCAACAATGGTCCAACCTCGGTCGGGTTTGGCAGCATATGGCTCTCCATCACCTCCTATAAGGACTTGTCGAGGAGCACGCACTAAGGTCTCTGTTTCAGGTGTGGTGGTTGAAGGAATCCATACAGGCACTTTCATGGATGTCCTCCCCCCATCTCCTCTGTCTACACTGCAAGAGAGAGATGTGTTTTCATCTGCTTGTATAGCGTGAGAAGGAGATGAGTCTGCAGCAGCAGATGGACGGTCTTCATGACGTGGTGTTGGATGATGTTTCTTACAGATGCCATAAGTTGCTTTGTTCTTGCAGTCTCTTGAATTGTGTCCTCTCCTCAGGCAGCCAAAGCACAGGTCATTGTCAAATATGAACCTTCTCTTTTCTTCTAAAGGCTTATTAGTGAACGTCTGGCATTTGTGGATGAAGTGGCTTTCTCCACAGCACATGCATGTGACAAGGTCTGAAGATGAGGAGTTTACTTTCTTAGATCTGCTTGAATCTTTTGAGCTTTTCCTGCAGCATTATGTTTTCCTCCGTTTTATCAGATGCTTTCACACTTGAGATGAACGCATCAGCTTTTCAGGTGCTTTTTATTCGGCTTTTCTTCAGTAGCCTTCGAGGCTTGAATGGAAGTTGTAGTATTGCATACAATTCCTGCAAACTCATTGAAATGAGGGTATTCCTCTGACTGTCTCAACTACTTTGTGATGTGACGATTCCAGCAGGAGGTCACCTAGTCAGGGAGTCTTTTTTTGATTCCCTTTACAGTCATGTAAAACCTGAAGCCCTCTGATGTGTGGCATGACATTGCTGCAGGCTATCAGAAAATGACTGAATTGTCTCAGTTTAACCGACTCTCTTCAGCTCGTCTTTGGCCAGTTATTCAGTTTTTCTCTAAATGCACGAAGGATTTCGAAAAGGGTGGCCGTAACGGGCATTTAGTGCCTCGTCATCGTTTCTATAGATGCTTCCTTCTAATACATATCGTGCCTCACCACTGATGAACTTCTGCAGGTAGAAAAACCTGTCTGCTGGATTTGTGCATCGCCGTTCTATTAATGTCTTGAAACTCGTGCTCCACTCCAAGAACTTACGTGGATCCCTGAGAAGACTGAAGGCTCTGGTGCAGGAAGCCTGGTAAGAACCACTGTGCTAAATGACGGGTTCCAGCTTACGAGCAGTCTGCTGACCTGTACAACTGGGAGTGGTGCACAGTGTGGTAAACACTGGTTATTTCATCTGCTGTTACCTTATCTGTCTGCCAGTCACCTTTTGGTTTCAGTAGGGATGTATACATAGATGGAAGCATCTCTTTTTGAGCCACACGTCTCTTGTGAGACTCACATATAGTGTCGCTTTAGGTCCTATTCTCTCCTGCGTTTGTCATTAAGTTTGACAAAAAAGGCAAAAAAGGTTCTGAGAATCACCTTCCAACGGCTTCACCTAGTTGGTTTCCAGTCTTTGTTGTAGTTGCATCTCCTTCTTCGAGGTAGTTTCCATCATAGTCTGACGAAATTAGCATAGCTTGTGATTTTTGGATTTGCTATTTTCCACGTCGGGCGCAGCGGGGACAGACTAACCTGCACTTGACCCACGAGCACAGTTTGATTGACATCAGTCACAGCCCCGTGATGACAGCCCTCCCTGCTATCTCCACAGCCATCGGATAAAAGTCCGATTTTAGAGAAGCCAACAAAAATGCAGGACATTATGTCAATATGTCGGGCGCAGAAAAAGGAATAAAAATGCTGCGCAGTCCCACACAAAGCGGGACACATGATCAGCCTGTTCATAACAATGCCACTGGTAAAGCAGGAACAACAATTGGGCTGTAAAAAATCAACACTCAACACAACTCTAATAACTAAACCAATGTTTTAACAAGTATTTTCTCTTCTTTTAAATTTATAAATGTCCATCAAGTTGTGGAAGTAGCACATTCGAACCTGATACAGTCTGCAAGGAAGCAATCTCCTGCCTGAAGACCGCGATGGGATGATACGGTCGCTGCACGCTGAAGCCTGCAGACAGGATATTTGCAGCGCTGTTGCTTGAGCTGGCGAATGCTGCCTGGTTATGTGTTGCGCATGTGAACATTTTATCCTAATTTTAAAACCGTGGCAAGGTTTCATCCCAGATTTGTAAAACCTGGGTTTGCTACCTGTAATACTCCAATAGACACTGTTGCATGTAAACATCTGATCTGGCTTTCATTCAGTTGAATGCAACGTTCTTTGTTGGTAAATAATAGTGGCTGAGATGGTAAGAAATCAAAACCTGTTTTTACACAACATAAAGCAGAAATATATGCTTCAGGTAAATTAGTAATTGTTCCATCGGCTCTGATCCACATCACCCTCTATTCTTCAAATTAAATATATTCCAGTGAATTTTGGACAACTGCATTATTGTCGGTGCAGTATTGTGATGCTCATTGTTCTGCATTAAAACAGTTTTAAGGCAGGAAGTAGTTCTCCTTCAATGAATTAAATCACTGCACATACTGTATGCTGATATATCTGCTCCCTCAGAAATGAGAGAACTCAAAGTTAAGGTGTGGTAATAGATGAAAAAGAGGATTCAGGGATAATAATACAGTACTGCACTAACAATCATATCAAACAAAGTCTGATGAGGTTTGTTTGTGGTCTGAAAGTACATGGATATATATATATATAGTGATATTATATGTGATTTTAGCATGACTTCAAAAGCTAAACAACTATTAAGCCTATTTGCTACCTGTGAAATGTTTACTGTTGAACCAGCAGAAATCTCCTGACAAGAACCTTCACAAGATGATGGTACCTGCTACACTATTGACAAACAATTCAAATCGATGTAAAAAAAAGAATATAAAAGTTTTAATTCAGAGTTAGAAAAAAAGACTTCAACAAAGGCAGAATTTGATTAGAATTGAATTTATAAGTATTTTAAAATAGCCTAGAACAAGGAAAAATACAATTCAACAATAAAACATAACAAAAAATGTCCTAAAATGATCAATTCCGTAACACCACAAAATAGTCACCAAGGCGAACCAAGGTCTTGAAATGTCCCACACATTTTTCTTAGTCATAAAAACATCAACATGAAATTTCTACTATAAACTAGGTGGAACTATGCTATGAAGTGCTGTGTAACTAAACCACCACTAGACATCATGTATCTCTATTCAAACTCTTACTGGTGAACAGCTTAAAAAAAAAGCTCAACAACTCAATATACTTCTGCTGCAAACAACAAAAAACTGAAAACATACAGTACCAGTCAAAAGTTTGGACACACCTTCTCATTCAATGGTTTTTATTTATTTTTTTTTATTTTTTTTCTACATTTTAGATTAATATTGAAGACATCCAAACTATAAAGGAACACATATGGAATTATGTGATAAACAAAAAAATGCTCAACAAACCAGCATATGCTTTATATTTTAGATTCTTCAAAGTAGCCACCTTTTGCTTTGATGACAGCTTTGGCATTCTTTCAATCAGCTTCATGAGATCGTCACCTGGAATGGTTTTCAATTAACAGGTGAGCCTTGTCAAGAGTTCATTTGTGGAATTTCTTGCCTTCTTAATGTGTTTGAGACCATCAGTTGTGTTGTGCAGAGGCAGGGTTGGTGTACAGTTCTATACAGTGAAGAGGCCTATTCGACTACAGTTCTAATCCATATTATGACAAGAACAACGCAACTAAGTAAGGAGAAACGACAGTCCATCATTACTTTAAGACAGGAAGGTCAGTCAATCCAGAAAAGTTCAAGAACTTTGAATGTATCCTCAAGTGCAGTCGCGAAAACCATTGTGTCATTACCAGGCTGCATGTAAATCATCTTTACTGAAAGGTTCAGCTTCTTGTAAAAGGACAGTCTTGTTTGTACTGGACTGCACCTGTTTCAGTGTCAAATGTCCAGCTGCCACGTGCTCAGGAGAAAGTGACACAGTGTAACATACCTGAAGTCCCCCACTGGTTGAGAGGAGGGGGGGGGGGGTGTCTCTGAGAAGGGGAGGAGACAGAGAGCCTGAGTCACTGATGCTGCAGACTGTCCCGTCCTCAGCCTCGGTGCCCTGAAGTCACGTGACGTCAGTGAATGAATTCATCCAGACGCTCATCTCAGTGTTTGAGTTTCCCTCAGGATCACGTCCTGTGGGCTGCAGACACACAGGACACAGACAGCTCACATCGGTGACGCTGGATATGATGAGCTGGTGCATTATAATGGGGAGAAAACTGTCACAGCAGCAGACCACAATATTTCACCAACACTGCTCATGTTGTTCGAACTTTACAAGACTAACACAAATTGTGGTGTTACTCTGAGAAACTGATGGACTTCAGTTCAATGAGACATAGAAACTGTCTAAGAGGAGGCATGGAAAGTAAAGTAAATATGACCGTCTCCTGTATTTACTGTAATTTGAAGTCTCTGACTTTGTTGGGGTTTTGTTTTTGGTGAAACTTGATATATTTCCTCCACAACCTCACTAAAGGAGAATGTTTTACTTTTTATCTTAATGGCTGAAAATTTTATTTTATTTTACCATCATAAAATATCACCGGAATTTAATCGACCCAACGTTTACTCTTCAGCCTCAGTACTTTCTGTGTGCATATTCTGAATGACTCTGAAAGTCCTTTTACTGCCCATACTGTAGTAGGCTGAATAATTTCAACAGCATTTGAGTTTCATATAAAAGTGTTCCCCATCTAATCTCTCACACAGATGGATGTTTTTACATGAGAGGTGACAGCAGGATGTGAACACTTTCAATCCCAGCAGTCACTGGTTCATTTCTGGTTGATTTTATAAACATTGAATAAAGTCTGTATTTGCTAGGGATGTTGTTGAGACTATTCAAACATAAATACTCACGCAAATAATCAGCAATAAACCAAACATAAAGTTTGAGATGGGAACTCGTGCGTTATGCGCCCTCTTCCTGAAATAAACAGCAAGGCCAACAAAAGAAGAGAGCACGCGGATTTTCACAGTTTGCTGCACGAGTATAAAGATCAGCACAGTTTTCATTCATGCAGGCGGTGTTTACTCAACCAACACAAACAGCTGTCTTCAGTACAGCTTCTCTTTTTCATGCATCTGAATGATCTCGTTCATCCTCAGAACATGTGAGAAACAAATTACCAGTTGGACGAGTGTAATTTTCTAAATGGAAAACTGTCGATAGGAAATGATTAGATTGATATTTCGGGGACCTTTTCTTCCTCCACGGAGCGGAACGCATTTAAAAAGAGAAGCCTGGGCGGAATTGATTGGTCCAGCCACTTTCGCTGAAGCTAAAGACCGTGTGCAGACTCCCCTCCAGCAGTCTAACGCGGAGCCAATCCGTGGCACCAGTCTGCCTCAGTGAGTCGCTTTAAGACCAGTACCATGGCACCATCATCTCCCCCGGCCACTGGATCCTCCGCAGTGTCTTATTAGTGGCTGCGCGCCGCTAGGGGACTCATTTTACGCACGAGCACCGACACAGGCACAGACCAACTGTGGAGATCCTCTCCTCCTGTTGCACCATGGAGAACTCCAGCCTGCTGGGCGGCAGCTTGATTCTCACGTCGGACACTTTGAAACAAGTTGTGGATTCTCCGGGGGACGGGGTTATGGATGGATTAAGAGTGGCCCGCGGTGCAGTCTTTCTGGACGGCAGCGCTTTCAGGACTGTCGCTGGAGCTGAGTTCATGGCCGTTCCCCCGACGGAATCCCCTCACCTGATGCCTGCCTTTTGGGATTCCCCGCTCAACCACGGAATCAATGTGTTTGTGGGACTGGTCCTGTGCTTCACCATGCTGGGGCTGGGCTGCACGGTGGAGGTGAGCCAGCTCGGAGAACATATCCGCAGACCCATCGGGGTGCTGCTGGCTCTTGTGTGTCAGTTTGTTATTATGCCCTTGGTGGCCTTTCTGTTGGCTTTAGCCTTCTCTCTGGATGATGTGGCAGCGATGGCCGTTCTCCTCTGTGGCTGCTGTCCGGGAGGGAACTTATCAAATATCATGTCTCTGCTGGTGAACGGGGAGATGAATCTGAGGTAGATCTACTGTACTTAATATACATGAGTTACGTGCTAAATGTGTCATACATTTGAACAGTGCTGTGTGCCTATTATTCTGACATTTACGCACGAAAATAACAGCCGATAAGTGAAATTTAAGCATGACTGTAAAGTTGTACGTGCATGGTTAGAGCCGGTCCGCCTCCTGTAACGGCGCGTCTTTGCTCTCCTCTCCCCAGTATCATCATGACCATTTCCTCCACCTTGCTGGCGCTCGTGTTGATGCCGCTCTGTCTGTGGATCTACAGCCGGGCCTGGATCAACACACCTGTGGTGAACCTCATGCCCTTCGGGGCCATAATCCTGACCCTGTGCAGCACTCTGATCCCCATTGGTTTGGGAGTTATGCTGAGGTACCGCTACACGCGTGTGGCCGACATCGTTTTAAAGGTAAGAGCAATTTATCAAAGTTAATTAGTTCAGTCGTTATGTGTCTGCTGGATGCTGTACTTTTGGTTATAGGGACCACCTTTGCGCAAAAGCGCACTGCGTATTTTCGGTGGCTGTCATTAGCGGAGGGGGATGCTGACCACAGGGAGAGTGACATCAGAGGCTCTGTGTCAGGAAGAGCTCCTCCCCTGTCATTTATGATAAAAGCCACTTATGAGGGAGGGCCACATCAGTTGGAGTAGACAGTAACGTTGGGCAGCAGAGATGTATTGATGCAGACTGCAGCCCGGTTTGAAAAGTCAAGGCAGATTTAATCAGAACTGAATAGGAGGGTGAAAATGAATTTATGATACCCTTTATCCCCATAGATTTATGATTCAGATTAGGAAGAATTTAGATAAAAAAATAAAAAAACTTTAACAGGAAATACATCTTAGGCAGAGTAAGAGCAATGATACATGTAAAGGTCTATGGCTGCCATAAGTGCAGAAAGTCATCCAGACTTGTGTCTGCAGGCGTCTCTGTGGTCTCTGCTGGTCACCCTTGTGCTGCTCTTCATCCTGACCGGAGCGATGCTGGGGCCGGAGCTGCTGTCCACCATCCCGCCGTCTGTCTACATGGTGGCCATCCTGATGCCTCTGTGCGGCTACGCTGCAGGTTACGGCCTGGCCGTGCTCTTCGACTTGCCCCCCAACAGCCGCAGGGCCGTCTCCATGGAGACCGGGTGCCAGAACGTGCAGCTGTGCACTGCCATCCTGAAGTTGGCCTTCCCCCCTCAGCTGATGGGAGGGATGTACATGTTCCCCCTGCTGTACGCCCTGTTTCAAGCAGCCGAGGCCGGAATCTTCATCCTGGCCTACAGGATGTACAGGAAGCAGGTCCTGCATAAACCAGATCCCACGACGGACGGCGAGGACATAACATATCAAAGGTTTCACGATGAGGACTTTGACTCGTCTTATGGCGCGGTGACAGTGAGTGACCCAAACACCATCATGCTGGACCCCTGTCCTCCTGATCCAACACCTGTTTAACACACAAATAAAAAACAAAAGCAGCTCCCTACCACTGATGTAGAGGAGCAGGTTAAGACCTGCAGGTGGATTTATCATCTCCATTGCTGTCATTCATAAAAGAAACACCAGGAAAACAGGGACACTTTGAGACACAAGGGAACACAGAATGTTTATCACTGACATGAGTGTTAAAAAAAAAAAAGAGTTGCTTTATGTCATCCGCTTCATTCATTCAACATAACCACTAATGTCTAATATAGTCATTAAAAAAAAAAACATGTGAAAACATCATGTTACATTAAACAGCAAATCACAGCATCAAATCAACACAGCATCAGTGCTTTAAGATGTGTGTGCATGTGTGTGTGTGTGAAAGTGCGTAAGAGAGACCAAATAAACATATCAGAATTATTCAGATTTCCTGTGGAGAACCTGTCTGAACACAGTGTGTCATACGTGTACATTATAAACAACCGTATCAAGAAAATTAAAGGCATGAGAGGAAACTAAACGTGCAGGGTTTTCCTACCATTATAACACTCAGTGCAGCACCTCAGCTTCCTGTAGCTTCCTGTTTGGTTGGGAGGCTATTATTTTTTTCTGGCAAACAAAACAAATATTTTTTTTATCATAACAGTGAAAAAAAAAAATCATGTGAAAATGCATATTTTAGTCAAATAACTGCCGACGAGCACCCACCGCTACCACAAGCCCGTAAGCCGCACAGACACCGAGGAGAACCCCTGAACCTGGAGCTGCACCTGCGTCACGTGCCTGCTTCCTTTGATGGGACAAGTCCCACACCTGGCCTTAATTAGGCCTAATGGCGCGCTCCTGTCGTCCAATCTATTTAAATAGTTACAACAAGCGGCCTTGGTTGGATGAACAAAATGGCAACGTACGGTGAGGAGCCAGTCGACAGCTATTTCTATTCGTCTTACAACCCTTACATGGGCAGATACCACCGGCCTAAAGACGCTGGGTGGAAATATAAAAGTTACCTCTCCCACTACGGAGACTCTTCGGATGCCTTCAACAACCACCAGCGCGCCCAGCTGAAGTCCATCTTATCTCAGATCAACCCCAAACTCACCCCGAGGCTCAGGAAGGCAAACACCAAAGACGTGGCGGTGCAGGTCAACCGGAAGAAGGACGCCGCGGTGCAGTGCTCCATCGGCCCGCGGTCCCTCCTGGCTATGAGGCGGGACTTCCAGCGCAAGAGGCGGCAGGAGCCCGCGACGCCCGGCGGAGGCGCAGGCAGCACCTTGGCGGCAGGCGGGGTGCGTTACCCGCGCACCCTCGCCGTGTACTCACCCATAGCGTACAGAAGCGTCACCTCCTTCCTGGTTGACGATAACAACAATAATGAAGACTCGCGTGGTGTGGAGCCGCCCGGTGACCCGCCTGAGTCCGCGGGGGACACCGTTAGGAAGAAGGGCGTGGACAGCCAGGCAGCTGAGGACGGAAAGACCGCGAAGCTGCCGGAGCAGAACAAGAAGCCCAGGTCCAAACTGCAGGTGAAGAGTGACGACACGCAGCCAGCTGCGGAGGAGCCAATGGGCAAGGCGCGCGTGCGCTTCCAGGTGAGTTAAATCACGCACGCACGGAGTCCCGATCCAAGACTGTGGAAAGTTGGCAAACCCCCACTTCCTGCTGATTTATAAACTCTTTAAAAAAAAAAAAAATTTCTGTTTTTAATACCCGACGTTTGTTTTTAAGTGAAACGGCCCTTTACTGCTCAGTCACCCTCCTCATGAGAATAAGGTGCAATGGATTTTCTTATAGATCTTTAAACACAAAAACTACATGTAGGCCTAAATAAATCCTCAGTAAGTGACCTGGATTTGTGTTAGGCCAGTTTTTCACTGTCGGAGTACTAGCCACGTCAAGAAAAAAAATTCAAATGTAAATTTGATCCTATAAAGAAGCCTCGTTAATTTGTTGTTCCGACAATAGCTATTTTATAAAATCGGATACTTTAAATTTGACATAACCTCTTTTAAAATTGTCCTGCTGATTCCTGAAGCTGCTCTGAAGTGCATAATACAGGAAAAACTCTTAGGCTTCATGAGTGAAGTGGAATTAAATGGAATATGGACAGTGTCTTGATTCAAAGCTCTGCCTAAAATTAAACTCTTTAATATTGATAATGTATGTGCATAATGTCCTAAAAACAAACCTTGGTCATAAATTCAGTCTGTAATTCACTGCCAACAAGTATCCTCAGACTCTCTCTCTCTCTCTCTCTCTCTCTCTCTCTCTCTATATATATATATATATAGATAGATATAATTTTTTTTTTTTTAATGGTATTAACACTGAATGGGCTGGAACAAACCCACACATTTTTTTTCTTCCTCTTCGTCCATCAGTTTCTGGAACAGAAGTATGGATACTATCACTGCAGAGAATGCAATCTGCGATGGGAAAGTGCCTACGTGTGGTGTGTTCAGGGCACCAACAAGGTGAGCAGCAAGTTGACACGTTAACACCTGGATCAGTACAGAAGGATCTAATCTAAACTTGTGTGCCGATAGTGTTCGGATGGGGAGCCTTCTGTTAAATTATTGTGCTGGCAAAATTAAGATTTGAGTGAGCCACGACACATTTTTAAGCTCCAATAGAGACCTTTGTCCTGACTGCAGTGGTGCGTGTTCCAGGTTTACTTCAAACAGTACTGCAGGAAATGCCAAAAGGAATTCAACCCATACCGTGTTGAGGACATCACCTGTCATGTAAGCTCTTTTCTTCTTTGCTCTGTCAATTTCAAACAGCTCGTGTAGCTACTAAACTTTTTGTTTTTCTCCCCTCAGACTTGCAACAAAGCCCGCTGTTCCTGTGCAATAACACAACGGCACGTTGACCCCAAACGACCCCACAGACAGGACTTGTGCGGCAGATGCAAAGGCAAGCGTCTCTCCTGCGACAGCACATTCAGCTTCAAATACATCATCTGAACTCTGCCCTGAAACACATCAGCACATGTTCCTGTGTGTGGGGGTGCCTTCAGCCCACTGCCATCATATATGCAGGTGCACTAATGGCACCTTGGATGCAACACATTTGATGTATCAATACTTTATTTCATGCCTGTTTTGTGTTGATGAAACTGATGGTAATCACACTTTGCAATGTAATAAATGTCTATCATGCATTTTGTACTGAATCATTCTTTGCATTTAAAGCAGTCTGATTTTTTTGACTTAAAGGAAAGTAAAATACTAGTCTCGACCCCTGTAAGATGTACTAATGCTGAATGCAGCCCTTTTAAACTCTGCTACTGGAGATGCTGATTTTCTGGAGGATGTGAAGATTAAAGACTGATTGTGCAGTGAATAAACTGGAGGAATGAGGCCGAAGCCCCGAGTCAGAAGCGTATCGGTGCCTCGCTTCACTTTAAAGCTGCAGCAGCTGTTGTGGATGCAAAGAACAGGAACTTGCTGACAATTCATGGGTTTCTGCTGCTCTGAACATTTGTGCTTTTCAGCTCAACCTTGACTTGTCTCTCTGTACAGTTCGGTCTAACATGAGCCGGCTCCAGGACACTGGAAGTCTAGCAGCATATATCAACCCAAACACTGTGGTTCCACAAGTTAAAGAACTATGCTGCGTTTCAGACGGCTGTAAAGTGGGAAAGTTCTTATTTGGGAACATTAAAATGATGGATTTAATGAATTACCAGCTTGTTTTTGGTTTGAATGTCCATTGCAACAAGGTAACATCCAGTTTAATGCTCTCGAATCTACTGGTATGGTTTGTCAGTAACGGTAAGTGAGCCAGAAGGCCAACATCACTTTAGACTAATTACATGAAGACAAATTTATTAAAGTAATTGCAAAGTATTGTTTAATGTTAAAATATCCTGTTCTAATTAAATTTGTAACGAATGAACTAAATTAACCATAAAGTGGCTGATTTTTGCAGAGCAAGTATCTCTTCCTTTCACCACAAAACGCTTCCGTGTTGAATGACGACAAACCTACTTCGTCTTCTGAAAACCTGACTTTCCGAGTTGGATATTCCCAGTTCGACATGCATTCGGGTGTATTTCCCCACTCTGAGGTTAAAACCTTCCCAACTGCCCATGAACGCACCACGAGACCAAGCTGATTCTGATTAGGTCTTTATTTATCCAGAGAGAAGGCTGGTATGCGAGTGAACAAGGAAAAATGTATAATGCAGCTCTACATTAAAACATCTTCCAGGTAAATAATATATTCATTAAATAAGAACAGCATTCAAATGTACCAGACAAGCAGGTGGGAGAAAAAAACAACAAAAAAAAAGCTCTCTGAGGAATGAGTACAGTGACTATTACAATGTGCCATGACAAGCTTTCCAAAAAAAAGCATTCAGGTAACAGTTCATGTCCCGCAGTCACAGCAGCAAGTAGGGCCATCCTGAAAGTATGTAGCGCAGCTTCGACGACGGCCGTTTCCCCCCTCGGAATAAAAAAAAAAAAAAAAAAGGCAGCGGAGGATGAGCGCTGCTTGGCAACGTGATCAACCAACATGGACAAACACAAACCTCAGTCTCCCCCTCGTAAGGCCGTAAGCAGAGCCTGTGCCGGGGCGCCGTGCTGACGGAAGATCACAGTGGAGAGAGGGAATGCATATGGACATGGATCGGTGGGGTCCAGCAGGAGATGGAGGCTACTTTGAATCTCCCATGCCGTCGCCATCACAAAGGCAAGACAGGTGGCGAGTCCCAAATGACCCCTCCGCTTTTTTTTCCTTTTTTTTAATGCAAGACCACGACCAACAACCAAGGCAGCCTCTGGGCAAATTAGAAGTTTGTGTGAATGGATGACAAAAAGGTGGAGGGGATCATTAATGACTCAGATCTGGTCTTGGCTTTCTCTCATCACATTAGCTTTATACAGACATCCTATTCGGATGAATAGTGCATTACACAAAAGTACAAGGGAAAAATACTGGTTTTACACTATACATTTTCTAAAATATATACAGAGTAAAATAAGTTATGTTTCCATAATGAGCTGTAGCCAGTCTGCACTCATGTGCAATTATATGCATTTGTGTGTGAGTGTATACCAGAATATCCAATATATATCACACAGTCAAAGAGTCTCTAAAGGCATCTACTTATTTGGTTAAAGAGTGAGTTTTGCGTGAAGACCTGTTGAAGGGGACTCTCCTCTCAGAGCAGATCAATAAACAGATATATTTCTCTTTTTACACTCCCTGAAGGCAAACGTTTCCCACAGGGTTACAATTACATGTTAAATATCCTAACATTTACAACCTAGGATGTTAGCTCTAATAAAAAATACATTTCTCAAAAAAATATTCTTGCAGTGCTTTTTCTCTTTCAAGCATGCGTTTGAAAACTCTTCTTTTTTTCTTTAAACAAGATTTTTCTGAGTTTGCTCATGAATCCTGACGGTGTGTCCTCACACGTACGACACCTCCTCTGGAGTGTATGACATGCTTCAACACCAAACTCCCAGCCCAGGTTCCCCCCATGAGGACCCCCATGAGGACCCCGAGGAGGACCCAGAGGAGGACCCCGCTCAGTGTGATGGGCCCTTCAGGTCAGATCCAGCAAAAAATGAAAACAAAAAAACAAAAACTAAAAAGTTGTCATCCCACAGCGCCGTCTCTGATTCTCCCCCAGGCACACCACCACATGACTTATTGCAACAGAATTTTGCAAGTTGGCTTAGTCTGGGAAAAGGTATTAGCTTTAAGCATTCATACATGTAATAATATATATTAAGAGTCACAGTTATTCCCACACATCCTTTAGCCCTTTATAGGTGGAGTCTCTCTTGTCCTCCGCCCCTCGCCGTCTACCCTCTCTCTGCAGCCGAGGCGAGGTTGGTGTAGAGCAGCGGGGTGTTTTAGTCCAGTCGAGTCCGGCCTGCAGCAGCGCAGCCTCACAGCCCGGTGCTGACCATGGTGGTGAGGGGCTGGCAGGCCTGCGCCTGACTCAGAGCCTCGCGGATCTGCAGGTTGAGCTCCATGAGGCGGGTGCTGGCCTGGGACAGGTCCCTGCTGGGGCCCACCACCGCCAGGCAGCCCGTCTGGCCCAGCGTCTGGTGACGGAAGAAGATGTGCAGCAGCGTCTGGACTGCGTTATCCGTCTCGTTGCCAAAGATGTCATTGGGCCACAGAGACCTGGAGGTGAGGAGGGTCAGAGGAGAGGAGAGAGAAGAATTTGAGGAAAAAAAAACGTGATCGTACAAAAACATATTTCAGTCCCTCTGAGGTTGTTTGGGATTGTTGCGATCAAACACACTTGATTTTGCAGCAGGTGCTCTCAAAAATTGTGATGCAAGTCTGCCAAGGCTTCAGGAACTTTTGACAGTAAAATGAATGAAATTGGCAAAAATGGCATGTAATCACTTTTTATGATAATAAGGATACTGCACATCACAAAAAGAGCTGGAAACAATCTTTCTACTTTCTGAACTGAAAGAAAAGTTGGAAAAAAAAAATGTCTGCTTCATAAAAGTAACATAGCTTTAAAAAAAAAAAACATTCAGTGACTGTAACATTGAACACAGGCTACTTTAAAAATGAGTTCAAATGCTTTTTGAATATTTAAAAAGTATTAATTCAACACGCACTGTCTGTGAAAAACCGACAAAAATTACAAAGAGAACAATAACATTTAAAAAGTTAAAAAAAAATAACATTAAATTGTCTCGATTTTTTTTTTTAAGGCGACTTAATCAATTTATTGACTCGTTCCGTCATCACAAACAGTGCTTGCTTTGTGTTTGTGCTTCGTTCATCTCACCTGAAGATTTTGACCTGCGTGAGGGCCGAGCTGAAGTCTCTGCCTCGAAGAGTTTCTATCAGTGACTGGATGGCCGTCTCCGTGTTGGTCTGGGCGTTGTCCGGCATGCACACGTCCTCCTGAGCATCGTTTCCTGTTTCTGCCTCCTTCAGGCAGCTCTCCAGGATCGTCAGCTCTTCAGACATGTTGGTCACCTTGGAAACAGACAGATAAACATTATTTTCACAGCTCTGGATAATACATGTGCAAAATCTACCCGAGAGGTCGGCAAAATAAACCTCGACTAAAAATTAAGTGGACATGCTGATCCCATCATTCTATATAGGAAATTATTTAATTCAATTAAGTACCATAATCTAATTAAAGCTCCATCGAGATGCAGCCCAGAGAGACATCGACTGCCACTCAGATTTAGACTGTTTATGTAATCAAAACCTGAACTGTATTTTACACCAACAGGCAACGGATATGTTGTTTTAATGTCAAACATTTTTTTTTAATGAAATACAACAATAGAAAGTGAAGAGACAGTGAGGCAACACTCGGTGAAACACGGTGCTGCATTTTGTCTGCTTCCGTTTCTCTAAAAGACAGACTGCAGGTGTGAGCGGACAACGTGAATGAATCCAGAAAACTTTAACTAAATGTTTTGTGATGTCAGTGTATGAAAGAAACCTAAACAACAATCTGTTACTAACTGCATGTATCTCTGCATTGCGCTCCACTATGAGCTTCAATGGGACTTTATGAACTGACTTCAAAAGCTCTAAAACACCAAAAAACATGTCATCTTTGAAGAAATTACTTTTCAATGTCAACAAGAAAACACTCCAAATGTTCTAGTGTGCTTTTATTGAAAGTGTTTTAGCCTTCTGCATCATCGGCTGGTTTGGAAAACCACTGAGACACGGAAAGAGTCAGAGGAAATGGTAACCACAGCCAGTGAGCTGCGAAGAACCCCGTTAACAGGTATGGATTGTACTGATCAACAAGGCAAACAACATTGTGGGTTACAAGAGGCACCCGCTTGTCTCTTCATTTAAACTAGACGGCGATATTGTCCCCCTTTATTGACCAAAAACAGATCAACATCTTCACTTGTCCCACAAGCCATTCAATTTCTCAACATAAAGGGCTCATAAATCAAACAGGAAGTCCAGCTGGTCTGGCCCTCCGTCCATCCTCGGTGCGAGTACGTCTACTCGTGTACATAGATTGCTGAAACTATGCGTGTAAGAGAACTATGAGTATAATGTTGATTGTGCTGCAATTCAATTTGGTCTCACCTCAGCCTCCCTCTTGATGGTGTCCACCCGGGTGATGAGCTTGCAGTAGGCCTGGAAGAGCAGCAGCAGCTGGAAGTGCAGCTTGTAGAGCCTCCGACACAACTCCAGCTCCTGCAGAGACGGAAACAGAAACGCGGGGTCACATGTCGGCGTAATGGGCTCGGCCTGCACTGCAATTACTCTGATGATCGTATGATTAGACGGATGGGTATCCTGGGTTAGAGACGGGGGGGAGGGGTGGGGGGGTGAAAAGGGTTAACGTGGGCGAGTGCAAAGTGCCGTCTGGTTTGGCTCCACGGAGCAGGAGGTGAGTCTACTGCCACTAGAATTAGTCATGAGATCTCAATTAGAAAACTATCCATCACCACCGCAGGTGACGCTCGCTGCGGAGCCACTGGGACCAGGCATGGCTGACTACATGAATGATGGGTAATAACTACTGAAAGTAAAGACCCGTATCCAGGAAAACATGGAAGGAAAAAAATGATTTGAACAGATGTGGGAAAACATGCAAAATGAGAATAAACTAGATTGAAGAACAATATGAACTCTCCGCCGTCCTTTGCTATTGATAACGCAGCCGCTCCTCTGCACTGAGGAGCTCATTTCATCTCTCTGCAGACAGAATCAGTGTGCAGTACGGACAGGCTGAGGTGCTGATTATCCAGCCGACAGGAACAAAAAGCAACAACAACAACAAAAAAAGGAGAACACATTCTGATTGGGTGGATGAGGGAGTTGAGATGGGTTACATGACCAATCAAAGCAGAGACAGAGATACAGAGGAGGGTGGGGGTGGTGGTGGTGGCGGCGGAGCGGTCTGTGGCTGTCAGCAGCGTAGGTATGTACAGAGAGATATGAGATGGTCAGTGTTTTTGTCCGGATGTCGTCATTATTAAAGTCTATAATAGGAGAACCACTTACTGCTAGATTTTCCATTTGCTAAGCAAGAAGGTGAGCAGGTCACACGCGCGCACACACACACAAACACACACAAACACACACAAAACAACAACAAACAAAACAGAAGGAGAGAAAGACCAAGAATTAGTGAGCTTTAACATGACAGCTAAGACACAGTGACCTGACGGAGCGAGGAGCGGCGCTTCACCGGCGTCCCGTCTCACAGGTCAGGAAGGCTCAAACACAAAGCAGCTCAGGTTCAGCAGTAACAGAAACTTTTATTCTGAAAAGCTGAATAACAGCGTGTGTGATGAGGCAGAGGAAAGATGTGGTAAAGTAGAGGCTACACAGAAAGAGGAGAGGTGCTTTTTTTGTTGTTGTGTGATGACAAATAGCAGCTTTAACCTGAGACAACGGTTTGTGTGGGAGGGAAACGCTGAGGGAAGCTGCAAGCGTCGAGTCCACAGATCAGCGAGAGGAAACAGAAACCTACAGTCCACCGTGTGGACAGAGACACCATGCAAAGACTGAAAAGACTGCACAACCTGCGTGTCTGTCATGAAGTCATGTAACACAAATCTTAAGAGTTAGAGTTGCATATTGTTTCCTGTACACAGCTACTCCTACTGTCCTTTTAGAGTTAGATATCCAACTGTTCTTCAGGTTTATTATTCATGTTTTATTTGATTATTAAAAGGAAGTGAAATGGTTGGAATTCTCCTTTTCTCAGACAACATGTCACATCACCGGCAGACAGTGTTGTTAGTGGTATTGAGGTCTGAGGCTGCATTCACACCAAATCAGCTGCTTTTTCTCAAAATTTGTTTTACGGGACACAGAGTGCCAAATTAATGTAGAATAACACTGGAAGGGGTTTTCTGCTATAAAATATCAGGGATTTGCAATAATTCCAAGTTGAGAAAAAAATATTGTGATGCTATTAATAAAGAAAGAGTCATGTGATCACTTTCTACAAAAATATGTATCGTGGATATCTCATCTTTTATTTCCTTAACTGAAAGGACCACGTGTTACAAAAGGGTCCCTGCATCATTAAAAGTCCTGCAGTTTAGAATATGAAGTCCGATCAAAAAGTTCTGAGACCGTTCCTGTTGTGCACAAACAGAGAGCAGCACAGCGATGTGAGCGGAGCAGGAAGTGACATCGCTTGATCAACATCTGCTCCTGTGCTACCGGTGTTTTTGTGGCCACTGGTATGTGTGCATTTGCGATGTCGCCATGGACCTGAAACTTGAGCTGAGGGCGCACATCAGATTTTTGAGTCAAACTCGTGAAATCTGCAACGGCGGAAAAGTTTAAAGTGGCATTCATGTTTCAAGAGGAGCAGAACGTCACTGTTCAAGTCCAAAGAAGGCGCGTCAGGTCACCAGCGCCACGCTGTTTGCATGCTGATGGTTTTCTTTGACATTTGTGGGGTTGCGCACCGTGAATTCATCCCTCGGGGTCAGAGAGTCAACAGTCCACCGTGACGTTCTGAGGCGTAAGAGGGGAAACATTCAGCGGAAATGATCGGCTCTGTGGCGCGATTAGAATCGGGTTCTCCAACATGACATCACGGCCAAACCCAGCACGGTTAAAACACACACGTTTCTCGCCCGCAACGACACAATCGTCGCTTCCCATCAGATTTGGCGCCCTGTGACTTCTTTCTGTTCTCCAAAATATAGTTAAAGCTTGAGTGTTGGCGTGTCGATGCTGTACTAACAGTACTCCGATCCAGCACCAATCACAGATGCTTCTTGACTTGCTTACAGAACAGGACTTCCTGGAAGTATTGGGAGCTTTGCAAGCCGTGAACAACAATAGAGACTTCTCCGCATGTTCTATTTTAGATTTACGTACAGGATGCACGTAAACAACAGTTTAAAACACATCTTACTTAAATGCAAATTGCCAAGGATCCCTATAATATAAAAAAATATAAAAGATTCTTCTCTTTTGATGTTTGATGGAGTTTGGCAAAGTGAATGGCATTTAGGTAGCGGGGTTAAAGTTCCCAACATGACATTAAACCAAGGGGCTTCGTAGTGAAACACCCACACCTCCACACCACCCTGCAGGATGCTGCAGTGATGCCTGATTTGGTGTGAATGCAGATTGAGAGGCGCAGCAGCATCTAAACAGGCCAGAGTCCCATTTGCAGGCACATCTACATGTTGTTTAATATGATGCAGCTAATTAGCTATGCGACCTGGAAACTGATGTTGGCAGTGCACTGCATCTGCTGTGCAGAACAAGATGAGTCTTCATGTCTGTAAATTTAATGAGAAGGAGACTTTAGCAGGAAAGACTGTGGCTCATAAACCAAATATGGTTAGCAGCATGGGAAGTAATTTGATTGGCTGAATGGAAACAACTTCTGTGTAAACTGAGAACTAACAGTACTCCGAAGAATAATACAAAGATAGGGGCCGCCAAAATTGGATTTTCCCCATATGGTTTCTGGTTTTTCTTCTCCAACACAGATGATGTGATGTCCACAGTATAAGTAAACTGTCGCACGAAAAACACTTACTGTATAAATCAGTTGGACTTTATCCATTCAGCTGCATCATGACAATCTTCATTCCTCAAAAGTCAGACTGATCAAAACAAACATTCCCAGCTAACAAACAAGTGAGTGTTCCCTCCTACCTCTGCGTGAGTATTGGGTCGTTGGCTGCTGTCTTTGTCTCCAAACGTTTTCCTGCAATTCTCCAGCCACTGGAGGACGAAAACGGGTGAGAGACAAGACGGGAAGAAAAAAAAAACTATAAACAAGGCTTCAGGAAAGGAGAGGAAGCATTGCAACAAAAAAACAAGAGCTTTTTTTTCTCCCATGGACGTTTGCATCTATATCTGGGTGTGTATATCATAAAGGTTGGTCAGGGAGGAGATTTAATAAGAGTGTTGTACTTAGCGAATTAAAGCAGGCCTGTTCCAGAGCACGGGATAGCATCTATCCCTCCAGGAACATTGCCGTCTCATTCAATTAGCGCCCCTGCATCCCAGAACCCTCTGCAATCTCATCTCGCTCTTCCCCTCCCCCATCCTCCCTTCTTCCACCCCTCAAAGCCTCTCCTGCCCGGCCCTCTGTAACTGATTTAGGAGCACTGAGGGTTATTTTTATCCTTTCAGCAGACTGGTGATGCAGACACTAACAGCAGCGAAGTCTACTCATACCAAACACTGATTTGATGTCTGTCCGCTCATGAGACAGACCGGCTTAATCTTGCACAGCATCAGCTGTTTGTCTTTATGTTCTCCTGGAGATAAAAGGCACTTCACATATATTTCCTAAACTCAAGAAGAGAAGCTATTGTGAGACAGTTCCTCAGAGTCTCTCTCATATCCTGACGCAGCAACTAAAAATGAAGCACAGAGGATGTGAGGTGACGTGTCCTGAGGAAAAAAAAAGCTCAAAGAGAACGTGTAAGCAGACTTGGTGGATGGTGAATGTGGTGACTTACAAGCTCTGCTGCTTCTCTCTTGGCGTTGTAGGTGTCCAAGTGTTCCTGCAACTCCAGCACACTAAACTTCAGAGTCTCCAACAGTCCACAAGAGACCAGCTACAACAGCAAGACAGGACACCACATACATTAAGCCACAACACCACCCAATACGTACACAGTACATGACACAAAAATATGTCGACAGCAGGACACACATACACATTATGGAATATGCATAACATGCAGCACTGTTTTTTATTTTTAACAAAACTGCAGCAGCATTATTGCAGTCTAGCTTTGCCGGTTTAATTAAAATGATTTTAGGGGACCAAGCAGAGGAGCCTCACCGTCTCAGCGTCCAGCAGCACAGTGGGACACTGCGAGCGAGACGTCATGACTTCCAGGGAGCTCAGGAACTGATTGCCCATTCGCTGGAGCCTTTCCCCGAGAAAGCGAACAGATGAATGTGTAATGGAGCCAAATTTCCTCTGAATACTCTGTTAAACGAGGAAAAGGAAGGGGGGGAAAAAATGAAAAAAAGGTCCCGCTAAGAAATCTCACTGGTAAACAACTCAGTTCAGGCGACGGATACGGTGCAGCCTAGTCAGGCAAAAACACAACAACACCCAAGGAAGCATGTGGCCGGTATTTACCTGAAAAAGTCGGGAAAACACGTGAAAAGTGTAAACAGCAGAGGACCCATCTGTGTCTGACAACATCTGGTTGACATGGCAACGCCAAGCGTCTTCCTCATTGTCGTAGGCAACAGGCTGGAAGGCTGCCAGGATGGCTGAGAGGAAGGGCGAAGGGGGCGGAGAGGCCTGGATCTCTGGGAAGCCGTCTGCGTCACCTTCATCTTGACTGAAACACACATGAGGGCCAATAAGCTACAATCCAACATGTTCTCCACTCCCCTCAGTCTTCACTGAAGGACAAATGTAAACACACTCGCATGCTCTTCAGCACTCGCTGCAAGTAAACAACCTCACACTGCTGTAACTCTGTCTGCCTCCCTCACTGAAAATTCTGCTGCAGTATATTGAGAGCTCTAATCTACTGCAGTGCTCCCACAATAACATGAGCTATTAGCATCATGCAAACATCTCGTGCGCGCACGCGCACACACACGCACACACACACGCGCGCACACACACACACACACACACACACACACACACACACGTACGTGCAGATACTCACAGGCCTGTAGGACCAAACAGCCTGAAGAAGCAGACAGAATACAAGTATCTAAAGCCTGCGCTGCCGAGCGCCGCAGCGGACACAGTCTCTGTCCTCATCCTCACCCCAACTACCGCTCGTCTTCCCCTTTCTCTCTCCCCTCGTCTGCAGCACGACTGTGCTGCAACTGCTAACAGCACTAGCGCACTGCACTCTCATCCCACACAGGACTGCAGAGAGCTCTGTACAAGCTATATCTACACACACACACACACACACACACACACACACACACACACACACACACACACACACATTTCTGCAAACAGAGCCAGCTCCCAGCATCACAGTGGTAGAACGCTGCTGACTTGTTTTTATCCTGCTCGCGTCCACTCACATAAATCCTCACACACTCTAAACTGGTTAGTTAGCGTCCTGCTGTTTTCAGACACTCAAGAGTCCCAGGCACGCACGCGCACACACACACACACACACACACACACACACACACACACTTGCTTGTCATCCATGTGTGGCTCAGCTAATTCAAATACCTTGCGTACAGTGATATATGCAACCAGGAGGCGAACTGAGTGATTGTGTCTGCAGGTTTTTTCAGCGCTGCTTCTTCATATTCCTTCATTGGAGTTTAAATCACTGACTTTACTAACTGTCCTCCAGCCAGATTTTGGCCCACCTTGAAAGAGGGAATATGTGAAAGTGGAGAGGAGCCAGCCAACACTGGCCCACCTTCACAGCTCCAGGAAGCCATGCCAAGAAAGAAATTACCCACAATGCATCTCAAAAGTCTTCGTCTCAGAGAAGCTAGACTAAACACATACTGTAATCCATTAACGAGTGTTTGTATCGTTACAAAAATGAAAAGGATAATGTAGGAAATGTAGACTGCTGTTTTTGAAGCACTCACTTGTAAAACCATTTAAAAAAAAATCTCACGATTCAATGTGCTGCTGTCATTAATAAAAAAAGAAAAAGAAATGTACCATGTGGTCAGTCAGTCAATCAATCAATCAATCAATCAATTATTTGTTATGCTGTATGGACAGATATTTATGTATTTCATCTTGTTATCACGTCACTGGTCAACAGTTAAAATTACCGATTCACTCAGTAAATAGCTGGGATACGCGTGAAGTAGCATTTTTTTCTGATGCTTAAAAAGCCTAATGTTTCATTAAAACTTAAGGAACTCTTCTGATGATTAATAAAACCCAATAGGAAACCTAGTTGTCCAACCTGATAAGACACATGTCCTTTCTCCTTCTCATCACAGTAAATGATGCTTCAGTACCTCTGGTAAGTTATGACATCTTTACCATTTTTCCCAACATGCAAGCTAGTTTTACAAAGTGAATCCTCAGAAATAGCTAACGATTCATAATTCACTTTGGTTAGTGTGGCTCAAAGCACTTGCATCTCGGTGGGTCACAATTTTACGTGTCCAAATGAGTCTTAAAAACACCTATTGACCAGTATCTATTTCTCTTTCGGGGGATAAAAGAAGATTTACACAAAACATTGATTGGGTAGGAAAGCATGTCATGCATCTAGCATTTTCTCTGGTCTGTAAATTTAAATGTTTGAGTTGTTGTGATCCCAAATAAAATTCTTGGACACGCTCACCTGGACATGCCAGAGAAGTCGGCCTCCTCCTCCTCACAGCGCTCATCCAGTTCCTTCAAGGCCTGCGTCACATCCTCTTCCCACATGGAGCCACAGGTGCTGTCTGGATCCGGATCTGGATCCGGCTTCGTCTCCGGTGCCGCGGGCAGACAGAGAGGCAGCACTGTTCGTGATTCTTCCTCACAGAGGGACCCCGGTGGAGTGTCTATGGCCGGCGGGGGAGGGGGGGCCGGATCCAGGTCCTCCTGAGGGTCCTGGCTCTCCTGCGGGTCATGAGGGTCCTGCGAGTACGGGAGGTCGCACAGCTCCGATGGGTCCGAGGGCAGAGGGGGGGCGCTGCAGAACCCCGTGTCCTCGCTCACGCTGCTGCTCAGCTCGTCGCCTGCCGTCATGCTAACGGCATCCTGTGAAACAAAGCCAGAGGGGGGCGCTCAGGAGCAGTGGGGCAGGTGACTTCACACAAAAAAACATACATTAACCCCCGCCTCCCCCTCCATCCTCCCACAAGTTAGAGTGGTTGTCATGACAACAATGGCTCTTAGTATCAATTCAGGAGCGCAAACTTCCTGCTGAACCTCTATTATAGCTTGAATTAAGGCTGGCATAGCCTGCAATTAAAAGCACAAATTAGCTTCTATTATACAAGTCAGCACTTTTCACAATGTTCAGCTCTGGGGAGATCGCTCTGAATGTCCCTCTGTAAGCTAACGTCTCTCTGTCTGTCTCTATCTCTGTCTCTCTCTAAAAAGAAAAAGAATCAACAAACAGGACCCAATATCAATCTATCACTGAAGTGCCATTTCAAAACTTCATGTGAGTGCTAATAAAACAGCAGCATGGCGGCGGAGCGACGGGGACGGAGAGCCGAGCGGACAGCAGATGAATGAGACGCGTCCGCTGTGACGCATGACGACTGATTTATGACTGCCTCTGCATAACTGCACAGAAATAACGGACCGTATTAGTGACATAACAAATTCAGCAGTAAAGTATTGTAGGTGCACTTCGAGTGAGGTAACCGAACAACTGGATGTATTTATAGTACTAATTTGCATAAAAAAAACAGCTACAGTGTCAGACGAGAGCAACCCCGGATTTATTTGTCGACATAAAACGCAAAGAAGGGATGCGTTACAGATGGCACAGCGGGTTCTCATTAACAAGACTTGTTTTTTTACCCGTCTTGTGTTTTTTAAATTTGTATTTAAATGTCTAATGAATTAAGAAAGCTAAGTGTGGCAGACAGCCAGTACATCACAGAGACAGCAGCTATATTACAGAAAGCTTTTAGAAGTGGTCGCGGCCATCCTGGAGCGAATGAGTAAGAGTATTGATGGTTTTATCTGGGGCTCATTACACTAAGAGCTGGGGCTGTGATGGGGGAGATGTCCTTGGGATGATATTGAGACCACTGGCTAGATCGAGTTCCTCGTAAGTTGCATTGGGCTCAGTGTGTATCGAGCACCGTCACTGGAGGGTTGGAGCGCCTGCTTGAAAACTGATTTGCACACATCCATCCATCCATCATCTATACCCGCTTTATCGTGAACAGGGTCACGGGGGGGCTGCAGCCTATCCCAGCTCACTTTTGGGCGAAGGCAGGGTACACCCTGGACAGATCGCCAGTCCATCACAGGGCCCACACTTATAGACAGACGGAAACAAAGACCATTCACGCTCTCATTCACACTTAAGGACAATTTGTAGAACTACCGGTGGGAGGAAGCCGGAGTACCTGGAGAGAACCCAAGCAGCCACTAGGAGAACATACAAACTACACACAGAAAGGGCCGGAATCGAACCCGAAACCTTTTTGCTGTGAGGCGACAATGCTAACCACTGCATGCATATGTATATTTATATATATATATATATATATATATATACACACATACACTTCATATGGATGAGCTCAGGTTGTTCATATATATATTTAAAGGTAAAAGACTGGCCCGTTAAAATTCCCACACTGTACATGTGAATACAAAACAGAACAACATGCTGCATCATTGTTAGTATAAGTGATAAATGTCAGTAGAAGTAGACAGCATAAGAAAGGCTACTGCATGTTAATGTTAGTAAAGTGAAAGGGTTTCATTGGCTGGTTTTCACTTAACTGCCCTTTTAAAGTGAACACCCCACTTGTAAAAGACTCATACTCACACATGCGTCTGCCGAGGACAAAGGAGCTGGTGTCCCATTCACAAGTTTTTAAATGGAGAATTTAGTTGGAATGGTCAGTGGCTGTGTTATTGGAGGTGAGCAGTAACAGCTGACCTGAGGTGAAATTTTCTCATCAGCTCTCCCCCAAAATCACACAATCAAGCACCCACTGCTGTAAAGGGAGCAAGAGCTAAAGAGCTTGGGCACCCGCACCCAGAGCAAAGCAATAAAGCAAGAGGTCGGAGGAGGAGTTAGAAGCAGCAAAGGCAGCACACTGTCTTCTTTACTCGACAGTAAGCAGACAGTTAAAAGAACCAGCCCTTTTACCCAATCCAGAACCCCATGAAGGTAGCTGACCATCTGTCTGAATGACAGGGCTGAGAAGTAGCGCAATAGCAGGTAAAAAAGTTGAAAGGAAAGAAACAGGCAAGCTAAAAAGCACCCGAGCACCACAGTTTATTGCTGCTCCCGATTGATCGCACCTCAGGCAGCTGGCTGCTGGTGCTGTCTGAGTGGGCCATCTCCAAAGTGGGGCTATCCAGCCGAGGGAGGGAGGACAGGGAGGACAGGGAGGGCAGGGAGGGCAGGGAGGTCAGGGAGGGCAGGGAGGGCAGGATGGTGGCCTCTTCAGTCACGGCACTGCTGGAGGATTCTTGAGACTGCTGCAGAGAGTCCACGTGGTTGGACGCAGTGTCGTCTGTGGCAGAGTCGCTGTTGAGCTGGACGAGAAAAACACAACGACTGGTTGGCTTTTCTGTTGAAGCACGCATGAACACAACACAGGTTGTTTTATACATCATCTAGTTTGATGCAAACCTTTATGAGAGGCACACTAAGGACTGAGGCCAAGTCAAAACTGAGACTGAAAAAACAGTATTTAGGAACATTTGAAGAAGTCTGACCTTTCCTAAACTATGATGCACTACATACTGCTGACACTCAACATGGCCTTACTGTGGGTACACCACAATGGATCATGATGTACTGCTCTTCATGTGTAACTACTCAATTATTATGAACCATACAAGAGTTGATCACTAGTTTAGATGTGAAATACATTCCCAATTTGAATCTTAGTAATGCAGGCACACCATGTATGAAAATTAAAAGGAGCAGAGGTACGGTGGCCACGTTCACATCTGGCATTAAAAAAGCGTCCTGGGTGATCCGATCACAAATGGACAGCTCAAAGAGCGCATCCAGGACGCATGTTAATGCCCAGTGTGAACAGGGCCTGTGACACTGAATTAACTTTAAATTTAATATACAGAACTTATTGACATTATTCAGGTTTCTGATGCAAGCAGAGCATATTTAGTCATTTTAATCCATTCAACTGATTCTGCACCTTAAAACCGCTTCAGACAAATGGTAACATCATGCTAACATCCATCATATCATTTACATTTTATGAACAGGTTATCTCAGTCAAAACTCTGAGGGGAATCTCATATCGCTGCATGCTCATTTTTCTAGTGTGTAAAACTGGATGACTACAAACTCTTTGAGGGCAAACTTTCACTAAAGGCAAAAGCTCATTCTCTCACCGTGCACTACCAAGATCAAGAAGCGCAGAAGAAGAGAGAAAGAAAACTTTAGACTGAGGTAAAGCATTTCGATTAATAGCATTATTATTTGCAGCTTTGAGTGGGGCCTTGCTTGCAAAGCAAAGGGAAACAGAGGAGTTAGAGAAAAGCAGCCAAACTGTTAAAAAAAAATGCAAAGGAACATGCTGGATTCTGAGATTTCACATATTTTATACTTGATATTAAATTACAAAAATCTGTTCTCTTCTCCTTCCGTTGATAAAAATATAAATGAGCACTGATTTCCCTTTCTTTAAATTTTCCTACACTGTACTTACCAATCCTATAATCATAAAAGAAATGATAATAGCATTAATCTAGCGGTCAGATGCAGAGGAGCTGGGCGGAGGTTTGAAGGGGGCGTCTACCACCAGCGAAGAAGCAAGCATGAAGCCCCTGTCCACACTGCCAGCAGGTCCAGCTCAGTGTACGTACACACACACACACACACACACACACACACACACACACACACACCATGCCAGCGGGCTGTGTGGGGAGCATGGTGGGTTGGGGTGGGGGACCCTGATTAGAGTGAGACTTACAAGGCCAGAGCGGATGAGAATCTGGCTAGCGCTCAGTACCTCCTCCTCAGACGATTCGTCCGTGTCCTCGTGGTTGGTGAGGTTGAGGCTTGGCGTGCTGCCGGCGTACTGGCACTCCTGCAAAGACGGCGTGTCCCCTTTGTCCATGCTCTCCAGGGAGCGACGCCGCACCCCCCAGTTGAAGTTGTCCATGCTCTCCCCCTGCAGGACGACCGAGTGGACAGCAGTGAGACACAGTGTTCAGAAAAGTAGCATCTGTGACTTTACAAAACAAGCAAACAAAGCACAAGACAAATGCAAACATTCCATAACTTAGAAAAAACACCAATATGTGAGACAATAAACATGTACTGAAGAGGTGAGATGATTTTTCTCAACTTTGTGGGATGGTAAATGATGCAAAGTTTTAAAAGTATAAAAGTAAAGGCTTCACAACCACAGGAGCAATGATTTCAAATCAAAATGTACTACTGCACTCAATCTGATGACAACACAGAGAGACACCAGGGCGCTGCAAAGCAGTAAATGGCCCACAGACTTACCTGCAACTCCTTGTGGCAAGAGAAGAGAAGGAATACGTTTGTTAGTAGACTTCAGACAGTTATGAAACACAGACAGTTTTTTCTACTACAGTAGTCAGGACAAATAAGACACAAGGTGGACAAACAAGACATCAATGGTGTTAATCTGTCATATAACTGACTACAGTATGGTTGAGAGGAGTGATGAAGAGAGAGAGACAGTGAAAACTGTAGGCATCTGGTCCCTGCACTGTAAACCATTACAAAACTGTTGTATATTTTATAGATGATTAACTTGAATAGTACTTCCCAGTGACTATTAGCTCCTGAATATTCACTTCAGTTTATCATCTTTTTATAATCAGATACGCATCATCATCATCTTTCATACATGTAGAGCTTCTTTACTGTAAATTCTCACCTCGGCATCCTCCAACTCCACATCTAAGAAGTCAAAGTCCTTAAAGACACCAAACTGCTGCTCGCTGCCCGTATCCTCTCCCTGCACCTCCTCCTCCCTGACCACCTCCTCCACTGTGGGGATCAGGCTGGTCTGCTGGTCCGCAGAGTCCAGATCCTCATTGGACGAGAACACCACCTGCGCAGAGAGGAAGGAAAACGGGTCTTTGTTGTTACATAGTAAATTAACAATTGTTGTGTATTCATTAAAAACTCTGTTTATCTCAAAACACAACAACAAGCAGCAGTATTTATAACAGTGAGTTTACAGAGACCTTGTCTGAGGCCTTAGAGTAGGAGAGGAGTCTTACAGATGGATTTTTGGGAATGCCAGATTCTGGACCACATAGAGACAGGACATTCATCAGCCTCTCTCTGGTTCTTCTCTGGAACAAGAACACATAACAAGATGAGAAAAACTAATACTAACTAACACAGGACACATTTTTATTACATACAACAACAAACATAAGTCTTTAGTCTACAAGCAATATGGAGTGAAGGAAATTTGTGAGTGAGTAAAAGAAATAAGTAAAACTTTTATTTCATGATGCTACTCTTTTATTTTGACGGGCCTAATAATTCACATGTCGGCATTGCCATGACAGTGACGAGCAAAAGTGATGTCACATCAGTAGTTAGCTTTTGGCGCGGAGCCTTTGTAACCAAGGTTAGGATTATATCAGTCTGCTTTATCATTTCATATTTCATACAACTCATAAAAAAGACTAAATCAGAAACATTGATCTCCATGGAGCAAAGGGGTGCGTTACAGTCAATGTGTTTTTATGTCTGGGTGGGTTCACAGTGCGGAGCACCAGATAAATATAAACAGTCCTGCTGGTGGTAATTTTCAGTTCAGATCAGATCCAAACCGCAGACTTTAAGACAGATCATAATCTGATGTGGTGAAGCTTCACCTGGAGTGAGTGCTGCATCACACCTTCTGATTGGTTAGTGCACAGTGTTAGATGCATTGTGTCTCTCTGAGCAGGTACCTGAGAGAGTTGAGGCCTCTTCCAGCTTACTTGCACCAGACCATTAGAGTTGGAGCCGGATGACGTAGAGGAGGTACTCCTTGTGACAGCGATCACCTGCGGCTTTCCATTCCGACCAGCTGCAGTGCGCTGATCACCATATTTGTGTCCTATGATTGGTGTCTATAAAGCCATAAAATACAGCAGAGCATTTTCTTAAGAGGAGAACAGTGACATGAGCGCACTGAGGAAAACCCGGTGTGGAATTACACTGACCTCTGAGATGTCAAAGTGAAAGTCCAGCGTCTTGCCGGGCAGCTCCTTGGAAGAGTTGTTAAAAATACGCGTGAAGGCGATTTCTGGAGAGCCGCATGACTCTGTGCTGTAAGAGCGCTGCACGTCGTCTGGAACGACAAGGCTGGCTGAACGAGACACCACCAACTTCAGAATGTTTTGGGCCTCTTTCCAATGTGGGCTCTGTAGACAATAAACAAATACAATGAGTCCAATGTGAGATCACAAGCTGCGGAGGTGTTTCTGGAGAATTTATGAATGTGAAAGGACACATTTTATTTCAGAGAGCCAAACCATCCCCAACCCACAGCAGCTATAGACTCAGCCTCTTGTATTCTGTTTGGTCCATGTTCATGTAGGAGGACCTGAAAACGAGGCCAAACAGCCCACCAGTGCACATGCAGTGGTATAATGTGTACGCACAAATACAAGGCCCTTAACAAAAGGCAACACTGACAGTGAGCCAGTGCAGAATTGCTTCAGGCAGTAATGGTGAAAGAGCAGTTGGATGCAGATGTGAGTGAGAAGCATATAGTGCCCTGGGTCAGGGGTGGTAAAAGGCTTCTATATGGAGCTGAAGTTGCATCAAAAAGGCCTCGAAACAACGAGCCTGAAAAACGTCTTATTCTTTCTTAGACTCAATTGTGCTGCAATGTATAGAACAGATCTTCCCAGTATTCATACACATTGAGGTAAAGCCCCTTTTCCACTGCCACTAGCAGCTCTACTTGCTTTTGGTATCAGGTACTTATCTGGATTTTGCTTTCAAATGCAGATAGTACCCCGAATGCAGCGTCGTTACTAAAGCGTCTTCAGCGTGACACACACATACTGGATCCTTTTATCTGCAGGCAAACAGAAACATCTGCGCCTCCTCAACAGACCACGGCATGGTTTTGTGGATTGCTATTAACCGAGTTGTCCAGTGAATACAAAACATCGCAACCACTATAATAGCTTGGATAGTTAAACAATGGCGGGCTGGTGCCATAGACTGTAATAAAAATGGACATAGCTTCTAGGTCGTAAAAGCGTCACCAATGCGGGAGTGCCTTAAAGTGTAATACCACTGAGGGTCACTAGAGGCAAAAACAAAACAGTAGAACAGGTACTGGCATTGGATCAGGGACTTGTGTGAAAACAGGCTTTGCCCAGTAAAACACACACAGCTGCTGTTAAAGATATGGCTGCACATGGGTGGTGCTTTGGTAACATTCTTGCCAACAAGAGTAAGTAATAAGAATACCGGATTAAATCTACTTTCATTCTACGTGTGGTGAAGGCTCACCTGAATATATTTGCCGATGATCTTCATGATCTCGAGGTTGAACTGTTTGACGGGGGCTGCTGATAGGTCGATATGACTCAGCAAGCTGTAGATGATCTGCAACAGGGACTGCTGCATGCCGGGAAGGCCCTTCTCCAGCAGCTGAGACAGACAAAGACCAACATATTCATGGTCAATTTTACCACGTGATTAATACAAAAAAATGTGCATTTTCACTTTTACATACCTCGGCCAAGTAAGTGACCAAGTTCAAGGTTCTCTCCGCGAAGGCATCGTGGAGGTAACGACAGACCACATTGATCCAGTTGGTACAGTCGCGGGAGTAGCTGTGTGTGCTGTACAGGCTCATCATGTGGGCCAGGTTGGACAGCGTGGCTGACTTCTCATCTGCACAGACCTTGGCTATCTTATCAGCCGTCTCCTTACAGAAAGGAGTGGGGCTGTCAAAGTGCTGGATGAGGTGTGGGAGGAGGCACAGGATATTCAGAGGGAAACCTGTAGACACAGCCCAGGGAGGAAATGAACATGTGGGAAAAAAAAGAAAGAAAAGAAAAGGTCACATAATAAGCAGTCTAATCTTGAAAATGAAAAGGTGATAACAGGAATGTATTAAAAGCAACAAACCCTGTGTTGTTTGGGGTTATTACACACGGTAACATTTCAGTTATTTTCCTGATAGATATACAGCAAAGTGGATATTTTTCTTGATTCATATTTTAAATGATATAATGACATTTATAAAAAAAAAAAAAAAAAAAAAAAAAAAAAAAAGCAGCAGTATTTACCAGCCACTTGTGTAGGGTCTACCAGCGTATGTCTGGAGACACTGATGAGCTTGCTGAGCAGGTGGATGGTGAGCTCCTGAGTAGAAGCTGAGGTGAAACCCTTCAGGAAGAGCTGAAGCAGGCCGGGGAAGTTGTACCACTTCAGCTTGGCCTGGACCGTCTCCAGACGCTCTCTGCTGTCCGCGCGGTCCAGAGGCAGCTGGCCCAGCAGCTTGTTGAGTAGCCGCAGGGCCAGCAGGTATTCAAACTCGTAGTCCGACTCGAGCAGCGAGGTGGCGATCCAGAACACCGTGGCCATCAGGTTTGCAGGGTCCACAGGGGGGATGGCGTCCCCTCCTGGACTTCCTCTCCCGCCTAGCGATGATAAGCTCCGTGTACGTGCTAGGTTTCCGTGGCTACCAGCGAGTCGGTCTGCTATGTCTAGGGTGTTACACCTGCGCCGGTCCGCTTTCCGTTCACTCATCAGGCTGGCCCGAAGAGAGTTGCTGCGAGTATGGGCGTAATGGAACAGACCGCCACTGTTCATGTTCAGCTGGCCTGTACTTTTCCTGTTGGCAGCAAACTTCGGTCCCAAAAAGTGATCTCGGGCCGAGGTCCTGGAAACAAAATGACAAATCATTTTTGAAACACGTGTCAGTATGTTACTGAAAGTAAGGAGGAGTGAAACAGCACAGAAAGGGAGGCTACCAGTGAGAGGACTTACTGTGCTAAGGCAGTGAGGAGGTCGTAGTTTTTGACGGTGTCTGCCAGCGTGTCGATGCCTGACTCCAGTGTCAGGAGCAGCTCAATGACAAAGCCCTGAGGAGAGAATACATCAGAGGTCAGCTTTAACAAGGAGTTAAAACATCATACATCGACACAGCTGCTGTGCTTCCTCAAAAATCCTTTGTAGATACAGAAGGGAGAATTACTGTGGATCCTGTGGTTTACATTGACAAAATACATTAATTCCAGTTTAACAATCAACCTTTTTCAGTTCTACCTGGCTTCAGCTAAAATTACTTCTCTGTGTTTTAGTCAATGTCAAGACTACGTCTTGTTATTCCAATATTTCTGTAGCAACTGAGCTGTACATTTCTGAGGAAAAATAAGACCTATGCACACAGGACATTGTTGCCACTAGATGAGGGGAATTCAAAACAGACACGCAATTTCTATAAAACAAGTAAAAAAAAAAAAACAATTGTAGATGTATTTACCATAAAAATAAAAAAAATAAAACAACAAATCAAAAAAACAAAATAAAGGCCTTTGTCGTCATGTACAACTAAAAGGCTTGTTCTGTACCATACAAGTAACAGAGGACTCTTGACGTATGAGTGGAATGTAGTTTTCTTTCTTGATGTTTTTTCTCTGTTGAATGTTGGTGTTGATTTGCTTTTATACTGTGTCTCCTAAACATGTGAATTGTGTGTTTTTGTTTCACCTCTGCTGTTTTAAAAGCCTCGTATTTACAGAAATTTTAATTTCAAATTAACAGTGGAACTTTTTTTTAAAGAATGTCTTGAGGAAGTTGACCTTTCAGCTGATACCGTTATCTGCACATACCTTCTAATATTATCCAAGAAGTGACACAACTGAGAATGTTTTTGATAGCTGAAAAGTAACATCAGATAACACTGCAGAGCAGGATGATGTCTTTACTGTAATGTTCTGACCTGAGCCTCCTCTCCAGGGTCTCCTACGGTCTCAACCAGCCGAGACAAGATGTCAGACAGTGTGGCAGGTGTCAGAGGTTGTTTGAGTGCTCTGAAAATCTGGAACGAACGGCCGGCGTAGTGGCGAGAAGAGCACGACAGAGCTGTTCTGAGAGCCACTTCACTCAGCAACGACTCCATTTGGAAACCTGAAGGGATGCACATGTACATGCTGGTAAATACGCTAATTCAAAACATAAGCAAAAATCAATAGAATTGCACAACAAGGAGCTGTGAACCCTACACACCAGATGGGGAATGTTTGAAGACCGTCACCACGTGTCGGACAAAAACACTCAGCTGGTCGGCACTCTTGATGTTGGGGTTCTTGGGCGACACGTCCTCATGATTCCAGAGCGGACCCCGCTTCCTACAAGGCAAGATTAAACACGCATCAGATAATGTGTACCACCATGTCTGCTCAAAACATTTGATGTTATCACACCAAGCAAAGAAGCCAATATGACACCAACTCAAAAATTAAAACCATGCAAATCAAAAATACCCATTCCTGTCAGACCGTGCTGGAAGCATGAAAGCAAATCATTGTGGAGAATGAGAAACATGGCACAAATGCGAAGGTACATGTAATTGGTTGATACCGATATGTACTAAGATACATCGACAGGTTAAGTTAATCAGAACATCAGTAGAAGTATTCGTGTAAGTGTTGACTAACATATATGTTGTATGTTCTGTTCTGGGAAAGAATCCTTTGAATGAAACACGGTCTTCTCACCTTGACGTAATGAACTCAATGAGAGCTTTGGCCTTCTCATCCTGTTCAGCAGTGGCATTGACCTCACTGAGGAGTGTGGGGGAGAGGTGGGACAGAGCAGCGCCTCCGGCTCCCAGACTGATACTGGAGGACGTGGAGCTCGAGCTCAGGCCGGAGTCTGTCATAGGTGACGGCTGACAGTCGGGCAGAATCTCCTGTACTCCTATAGGAAACATGTGACATCCACATTGTTACGTCATGCTTTGCAGGCATCTCAATAGAGCCTCCTTCTTCAGAGTACCCCAACACCAAAATCTTTTAGCAATATAAACAGATACTGGTAGTTACACCAACAACAAAACAGTGATATTCTGTCACAGGAAGATCTGACTGTCTAAGGTAGGATTGTTGCTGCCACCCGGTGATCAGCTTTGGCACTGCAACAAATAACTACTACAATTTTTCTGTTACTTTCCGTCCCGTTAAAAAATTACAAAAAGTAATCCTATAGCTGGTAGGAAATCAGTTCAACTGACCTGTGAGGTTGAAATCAGGAGCTACTGGCTTCACGGTCAGGACCCTCGGATCGTTGTAGTCTCTGTTACGTAAAAGCACCATAGCCACAGACTGAACATTGCTGTTCGCACCTTGAACAACAAGCAGGTGAAGCAGCAGGCGTTTGCAGTGCTCGTAGACCTCCGGGTGCTGGTGATCAAAGCCTGGAGGAGGACGCACAAGATAAAGAGATATTAGATCATGTTTAGAGGCAGGCGTTATGAAGTTTAAAAGGTCAATCAAACTGCCTCCTCCAGATAAAGGGATCCAAAACAGCACAAACAGAAAGCAAGTTACCTATAAAAACTGCATGTAGTAAGAGGTGTAGGTAGGCACTCCATTCTACTTTGACTCCATGGTCCACAATGAGGTCTGTCAGTAGGATCACTGCAATATTACATCTGGAAAACAGAAAATGAGTGTTGACTTCCAAATCAACAGAATACTGTTATGTTTTTCAAGAGAACAGGTGGTGGTTGGTATCTGTACCTGTGGAGCGGTACAGCCGGGGCGTTGGTCTCTGGCAAGTAATCCACAAGAGGAGACCAGCAGCCTCCTGTTGGAGGGAACGGGAGCGGCTCCGGTCGGTTGTGATCCATCACTTTCAAACGCCAGTTTGCATAAAGAGGCATGGAGTCACCTGGAGCAGGGAGAAGATTTTAAGAAATGGTGGGGGGAAATAATTTAATGTAGTGCAGGACTGGGCAGAGCAAATATGTTGTTCTTACTCTTCTCGTCTTCATAGGAGCCTCCAGAGCTGCTGCTGTAACGAGATTCCAGACGGTGGTGCTGTCGGTTCAGGTTGCTGTTCAGACCACTGTAGATATCTAGGTGGGTGTAACTGCACAACAGACACAGTTGGTTTAAAGTCTCTGCTGGCATTGATTAAACCCCGAAAAACTCAGCTCTGTTCATCAAAATTTGGTAATATTTATTTATGCTAAGACGCAAACATTGCAAGAAGGAGATGCAAGGTGTTTCCATTTTACTTACTGTATTATTGCCACAAGATGACTATAATATACAGTAGGTCTGGTCAACATATCAATATTTTATTGTGATCTGACATGAGACTACATATCGCCTTAGATTTCAGATTTTATATCGCGATATGACATTTGTAGTCTTTTCCTGGTTATATCGGCTGCAATACAGTAAACTAATGTCATTTTCTAAACTTAAGACTCTGAACTGTTATATTGTTAACCTTTATCCACATTACAGATGATTATTTATCAAAAATCTCTGTAAATTCTTTAAAAGCACCAATAGTTATGCTGACAATTTTGTTGTAACACTGATATGAAGGCATTTGGTCAAAAATATTCTGATATTTCATTTGATCATATCGCCCAGACCTCATATAAAGTCTATCTCCTAGGAGATCAGCTCATCAGTGCCAGTCAGCTGCAGACACTCCACACTCACATATTCTGATTTTAAAACTCTTTATTATTTACTGTTAAATTTCCACAACACTAAGAACGTTAATGTGCCTCTTGTGTGTAATATGACACCTGACAGTCCTGTTTATTCTTCCCTTGATTTTTGCTGTGTAACAGTAACAGGACAGTGCTGTATTTTATCTCGTACCTGTCCTCCATGTTGGAGTCTTTGATCTTGCTGTCATGATGACCGTCGTTTCCTGGCACCATGGTATTGCTGCTGGAGGTTGTTCCTGTGAGAGCAGACATGAAACATTTAACCTCTGGCAGCGGAAACGCATGACTTAGTGTCTGAGCCGTGAACTGAGCTGTGAACTCGTGAGTTCCTACTGCGCATTAACCTGAGGTGACTGAGGGGATCTTGTAACTGGAGGTGATGCGGTAATAAGGGGGGTTGTCCATGTGAGTGACAGCTGAGCTAACAGGATCAGTCAGCTCCAGCTCGCACATCAACTCCTCCAGCAGCTGCATAGTCTTATCTCTGCCCAGGTAAACCACCACTCGTTTCACCTGAGGACAGACACGCAGAGAAACACGAGGGATAAGTAACGGACGCTGCCCATGGGGATACGCAACGTGATGTGAACATGCTGTGACTCACATAGGGCAAGAGGCTGGGGTCACTGTTGACTCCCGACATACTGATGAGGAAGTGCAGAATGATTTTGAGGTTCTTTGGCCAACTGTCTGCTAATGTGGTCCAGACGTTCTCGATCTCTGACCAAGCAAACTCGTCCCCATACTGTAAAAACAAAACAATTTAATCAGCATTTCAACACATATCTTGTTCATGGAATCTAAATATGGGGATCAGATAGTCCATTAGCTGCGTCACCTTGGCGGTCATGAACATGAGGTTGTTTAGCACCATGGTTGTTGCACGAGGGGATCCCCAGCCCTCTCCCCTGAGCCAGCGCCGGCTGTTGACCATCATGATCTCCCGCTCGTGAACATCTTCCTCCTCTTCACCACTGCCGCAGTCCTCTGGCCGCCGTGGGATCGGCTTGAAGTCGACCAGCTCCACGTTGTTCATCCAAGGCAGGAGGTAGTGCAACATTACTTGACGACCGCCGGGATGTGCTGTCTGGATGCGCTGGCTCACCTCTGCGGTATGGACAGTAGAAAGTTAGATGGTAGCTGAATATATTTACTAAATAAAGAAATGCTCTGTCCATTGTCATAACAAATCATAGCACAGCCAGCCCACTTGGCTACCAGCTATCCTGCTTTAAAGTGGCAGTAAAATACTCCTACTCTTTAAGACTACTGTTGAAATTGTAAAATAAATAAAATTCCTCAGTTGTGATGATTTTCCAGACATTTTTTAAAATAAACAATTTGCGATTTGATGGTGATTATATGGCTGAATCATGCCATATAGAGCAGTGTTCTGCTCACAAAGAAAAAGCCACTACAGTAACTAATGTCACAGCCACCTTTAAGATAATGCAATAACTCCATATGCACTGCTACTCAAATAGCACCAAACATGACAGTAGCTCACCTGAGAAGATGGGCAGAGTGAGCTCTGGGTACGTCCTTGCGAGCTCCTCAGACAGCTGGTAGTAAGACACAGAGTAGAGGTGTGGCAGCGGTGAAGGAGGCGTCAGGATGCCGTCGGTTCTCTGGATCTCCAGTTTGTGGGCGTAACGGAAGAGCTTAGGTTCCAGGATCTGTTTCATACAAACAATCACAATATAGGAATTCAAGGACAGAAGCCTCGATGGTGGTGTTATGTGGTGTAGTGTAGATGTGTTGGAACTTTTCAGGTAAAACCGACCTGTAACAGCTGCATGGCTACTTCATAGATATCCCTGGAAGAGTCAGACGCCTTGAACAGGATCAGGTTCAGCAGCACCACAGTGTCAAATTGGTAATCCCTACGAAAACAATAACACAACACGTGGTGTTAAAGTCACTCATGACCAATAAACTCACAAAAATGAGATCAGGTGGAAGCTGGGAATGGGTGGTACCTGTTGTGAAAGACATTGGCGATGGCCCTAAAGCAGCCGGCAGCCACACGACGGGAGCCGGTGTAACAGCGATCCACAGCCCAAAACATGAGGTTGCTCTGGTCTGGATTCAGCTCCAGCAGCAGCATCACAGCCTCACATCCCAGCTGGTGCACCTACGGCAGACACAAAGCAACTGTTAGAAGCATGGAGTCACATCTTCACATAGTCTACACCAGTGGATCTCAACTGGTCGAGCCTCAGGACCCACGTTTTTCCTTCGTCATTAGGTGGTGACCCAAATTTTTGACATTTTTGAACATGAGCCAGTGGTCGACACAATTCTGTTCAATTTTACCAATTCATTTCTCAATATCTACTAAAATACCAATATTACTTTAAGTATGGGGACAAAATATGCTGTTAACTGTGTATTTTTAATTTTTTATTTACCTATCAAGAGGGACTGCTACTTTGGACTATACCAATATGGATGACCACCAAGTATCCTACACGTATCAGAATCACTCCAAAACAAGGGCATAATATCTAAAAAAAAAGACTGGTGTGAAGGTAAACCGTAACATTTAGTCTCTAATTATAATGTTTCAAATTGGATGATTTTAAACTTGAGTGCTTTCTGTGACTGATTTTATGGTGTAGGCCTTGAAATGAAACAGTTTGATGCTGACCTCTTGCAGTACTTCTGAACACAACTGGGTTGTGCTACTGTCAAGGTAAGTGAACCTGTGCTTCATTACTTTGACCTCAAGAAGACCTCAGTTACTTTGACTTCATCACGAGAGACAATATGATGACATGATGGCCTTGTGCTGATTGATACCGTCACATTGATCCACTGAGATTACCTGGTGTGGGACATATTTCATGACCAGGAGGATTTATGTGCTTTAATGAGGACTGTGCAGGTTGAAACATGGAGGAGTTGCCCTTTAGTGAGAGCCAGTGAAAAGAGAAGTCTATTTCTGTTTTAACTACAGCTGGTTCTAGATTGGATCAGCAGAAGAGATGTTCTGCCTATGATTGGTTGTTACGTTGTGGCAGGTTTAAGGTTAGGGTTAAGATAAGGGATAGTGACCAGATGATTGACATTTAAACAACAAATCACAGGAGTCTAGAGTTTAGAGTGTGCATCCTTCCACCTATTCCAATCTAGCACCACACACTTCTCCCTCAAACTAACATCCACATTCCCTGAGCTAACTAACAAACACCAGTTTAATCTACATTTCATCAGCATGTCTCTCACCTTCTTGTCCTGAGAATCCAGGATGTTGTCCAGCCACTTGTAGAGGTAGCCGTCGGAGGAGAGGCCAACATTGTCGGCTACAGGTCCACAACACAAGACTGCAGACATGGCCTGTAACATTAAAACGGCTGTTAGTCATTAGTAAGTGTGCAGAAAACAGATTTACGTTGTTTCTTTTGTGGCCGAGTGTGTACCTTTAATGCACAGTACTGATGGCGGTTGATCTGCATATTTCTGTCACTGTAGCGATCCAAGGGAGTGAACATGATGCTGAAAGGCCCGGCCCAGTGACTGAACAGCATGAACAAACTGTGTCTCAGTGACTGCTGGGGGAAGATGGTCCTCCTCTGGTGCACTGAGCACAACAAGTGAAGAAAATGATCCAAGAGACACATTTTTAGTACTTAAAACTTAGATGGACATTTAATACAAGTAAGATTCTGACAGATAATTACGAGCTATACCGGGGACATTCTGAATGATGTTGGCCACAAGTGCACTGAAGTGACAGCGAATGTCCTTCAGTGTTTCAGAGTCCTTATCGTTTTCAGCCTCAAGCAGCTGCCTGGTCAGATCAACATACTCGAGCAGCGTACTGTTCAGAGAGTGGCTCTCTCCATCTAACCCTCCACTGGCTCTGTGAATTGAAAAGTTTACACTGATTACTGAGCCATAATACAAAAGAATAAAACTAATTCCTGATTTCCTTGTAGATTCCATACATTTGACTGATGACACCAGCATCAGCGAGTAGCTCAAATATCCGGACCAGCTGGACTCTGAGGATGTCACGACGCCTGCGCCGCTTCATGTTCTGCAGAGTAAAGAGTGTTTCATTTTAACTCAGGAAAGTGTTCTTTGATAAACAAAGAACTATGGCAGACAGGTTTTAAAGTTATTCATGAGCAATACTTACTTCAGGCCTTCTTTCTAGGGCTTCTTTTATGATGGGATTTAGCTCCTCTATCAACTCTCTGAAGGATGAGGAAGTTACATGTAAGTAATCAAATAGATTATATAAATATGTATACCATAGTGTACAGCTACAAGATTAGAACCACTGACAGAAGGGCATAAAGTATAAATGGTAGTCCTTATGAATGGAGAATCAGTGTTTTTAATGTTGTTTCTGATGTGTATATTGAGTGAATTGGTCACTTCATATGTTGTTTACCTGAAGGCCACGGGGTTGGTCCTGCCAAGCCCCAACACAAGAGACTCCGTGATGTCCATGCACTCAGAGCGCATCATTGGAACAATGTGTTTGAACAGGGAGGAGGGGGACGGAGTGCCAACAATCTATCAACACACAGAACAGCAATGTCAAGGCCAAAGTATTAAAATAAATCAACCAAAATCCTATTACTATTTATTTTGTCTACATTTTTACGTGGTTACCATACTGTTGTGAATTTAGACTGCAGTCAAAACACACATGCAGTCATACTTGTGAAAAACCTAAGAAATAATGAATGTATATTTTTCGGGATATTTAAGCCCTTATAAATGTGGGAGGAAACATGGCATACAGTGATTGTTTATGCAGCTGCTTCTGACCTTTGAATCATAACTGTAGCCGCTGTCCGGCGTGGACGCCAGCGTCTCAGGCGGGGAGCAGCGGACGGAGCCAGAGGTGGAGGATGAGGAGCACATGGAGGGGGAGGACGAGGCAGAGCTGCAGCAGAGAATCAGGTAGTTCCTCCAAAGGCCAACGTAGGAGTCGTTGCTGTTCAGGCTGTTCACTTTCTTGGCATTGATGGGGCTGCTGCAGGTGGATGTACAGTGAAGGTGACAGAGGAATGACATGACATCAAAAGGACAGAATGACACTGAGCAGCAGGCGCAGAGAACAAAGCGGTCAGCTTCTGCCTTCTTATTTCACACAGGGGCAGCATGATTGATCAGTTTTTATCCTTCATTTGTCTTGTGTCATGCCCATCAACTGAGTATTATTATAAGTCTCCAGTCCTCAATCATACCACATAATGTCATTAGAAAAGCGTCATCACGTGTACAGATAAACACAAAAACAACAAACGTGTTTTAGGAAACATACTTGATGTCAACTTGTGGAGACAGCAGCTGCAGGCGCGTGTAGGCAAACATCCAGGCATAGTTGAGGGCAGTGGGGCAATGTTTGGGCAGGTTCTCCTGCCGCAGGTAGCTGGAGAAGCTGATGACCCAGGGGTCCTGGCCCTGAGTGACATGGGCAAACACCCAGATGTGCGAGGGGCTCACCACATCGAACTGGTGGCTGATGGGAGATGAGCTCCACTCTGCTAGCGTCTGGAGATCAATCCCACTGGGACAATACAGCAGGTTGCTCTACGGAGAAGAACAGCGGAGGGCGAGCTGAGTGTTAGAGTACTTCTGAATGTTTAAAGATGGTCAAATTAAGAAAATCCATTCCTACCTGGTCAGCTCCTGTGAGATGAATGAAGCTCTCCAACACCGATGCACTTAATCTGTCCATTACATCAATTGCCAGTTCTTCATCTCCCTGAAAGATTAACAAATGTCAGGAAACAGTACAAGCTTTTCTGCAGACTTCTACATTTTTGACTGTTATAACAATATGCACTGTGAGTCTAAAGTAATTACCTTGCCAATGCCCAACGCCGTGTGCAGCGCCCGGACCTCCTTGAGGATGTTAACAGCCAGCCTGCGGGTGGCGGGGCGGCAGCTGCAAAGCACCACCAGTGCTAAACCCTCCACCACATGCAGCACACCTAAAGGAAGCGTACGCTCCAAGGACAGAGAATGGCCGCTGCTTGAGCCCTGTTAAAAATAACATGTAAATTAAACTCACGTATTTGACACACAATTTGTCACTTAAGCCTGCCGTGTGGAACTTTTGTCTCCACCTTCTGTCACTGAGGGGAATTACAAAAACACTATGGACACGCTTATATCATGGCTGTAAATCAGTGGATAAAATGTTTTGAGCACCACAACATGGCAAAATGACTCGTTCCACAATCATAGGTTGATCCAATAACAGTGGTAAAGTCTAGATGAGCCACATGATCGAATGATTTCATCTTTGTTCAAGTTAGCATCATGCTAAACGAGGATAGCAGGCTTGGCTGCTGGAGGTCTCTGGTGTGCTGCCCACAGAGCACGCTCAGTACGCATTCATCCGACAAGCGCGGGAATGTCTTACCAGACACCAGATTTAAATACTCTATATAGACTAAAATACAGACAGATTTGCCTGGCGGTGTTAGGCTTATTCAGCATTGTGTGAATTATTTTGCAAGGGCTTGACTGTACTGAACTGAATTAATTGATGTGTAAAAGTCTCACACTATGGATTTAACTAAATATAAGAAATAAACTTAAGTAGTGTTAAAAACAAAGCTGCAACTTTCTTGACCAACCTGTGCATCATGACTCTTATTGCTGCTCTGCACTGCCTGCCTCCACTGGCTGATGAGCTGCAGTAGCATCTTTACGGCGTTGTCCAGCAGCGTGGGGTGGATGTCAGTCACCTCTCTGACTATGAAGTAAACAAAGCCTGAGAGGACATCCTCCCGCCACTCTGGGAAATCCACCATCAGTGCCTGAAGGGTGGTAAAGGCAAGGCCACGCAGCTCCTCGTCCATGTGGATGGTCAGTCTAGAGGAGGAGAGGGAGCCACGAGGCAGAGACATTTAAAGACATGAGGTGTGTCCCCGGAGCGACAGTATATTTTGTTGTTAAGTGTCTTCAGTCAGGTTAGAGAGGGTGAATTACTTGGCCAGTAGCTCTATAAGGTCTTGTCTGCTCATGCCATCTGGTATCAGTCTCGGGATGGCGGCCACGCATGTTCGGAACAGGTCGATCTTTGGCTTCCTCTCTCCCCTGCAGCACAAAAAAATGATTTAGAAGCTGTTATAGGTCAGGCATACACAGCAGTGTGAGTAGTAACAGAAAAGTAGCTCTATGGATTCAGGCTGTGGTTACATACGTGATCATGTCTTCAGGCTCCTTGTTGGACATCTGCACATTAGTCATGCTCATGGAGCGTCCCACTTCCTTGTCCAGGTGTCGCAGGATGTTATCCAAGGCCTTTCTTACCAGTGGGTAGTACAGTGACATGCCTGGAAACACCCGGCACAGTCATTACATTCAGAGCACTAAATGGAAAAGATCCTAGGACCAAAAGTTACTTTTTTTTTTTTTTTTTCAAATGTCGGTTCTTTAACAATCAAACCCACCTATGACTTTTGCTTCTTCATCAGTGAGGGTGGTGTTGAGGAAGATCTTCTTCACACGCAGGGTGTTGCCAGAGGGCATGATGATCCCTGTAGTCGGCATTGGAGGCTCCCCATCTTTCTGCTGTAGGCTGTCAGCAATCACCAAGAAGGCTCGCAAGCCGATATTCATTCTCTGGCAGAGTAGAGAGGAAGCGGATGAGAGAGAATACACCAACACTACCACAAGTTGAAGTTCTGTCTGTACTTTACCTCTGGATTGATGGTAAAGGTTTTGTGAGACTTGCCCACACACAGGAGGTCATAGATGATCTCCTTCATGGCGAAGTCCAGTCTTTCCTGTAATAACCAACAGACCAGTTATCACTAAATCACAGCTATGTGTGCCTGTAGTCTTAGCTAAGCAGTGACATTCAGGTACGTCACAGCTTGTGCTCTGGACTCACCTGAGCGATGAACTGGATGATCTTGACAAAGATGTTGAGGGGCGTGTCTCTGGGCACCACGCTGCGGGAGCCTTTGGGAAAAAGTGCTGAAACAATGCTGAGTAGTCGACTAGGAAGAAGAGAGAGAGAGAAAAAAAAGGGGGGGGGGGGGCATTGTGAAAGCAGATTTGCTAAAAAAAAAAACAAAGATGAAAAAGACTTTTACTTGATAATCACTGGTTGCAGAAGGACTGATTGAGTGTGAGCAGTTTGAGGGTTTGGCTCTGAAACTGACCTCTGTGTGACAGTGTTACTCTCGCACTTGATCCTGATGATGTAGACCCACAGCAGTCTGTAGAGCGACTCCAGTGCTACACGGGACATTTTGGGGTCTTTATTCTGGTGATGAAAAAAACAAAAGGGGTAAGATGTTTCACCTGTATGACAATTATATTACCCACCTGTCAGACTTGACAGATCAACTGGTTGTCTGGAAAATCTCGGATTACATTAAACACAACAAAAATGAAAAAAAAAAAACAACAACAAAAAACTGTTTCTGCATACAGTTGCAGTCTCTGTGCATGATTTCTAACAAGTCAGTGATTTATGTCTGTGCATTAAATTGCAGAGTTTCACACTTATAGAATTTCAAATATGAAGTCTCCAGTAAAACCTCTAAAAAAACAGTTATTATTAGCAATGAGTTGCAGACGGAAATAAGTATGAAAACAGTCATTCTCAACTGGAGGGAGTCATTTTTAGGAAAATAACCAAACCGACACTAAAAGAATCTGTCCATTTAATGTTAAATTTAATTGTACAATAATCAAATAATTATCCAGTTGATATTTCAGTTTTTTGTTCTTTTATTTTCAAGTCTACAGAATTCCTGATGCCGTGCTTATATTTGAAAGGACACGTTTACCATGACGCAGTGGGCCTATAGTAGCAGTTTGCTGCCAGCGTTGTCATGACAGCAATGACCAAAACTAACGTCATCACATCAGTGGTTTAGCTCATTTGAGCATTTGTAAAGAGGGTTCAGATCAATTGAAATCTGCTTTTTTATTTCATTGTTTTATTGTTTTTTTTGCCCATGTTGCACTCGTTTTAACAGTGCATGAAGGCATTATATATTACTGCACTATTTTTCTATGAAATATATTTCGATGACTCAAATTTGGGTCGCAACTTGACTAAGAAAAAAAGTGGGTCCTGAGGTTGGAACAGTTGGGACCACTGTCCTACATCAAATATCCATATTATTGGCATACATACATTCATAGGGTCATACAGAGAGCAACCATACTCGGAGCCTGTGATGTGATTTTCCATGTGATGGCTGTACCTTGAGGGCATGATGGTGTGTTGCATTAAGCTCTTATGGGCTGTACTTCACCACTTGGGTCTGGTTTACTGTGGCTCCATCTCCTCTTAACATTCCTCTGACACACTGATTAATGCCCATACTTGTAATGTAAAACCATTTTTAATCAATCCAGGAGGTTAAAAAAAATCAGTTAATTCATGCTGACACCATGGCTGAAGGACAGCGATCCTCCAGGTTTGGTCGTATCACCAGATTACCAAATAGCACAGACCACATGCTTATCAGTATGATGTTTTACAGCTTGAAATAAGCATCCTTTGCCATGACAGGAGAATGTAGCAGATACAGTACGTGGAAACAGATGGAAGAGGTGGAGCAGATGTGACCGTGTTATTCAGGTGAAGTGACACTTTGTGTTTTACTGGTCTGCAAACAACTATTAGTCTCTTTTGGTGCGGCAACCACGTGTTTTATGTTTCTGTTTGCAACTCAATTAATCTCACGTCCACAGACTTGTAGGTCACGGAACACACAAATGTAGTCTGACATACGTATTATTATTGTGACAACTGGCTTAGTAAATAAGAAAGTGAATTAATAATGGAGGTTTTAAAGAACTCCATTCAGTGGAAGACAACAACTTATGTTAATTTAAAAACAATAGTACTTGTGCAACCATGACCACCAACTGCAAGGGTTGACGTTTCCATCGAGGACTAAACCTCTAACACGATGACCCAATTATTGTGAACTTATCCTCTTCAATACGGTCTGCAGTAATCAACCTTCTTAAACATCCGTCACATTTGTAATATAAACAATATATAACTTAATGGCAACAGCCAATGAGGTGAGAAGTGGATTGTACGTGGAAAGATGCTACAAAGAACTGAGCAACGTGTGGCTGCTGTTAGAAAGTTTATTACCAACTCCTACAAAAAGTAAATGTAGCGCTGCTTCAAAACAACAAATCCTACAACAGCTAAAAGGATTCATGTCGTCATGCTTCTCTGACCTCCTCAGGCTCTCTGGTCATGAATAGGACGGATTCCTTACATTGACATTTTGGTAAATAAGGTGCATTAATATTAACTGTATTACAATGTGTTAATATTTTCTATTATCAATAACAAGATTTTGCATTTCACTACAACGTGTGTCAAGTCTTCTTTTGAGTGTGCGTTAACAGTTTGCTTGTTGAAGATGTGAATGACTAAAAACAGACCGTATTAGTCAGAGCTCCAACTATGGAGTTCATGTAGTAATGAACAGAGCCGAGTCATCTCCATATTAAGTATACCTGATATCAGTCCTCACACAAATAGACAACATATTTTACAGCAAGCCAATACCAGCAAGTTGCCTATTATATTGTGCATCCTCAGTGGTGATAAGTAACCAAGTATGTTTACTCAAGTACTGTGCTTCAGTTCAATTTAGAAGCACGTCTACTTAACTTGATCACTTTCATTGTTGTTACTTTGTACTTCAATTCCACTACATTTTGGAGGGAAATATTCGAATTACTGCTTCATTACTGTTATTATTAAACTGATACTCTCCAGTCGACTGCATCTCACTGGTTCGCATCCAGCGTATAAGCTTTACATTAGGTTGAATACATTGGTATCAGTATAATAGCAAAGTTTAATCAATATATCTCACTCATCAAAACTTTTGTTAATTTTAGTTACTAGTTTCTTTGCAGATTCAAATAAATTATGCTGCATGTTATAGGTAAGACTTTAGTCATCCCTTTATTGATAAAAACAACAACAAAAAAATATACAGTACCAGTCAAAAGTTTGGACACCCCTTCTCATTCAATGCTTTTTCTTTATTTTTATTTTATTTTATGTGGTAAATAAAAAAATGCTCAACAAACCAGAATATGTTTTATATTTTAGATTTTTCAAAGTAGCCACCTTTTGCTTTGATGACAGCTTTGCACACTCTTGGCATTCTTTCAATCAGCTTCATGAGGTCGTCACCTGGAATGGTTTCCCAACAGTCTTGAAGGAGTTCCCAGAGGTGCTGAGCACTTGTTGGCTGCTTTGCCTTCACTCTGCGGTCCAACTCATCCCAGACCATCTTTCTGCGTCTTACAAAGACACGGCGGGTGGAACCAAAAATCTCAAATTTGGACTCATCAGACCAACGTACAGATTTCCACTGGTTTAACGTCCATTCCTTCTGTTTCTTGGTCCAAGCAAGTCTCTTCTTCTTCTTGTTCTTCCTCAGTAGTGGCTCCTTTGCAGCAATTCGACCATGAAGGCCTGATTCACACAGTCTCCTCTTAACAGTTGATATTGAGACTTGAACTCTGCGAAGCATTTATGTGGGCTCTAATCTGAGGTGCTGTTAATTTGCGGTTTCTGAGGCCGGTAACTCTCATGAACTTATCCTCGTCAGCAGAGGTAACTCTTGGTCTTCCCGTCCTGGGGCGGTCCTCATGAAAGCCAGTTTCATCATAGTGTTTGATGGTTTTCGCGACTGCACTTGATGATACATTCAAAGTTCTTGAACTTTTCTGGATTGACTGACCTTCCTGTCTTAAAGTAATGATGGACTGTCGTTTCTCCTTACTTAGTTGCGTTGTTCTTGTCATAATATGGATTAGAACTGTAGTCGAATAGGCCTCTTCACTGTATAGAACTGTACACCAACCCTGCCTCTGCACAACACAACTGATGGTCTCAAACACATTAAGAAGGCAAGAAATTCCACAAATGAACTCTTGACAAGGCTCACCTGTTAATTGAAAACCATTCCAGGTGACGATCTCATGAAGCTGATTGAAAGAATGCCAAAGCTGTCATCAAAGCAAAAGGTGGCTACTTTGAAGAATCTAAAATATAAAGCATATGCTGGTTTGTTGAGCATTTTTTTGTTTATCACATAATTCCATATGTGTTCCTTTATAGTTTGGATGTCTTCAATATTAATCTGCAATGTAGAAAAAAATAAAAATAAATAAAAACCATTGAATGAGAAGGTGTGTCCAAACTTTTGACTGGTACTGTATAAGGCCATTCAAATTAGTCCCACATTTACCAGCATCAAAGTGCACATTAATGCATCATTAATTAGAATCAATATCATAATATATTTTATTCCGAAATGTGCATATTGACTTTATGAGTATAGCATAGTTCGATTAAATTTCAATTTTTGTACTCAAATACAAAATGCAGGATTTGTACTTGTTACAGTCGGTGTACACTGTGACCACACTTTTTGTACTCAAGTAGTTCTTCCACCACATAAATAAACATATATGTACAGTAAAATTCTAAATACATAAGACATCAGACAACAAGTCAACACTGCTCATACACGCAAACCAGCTCGACCACAAAGCCTAAAGCAACATCACAAGTTCCAAGTAGTTCATGTGGTCGTCTTCGCTACTTCCACTGAGCAACACACCTAAGTCACGACAGAGCACAGTTCACCCCTTTAAGCCAAGCAAGCAGAACTGAACTGTACTACCCTACGTCCTGACCAGGACCTGGACCGTTAAAGAGGAAGGGAGCAGCAGGCTACGTCACTGACACCACATCACTCACCTGCAGCGTCTCAATCTGCTTTCGGATGCTGTTGTTAGACGGCATCTGGAGCGAGTCGGTGTGAGAAAAAGATCAAATGACAGGAGACAAAGAATGAAGGGTTTGGGGAGGGACACATGCAAGTTACAGGCAACAAAACAAAAACATAGCCTAAACAAATATGACAAGAGTAGCCTGAGCAAGCTTCACTCTTGTCAGTGTGACCGTGCATAAAATCCACACTATCGAAATGATATGAAACATAATGAACTGTTCAACATGCCACTTGTAGATTAAAGTCGCATGCTAGAAATATAAAGCAACAGTCCATTTGTTTTTGATGTGCTATTACATGTTTTAACATAGTGAGCAAAATACTAATTTAAAAGTGCAAAAGTAAACTAAGGTGTGCTGTGGTTTGGAAATCAGACAGTGAGACAGAGACGATGCACAGAGGAGAATGGATGTAAGAGGAAGAGAAGGATGACATGAAACAAACAAAAATAACAAAACAATAAGGCCAGTTTCACCTACAAAGACGAGAAAGCAGCGGCACCCAACTCGGCAGTCCATTCAAATCCATGTCAAGCACACGCATATTTTAACCGTGAGGATCACACTTTAAAACAGGCCAGCATGATTATGGCATAAATTAGAATCGCTGTTAGACTGTAATCACCAATACTGATCAGGTTTCAGGAAACACTATTATGCATTCGTTTCATTTGACAGAACCATTATTACATGCATGAAGACAAGTAATCATCTGTGAGTTAAAGACTTTGCTTCTTGCCTTTTTCCCCAAAAATGTTTTACGAACCGTCTCAATTCAGAGAGAGATAACTAGAGTCCGATCGATATACCGGCCGATATTCACCGGTTGCAGATATATCGGTATCGGCCTATATGTTGGCCAATCTGTGTGTACATGAAAACTATTTTTTTTACAGAATATAATGCAGAAAAAGATGCTTAGGTTGAATTAGAAATTGTTCTGTTATTGTTTTTTCCCCTTTTATTTTTTGTTGCTGTCCAGCCAAAAATATTGTATTGATGCTATTTGTTTTTGGGATGTTATTGTCTACTTGTTAATCGATCATGTTGATAGCGTCGGTCGTTCTCTCGGATAAATAGAAAAAAATAAATGAATAAAAAATGCTGAAATGGGTTGCCAAATACAGTAGGTGGCCATCAATATACCTGGGTGCCCCCCCAAGAAAAGTCTGAGGGAAACACTGCTGTATATAGAATACATATATGAAGAATATCAGTTGATATATATAAATCGACATCAGAACTTTTTTACTCCCCAATATCGGAATCGCCCCCAAAAATCTATTATAGGTCGGACTCCATAGAGAAGTAGCTCTTCCTCCTGACTTGAATTTGCATGAATTTTTGTATTCAAATAATCAAACTTGTTTAAGTGTAGTGAAGCAAAGCCCTGACATGAACGATTCTTAAGGTTAAAAGCACTGGTTGGACAAGAAGCCAGAAAACACTCAAATCATCACTGCACTCGAGCGATCACACAAACCTGTCAAATCATCTCAATCAAAGAATCAACAACAGGAAACTGACTGATTGCACTTCTCAAATGAAGGAAATCTCAAACAATTACTGTGAAAGAGAATGCTGGAATGAGATCACTGAAAAGAGAGACGGCCATTCAAAACCAGTCGGGGATCACCATCACAAAGACGCAAACGGATCCACCACAAGATCACACAGGCTGCACAAAGAGGAATCAAGGTGGGATGGAAGAGAGTCATTGAGTCGGTCAGGGATTCGGTCAATCAGCGTTTTGCTCAAGAATCGAAGGAAAACGGGTTTGATCTGTTTGTAATTGGTCTTTGAAGGAGTCATTAATAGACCTGAGTTAAAACAGCACTTGAGATAACATGACATGGACAGTCTATTGTAACTAGGTAATTTCATATGGGGGATATTTATGATATTGATAGGAGAGTTTTATCTCTGAAGTTAGCTGTTGTTACACCAGTAAATATCAGTGACACCTAAAAATCTTTTCTAAGAGGTTTAATTTTTTCCATTTTAAGCACAATTCCTAGATTTTTTTTTTCTGAAAACAACAGCTCCATTATTGCTTGATCAAATCAAGTGCTATTTGTGTCCAGATCTCGTTTGTTGATAATGGAGGGGAAAGTACATCATGGTAATCAGACAGAACCACAGAGCACACCCTTCATAACCAAGACAACTTCTTCAGGCAGTGGGATGAAGCATGTACTAAGCATAGAGTGTCATAATGCTAATAATTAATTTCCCTTTGACAGATAGAAATGCTGATGCCTTCACACTGTACATTTTTATGAAAAAGTACTGAAGTTATGAGCTGGAGTTTAAGGGCACTGAGGTCACTTCATACCAAACACCACAATGTCATTTTAGGTTTCATAACATGAGTCATAAGACTTGAACTGAATTAGGCATTGTCCTGCCAAGTGTGGTGCGTCCTTAAATTACTTTAATCTGAAGAATACAGTCATTGTGCTGCGCTGTAGAGCTGCAGAACACAACCTTTCTGAAATGGATTGGCTGAGGCTGGCTGTACCTTCAGGTGCGAGAGGCAGTTCTGGAGGAAGATGTGCCAGTTGTTGAGGAAGAACTGCTTCTGACTGACACACAGCAAGCATGTCACCAGGGGATACAGCGCCTGGGGAGGAAAAACAGTGTCAGCATCAGAAGAAAAAGCAAAGGGTGAAGTAGTTTGCTCACAAGGTCTGAATTTGTTCTATGCATGTCTTAGAAATGATCATCTGAAAACAAAATAGCCCTGCAGAAAAAGCCTCCCATGCTACAGATAGGCCAAGAGGAACAACAGCATCAAGAGTGGAGACCAGAGCTACAATACAGTTTTAAAATCTATTTAATTAAGTCAGGATCCCAGATAAAATACATCAACTTAATATGTTACATAGAGAAATGAAAAAAAAAAAAAAGAAAAGAAAATCAAGACGCTTTAGCCTTCAGAGTAGTTGGTCTGTAAACAAAATGGACTAAAAGAAAGGATGTATTTATTTATTTAAAGACGAAAATTTCTGGATGATAATATTAGATGGTGTGCCCTGAGGCCAACAGTCATGTTGACAAAATACAGGAAGAGTGAAAGAAGAAGTATGAGAGATGCAGAGTAAGTAGTGATCGGGCTTGAGAGGAAGAGATGTGAAACAAGGATGGTAGAATTATTACCAATGAGTGCTTCTTTCTGGAACTAAGGTCAAATGTCGTCTGGTAGAGCATCTCCACGAAGGTTTTCAGGCATGGCACATTGACTTCATTTTTCACCGCCTGAGGATGGATGAAACACTAATATGGATCTCATGTTGACACAATAACATGAATACTTTAGTGCACACGGAAAAGTAGAAGGGCGAGAATTGTTTTTCGTGTTACTCACAGCTGCGACGGGAATGAGGATTTCAACAAAAAGGCCGGCTAGAGCGTGCTTTATGTCTTTATCCTTGACTTCCAGGAAATACTGTGCACACTCCTATGAAAGGATATCAAAGGCAAACATGTGAAGAAGATCACAAAGGGAACATGCATAAACATAGCTGGTCTGGCCTGAGAAGACATATGAAGTTCCTGTTGAACGAGAATGGAGCGCAGCAATGAGCAGGGGGAAGATATAACTGTGGTGAGGATGTATTCCAAGTCACATCTCTTGATCAACATCAGCACCTGAGTTATAGGCATTTTTGTGACCATTTCTATGTGTGCATTTGTCAATCCATCAAGGACCTGAAACTCGAGCAGACCACATCAAATTTTGTTTCAAACTATAAATTGACAATGGAGACCCTTGAAATGCTTCAGAAAGTCCACGTTAACGAAGCACTGAGCCGGGCGAGGTATTCGAATGGCATTTGCATTTCAAGGTAGATCGTCACTGGCCAAGACAGAAGTATTTGCATCAGATCAGCTGTGTTTTCTTTGACATGAGCGTGGTCGGGCATCGTGAATAAGTCCCCCAGAAGCAGACTGTCAACACTGAGTTCGACTGTGATATTATGAGTCATCTGAGGGAAAACATTCACCGCAACTGACCTGAACTGAACTGTTGGCCACTGGGTTTTCCAACATGAACTAACAACACAATCATTACTCCTATTCGCCGTACTTGGTTTGCGACTTCTTTCTGTTCCCCAAAACCAAGGTCAGAGGAAAGGGTTCACGGCCTGTGGAGGAGATCCAGTGGGAACCGCAGACGGTGCTTGACGCGCTTTCTGAAACTGACTTCCAGGGTGTGGGAGGAGCACTAGAAGCAGTATATCACTGGACTAGGGGACTACTTTTCAAGGGGATGGCTGCCAGATTTAAATCGGGTAGCTCTTGGTTGTTGTAGGCACAGTCTCAGAGCTTTTTGATCACACCTTGTATATAGAGTGTGTATGACAATAATATTGCTGACCCTGACCCGGGTTTATGTTACAAATTCTGATTAGGATTTTTTTTATCACAATTGCAGCAGCGTCATTTTTGCAGCTCGACACTTCTCTGTGTCATTTGCTTTTGTAGTGAAGCACTTTGTAGCTTCACCACCAAATATCCGTACAAGCAAACATCCGCAGAACAGCAGATGACAGATTTCCTGATGGGACGTACTGTATTGGGATACTGATGTAGAATCAAAGCCTACTGCTCACCTAACAAGAAGACATCCATCATAGACTCCTGTTATTATTAGTTTTTCCTCATAAGCTGAGCCACTGAGGCAGAGAAACATTGTTTTACTGTATATTGGACTCTATTGGTAGACAGACATGATTATAATGGTTTCTGCAGTAAGTATCAATACAAAATGTAAATATCCTATATTAGACAGGCTCTAAAAGATCATACAGGGATTGTATGATGGAGTGATTGATTGATTGATACAGGGAGAAATTAAGATATGTGCTGAAACAGAGTAATGGACATAAAACACACCGTGTTCCATTAACACAGTAAGAAATGATGATAACGTTAAGAGAGAACAGTGAGTCATCTTTTTTTCAACCACTGTATAGAGATTAATGAAAAAGCCACTGTTCCATTCACAGCTCTTAGCAACGCCAGAGACTCGCACACACTCTCTTCTTGGCAAACTCCACCTTTGATCGTTACTCATCGAGCTTTATGAGCCACTGCTACAGGGAGCTGCTGAGCTTGAACAAAGGGCCAATAAAAAAAAAATAAAAAAAAACACATCTGGTGCAATTTACCAAATACCTAACCGCTATATTTACCTGCATGAACTGAAAAGAAGCCTCGAAATCCTCCACAGGATACATTTTAACCCGGAAGAACTTCATGCCCATGATGAGACTGATGATGCTCTGCACGATGTAAGGACTCTGCTCTTTTTGTCTGAGCTCCTTCAGCTCTGTGATGAACTTCTTCCTCACTGCCTGAAACCTGAGCACACACACGAGAGATACAGGCATCTACACTTGAAAAAAAACTCCAAGAAAGCAAAGAGAGGTTGCAAACAAGTTAGCAAGTATTATGCTAAAAGGCACCCTTAAACTCACTCACTTTGACTGTGTCAGAACCCCTATGACCTCAGCATACAGGTCCGCGATGATGTGCACATTGCCAGTGTTAGGGCCGCAGTACCTGTGAAATGATAAAGGATGTGCCATTAAGTCTTTGACAAGTCCTGCACTGCTTCCCATACATCAAAACAACAACACACTCAACAGCAGAAGCACTTTGAAAGTGTGCTTACTTGAGGCTGACTCAAGTTGCTCAATAAGAGGCAACTGTGCCTCGTTTAAATGTAAATAATGATGTGACACAATGACCGTGGAGCCAGTCTATTCAAACAGACATAAATAAATGACTGACTCCCGACTGCAAAGCCAAACCCACAAGTGAGGGTGCCACAGTGGAGAGTATATCCATCAGCACTTTTTTCAGTCATGTGATATTCATCTGTTTCACTGGTCTGTGTTTGTGTGTGTGTGTGTGTGTGTGCTGATGGTCACTTACCCCTCTTTGTGTTTAAAGTGCTTGAAGGCCAGGTTTAGAACTTCATGGACTAAAACATCTGGCACTGGATGAAGAGGAATCTGTGACGTAAACATGGAATCATTAGTCTTATTAGAAGTATTGATAGGCCCCATTCCTACTCTTTGCTACCATTCATTACCCTCCCTACAGGAGCGAAGCCAAGGACAAGTCAGCTTTGGTCTCCGGGGATTGGCTTTTGGTTCTGAATGGTACTTGGGTTTGGACAGTCTACTTTAGAAACACACTCAGCTGGGAGTTGGTGGGTTGCCATTGCATTTATTTACTTTGTTCTTCCTGTGGCGAAAGACCTTACTAACAAGACTGTAGTTCATTTCTGTACCAAAGAAGATCAAAAGTACAAGCTTATTAAATAGTACCCTTGTCGCAGTCAAATCAGAGAAAAGATAAGTAATCCCAACTGTCCTATCAGTGGGATAATGCTGCACTGGAAGTCGAGGAGATTTGATCATTTGAAAGACTAGTGGCAATAAAAAGGTGGACAAAGACGTCAACTATTTATAAACTGAACTATTAACTAAAACTATGCCACAGAAATCAAATATGGGGAGAAGTCTTTATCTGCATTGCAAGAGGAAAGGAAAAGCTGCAGCAGTGGTGTGTACAGTGCACAGGTACTCGTCAATGACATTTCAGAGCGTGTTTCCCACAGGTTGAGAATATATTTGTGGCGGTGTGGCATGTGACTGATGTGCATGCAGAACCTCATGCACTTTAGAGGGGGAGAGTGTAATGGAGGTTATTTTCCTTAGCGACAATTTACAATTGTTACCTCGCCAAACTATTTGTATGGTGTTGCTATCTCAGAGAGACGAAAACATAAGAGATCAAAAATGCTAAAATGGGTTGTAAAAAAATACTTGAGTGGCCGTGAATAAAGCCGGGCAGCCAAACCACGTAAAGTCTAAGTGTGGGAAACACTGATATCAAAACAAAAAAGTTAATCAATTATAACTCAGACCTAAAACAGCAGTTCTGCCTTGAGAAATGAGCAGTATTATTACTGTAGCAGAACTAACACATTCACAACTTGGGACTTGGAAAATATATTATCAGCATCAGGTCAAACAGGTATACTGCATTTCCCCCACCATGTGTAAACATTCAGCCATCCAGATGGCAAATACTTTTTACAGGCAGTGTAAATCATTCTACAAAAGCAGTGAGAACAGTGGGTGTCAGATCGCTCACCTGTTTTAGAACTTCCACTGAAACTAAACAAAAAATGAAATCTATGGCTAAGTCCCGCCGTTCCAGAAGGTAATCTTTATCCCGGTGCTGTTCATCTCTACAAAGAAAGAGAAAATACATGGAGATAAGGTTCGTCCAAATTAATTTGCTCAAGAAGAAATTGAAGGTACCAAAGAAGAGCATCTCACCCCTTAGACTTGGTACTGGAGCGAGGCCTGTACTCGTAAGACTCGTCTTCAGTGCCGCTCTGCCGCCGGTACCAGTCAAACAGTGTGCGCAGTAAGGAGGGCAAACAGTGTTCTGCTATTGAGCTCATAGAGCTTATTAACTGGAAAACGACAACAACATGTGTGTTAAAATACTCAATTATTAGAGCTGGAGTACAACTACATAACATATTCAGCATTTTTCTAACAAACTTTAGGTTTGTTTACTTGGTTATTTTGATAAGGAAAAAACAACCAAGGAAAATAGTGTTAAGTGGAATTGTGAGTATACAAAATTTTCACTATATTTTTGGTAAAAAAAAAACAAAATTAAAAAAAAAACATTCAAGCACAGCATGGACAGAGACTATTTTTCCTAATGCATTAGAGACCTTTTCAGATGTCAAGTATATACATTGGTTTGATTCTAATCATTTGCTGTCTCGCACGTACTGATATAAATCTGGATATTTAACAATAGAGAAGCATAAATGGTGAAAAAAAACAGTAGCTACTAATTAGTACTGAGATGACATGTTGAGCATGTTGTGCAGCTGAGCAGCTCTACAACACTTATATGAGACCACAGTAATAAGAAGCTGTCCTACAAACACCTCATCAGCACTTTGACTGCGTCAGTGATCATGTCAGCGTCAGCATTAACAAACTTCACAAATCCACATTAAGAAATGATAAGTAATAAAGGTGTTTGTTACTTCATAGTAACTGCTGTATTTTTGTGAGAAAACAGTAAATCCTATTACAAACAAGTATCAGTACTTGCAAGTCAAGACTAAAGTGGATAGTTTTTAGCCTATACATAAAACATGAGATGAGGTGGTCAGTGTGCATAACCGATTTAGGTGTACGTGAGTGTTTGTGTGTTTAAGGGCCAGCGCAGCGGGATGAGGGAGGTGGATGATGGATGCGAGGCAGCAGAGTTATGCAATTGCTCCCTCTGCCCTTATGGCGCCAAGCAGATACACTCCAGCACCCAATGCTGATTTACTGCTGAGGATGACACAGCGATTCTACACTCTCACTTTTGCGCTCCCCATACCCATTTTCTCCCCCTCACTCACAATAGGGACAGCTGGATCTATACCACCAGATCCTCATTGGCTTTGTGTTGTGCTGAACAAAGCATTCTGCAGCAGGCAGGCCCATTGTATAGAGTTCTGCAGCAGCTACAGATGAGGGACAGACGGGCCATTGAGTGGGGGATTGATTGGGTGGAGCTGGGGATTCAAACACTGCGTACAGGAGTGGGGGAGGGCTGTTGTCTGTCCAGTGGAAATGAGAGTGTCGCATTTACACACCTGATGTAATTTCTACCTTGCGGTCATTATTATGGGAGTACTGACCTGGTCAAATTGTGCATCTTCCCCTCTCTGGAGGGATCGGGACAGGGGTTTCTCCTGTTGGAAATGTGGGAGAGAAAGAAAAAGAACAAGAATAAGTGCGTCACTAACCCAGCAGGGACACTCATAGATTCCACAACAGTAGATTGCAGTCAGTCAAACGGCAGGCTGATGATGAGAAACATGTCAGAGAAGAATAGAACCCGACCAATATTTAACTATCATTTATATATTGGTATCAGCACATGGTACCAACATAATGCAACAGAACATAATGCAGAAAAAGACACTTGGGATAAATAAGAAACTGTTACATTGTCATTTATATTTATTATATTCAGTATGAACCTGCCAGGAGCCCCCATCGAAAGGAAAGAGGCTGAATACAAGGGAATAACTGGAGGAAAAGCCAAACCAGTCCGTTAACAATTCACCGTTTTATCACTCGTGCAACATGATGATGCCAGTTTCCTCAGACATCTTTCACTTGTTCCTGAAGTGGCTGAAGGCTTGGCAGTTGGTTGCAACAGAGAGGAGGTTATCTCAGCATTGTGCGCCACATCCCGTGTTGTGTATTGAATTTCATTTCCTGTGTTTCTCTCGACTCGAGCTTTCACCCCCTTTGGACTCACCAGCGGTTCTGCCATCACCATCTCGATCTTCTTCTCAGCCAGCACAGCAAACTCAGCAAATAGACTCTTGATGACAAACTCCCCGGGCTTGAGCTCGGGGTCGATGGTGATGCTCGACATGGCGGCGATGTTATGTTTTTCCCACGAGAGGGGAGTCACCGAGGACGGGGCACGGCGTCTACTCACACTGCTGCTGACTGGTGCAGAAGCTGCAGGGAGGCCAGAGGGTAGAGGTTAGGAAATGATACAGGGAGAGTCACAGCAGGACGGTCAGACTAAGAACAACACTCTTGTAAGGTATATGAGGTCATGCGCTAGTTCCAATCCAAACAGGAGCGCAGACATTTCCTGAAGAGGAAAAGTGACTGAATTGATGAAAGAGCAAAAGAGAGATATTGTAGTGCTGACTAGAGAAAACATACAATTCCCATTTGATTCCTGTAAACTCATTTTGTACATAATGGTCTGAAATCATCTGAAAAACAAACACTGGCAAGATAATAATTCCTATTAGAGCCATGTCATTACTTATCAAAATCTAAACTATTGTTTATACATCTAAATCGAGAATAAGTAAATATTACACACCAGCTCTTTCTGCAATGTTTGTGATTTATTTTTTCAAAGCAGATTTACACGACATAAAAATATTTCAGCGAATACCCTTATTTGCTTTATGCTGAAATTTTAGAAAAAGGTAACAAAGTCCACCTGTCAGCACTTGTAAGGCTGACAAATGATCTCAACCATCTCATTTGTTTAATCCACACACAAACCAAAGCGTAAAAAAAACAATATGCTGTGATTGTACAGGGAGTTATATGTGAGGCCAGCTTCAGCTTGACTCTTTGCACAGAGAAAGGCTTGTCGTTTCCAGCTCTTGATCTGAGCTAACAGAAGGGAACGGTATACATTTTTACTGCTAACGTAGAAAGTGAATCAGTGCGTCTTCAAAACTGTTGAACTATTCCTTTAATGAGATTCATAACACTCATTATTAAACCTACTAAAAACTAAAGCATCGTTAAAAACAAACCTAAAGCTGGGCTAATACAACATACCAGACAATATGAATCTACCATACTGTACCATACCACCATATCATACCATACCACACTACACCCTTTCTGGTTGGACGATTCAAGTGCAAGTTTCTAGTATGTAACTTTTAATATCATAGCAAAACTGATCTGTTAAAATAAGTTGATTGATGGGTTAAGAAATGCGTCTATCAAAAAAGACTTGATTCTATATATTACAGATATCTATCGCCACTGAGATTACAATAGTTAAAGGCAAACACTGAAAATATAATAAAGCATGAAAGAACAATAACAAAAAGTTGTTTCTTATTATTGATTTGCACACATCTAAATTTCTCAGATACTTGAAGATAGTTGTTTTTCCAAGTAAAGTTTTCAGTTAAAAATGCGTCTGTTTTTCTTTGCATCTGCACTGAGAACTCAACCTTGCTTAGCCAGACATGCTGTGTGTTTCATCTTTAGTCCTAGGCTCAAAACACTAATTAAATCACAGTTATTGTTTGTAAAAAGGACTACTAAATGTTCAGGAGACAAAACTCTGTAAAACTGAATCTCCAGACGGCTCCTTCAGCAGCTTCCTGAAGAACATTTCTCTTGGGTTACTGGGAGAACCCAGATCTCTCTGCACATTTGCATGTGGCAGGTACAGATCATTTGGTCCTCCTATTCAAACAGTATAAGCAAATCTGAAGAGTTTTGGTTCGGATCTCTACAGAGCTGGCTGCAAAGTGAGAGCATAGGTGAACCAACACGTTTGGTCATGTAGAGTAAATACATCCAAATGTTATTTAAAAGATCTGAACGATTAAATAAACAAAAACTTCAAAACAATGAATACCACATCACGTCAACAGAAGTTTGGGACCATCTTAATAGAAATACATGGACCTTAAATACAAGCTCTACTTGATTTGCTATTTACTGATCAAATGAAATGCATGAAAAGGCCTTAATCATGCAACACATGTTTAGGTTGAAGACAGCTGTCTATTCAAAAGTCATATTGCTTCATAACATTCAATAGTGTTCCTAAGATGTATGCTACAGCTGGGTCACAACTTCCAGTCGAGCCCTCAATAGCCTCAGTCCAGCCAATAGTACACTGACCCTTTACCTCATTCCCTCCCTGGAAAAGCCTTGCACTGTTTCTTCCTGGTTGTCACAGAAACTCTAATGCAGTCTGAATAGTCTGAATACCAGCAAGGAGCAGAAGTGCAGTCAAAAGTTGTTCAGCTAAGGAACAACATTCCTACCAAGTGTATGAAAGTTTTGTACAGTAAAAATATGCTAAATACAGTCAAGTGGTGACATAGACAAACATGTCAACTGATCAAAAAGCCAAGTCCCTTTAGACTGATTCAGGAGATAGGATACTGGTTCAGCCTCTCAAACACTCCAAACCAACTCAGGCAACCATAATGTTTGAGATAAGATGTTATGTCGTACATTGTTACAAGAGGTACTCTGTTCATTACACCTTTGATGGCAATATTAGATCAAATTAAGTTAAATAAGGTCATTGCAAAATGTATGTTCTTTTGAATGGATATTTGCAAAGTTTCTATAGCTGCCAAAAACAGCATTTTTAATTCACAGTTATAAATATCAGTTATTACCCAAGTCAAGTTAATCTACCACTTAATAAAGAAATAAATATATGTACTCACTTCCTGTGATAATAAGCATACTGCATCATAAAATAGCCCAAAAATATTCATGTTCTGTTATTTTTTCATTTTGTGAACTTAAAGAACAATGGGCTCAAAGTTATAAAACAATTTCACAGTAAAAAAAAAAAAAAAAAAAAAAAAAAAAGTGACAGTTATAAAGACCATTTTACAATGGACAATGAATAGACTACAGTACCTCTTCATTAAAAGTAAGTTATTTTTTTAATGCTTTTTAAATAATTAGCTAAAAACTGCTTTTGGTATGCAAATATTATGGAGATTGGTTGAATTTGCATTCATTTTCTGGAGGGACTGCTTAATGTACTCGATATGTTTGTTAGATCTTAACTTTTGTTTGTTCACAAGAAAACGCTGCAGGTCTCTTTTGAATATTATGTACTCTAACATTAAAAACCTAGGACTGTGTCTAAAGTTAGCTTCATTAAAATGATTTTCACCCGCCTTAAAATGTCTAAATAAAACTAAACCACTAACAAAAAAAGAAATCTAAAATGTAATTGAATTGTTATAATCAAATCAGGAAGCAAATGAAAGCAGGGAAGTGGCAGGAGCAGCGGAGTAGCAAGTGTGTGTTGTGTTGTGGTCATGTTGTCCAGCAGCACAGAGAGCCTTTCAAGCATTTCCCTCTTTGTTTGCTGTGCTTCACCAACACCCCAATGATGTCACATAGCCAGCTCCTAATGTCCAATCAGCGTCGTGTCCATTACCCCCTCCATCCTTCTTCTCTCTCTCCCACCCTGGGCCAACTGGATTGTTGACTGGTTCACACAAGTAAAAAGCCCGACACTGTACTTTTGCAGTCAACGGCAAAATGAGAAAAACAAAGCAAGGCATCCTTTTCTGGGCCAAGTGTCTGCACTGCCCCTCCATCCATCTCTCTCTCCCTGTGTGTCCCTGTGTCATGCCAAGCTGTGATTCCCTTCCAAAACTGACCCCTCTACACAATCAGAGCAAATAATCAAAAATATCTGTCAGTTTACAAACACCTGCAGGTTTGAAGCAAAGGAAATGCTCTGACTGAAACTTTTGTGGCTCACTCATGACCCAAAGTCTTGTTTCAGTTCTCATTCAAATCTAAATGCAAAAGTTCAAGCACGCTTTGCTAATAAAAGCACTTAAAGGGCTTCAAGTAAAGCCAAGTACACTCCAGTAATTGGGAGGATTACATCCCTAATTTACAGTTGGAAAAAAAATGTTAGTTTGTGGCCAGATCGACTGTGAGATGTTGTCAGTGCTGAATTAACAATATTCACAATGGAAAAAATGCGCAGCATCATAGTTCTCGAGCAGAGCAGCCTAATGTGGGACCTGTGGGCCAAGTTTGGCCCCCAGCTTCTTTCATTTTGCATTTGACAAGCTCATGCTTATTCATCTTATTCTTAAGTGCTGTAAAATCCTAACCATAATGGCTACAAACTGTACATTTTGTGCAGCTAAAAAGTACATTGTATTTTTTACAGCAATGTGCAGGACAGTGCTGTTAAGCTTCCATATTAAATTACGTTGGCCTACGTCTTATCTATGAAGAATGATAGTGTTCTCTCTCTCTCTCTCCTGCTGATGCTCGTGTGCTGTTAGCGTGTCTGACGTCACTGACTTTGAGCTGCCAGTCGAGACGAGAGATGGAGGCAGTGACACACTGACAAAAGAAAATTAAGAATTGACTGTTTTTGACAGTAATTTCTGCAAAATGATAAAAATTACTATTAGAAAGATTAAAGAGTGTTTTAACCATGCTGAATGTTATTTTAGATTCAGTTAATTTTCTGTGAAATACATTTCTTTTTTATGTACATTCAAATAACAAATATTTATTTTTGGTCCACGGCCCTCTATCTACATTCATTTTTGTCCCTTCATTGATAAGAATTTCATAGGAAATAATTCTAGAAGTTCTCAGGTCACTGCTGTCTGAGTCAGCATTTGTTCACAGGTATTCGACCTTCTCTCATCTGCCAAATACAGTTTATCTGAGGTGCGTCTTAGCCTGAAGAATTTTACACCTGCCGCCCAGGAGAGCGCCGTTATCTAAGGTTTTCAGAACATCTTGAGCTTAAAGATGGATGGTACTGCAGCTGCAGTTCTGATGGAAAGAACTGACATGCTGCATAAATGATGCTCATCGTGTTTTGATGCGGGAGGCCAAGCCTACTGTATAAGCCGCCCTGCCAGGCTTCCACGGCTGTGCATAAGAAATAGAGCACCCAGCAGGATGACACAACTATTACAGCAGCGACTCCACCTTGTCACAGTTCAAATAAAAGCCCTCCCAAACGCCTGCTCACTTCCCCTGGCAGGACAACCAGAAACAACAGCCCAAACACACACATACTGCTGGAATGCAGGGCTGAGAGTGTGTCCTTTTTTTTTTTTAGAGAGTGAGAGCAAGAGCAAGAGCGAGAGAGAGAGAGAGAGAGAGAGAGAGAGAGAGAGAGAGAGAGAGAGAGAGAGAGACAAAAGAGTCACTGCCAGTGTTTATGTGGTGCTCTGCTATTATGTCTCAACATGCTCAGTGTCTGATGAGTCATTACTGGTTTACTCCTCACTATTACTAAGTCCAAATTAAAGAGAATCTAAATGATACAGGACAAAACTAACTTATTACCAGAGGCTGACAAGACCCGAGTCCAAAACACGGATAACTGAGAAACCAATTTACTCTAAAGACATGCCCTATCTGACAATAAGGGGCCAAACTGATCCACGGTATGTGTTCATGACTGAAAGTATTAACATTTTCTGTATTCACAAGAATCACAGAGAGAGGACACATGGATGGACGTCATAGCAGCACACCATGGAGGGGGTTCTGAAATCAGGCCGTGTGGGGAGGGAATGAGAGGGCTAGAGGGGTAAACGGAAGAAAACTCAACAGGTGGATGCTTCACTGCTCAGCCATGTAATGATAAGGGCTCACACCGATTTAAAACACTTCCGGAAATGTTTTCAGAGCAATAAAATATAAGTAAAATATGGTTTAAAACAATCCCAGTCACCCTGAAATTAGGTACAGGGAAAATAAACTTAACGTCATGTGGTATACCGTCTACCACCATTTCCAAGGCTACACAGCAAACATTTTAGGCATCCAACAATTATTTACAATCAAGCATATATATTACTTTTATTTCTCAACTATTTGTTACCTTGAGGGAGAGAATAGAGACTTCCTACAATACGTTCAGGAATGCTCCACATTCCTCTATGTTTTAGGGAGGACAACAGGGGCGAAGTTCAAGCAAAGGTTTCTGTGTTTATATGAAAAATATGTGTTATTACTAGAAATCGAAGATTTACTGTAACAGTATTGTCCACAATCAGAAAAACTGTTCTGGGTCATGCGATTCCAGCATGTCCCAGCACATACTGGGTGAGGAGCAGGGTAAACACTGGGCAGGTCACCAAAATATAGACCTTCACACTGAGAGGAAATTAAGAGGTTCCCTTTTGGTTATCATTTTTTGGACTGCGTGAGTAACCCAGAGCGCCTGCAGTAAAACTGACGCAGAAACGGGCCAAACATGTCAACTCCACTAAAGAAATGTTCCAGGCCAGTGACCCTGCTGTGTGAAACAAGGGGTTTCATTTTTCTTTTCAAAGCTGTTACCAAACATTCGATTTCTGCATACTATGCCTTACTGTTAAAATGCAAACCTTTCTCCAGGTACCAAAGGCCCCTGAACTCTAGCAGTGAATTTGATTCACTTTCCGAAAACAACGTTGAAAAGCACAAACATTGATGGTAAATATAATCCCTGTGTCATCTCCACAGTCAACTGTAAATAACCTTATTCATACCGTCTAATGTAGGGAATGTCCAGGCAACCACATTACTGAGGCTGACCTTAAAGTATTAATTCTGCACACTTACGTAAGGTACGGATCGCCTAGTGTGAGTCCACCCTGGACATCCAAAGTCCACGTAGTTTGACTAGTGTGACCGCTCCATACAGTCCCCAAGCATGCAACTCAGATATTACATCGATTCTTGTTCTCATTTTATTGATTTATGTGAATTGTAGTAAATTCCTTCATGAACATCAGCTGCGTCTGTAAAACTGTTCTCATAAGTGCAGCATGAGTAAATGAAAATTGGTGCAATGCATAGTGAATAAATCTATAAGGCATGTGAGTAAACCTGGTGTCACCGCGCACTAAATACTGCAAATAACACAAATACAGTCAAATGGTAAATGGTCTGCAGTTGTCTTGTGTCTTTTTACCAAAGCGGTCTACAAAGTGCTTTACAATGTTTGCCTGCCACTCACCCGTTCGCACACACACACACAACAATAGCGACAGAGCTGCCGGGGATTGAATTGCCAACCTTACGATCAGTGTTCTGTACGAGAGCGCTTTTCTTCTACACAAAAAGTCACATCGTGATGATGTAAGCGTGCTCAGGCCAGAACTGTTAAGGGCAATGTGGGGGAGTGGGAACAAGCGTGCTGAGACACAGTTTAAGGCAACTAGGCCTAAGGTGAATGCACCTTTAAACAGCAAGATTTTACCAACTGGACTTCAGTAGTGCATTTACTTTGTTGTCAGACATTAGGAAACTGGGGTCAACTTTTGGGACAGTCCTAAAGTGTCTTACTGACCAAACAGAGACTACTCTTGTGGTCATGTAGGTCCCCAAGATCAGCCATACCGCTACATCCCATAAGCTCAAAGGATGCAAAACAACATCATGTCTTAGAGAACTGAAATTTTGGTCTTTTTAAAGATGATAGTCTAATTATTTGACTCACTTCTCAAAGATGTGGTCTTTGCTGTGTAATGTTACACCTCTGCTTGTGTTCACTGAAACTAAATATGTAAAAATTCCTTCAGACGTTAGCAGAGGTGCTCTTTGTCTCAGACAACCTGCCTTTGCGGCAAACCCTGATCGTTAACATCACAATTAGTTAAATCAAAATTTAAGACCGTTACATTTTGATTCATCAACAAATGGTTACAATTTAACCAAATCTCTAATGTAAGCTTCTCCGATTAGCACTCGTGTTTTGATTGTTTTACGATTAAAATCCAAACACTAAAGTCACTTTTGCTCCCATGTCACATATAACTAGAATAAACTGTAAAACTTCCATATCTAAAACAAATGTAATTGTAATATTTGACTATGTGTGTCTTTAGTTAGAAAAGGGGGACAGTTATGTGAAGCTCTCATCAGGATATATAACACAAAATAGGTCGTAAACCTGTGATCGATCAGTCAGTCTGATCTGTAGTCTGACAGCCTTTCCCTTGCTTGAACCCAACACTGATGATGATGATGATGGTCTATACTGTTAAACATTTCTACGTGTACCAGGTAACTGTAAGTAATATTTTAAGTAACATGAATAACACTATTTCATGCCAATATTGTGGTGAAGTATCTGGACCAGGTATAAAAGTATAATTGTTATCGTCCATTAGCAGCAAAATCACGGCATAATATTGTGACACAAAATCACAGTATAAACCGTGATGGAGGATTTCTATCCATATTGCTTAAACCTGCTTGGTTCTGTGGTCATAATAAAAGAAGCCAATCCCAAACATAGATTCCCTTTTGAATCTGAACCCAAGCAGAACAAGTCAGGTGAGAAGGGACCAGCAGGTGATCCCCTTGAAAAGGTCAAACTCTCTTTCAGACAAAAGGAATGCTACGTTGGAATTTCTGTGGCAGAGGTACTGCAATCACAGCAAAGCTACGTATTGTACGCTGCATATGTGCATTCTTCTGTGTGCTCAAAGTGGTGCGTCACATTGGACACAAACGCGCAGAAAAACATGAAGCATCATTGAAGTCGCACAAGAAACTAAGTCACGTCTGTGTGTAAGTATTAACGCAGGTATCGATAGGGGTGATAAATCAGCAGGAGCAGCCGGGCCGGTCAGACAGCTGCTTTCCGTCCACCTTTGTCTATCACTACATTTCAATGAGACGGACGAGGCTGCGCCTTCTTGATTCCTAATGTATTATGGGCTGCACGGGAAGCTAATAATAGGAAGACAGATCAATAGTAGGGAAACATTAGCTGACCCAGAGGAAAAGAAGAGGAGGGTTATAAGTAGGAGGATGAGGATGAGGATGAGGGATGAAGAGTATGTTGAGTGCTGCTTAGGAAGACTAAAAAGAGTGATTTGAAGGTTAAAACAAAAGTTGATAAAGATGAAAAAAATGAGATGTTGGAAGTAGCCAACATCTCCAGAGTGACAGAGCGAGTCCTTGAAGTCCACCTGCGTTACGTATCAGTATGTTCATCAATAGAGGCTTTATCTATGGGACACACAGGAGGCAGTACAACGACCATGAGGGGGGGGGGGGCACTGAAGGGAAGAATCGAATTGCTGCCACCTGCGTCCACATCAAACAAGTCTGACTAAACCTGGACTAAACACAATCAGTCATCCTGACAACTCTATTAACGGCCACTTTTCTTTATCAGAGAACTCGGAGCACGGATTGCATGCAAGCAATGCCGCACAGCGTCTGCTGGCTGCGTGCAGTAGACAAGTCTGGTGGCAGTACGTCTGGTATGTAAACATGTGTGCATGCTTGGCAAGGTACTCACAACTGCTACTCCAGGACTTGAGGAGAGATTTGATGCTGATCTCAAAGAAGACCGAGTCCTGCAGGCTCAGCATGGTGGCTCTCGGAAAGTTAAGCTTCAGCAGAAGGCACAAAGTTTTACAGGGTTCCCGTCACTTTCATTTCACAAAACCCCAAACATTCCACTCTTCTTCACACCTATCACACTTGCTGCTCTTCTCCCCTGACCGGAGTGGACCACTACCCTCCACAGGTGCAAGTTAAAGGCAGCATCCTGAACAACAGTGTGAGCAGCTGCTGAGGAAAGAGACCCAAGAAGTGCAACCAGATTTGTTTTTCCCCCGTTGCAACTGAGTTCAGTAAAACTGCGCTGGAGGAGGAGGAGGAGAGCCGACTAGTTAGAGAAGTATTCCACCCCAGCGCCTGCTGCCCACTTGCCAGTCCACAGAGTCCCTCATCCCCATCTCAGCACAGAAAGATCCAGAAAGGCGAAGGACAAAAGTGCATGAGAACTTTTGCTCCTGATAGACGCAGCAGAGACATGTACTGTAGAAAGTCTTGACAATGTAAGGCAATATTCCTTCTCCTCTTCCCTTCCTGTGTAAGTGTGTGCCAGTCCTAGCCCTCTAGCACCGTCAGCCACCCTGCACCTCCCCCGAAAGCTCTCTCTCTCACCATTTGCTCATGACAAGCCCCTCCTCTTCCGAGCCAGCTCTTGTTCTTTTACTGATGCCTGCTCAGTAAAAAAAAAAAAACAGAGAGCGAGCAAGCGCTTGTTTCAACTGCAAAAAGAGGGAGGTGGGAGCCGAGGGTGGGGGTGGGTGATGTCATCAAAATGCTGCGAGTGTTCCCTGGCTGTGGTTCAGCGATGCATACGCATGTCAGAGCTGCTACTGTGCTGCCTCTCTCCGCCGGCCTATCAAAGCGACACTTCCTGTAAGCTCCACAGCAATACTGATGCGTCATTCCTGACTGCAGTAGGAGGGAGAGGAAAGAATGGGAGGATGGAAGAGAGAAAGAAAAGAAAAGGGAGGACAAACTAAACACAACCAGAACTAGTAGTCCTACTCCTATTCAATGCTTTGCTCCAAAATAATACAAATATTGTATTCTTATATTGTGTCTATTATGTATTTCAATATTCAAAACAAAGTAAAGTGTACTCTAGCTGCACTCAAGACAGAACAGGAGGTAATATGAGGACATGGATACCCGATTGCCTTACTGGGACTTTCTACCTATTTCTAATATCACATCATGACATGATAGTGATGATGCACATCTATTTGCTAGGCTAACTGTTCACACCCATTGGAGTCATAGGCATTGCATCACTGGTCTGTCCAACAGCTACCAAGCATAGTAACACACGGGATGATACAAAAACTCACAACACACTGCATTAGTAAGAAAACAGCCCACTGTGTGAATGTGAAACACACACTCCTGATATTTTAATCTTATGTTGATGGTCGTTGTTCCTTCTCTCGCAGAGACTTAAAACCAGATCCACATGACATCAAGCAATTTGTAGTCAAGGGCAGGATTAAGTTTGTTAACAAAATATTGTGAGGGGAGCAGCAGTGGGGAAGGCTGCGGAAGACAAATGCCCTTTGTCTTCTTTTGGTTTAGTCCTCATTTCTCTCTCGCCCTCGGTCTCTCCCTCTGTCACATGTCCTCCACTACACAAGTTATGCAAAATGAGGCAGAGCTCATTGCAAACAAACACAACACAAGCAGATGCTTTGTCAAGCCCTGGCTGGTGCTGCCCTGATGCAGGCTTCCACTGTGGAACTTGTGATACACGAGCACAGATTCTTCACAGTGCCACTGCTTATTTGCAGTATTTACATAATGCTTCATTTCATATAAAATTGGTATTAAGTTTGCAATTTTGGAATATGCTTGTTCTTTAAATGAGACGGTTAATACCACTTTTATGACTGTCCAGACGTGACTAAGTGTATTTCCCAAAATGTCAAATTATTACTTGAAGTCTATTTTAAACATATGCCACATTTCATTCAGCAAAAGTCCCCCAGATATTCTTACGCAGTTTTACTGTGAGTAATGTCTGCAGCTGGAAATGTAAAGCCATATATAGCCGTCTATTAACCAGAGTCTGATCCTGAATGGGAAGGGGAAGTATGGGCTGTTGTACAGTTCAGACTTCAGCAGGACTTTTTAGTATAACAGAGTGTCGAGTTAACTAAAAAAGTAAAAAAAACATTTTTTTTCCCCCCAACTTGATCAGAGGTTGTTAGGTTAGCTTTAGCACCCCTTAATAATAGTGGGAAGAGTGTCCCAAACAATGACAACATAAATTCTCATCATTTAAAAGGCTATGTAAAGACTTTTTAAGATGCTGAGCAAAAGCTCACTTCGAATCCATCCCAAAGTTCATTTTTCTTGTTTTCCCCAGTTCCAGAATTTTTAAACTATAGATGGGTCATGTTTTTTTAAGAACCATTAAAAAATAAATAAAATCGTATTAGCTCATGCGACTACTGTTTTGTCTTCTTTACCATGATTTTTGGTGACAATTCATTACTAATGCCAAAAGGTGGCAGTAATACACCTAAAGGTTGTTTGGCAACCGTTATTAAACAAAAGGAGGAGAAGAACAGTTACTACTGGGCTTCGATCAAACATGCGTGGCCCTGTGAGTTTAGCTGCTTTGGTTCAAGCAGCAGAAACATGAAACGATTACTAGAACTTTCAAAAAGGTTTGAGTGGTGGCATCAAATAATCCAACAGCAACATAGTCCAACAGTTCCCAGCAAATATTGAATAGTGTTTTTGCTTCAAATACTCATCTCAGATCCTGTGGTTGACACCAAAATCACAGTTTTAGTTTGAAACTCCTTTGTACATTTTTGTTTCTTTCACATTGTGTAATTTTTTGTTTCTTTAAATAGTCTAATGTGTGAGTTTTTCTATGAAATATATTGCTTTTAGCTTAGCTAGAAACTGTGTTAAAAGATTGTTGAATAGCTTTAGGTCTGAGTCAGGTTTGGTTATTGCGGAAAAAAAAAAGTTCCCCTTTTCATGCCTCAAATCTCTGCCAGTAAATGCAACCAACACTCACTAAAGGCTTCAGTATAACCAAAACAAGCTCATAGACATAGAACAACTTTAGCTGAAGCTCAAGGGCAGTAGAAGGAAAGCAGAAGTATGCGGTCGAAGTTTGTTTAAAAAACAAAATTCCTATTATCAGAATTATCAGCGAACCAGTCAACATACAACATGCAGAGCCCTCTCCAGCCATTGTTTTCTGGAAACCCGGCTTTATTGTTTCAGGAATGCAGACAACATCATCTCTCTGGGAACATTAAAGCTGAGAGCTACTGTGCAACAGAGCTGACGTAAGTGGAGGACTTCAAATAAACAACATTATAACCGACTTCCTGGAAAGAAGAGCTCACTGATCAAATAATCTCCACTAAATGCACAACCATGGCAGGTTACAGGCGGTCCATTCACAAAGTGAGAGCAAGTGAGTGACAGCTAGCCATCCTCACTGCAGACAGTACAGAGGAGTTGTTCCTCCCAGGAGCCCACAGGGTGGAGGATGCATTTCCTGTCCTGGCCTCTCTGAAGGGCAGTGGTAGGAACCATAATCGATATGAGTTGTAATTCAATCCCTGACCTCCCCAGTGATGCCTGGGCTGCAGAGGACACGCCATTTAGCTCCATCACAGCAACATCTGAGTGTGCAGCACAACTCTGCAACCTGCACAGCGCCTCACCTCCACACGCTCCCATGAGTCAGGAGGCGGCTACTTCCCCGTAACAATCATCAAGACACACAAACCCTGCACATTTAGAGCAAAGTTTCAGCCCTTTTCACACAAAATTCATTAGGCTGGATTTCTCCCGGGAAGCTACCACAGTATAATGCTCTGTAGCTGTATGATTTAGAGTCATCTAAACTGTCCTTATTAATTAAATGCTTGCACAAACCGCAGACACATTCAAACCCGGTGACAGAACCTCTCTCCTCAGGCTGAGAATAAGCAAACTCATTCCTTTGATTTGCCTACCAAATCAAGGGAGGCTAATTTCAGCAAAGAGTCGTTCTTAGGTCAGAAGCATATCGTCTCTATGGAACGACAGCAGAACACCAGGCGAATGGGAATTAAAACACATCGTAAAACAGGTGCAAAAAGGTCAGTTCATCACTTATGGCACTTCATCAAATTAGCTGTCTTCAAGTTGTTCACTATGGAGGAGCATTTACTGGGAGAGGAGCACAAACAATGATTCACAGCATTTGTGTTCCCCGCTATGACACCATATTCCCACTAAGTGCAGAGTCTGCATTGAGCTGCACCATTATGGGGTTTGTTACACTGTAGTTGGCTAATGACTACTGAAGAAATTCAATGAATAAGTTTGACCAGCCTGTCTGGATACACACCCTGTGGACTGACACGCACACGCACGCGCACACGCGCACACACGCACACACACACTTCATTGCAGAAGCACAATCCACCAGCGCACACTCATGTTCGGTCACATGCTCCAAACACTCCCTTAATCACAAACAGGAAACCTGCTGCACCCATTAACCAAATACTGTCCCGATCAAACACTTCCCAAAACCTCAGCTGTACATCGCGTAGCGGAGTGATGTCATCGTGTGCAAAGACAAACGACAGGAGGAAAAGACTAGCACCACCTAAAAGGCCAACTCAGGCTATGCCAGTTCTGCAACAAGGGAGTGGCCCTCAGCTCTGATTTACCTCGGCTACTGTAGTCATCACATCACTTCTTTTACAGAACTCACCATTGCGACCCCTGCTGCCACAAGCATGATGTAAAAAGGAGACTTTTCTAATCTGACGGCTGTTTCCTGATTGAAAAGAAAGGAAAGATATGAAAACAATTTGTCCTCTCCAGTTAGTAGAAAATTAATGAATGTCAACTGGCAGCACAAACACAAACAACAGTTAGCCGAGTCAAGCTAACAAAACTCCAATCCAAAGTGAAGCCTATGGTTGTTATTGTGAGTCAGTTTGGCCAGCTAACTAGTCTGATTCTTAGAAGCTAATAGGATAGGTGAGTACAGCAGAAGGGAGAGAGCTGAGTCATGCTTTAGCCGGGAGCAAACAGCGAGCAAGCATGCTCTGACAGGTAGCACTGCAAAAAAAAAAAAAAAAAAAAGTCAGACTGAGATACTGATAAAAAGTCATCACTACACCGCTGACGCAAACTGCCTGAACTGCACGCACACACAGTGTGTGTGTACACACATCCACTAAACTTTTAACTGCTGTATCCATAAAAATGATAGTAGGCTGGTCCCCATAGTAGTCCTCTAATACTAAGTGTTCTCTAATATTCATTTAAATGTAATTCTTGTGATATTTATACAACTATATCCAGCATACGTGACCAGTAGGATTGCTCGGCATGACGACACATAACCTGCATTAAAGCTCTCCTTTGATGGTTTCCCAAAATGCTACAAATCACAAAATACTTACACACAAGCAGCAAGTACACTCTCAGCAGCCAGCATGAAGTCAGACTAAGTTGAGATTTACACCAGTCGTGATAATGGTCTTCCTTGCGTGACACGAGTTGCTAAATGTGAAATAAGTCCCGTCAAAATAACACCCTTTTTTTTTTACCAATTAAAAATTAATGTGTGACAAGATGACACACGAGGCAAGACACATGCTGTGTGTAACTAGGTCAAAACCTGGTAAATAGCTGGGCAACGGATGAAGCGATAAAGGGGCTTTTAATATGAAACTGATAGAAGTCAGAAAATTTGGCTGACGATTAGTGCAACTCGCTCAGTGACAAATATTGGTGTTTGTAGGGCTGGCCACACTGCCGCAGTTGGATTGGCCAAAAAGAACCTTTAAAAGAGACACAGCTTCAAGCAATCTGGCAAACACCCAGTTCTGACATTACCACCACACAAAGTTATCATGTTCGGGGGGTAAAATGCCTGTTCACAGTACATATCCAGCAGACAGAGAGCAACTTTAGCATTTATTTGGAGTTTTCTGGCCACCTGATACCTGCAAAACGCTCCCATCATTTGAACTGTGTTTTGGTCACTAAAAACTACTAAACAGCTTCAATTCTTGCAGTTCGCTTGATAATAGCAAACTTTATCTGTAGATTGGTGCTGAGCACGTTGCATAAAGTCATATGAGCTGAGCAGCTGCTTGCTGACAATCGGGTTAATTTGAGCAGTAAATGTGAACAACGCAAAAAAAAAACTGCAGGCCATGAAAAACAAAACAAAGCTCTGAAAGAGGTTTAAAAGCCCCACAGAGTTTCAGTGTGTACAGCTCTATTAAGCACATTCTTGTGTGTGCGTTTATTTTATTTTTTAAGGTTATGCTGTTGGCATTTTGCTTTTATTAAAAAGGTGCAGTATAGGCAGGAACTGTGGGAAACAGAGGAGGGAATGACATGCAGTAAAAGTCCAGCTGGCTGAGATTTGAACCGAGGACTCACTGCACCCGTGTAGCATGCACACGAACCAAATTGTCCGTCTTTGTGGGTTGATCACTGCAAGCACTGCCTTTGCACTCAACAGGTAGTTATGCATTTATTATCAAAATCAATTTTGGGGAAAAATGTATTCATGAGTTGTATAACAATCTGCTGTGGTAATGCATGTGAATTTACAACAATATGATAGGCTATAATCTAAACTATGCTTCCTTCAGATAGTGTAGTGTATCGGTACGTTCATACATCTTCGAGGGCTCCTGCAACACCAGCTGCCACTCAGTTCAGTCTGGTTGCCGTTTCTGCTCAATCCTGATGCAAGGTCACATTTTGAGGAGGGAGTCGCTAACTAGTTCAAAAAAACATACTAAACATGATGTTTATCACTACATACCACTCCACTTCTAGATTCTGTTTGATGACCTGATAGAGATGTTGCTGCTTCTCCTGATAGAAGCATCTCTCTGTACCCTGCAAGGATATTTCAAATGTTGTGGAAATGGTTAAATTCTAATGTTTAAAAAGTGTTAAGCGTATTGAGTAGATTAATTCTCAGTTGCTGATTATGTTGATACCTTGTCATTTACATGCAAGAACATTTAATTTCATCTCTCCTTACTTTCAGTGGATGATAATGGGGCTTTTTATTGAATTAGTTCAATCAAACTGAGCCTGTTGAGTCATCTACAGGCTGTACTGTAGTCAGTCTGTGTGGCACTGCATCTATTTAATTGGTGTGCTTGCAGAGTGCAGCACATGTGCCCCTCTGACAGATTGACAGCTTTGGTGGTGAACTGAGAGATCTGCATTGTACCAACCAATGATATCAGAATCTGATCAATGATGATCAGAAAATATAGGCAAGCTAGCCCGAGTGTGTATAAACTAGTGTATGTGGATGTGTGTGCGTGTCAGCACATGTGCATTAAGGGGGCGGGATGAAGTGGGTGTAAAGCCAATCTTTGATTACATGTTAATAAAGCTCAACAAACACTTATTCCAAGTTGTAAATAATAAATAGCGACCAATTTTACGAGCAGAAAATCAAAACAGTACAGTACAAGTAACTACTGCATTAATATGCATTTGAGTCAGTTGTACCTTTGAGGCGGGTTTGGTTACTGCGGGCAGGTCTGGAGAAGCCCATTCCTGGATCTACCCTTGAACCTGGATCCACCAGATCTTCCTCAATGGTTTGTCCCATGGCTAGCAGGCCCAGTCTTTTCATGCGAAGGAGCCGTGGAACTGGCTCCTTTGGTAAGGTTCCCCCATGATCAACGGGGCCTTCCCCTGAGATGACAGCGGGGACCAGGCTCTTTAGAAAATCCATGCTCGACGAGACTTTTCACTCTGGTGCGTAGTCCAGCAGCCTGTGCCATTCCATTCCCTCAAACAAACTACCCGTCTGCCTCATCTGCCACATTTACAGACAAGCAGGCAGAAGGGCAGAGTCCCTGTGCTGAGCTGCTACCTATGTGTAGTAACTACACATTCACTGGCTGTCAGGGCCTATATCTGAGGGCCCTCACAGACCAAAACAAACACTACCTCTCTGAAGTTGATTGGAGAGCTGTAACTGGAGCTAGCAAACATGACAGAGTGAGAAACTTCCTCCGCTGCAACATTACCTGTCTGTTCGCAGTGTAAAGAGAAAGCAAAGAGACATGGCTTTTGTCATTGGTCGTGATGTAATTGTAAGTGGGCAGGGCTATGTTTGAGTGCCAGGCACTATCTGGGGTGGGACTAGAACATGTTCCACAGGAGATAACACGAGCCTGGGCCACCAGCCAATCACAACAGCAACGACACCAGGCACACCCTGCTGGCCTGCGTTGCTCCCCAGTGAAGGAGACCAAAGAGAGGAAGAAGATTGACAGACACTAGAAGAAGTCGGAAAGCTCCGTGCAGCTGGCTACACTCGCCCGCCTGCATTTCCTGATAGCTCTTATCAGAGTCCAAATGGTGGCACTTGTTAGCATTCACACACAAACGCAATGCTTGTTTGCTTTTCTCCAATAAAAAGTGAAACTCCTCCCCCTTTGCTTTCACTTCTGCTTGACTGTGCTGAGCTATTATGAAGAGTAACAGAAAGACCAAAGTGATGGTGTCGGTGAAACGGGGTGTTGACAGACTGCTGCGCTCTGCTTGGCTGCACAGCTTGTACCTGCAGCAAACTCAAACCCTTCCAAATATCCCGAGCTGCGGAGTAAGAGGGACTACGCTGTGCTGACTCTCATAACTGCTCACTGCCTAAAGAAATCATCAATTTGCTGTTCTCTGGGACTCTGAGACAAAATGAATAAGCCTTCCTAGCACAAACACGGCCGGTCCTCAACGGCAATAGAAAGCTGGAACACTCCACCAAAAAAATCTAAATGACCTCAGCACTAGTGTGCAAGAAACTATTAAAACACTTTTAAGATAAGTATTTCCTGCTGTTTCATCATTAGCTAAGCACCACAATAAATGGGCAGCATAAAAAAAAAAACGAGCACAACACCTACTTTATCTTGCTCTAACTGAGACTCCATTGAGCATTTTGATATTCATATTGAATTAAGGAAATTGTAATGTAGAGGAGCTGTGACTAATTAGTTGGCTATTTCCTAGCAGGACAAACTGTGTGCAATGGTGCATTCATGAGCAACTGGGAAGTAGAAAAGCACCGACCTCAGAGTGAGAAAATAAACCTGAACACCTGATGACCTGGGAATATCCTTCAAGGAAAGGGAGGGTTTTTTGAGCACTCCAAGAAGTTGTTTGACGTCACGAGATATGGCAGCATTTGTGGAAGAAATGTACTTGCTCCAAAAATAAGGTGAGATAGCCAGACTTGGTTAGCTTAGCCTATCTAGTTTGCAAGCTGTGTTAAACTTGTAGAAATGCAGTGTACAAATAATATTGACCTCCTGAACTGCATTTCTTCCCCATGTTGGATGGATAAGGATGATGATGACGAGGTTGTTTAGTCCCTTTTCTGTATTGACAGCAAAACTACAGCATATCACCTGGGCACTGCCATGTTGTCTGTTTGTGAAGACTTTCGCCTCACAAGTGGGACGTTCTAAAATGGGAACTTTCCCATTTCCCAGCTGCCTGAACGCACGATAAGCTACCTGGCCGGCACAAAACAGAGGAGATCCAAAGTAAACAAGATGCTGGTCAAGAAAAGTTGAGTGTCCAAAATGTTTCAAAGTAAAGCTTTTACACCAGGGTTGATGAATAAGAAATTAATCTTGGAATGACATGTGATAGGAGTCCAGAAACACAACATCACTGAGATACAAGTTGCTCACTGTTTGGTTGCCAGCAGGTGGTAAATCATTACAACATGAAAACCCAGTAGTTGCATGGATGTCTCTGCATTGGTTGGATTTTAAGATTATGTGATAACACAAAGTCTCTGTGTCAATAGGTGCCAACTGACTTATCAAATGCAACTTAGACAGCATGCAACATATTGAGCTACAGCTGCAACACAACACCCACTTCCAAGAGACAACATGAAAGAGAACTTCATAAAGAGATGCAGCCACTCCACTGTAATGGAGTATTCATGAGCAAACCTTTCATTATGAGATGTGTAATTCCTAAATAGATATTACATGTATTCCAGTTATTATTAGCCTTTTGAAATGGATAATATTATGCTGTAAAACATAAGTGTTAACTCTATTCAAAGACCTCAAAGAACTACATTCATTTTATAAGGTGTGCATGTCCTCATGCTCAAGTAATCACTTCCGTGACAGAAAATTATTTCTTGGGGTAACGTACCTCAGGAAAAAATGAGTAAGTGTGGTCAGAAACTTATTAAGGAAGTGCTTACACCCTCTACTGCAGTGTGTGAAAATGTCACCAGATGATGTAATAGTTTCAGTATACAAACCATGTAAAAAGTCTGTGATGGGAAGTACAAGCACAAAAATACCACTCTCTTCCTGTTTCTTTCACTGTGTTTGCTGAAAATACTGTGAAAAAAGCAGGAGAGTTATCTACTCATATCAACTATGCTTTTTATTACATTTATCCAGCTCTATACCAAGCCTGAGTAAGCACAAACTGAATTTTTTTTATAGCTGAAAAAGTGGGAGGGACTGCTGGTCCTGAAAGTGTTTTTTCCTGTTCTGTAGTCCCATCGCAATTTTTTCTTTAAAGGTCACATATTCAAAAAAAAAGAAAAAAAAAAAAAGGTGTTATATTTGCAGTTTTGATATCCAGGGGAAGACATTTTTTGTGGTTTTAAGTACCAATATAGTTTTACATCTATATCTCTCTCTTAAGCATCTCTCTAAAGTTCTACCAAGAACAGGTTGTTTGTGTGTCTGTTGTTTTAATAAAGCAGTGATACCAGTGATGCTCTCTTCTCATTGGCTGACTCTTTTCTAAATGACGGAAGCTCAGGCCGTTCACCTTGCTAGTTGCTAGTGTTTTCTTTTGTGCTGAGGGCGGACATTTGTCACGAGTGTCAGTTGTGACATTACAAACTTATAGAAGTCCAAACGGCACAGACTGCTGAATACAGACAGTGTGCTTTTCTCTGTGGACTGAGTGCAGTAGTTATATAGCACCTAGATCGGCATTATAATCAAAAAAGCAATAAAAATCTGGATTTATTAAAAATGGGACCTTTAAACGATATGTATATGGTTACTTAACACAGAAACACTGGAATCTCCTGGATTATGTAATGACCATATAGGTTTAAATTATGGCCTCCAGTTTTAAACATTTCAACTTCATTTCCGAGCAATATTCTTTTTTTTCCATCATTTTGGCGTGGTCTAATATTATAATACTCCCGAACCTCAGCCAATCTTGTTTTGGTGAAGAAGCCAATGCGATTTGATGGCAAACAACCAAGAAATCTGTTGGAGCCAAACCAACCTGGCTGACCAACACTTTTAGAGAAAACTGTTCAACAAAGCCCCTACATTTTTTTCCTAGCTGTCAAAATTTTGAAAAATGGAAAGTATTTATTCTTCTTCTCATAAAATTGAATACCTTTACTGTTAAATCTGTTTTACACCCTCACAATACAGACAAAGTAGCATAAAACTTGTTGGTACCATTGGATACGAAGAGCGTTAGGCCTCTTCTGTTACTGTCTCCATGTGACTCTATTCAGTTGTAGTTGTAGTGGATTTAGACCTTCGAGTATTCAAGTACTTGCACAACAGCATTGTAAATAGATGTGTCATATAGTGCCAACATATTGTCAAAATCATACAATGAATGTTTGACTTTCTGACCTCTCATGTTACTTGCCCTACTGGCTGTGCTAGTTATGACAAGTCAGAACTTTAATGAGTGGATAAGTAAAACCACCAAGATGAGCGATATGGAGTGAAGGCAGGGCGACACAACAGGGGAAATTATCACAATTATTGGGATGAAATTAAACAGACTGTTTTGGCCAAAGTCATAAAAAATCTAAACCAGGCATAAGACAAAAACAAGCTTTAAGTTGCAAGCAGGGACATTTGGTGGATAGTCCAAGACTGAGGCCTAAGCAAAGATGCACAGAGGCTGAAGCAGTCGATCCTGGTAAGAATCGCTAAATGAGTCAGAGAGAGAGGGATGACTGATGAGGCAAAGATATTCATCACTGAGCACCACAATGGTCAGTGGAGGCAGCTGTGGTTTGCTGGGGCCAGGTCTGTGGTGCTGCTGAGTTAGAACAATACCCCTGCACAGGAGGCCCAGATCCCAATCAGCCCAGGAATGTGGAAGAGGAAGCTCTGGGAACAATGTACAGCGTTCCTAGGGCCATTCTGGGTCCCACCCATTTCTGCCTAGTTCTGCTTTCAAGCCGGAGAAAACAGGAAAACTAGTGGGCCAGGGCCCAGGAGTCAGTTCTGCAGTCAGCTGAGGGGGCTGCACAGTACACTGTCAGCACTAAATCTACTACAGTCATTGTGATTGCTCTGGGCCTACAGAAAACTGCTGCTCCACTTTTGGCAGCGAGTAAACAGTCTGAGGTCCATGTCAGGTAAGATGAATGTCAAAATAACGTTGCACTGCCCCCTAACGGTGCAAATAGCAAACGCACTTTCAAGCTCCAATTCTGCCTTTCTGTGCAGGCCTGAAATGGTGCAGCCATATAATTATTTGCTTCCATATATGTCTATGTAATTGGCTTTGTGCAACTTATCGTACATTAATAATGTCTTTTGTGTTGACATGGCAATACCAACTTCATTTAACTGTTCTCTTGCTAAAAGACCTCCCGAAGTGACAGTCTTGTCCGTGAACTAGAACTCAACTGATATATCAGCCAGTCGATTTTATTGGCAGATGTTGGTCTGTCATTGATATTAAAAAAAAAAGTTTGTTTTTTTACATTTTATTTATAATGATTAAATTTCCAATTAGGTTTACCGTTTCAGCGCACTGATGTCAGTGTGGACAATAATATATATATAAAGAATATAAAGTATCACCTACATTGATTCATGCAATGAAAATTAAAATTGTTAAGATATTTGAAAGTGTGCATGTACAGAATGAAACACATGCCTGCATGTGCAATGTGCAAATATGGAAACAATGCCACAGACTTGTACACTATGCCACTAACAGGCTGATGTATTCTGTCAAGACTTTTATATACTTATCACTTTTTTTTTTTTCTTAGTAGAGTCTGACCAATTTTTTGGCTGGCCAACTTTAATCAGCCAATATTGGCCAATCATAGATACATCAGTATCATAGAATGTTTTTGACAGAACATGATGCAGAAAAAGATTGTTATTGTATTTTTATTTATATTAATCAAATTACCAGAGACACTCACCTTTTCAAAGCACTGATGTTTTTTTGGACACTAATGTTTATCTTTAAACTGTAAAATAACCTGATATATTATATGTCTTTGTCACAAGTGATTAATGACCACGTTTTGGTTGATATATTGATATCGGCCCAAAAATTCCAGTATCAGTCAGTCTCTATTTCTGTGCTACTACTGTAAGTTTTATAGATTTATGTAAGAGATCACCAAATCTTTCTCCTGCTCCTTCAGGACACATTTTCTACTTCTGTTCTTGCCAATAATACACCGTCTCCTTCTCACAGCATCAGTTTCATTAGTGCACATCACTACTTTGTCCCTCCGCTCTTTGACTTTTTAGATCTGGGTACCTACAGGTTAAATTTATTTTTCCATCTGCAAATAGTAACAAGAGACACAACGTTTACCATTCAGACAGTCAGACAAAGAGATCAAGCTGGTTCTGCCGAATCCTGAATGACAGTTGTGAGGCATCCCACAGAGAGTTTGGTTGTCACTGCTGAAGAATGTGAGAATGTGAGAATGTGACCTAACCAGACCCAGCATCAAAATTATCCTCTTTTTGTTTTTTTTTGTCCCTGAACAATTATGAGATGCCACTCGTCTCACAGAGGCCACAATAATAAGCAGAAAACTGGATTTCAAAACAGTATTTAGTGGAAAACACCAGTACGGTTCAACTTCATAACATTTAGAGTTCCTCGCTGAAGTGACAACTTTAACCAGACATTCTGACCTTTTTCTTTACTCAAGGATTATTTTAATAATATTAATCTATTGGTTATTCTGGACGTATTTGATGATGTGCCCTGCACACCCAAAAGCAGAGAGTAACACTGAACATGGGTTCAACCTGTGTTGGACCATTTAACCAAACTATAGTTATCCACATGCTACTTACTTTCCCTTTTTACAACCTCTACAAACTTCTCTCTGTCCTGTCCTCTGTGCTCCTGTAGTTCAGTCAAAACTTTGGAGATATTTTTGTCACATGACAAAAGCTTCCCAGTTGTGCTGATGAGAGCAGAATTTTGGTTGTTGTTGTAATTTAACAAAATCTGGATCGTACAAACAGTTTATTTTTTTGAAAAAACTTAAATGAGACGTGATTTTGCTGGATGTCAGTATTTTAAGTTTAGATTTGGTTAATTTTCCTGATAAAGGTGTTTGGTGAGCATGATTAGTTTGAGAACCATGGGAAATTTGAAAACCTGATAGCAATTTCTATTTTTACAGTTTCTGGCTATGATAAATGGTATAATTTTGCCAATTAAAGTTGAATCAAGTTAAATAGATTTAGCTTTGGCTACTTAAAATTGCAAAAACGTATAGATATCAAGACCTCAAATAAAACTTTTAGTCTATATTGAGATACTGTACAACAGCAGACAGGGCAAAATGAGGCCTTCTTCTCCGTATAAATGCAGCACGGACATTTGACCAAACACACACCCGAGAGAAAGCAAAAGAAAAATCTAAAAACTCTACTTTGCCACTTTCAGAATTCAGCAAAACAAACATTAATCCAACACGTTGTTCATTCCCACAGTACTTAGCTTACGGTTGCAGCAAAACCTAAACCGCAGCACGCAGTGGTACTCAACCTGGTTAACCCATGCAACGTACCTTAAGGCCATAGAGCAGGGGCTGGAACTGGAGAGACAGGAGGGCCACTAAAGATTCACTGCACAAAAATCTGAAACAAAACACAGAAATGGCAATGTAGAAAACTGACATGAAAATTGAGACACAAACCACCAATGTCATTCAACGTTGCCAAAGATAACCTATATTCTTTAAACCTAAACATTTAAGTAGATCCAATTACCTTCGACTGGTTCGGAAAACCTTAGCATGTTAACATTAGCATGAGGAGCTATGAGATATGAGACTGTATCTTTTAGTACTGCATCTTGGAGCTTTCTAAAAGTCTTGGATACGTTTTTGAGATTTGACTATACATTCAGTGATACTTTGCGTTGACCCAGAAAAACTTCCAGTACAACTATAGTGTTGTGAACGCAGAGTGCTGTTGGACGGTCCAGTGTTGGTCAGCCGACTGTTGGCTTCAGCCTAGTTTGCTCTGTATTGGGACAGGATTAAAACCTCTTCCTGAGCGGAGTAATAATCTGAAGATTACCCACTACATCCAAGAGGCAGCCAGTTACAGAAGCATTCAGAGCCTCCAAAACTCTACTTTCCTTCCAACCTTGTAGTGGCAAAAAAGGGCTCCTTTTATAGTCACGTAATCTCATAACTAATCATACATTCATTGGCCCTGGCTGACTCAGAGCAGAGTATAGCATGTTTCTAAGTACACATAATTGGTAAACAAAATTTAGAACTCAGGCTGACGTGAATACAGAGAAGTACAGAAGGCTAAAATTTTTAACATGATCAAACTGTAGTCAAAGAAAGGAAGGAAGAACAAGCCACAGTAGCCAGACAGAGAAGTTGAGGTGTGTGAAGAGAGCTTCCACTCTCAACCATGGTGAGAACAGATCAGCGGCAATAGCAAGTCAAAACAAAATAAAAACCTTCACAGCCCAAAAGTCACATCGCAGTGACATACTTTCACACATACCTTATCCCACCCACCACAGACACAGCTCAAACAAACTCTCAGGCACCATCGCTCGCTTCTCAAACTGACGAACCTGTGAATAATACATCTGACTTCCTGTTTCAACTCAGCGACTCCAAAAAACAAAAACATGCGACCACAGAAAAAGGCTAAGCCAAACCCTGCGCATGTCCTGAATGCTGTAGAAAAAAAGCTAAAAAAAAAAAATCAAGCCACAGACTGAGCTCTTGCTCTATATTTAAACCATCGAACATTTTCTCTGGCAGTGCGAAAACACCTCAACACAAGTCACTAATTCCTCTAACAAACAAGTGCATTTCCAGATCTATGTACATTCAAGGTGTTTAAACATTGGACATTTTGATGATCCTGCAACTTGTGAGAAGAGTTACAGGTCAGCTGAGCTCAACAGATCTGAGCAATGGTTAACTATACTTCATCTATTGATATAGCACAGCAATTTTCTGAGTCCAGCACACAGCAAGGATGCTGCAAACAGGAGGGTGACGGTCCATTCAGGAAATAGGAGATAAAACTGACAAAGACAAGCTTGCGTTTCCTCCTCCTTTCTGCCACATTTTAACTTCCAACAGCCTTAAACAGCTCTGTACAGGTTGCTTCAAGTGCAACATATAAAGGAATTAGTTGCACAAGCACTATCCGAATTTAGAACGCAAACTCAAGAATGTCTAATGTAATCTGTTTAGTTTCTTTAAAAAAAAAAATGGGAAAGCTCATAGTCACAAAGAGGCCGTGTACTACAGTAAAGTGGGAAAATGCTATATCTGGCTCCCTTCAACACTAAATGACAGGCCTCGCCTGTTGTAATCACTACCTCTTCCACAAAAGCATTACAGGCTTCTTCCGACTAAGAAGGGAAGTGCAGAAAAACGAACACTTTTTTGTACTTTTCAACGGATATTCCTTTTATCTTCATCTCGCTCTGAAGGACATATATAGCCAGAATATGAGGCACGGATGTACCGTCACTGGATCTAAACATGGCACATACACTGGCAACTCTGCTGAGGCCATCTTGAGGGCAAAGACGGGGTGGTTACTTTGGCAAAAGAAGACCCAAACATCAATTATGCTCCAAGCCCTATTTCCCAAAGCCAAGGATAATCTCCCTCAGCAGGGCTCAATTATAGGTTATTTCTAGCTAGACTCAGTCCTCATCGTGCACTACATTATGCCAAGTCTTCCAATGCAATCAATGAAAAGAATGCCGAACTCAAGAGTCGGTAATGTTGTGCGTGAATTCACATTGCACTTGGGAAGAAGAGGAGTCTTGAGGAAGTTAGCTTTGGGAAGGTCATAGATGGTGCTAATTTCCAAAACAATACACAACCATCATTCGTGACTTGTATATAAAGAAATACACATTACGAACCCACCCTATTCATTTTAATGTTTGTTAAATGACGCATTATGGAACAACATCACCACATTCAAACAGTGGGCCCTCCAAACTTTTAATGAGTCATGCATATTCTTATCTTCACTGTTTCACAGGAAGCCTTCGTTATAGCGTGTGATTTTCCCACAAACAGAATGAAAGTAAACAGCAATCCTGTTCAATGTTAGTGCTCTACATTGGGTTCAAGGCTCAATGTGGGACATTGTGACCACAAAGATGGTTGCTGGCATACATAATGGAGACAATATTGAACTGAATTGCAAGGTATTAAGCCATATTTTATGCGCAATTCCTCTGTGTATTATTTGTTCAGTTGTCTAGTTAATAATTTAGCCATGTGCAAACACACACAGACACATGGTCAACTGCAGTAATCGGGCCAATCAAATGACATCCGGTACTGTATGACATGGGCGTGTCACAGGTTTTGGAGAAGCTCTGTCAGGATTTTGTATCAGAGCTGCAAATATGGAACCAGGTGAACTGCTGAGAGGTCAGAGGGCATCGAAGCAGGTGTTTCAGGAAATCAGCTAGCCATGATATTTTATGAAGTTTAAAGCTCAATCTAAACCACAAGTCATTAGAAGGAAAGTATAGATCACTATATGTTACAAAAAGGAAAATAAGCTTTAGGGGGGAAAAAAGCTGCTGTCATGCAAACAACTAGTAATATGACACCAAAAAACAGTGTTGCAACTGAGCAGTGCTGCAGAGTTCAAACATCCACTAAGAGCTAGAAAAGCAATTTTTTTGGATCAATAGGATCGCTACGTGAAAAGATCAGAAACTGAGTTGTGATTTTTGTCGTTCATATTATTTTTGTAGTCTGAGTTAACAATAAATCCTTGGAGGGTGGGGGGGGGCAGTTTAGTGAGAGGCCGCCATGGGGGCGTTTTACAGAGCTTGGTTGTTCCCTCTCTGCGCACTTCAATGCCATTAATGTCTTACCAGATTAAAGCAAACACACTAATTCACTGGAATTATGCCCCAGATAATCACAGATAGATGTCTATCTGCAATCTGGGGGGATTCCCTCGAGTTGGTGCGTGTACAAGAGAATAGATGGCACATCTGTACTGCCATCAGAGGCTTATCCTGGCAGGGATGAGGAGGAGGAGGAGGAGGAGGAGATGGGGGGTGGGGGGAGGGGGGTCAGGCCAGTTGCAAAGACCAACAGTCTGCTAGGCCATTGTTAATACAGCCCTGCTAAGTCGTGTGTATAAAATGCTTAAACTACGTGGTGTCACTTCATTGCAAGTTCACACTAGCACCATCAAACTGCACATATCATACATCATCTAACTTTGACAACCAAATGTGCCCCCATCACTCCGAGCATCGTCTACCCATGTGGGCTTCACAGTGAACACAAACCGGCTTGTCTTCCATCTCCAGCCACACAGCAGACTGACCAGATCCCTCCTCTCTGTCTCTCTGTCTGTCTCTGTCTCTGTCCAGCTTTGGGTCTCCGACAAGAACACGAACAAACGCTTCATTGTCCGTCTGATGCAGTCTGAACAAGGGGGATGAAGTCCTCTGATTCAAAGCTGACAGCTCTCTCACTGTTACGGCGACGCATGTTAAGAGCCACCATGCGTGGACACGTTACAGTCTGGTCCCTCGAAAACACGCCAACATCATTTAAAAAAAAAAGAAAAGTGAACCTCTCACAGACGATACGACAGAAATAAGAGCTTTATTTAGCTGCTGAAAGAAAAAAACACTGGTTAAACTCGCGTGCGTAGGTATCGTGATCCCTGCAGGTAGACGTGGTGTTGTTGTCTGACACGAATACTGTTCTTCACCGAGACTAAAGTGTGATTAAAGAAGAAGAAGAGGACTTCTGGCACAACAAGCTTCCCGGTAGCCTCCAGTTAGCAACTAGCCTGGTGTTTATACTGATGAAAGCTGCTAATGGCTAGCTAGCAAAACAGCAACTTGCTTTAAGCCGACCAGCCCGGTTGTCAACTATAAAGTGAACATGCTCGTACCACAGCGATAAAAAAAAAAAAAAGATAATAAAATAAATAAAATAAAAAGTAATGACAACAGGTAACGTGGTCTGTGCTTTACGAGTTAACTCCTTTAGCATGCTACGGGTGGTCAGTGTTTGGTAGCACAGTTGGAAAGCTAACGGGAACCTCAACGACAAAGTTAATGACGGAACTTATATTATAAATATTATTATTAGATATCAAACATACTGACGTCGTTTTACTTCACTCGGCGTCAAAACTGACGTTACTCACAACTTCTGCTTCTTCTCCCTTTTTTTTTTTGTAGCTGAGCTAAGGTAGCTTAGCTTAGCAGACGTTCTCCTCATCCGCCGAGCAGGCTTCAACGTCCCGGCCCTCCTCCATCCGAAGGGTTTGCGTGGTGGTGATTTCTTTTTCTTTTTTCTTTTTCTTTTTTTATATCCTCGGTCCGTTTCAGCGTTGAGGGGAAAAAAAAAAAAAAAAAAAAAAAAAAAGGTCCACTGTCAGAACAGACGGTGGCCTGTTGGTCCCGCCTCCGTCCGCCGCGGGATTGGCTGTTTCACGGTGACGTCAAATGCAGCTTTCTATTTCTCGAAGCACGTGGCAATCCTGAGAAAACGACCTGTTGATTGGATGACGTGTTTTACGGGGGATGGGGGGGGGGGGGGGGGAGGGGGGGCGGTAACTCAAACGGTGTACACCGATATTTGCACGGAGGGGCGGGTACTGGGAGGATATGCAGTGTCAGGTAGTTCAGGATTATGTATAGAAAAAAAAAAAAGTTATTGAATTCTTGGCCACAATTCCCGATTTTTATTTTTTTTATTTTTTTTTTTACCCCCAATAAATACCGCCTGAAAGGATTTATTTAATAATATGATGATTGTTTGCTGGGATCCAGAACACGTCTCTGATCTGCTCATGCTACAGACTCTCAAAATTGGGACTATAGTTTTCTTTACTATTTCAAATATAAAAACAAAACATGAAATAGCTTTTTGCCTCTGTAGGCACCAAATCTTTAAAACTGTTGTACAGACCGAGAATCACTAAATAGTTGAACACACTGTTAAGTAGGCTCATTGTAAGCAATATTATTTTTTTGTAGGTATATTTATGTGTTTGTTAACAACTGTGCCAATTCATATGAAGCATTCACATCATATATCTATAAATGTGAGAATAGCTGCTTTGAACAATTAAACATCTGCTTATACAGTTTTAAAATGCTTATAAAATGAGCTATCGTCTACAAGAAAGCTTAGATTCACACGGCTGTTTGAAAAGACCATGAAATTTCCATTTCCGTGGGCGAAAAGTCAGAAATCATGGTGAATACATTCATTTTGAACATCTATTTAGAGGAAGTTGGGCTGCTTGTGTTGGACTCGACTGACACATCAGCTCCAGAGAACTCTCTCGAAGACAAGAAGGCTGAGAACTTCAATCCAGTTCTCACATCACTGTCCTGGTAAAAAGCCATGTCCTCAACCTCAGCCCGCCTGAAAGGATTTATTTAAGAATATGATGATTGTTTGCTGGGATCCAGAACATGTCTCTGATCTGCTCATGCTACAGACTCTCAAAATTGGGACTATCGTTTTCTTTACTATTTCAAATATAAAAACAAAACATGAAGTAGCTTTTTGCCTCTGTAGGCACCAAATCTTTAAATCTGTTGTACAGACCGTAGCTGATGTAACTCATTGTAGAGAAATTATCTATCCATCCCACATTAAAACATTTTATTTGGTGGACAATAGAAGATGACCATTACCACATGTGTATGGTACTTAATGAATTAGATGTGTTGAGCTATGGCTCTGTGATGTACACTTTTAGGGTTAATAAAACCCATTGTTGGAGTATTTGGATGATTAGACACCTTAAAGGGACAGTTATCTTCCAAGAGGACATTAAACTTCCTGGTTATAGAGAAGAAAGTACATCCTAAATCCTTTGTACAAAAAAAAAAAAAAAAAAAAAAAAAAAAAAAGGTTTAAGATTTATGTCCGAAATGGTGATGATATTTTTCTTTAGATGATATAGTCACATATGATGTATGGAATGATTGTAAAAATCTGCTCTGGCAGTAACACTGTAAGTGATACATACTTGTTTTTTTTATTATAGGCATTATTCTTTCCTATTGATAATTAAACCAAAAGACCTTAGTTGTACTCCCAAGATGGATTTTGTACTCCAGCACATAAAGTGGTGCTCATTCTAATAAAACTTGAAACACTATCCTTCCTATCCTATAACTGATGATAGTGGCTCCCCCTAGTGGAAATTTGATGAGATAGATACTTTATTAATCCCCAAGGGGAATTTTTTTTTAAATGTAACATAAAAAGATACTCCAGACAAATTAGTGTATCGTATGCAATGTTTATGGCATTTATATAATAGAAATGCTGAAAGTGATCGATCCATGCAGGCAGTCACTGCTTCAGTGTTTTCGATGAGGCTGAAAAATCAAAAGGGAAAACATGAGCAGTGCATTCAGGCTATTTTAACATGCGTGTCAATGTGCAGCAACACTCACAATTACTCGTGTAACAGACATTACATTTAACTGTGATTTCTTTATGATTAACTGTTTTACATGTTTGTAAGAAGTAGTTTTACACTAAATGTGTTTAAAATGACTTCAGACTTGTGCACACTATGTTTTCATAGCTCTGTCAACGTATGATCTATTTACCTGTGGCTTTAAACTTGTTCTGCAGGTGCTGCTTGAGCTTTTTTCTTACATTCTTCACACACATGGTGGCAGGATCTGTAGGGATAACATTCAGGTAAGTGACATGCAGCAGCAGGAGAAAATTCATCATCCAAAGAGTAGAAAAAAATGACGTATGGCATGCATGAGGGTGGTGTTTTTAATGCAGCATTTTAGTTTTATTTGATTAGAAGTGGTGCAGCACTAAGATATCTCACGGTTTCAATGGCTTGTGGTGTAAAACTGGTAGAAAATTAATTCAAGTTGAAATTAAACTAAGTTAAAGGAAGAACTGTTTGGCCATTTGTTGTTAAATATCAACATAAAGTAAGTTGTATAAAAAATGATAAGGTCAGTCTTCATAGAATCTGTGCACATTTGTATTTATAATATTTATATGATAATATTATAATATAAATTCAGCATTTTCCCCACCTGTGTCCCGGACCATGGGGACCTCCTTTAGACCAGGGTCCAAATCCAGGTCCATCCTGAAGGCCGAGCTCCTGGAACTTGCTTCGACAAGTTCTAACATAGGATGCTTTCCCCACTGCATAACCAAGGACACCCGCAACTGAAGCAAAGAAAAAAATCTCAGTCAACAACCAGTGATTTCATTGCTACTTCTAAACTGAAGTCAAATTTACTGAATGTTACAAACCTGCTAGTTTCGGAAAGGGACCAAATCGCTGCGATGATTTCCAAACACCTGCATGGGGTAAAAACAAACATTAATTTAAATGAAATGGGATAATTACAGCAGAAACGACTGCTCTACTTGTGTCATTATGATATTATGGAAGAATAGGGCTTTGAATGTCAGTGCTTTACCGTTGTAGACGAGACCCCCGGTGACGGCCATGCTGCCCAGAGAGAAGGGAAGAGCTACACATAGAAATAAAACACATGAGGGTCTGGAGCTGATCAAAGTCAGACAGTGATGGAGACTTATTGTAATACAATCAGGAGTAAGTTACTTCCTCTGCTCAACATTCTTTCTCCAAAATCAAAGGCAGGTAATTGACGAAAAAGATCCCATGATACAGGACAAAAGAAACATAACTATTCACTGTAAAACAAATAGATGAAAGGTGTTTTCAGTTGTGTTTTTTTTTGGCTGATTTAACACAGACTGTTATTTCCCCTGACAAGACAGTCACTTCCTGTCATGGATTAATCCTGTTCTGAATTTTGACCTGTGAAGTAGGCAAGACTAAATCTCGCCACTTAATTCGAGGAAGTGTATGGATACAGGAAGTAGCGATTGTTGCCTTTTCACGTTTACATAACTGCGTGATGAGAGAACACTGGGAGCAGCTGCATGGCGGTTCAAAGAGTGGAAGGAGTGGGACAAAGGCTAAAGATAGTGAAGTGTTGTCACATAAAACATGCATCATTTGCATTTAGTGGAATCTTAATCTGAGATGAACGGTATTTTTCTGTCATGCGCGCTATTTACATGAGCTTGTGAGAGACTTTCACTTTAGCTGTGGTGACTCTTTTCCTACAGTGCGGCTGTGCACAACTGATATATCCCCAAATCCCTTGTTAGTTTAGTTCCACTTGTTGGAGCAGGTCATTTTGTGATTGGTTTGTAGTTTTGGGTCCCTCCCAGTCAAGTTGAACTAAACCTGAAACAAGGTCTGATCAGTCAGACCTGGTTCTGACGTTTCACTGAATTCAAATCAAAAAAGGAAAAACAAGCACAGAAAAGGACAGAGCATAAATGCTTGAACCACAATCATGATGTGATATAGTGTCATTAATAATGCCCTTTTTAATGTGCCCACATATGGGAGTGTTTTTCAGGGCCCTACACTGAATTTCTCAGAGAACAATGTAAGCAACACACAGCATTTAGTGAATGAGGGCTTGATAGATGAGCCCAACCCCACCCCTGCCACTACAAATAATTTGCGCAATATAGAAGCCATGTCAGGTCGCTCACCTGCAGTCATTTACCAGATTTGTTGGCTTCCTGAGGTTGCTACAGTTACAAACTTTTGTGAGAAGTGTACAGGTGTCTGTTGGACTTTACCTCTGTACCAGAAGCTCTCCTCTTGGCACTCTTTCCAAACCTTTCTCACATCTTCTCTGTGAATGTGAGGACCAGTCAGTGGACACTGTAAGAGACACAAAGGACAGGTCATATCATATCTGGCCCACAGTTGCCCATGCAGTCCAGTAGAAATCCTTTGTTGCCCCCCTCTTACCTTCCTGCCCTCTTTGCCTGCAGCTGAACCAGGAGCAGCAGTCGTCTCCTCCGTCTTCACTGCTGCAGTTTGTCCACTTGTTTCAGAAGTCATCGTGCGGGAGGTTGGAGCTGTACTGGGCAGCTTTCTGAGTTGTGCTTACTACTTCCCCTCTCTTTAGTACCTCTGATCCAAGTAGCTCTACTGGCTCCGCCCCAGACTATTGATGTAACCACGCCCTCCTTGAAGCCCCGTCCATTTTGGGCTGCTTCAATATGAAACACACTAGGTATATAAAATGACTCTTAAGATATAGAATTGTGTCATAAACATAAATGTGTAGCCATTTGTAACACGAGGTGACACATTCTGGCCTGCAGAGTTACAGGTTAAGTTCACCTCTGTACACCAATCTGCACCTCTGAGAGCAACACACCTTTATTTATAGTAGTCATTGTTTCTTTAATCTCACGATATGGCAGAAACTAATGTGGGCAAGAGGTAACACATCAATCAATCTCTCCTTTAGTTGAAATGGTTTCATAATAACCTTCTAATTTTCTTTTTTTTTCTTATACAAATCATGTCACACACTGTACAACACACATGTCACCTAAGGTTTCCCTAAATGCTCATTCACATAGGCTGGCTTTAATCATCCTCAGTGAACACAAAGTTGATCCTATATTCCTTAAACCTGAAATAGTTATTGTACTACAAAAATATTCTCTCTTCTTCACATGCATCTAATGGTCCTGAAAAATTATCCTAAATGTTATAAACACTGATTCAGTATAATTTGCTTTATTCAGCAGAGAAATAAAACGTTAGCTCATAGGATGTACACACCCATAGCCAAAGGTTGGGGTCTGGGTTCTTTATTAGGGCATATCTACACCGTGATTAGACGTGGAACAAAAGAATGTTTCATTACCACTAATACAAATGCAGTAAAGGGAACACTTAAACAACACAATGTAACTCCAAGTCAATCACACTTCTGGGAAATCAACCTGTCCAGTTAGGAAGCAACGCTGATTGTGAATCAATTTCACCTGCTGTTGTGCAAATGGAACAAACAACAGGTGGAAATTAGAAGCAATTATCAAGACAACCCTATAAAGGAACGATTCTGCAGGTGGTGACCACAGACCATTTCTCTGTCTTCATCCTTTCTGGATGATTTTTGGTCACTTTTGCATTTTACCAGTGTCCTCACCACTAGAGGTAGCATGAGGTGTCTACAACCCACAGAAGCTGCTCAGGTAGTGCAGCTCATCCAGGATGACACATCAATGCACGCTGTGGCAAGAAGGTTTGCTGTGTCTGTCAGCACAGTGTCAAGAGCACGGAGGAGATACCGGGAGACAGGCCGGTCCACCAGGAGACGTGGAGGGGGCCGTAGGAGGACAACAACCCAGCAGCAGGCCCGCTATCTGCTCCTTTGTGCACGGAGGAACAGGAGGAGCGCTGCCAGAGCCCTACAAAATGACCTCCAGCGGGCCACTAATGTGCATGTTTCTTCTCAAACTGTCAGAAACAGACTCCATGAGGGTGGTACGAGGGCCCGACGTCCACAAGTGGGACCTGTGCTTACAGCCCAACACCGTGCAGGGCGATCGGCATTTGCCAGAGAACACCAAGATTGGCAGCTTCTCCATCGGCGTTCTGTGCTCTTCACGGATGAGAGCAGGTTCACACTGAGCAGACGTGACAGACGTGACGGAGTCTGGAGACGCCGTGGAGAACGTTCTGCTGCCTGCAACATCCTCCAGCAGGACCGGTTTGGCGGTGGGTCAGCGATGGTCTGGGGAGGCGTTTCTTTGGAGGGCCACACAGCCCTCCATGTGCTAGCCAGAGGTACCCTGACTGCCATTAGGTACCGGGATGAGATCCTCAGACCCATTGAAGACCAGATGCTGGTGCAGTGGGCCCTGGGTTCCTTCTGATGCAGGACAATGCTCGGCCTCATGTGACTGGAGTGTGTCAGCAGTTCCTGCATGATGAAGGCATCGATGCTACGGACCGGCCTGCCTGTTCCCCAGACCTGAATCCAATCCAGCACATCTGGGACATCGTGTCTCGTTCCGTCCACCGACACCACGTCCACCACAGACTGTCCAGGAGTGGACTGATGCTTTGATCCAGGTCTGGGAGGAGATCCCTCAGGAGAACATCCGTGGTCTCATCAGGAGCATGCCCAGGCGTTGTAGAGAGTGATACAGGCACGTGGAGGCCACACACACTACTGAGACTCATTTTGACTTGTCTTGAGGAATCTCCACAGAAGTTGGATCAGCCTGTGATCTGATTTTTCCACTTTTATTTTGAGTATGATTCTGAATCCAGACCTCCGTGGGATAATGATTTTGATTTCCATTGATCATTCTTGTTATTTTGTTCTCAACACATTCCACTAAGTAATGAATAAAGATTTTCAACTAGAATATTTAATTCATTAAGATCTAGGATGTGTTGTTTAAGTGTTCCCTTTTATTTTTGAGCAGTGTATATAGTGAAAGACAAATATTGTTAAAAGTACATTTCCCTCCGAAATAAATTGCAAGTATCAAATGTCAAATAAAGTACCTATACATTTTACAAAAGTAGAGTATAGACCTTTTTCAGATCAGACTTTTTGACTTTATTTTAGGGGAAGCACAGGTGTATTAATGATGGCTCCATTTCACAACTTCGCAGTTTAAATGTCTGCCGTGAAAATGACCTATTTGAGTAAACGCACTAATTTCCTACCACTGTAAACTCCTGCTGACAAGTGTTGACTCAGTTTTTACTCCTGCTGGCTCCAACAGGTACAGCTTAATTTGTGACCTGCTTGCACTCGGGAGACGCGGACACAGCTGTGTCGGAGCCACTGCAGAGCTCAGCCCATCAGGCAGGCTGCGGAGCTTCATCTCGAAGGTAACATGAATTTACCATCAAATGTTTTTAAGTTGTCTGCACACAGTTTACTGGTTAATAAAGTCACATAACTTCTCACACTGTTGCTGTTATTTTAAAATAATAATTCTGAATCTGTTCGTTTTGTTTAATAACTAGGATTTCCAGTCACCGGACCACCACGGGTTCACGGTTGATGCATTTACTGAAACAATACTTTGGGCAGGACACCTTTGAACATCCGGGCTTTCCGCAGACAACAGAAGTCAGTCCTGTCCGCCGGTACGACATTCCCGTCGGAATGTGGAGCTCACGTGACTAAACGCACGTCCACTTACCTCCACCTGCCCGCGTTGACATTAAACGAACCCATGCAGCGATTATATTGGGAGGTCATGTTATAACTAAAGCAACCAATCACATTTCATCGTGGGCTGGTTTTAGGCTTGCACGAGGAAATTCCCGCTGATTGACAAGCTCACGGCACGGCCTGTTTGGGAACCTTGACCAATCACATTTGTGCATGGGAGGAGTCTATTTTTTCCCCCGCCTTCTCGTGACATGACGCATCGAATGACCAATAGATAGCGAGAAAAGGCGGAGACTAAACACGCTGACTTCCAATCATCGTCTTGGGGCGTGGTTTACGTTGACAAGGCCCGCCTATTGGCCGGTCTGCGGACTTCCCACAGGCAGTTGTATGTTTCATAAAAATGCACTCTGATGCGGCAAGTAAGTAGTAACGTTACAGAGGCTTTTCTGCATCAATTTACGACCTTTCACGGATGCTGCAGCGTGTGCCGGAGGGACTCAAACAGACCCCTTGTGTTTCTGCGTCTACTTTTGTCCCGTGGTTCAGTAGGATTTGATGAGAACGCATGAATTCCGTGCTATTTGCAGGTCTCTTTGTATTTGCCAGTGTTGTTTTGGGCGACAACAAAGGAAGGGTAGCTGGTGTAATTTCAGTTGTTTTGGATATTTAGGGCGTTACTTTGGACACGGCAGCTTTTCTGAAGTTAATTTTTCGTGTTGCGTGAGCGGTGCTCGGGTAAATGTAGCCGGTCTTACTTAAATTCAGAAGGTTTTCGATGGTAATCGGTGAGTTGTGGTCTACATATTTATCATTACTGATCAGGTACTGCGCGTTTCAGCTCCAACTTGGTATCAGCGTATTGCCATTGTAAATCGGCCAATTTTCTGGTCAGCTGCGGAATGTTACAGAGAATGAAAATTGTGACGCAGTTGTCTAAAACATTTTTCATTGCCTGCTGCAGCAGCGCTGTCAGGTTTTGCGGCAACTACATCAGCTGCTGCAAAACGTCTGCGCAATGCATCTGTGCCAGGAGACATGTAATGTCAGATTTCTTTAAAAACAATGTCAAATGCATTCAATCAGTTGGTGTAAATGTTGGGGGGTAGAAGGGTCTGAAAGAAATAGTTGTTTTGTTAAATCATGGGAATTGTAGTTTAGTATCCCAAACGGAGCGAAGCCTTCAATGGCCTCTTTAGAGGAAATGGACTACAACGCCCATGCGCCCAACTCTCTAGATACTTTGTAAACTCTGTGCAAGTTGCGCGTCTGCACTGCTATTTTAGGTATGCAGCTAGGGCTATCTGCTCGGCTCTGTGTCGGTTCGACTGGTTTTGGCCTCTAGAAATAAACCCAAAGCATCGCTGTTTGGTGACACCTTCTGGACGGGAACGCGTAAATGACGTTTGGCGACAAGGTAGCATGCATGATCGAAAATTTCCGAGTTTACACGTCTTTCGAGGAATGCAGGGAGTCACTCCCTCAGTCGTGTGAGATATTTTCTGAAACGCAAACCCCCTGACCTGGAAATCAGGCGAAAGTAATGAGTGCACTATGGAGTCTGTGTTGATTGCCGACCGACAATTACATGGAATTTAAGGTTCATGTTGCTGCCATGATGATGTCACCTTCTCGTACCCTTGTCCTTCTACCAAGCATGATTAGGAAGCAGAGGATCTGTGCTTCAGTTTACATTTGTGATATTATCCTTATGTTTTTGTGGAAATAGATTTTCAACTGACTTCCCACTTGACTACACTGGCCAGCATCCATAAGATCCATCACACCTTGCACAGGCTGGTAAATACATAAAAGCTGTGTGTGTGTGTGTGTTTTTATTTCATGTGTGTGTGACACATTTGTGTCCTCATCACAAGCATCTGTTTTGACAGAACCTGACAGAAGACGTTGGACAGGATAGCCACCCATCAGGTAACCATGCAGATAGTCCTTGTGTTTTTTTTTAATTTTTTTTTATAGTCATCAGAGTTATTAGCAGTACAGCCTTGCCTACTGCCTTCTGAAATATACTGCCAGCTCTTGGATACTAATGAACGTTTTGCTTGAGAAAATCTGCATAATCTACTTTGTGTTTCTTATAAGCGCCCCCCCCCCCCCCTCACATTCTGTCTCCCACTTCCTGCCCCAGCCTGCTGCTCCAGAGCCATGCCTCCCAGGAAAAAGAGGAGACCCTCTGCTGGAGACGACATGTCGGCCAAGAAAAGTCGCCAAGAGAGGTGGGACATCCCCTTTGCTAAAGATTCAATAAATGTAGTTTCTAATTTAAGCATGCGCCCCTGATTATTGTGGCTGATAAAAGATGAAAGTGTGTATAAAGATAAGTTATTTTGACAATAGGAAAAGATCATTTAAAATCCCTACTACTCATGCAGCTGTGCTCTATGCGTGTCATAATGCTGCCGAGCAAATGACTAAAACCTCCTCTTCGTCCGCAGTGTTTTCAGAAAACACGAGACATCACAGATCCGAGAGGAGGAGACCTTTTCTAGTAAAAGATGCTTGGAGTGGTTCTATGAATACGCAGGTGAGCAGTCATCGCATTCACATTGAACCACTGATCAGTGCCGTATTGTTTTGTCGATCCACATGTGGATTCGAAGCTACGTCTCATTTGTCTGTCTCAAACAGGCTATGACGACGTGGTGGGTCCAGAAGGCATGGAGAAGTTCTGTGAGGACATTGGAGTGGAGCCAGAGAATGTAAGCAGGTTTTGTTTTCGTTTTTTCATGTTTAGAAAAGTCTTGCAGTTCGGTTCCGACTGTGTGGCCTCACTTTGCTGGTTTTTCACACTTTTTCTCTCTGACTGTCAGTCAAACTAGTTTTCAGACTCTCTTTTGGCTGTGGTGACACATGATCAACATTTCTCATCATTTTTGAAGCTGTACAAAAATCTACCTCAGCAGATCAGCATTATGAAAAGGGAAAAAAAAAATCTGTAATTACTAACCACAGTTTTGCAGTCCCAGTTTTATCTCAAGCTCACTATTTGTTTACAGTTGATCTTTGTGTTGGTGGTTGTTTTTTTGTCTGTTTGATATAGAAAAGATTGATGGTCTGGACTGACACGCCTCCTATTTATTTTGTGGTTTGTGTCCAGGTAGTGATGCTGGTTCTTGCTTGGAAGCTCGATGCCCAGAGTATGGGATATTTCACCCTTCAGGAGTGGCTGAGGGGCATGGGCTCACTGCAGTATGTTGCTCACCTACTTTTTTTTTTTTTTAAATGTCATCTTCAAAATCGATTAGTACCTTGTTGTGTTTTGTCTGTCTCGGGGCCGTGTGTCCTTCATTCTCAGCTGTGCATGTGGTGAAGTGTTGAGCTTGTTCTTAGGCATTTTTCTTCTCTGCTGTTGACAGGTGCGATTCCACAGAGAGGCTGAGGAATTCGCTCGACTACCTGAGATCTGTCCTAAATGACAGCACCAGTTTTAAGCTCATTTATAGATATGCCTTTGATTTTGCTCGGGTGAGTTTTGTTTTTGGTTTTACACACAGACACACGGAGCAATCTTAAGATCAGTTTTAACTCATCTCAACTGAGTAGAAGAATCCCTGTAATATACAGATACACCAGATTGATAATCTGGTATTGTTGGTAAACTTGATATTTTAAGTAGGTCAAGATCACTTTCCAGGTTGACTTGGCGTGGTAAAGCACTTATCAAGTGTTGAACCTATTTGCATAGCAGCTTTGATTCAATAGAGACATTGAGCCATGACTCGAGGCATTCAACTCACTTTTATATGGTGGTTTAAAGAACAAATACATGATGAAGTTGGTTCGGGAATTCATGCTGTTTTTTGTATTGGGGTTAGTTTTGCTGATAATGATGTGGCTCCACTGCTTTGTTGCATTGATTTCACGATGTCTCTCGCCTGTTTTGATTGGACAGGAAAAGGATCAGAGGAGTTTGGACTTGAACACAGCCAAGTGCATGTTGGGGCTTCTTCTGGGGAAGACGTGGCCTCTGTTTCCTGTGTTTAATCAGTTTCTAGAGGTAAGTTTGTGGCAAATCACATGTTCTTTACAGTAGCTTGCATAGGGCTGTTGTGGCGTATTAATCTGAGGTATTGATGTTATTCCTCAGCAATCCAAGTACAAAGTCATCAACAAAGACCAATGGTGCAATGTTTTAGAGTTCAGCAGGACAATCAACCTGGACCTCAGTAACTATGATGAGGACGGCGCCTGTGAGTGACCATGTAGAGCTTCAACCAAGTGTTACACCGATAACAAGTTTTTGGGTTTATTCTAATCTCTGTCTCGCCCTTTCATCAGGGCCGGTTTTGTTGGACGAGTTCGTGGAATGGTACAAGGAGCGACAGATGTCATAACTGCAGAGGAAAAATTGGGGGAAAATTACAACTGTGACAACGACGACTCTTGAGAATCTACAACCAATAAGTAAACAATACAAAAAGCAGCAACAAGTGTGTGCTTCCTGGTGAAGGAGGGGTTGGGGTTGTGGGTGGGCTTAGGGTGGGGGGCTCTGGGTTTTGCAGCCCTGCGGCGCGAAAGGGGGGGGGAGGGGTGCGGCTGCTGTCATCGTGGAGTTCCCTACGGAAAGTTGCATAGTGGGCAAGCTTGCAGCAATCCCCAGTGGCATTGCTCTCTCTCACTGTGACATGTCATATTGCTGTCTCTGTTAGGATAACATGGTATCATACATGGAGGACGGAAGCAGAGCGGTATCGTGTGGGAGAGCCACTCGTCATCCCTCGTCTTCAGCACAGAGAAACCAACGGAAGTGACCATTCATAATTTTGTGTCTGAGTCTTAAACAGGGTCACTTTGACCCGGGCACATTCAAGTATTATACTGTATATCTGTGCAATGAACTTGAGCTTTTCTGGACAGATGGCACTAACTATTGTTTGTCACATCTTCAGTTTGATAAGAGCACTTCAAGAAGCACACTGTGTCAAATGGTTGATTGCAGGTTTCTGATGCCTGTGCTGTTTACTGTTGATTTGTGCCAGTTATTTCTTTTCCCCTCAAGTTCCCCCCCTCCCCCGCTCCAGCTAATGCTACCCCCCCTCCCCCTCTGCAAAGGCTTCAGACCTCATAACACCAAACAAATCAGCATTGCTGCTTACTAACTCTTATTACAGTACAGCGGTGAGCCACTAGTGCTCTGATCAGCATTTATTGGTCTGATGACCAATTTATGTATCTACGTTGTGTAGGTAAGAGTATTATTGTGCCTCAAAACATGGAAGTCACTTTGTGTGTACCACACACATACCAACAAACCCAAATGTATATACACGTGAGAATACATACAACACACACATGCACACACAGACACACTGAGTGGTCAGGGATTATTTCAGGATGAATTCAGACTGTTTGGGCTGTGTTATAAGTTGACATAGAGCTAGTTGGTGTCCATTTTGTCTTGCTATGTGGCATCTGTTTGTCTTCCTTAGTCCACTGATAGTTTCAGGTCTCCTCTTGCCAGTAGCATCTCTCCCAACACTAACAGTGTTAATGGAACTGCAGTGGAAGACCAGTGACCCTCTCAGGATGAGCTCCTGTAGGCTTCGGTAGGGAACTAGGTTTGCTGAAAGCATTGCTTTGTTCCACCCATACAGTAGGATGTAATCAAAACTGTGGACACTGACAGTTTGGAACTATGTGATGATGCTATGCTGTTCTTTTCGCCTAGTATAATGTTCTCGTAACACATGTATAAATTTTTGTCTCTGGCTGTGATGTGATGCTGAATTGTCAGAAGATTTAATATTTGCATGCATGCTCCCAACAGAGCCTTTTGTGAATGGATGAGATTTTTTGAAAACATTTTTCAAACATGTTTTTGTTTTGTACAGAAATTAGTGCAAGTGTTTTGTGCTTAATTTGATAGACACAGTCATGTTATTTGAACTGAGATGTAAAAACATGATTGTGTCTATTAAGACCTGGAACACACCTGTAACCTCACGGTGGAACAGGGGTTCCCTCCTGCATTTTAGCCCATCGTACACCTCCTTACACTCGCTGTGAAGCTCCAGCAGGCTGTGGCCCGTGTACAGGATCCTTTACATTGGAAGTGACACTTGTTTTGCAACTTTTGCACCACACTGTCATGATACGCACAACATACAGATTGAAATAGGTTGTGAAGATTATACACATCAGCTTCTTGGAAATCCACTGCAACTGAAAGCTATGTGAAAACCCCTGTTGTCTCGATCATCAGCATAAACAAAGATTGAAGTAGTAGTTGGATTGCTTACCAAATACTGTGTAGAGATCGGTGTTTTAGTATTTTCCCATTACAATGCAGGAGGATGAACAGCCTTGTCCCAACTGTATATATGTATGTAAACTATGTAAGTGTCTATATGTCTGTTTTCACTATAACCTATGTCTATACACAAATAAAAAGGTTTATTAACTTATTGGCTTATATTTGGACTCTTTAGTTATCAGTTTGTCCAAAACAAACCATTGGTACCAAACACTGACATCCCTCTTCCTATTTCTACAATTGAAGAGTTGCATTAAATTGTTAACACTGTTTTATTAAGGTCTCCATCAAGTGCATTATTAATTTGGGACCATTACAGTAAGGCATGATGAGGGGGTTAAATGAAGCGATTTACACCAACAAAACAAATATGGAAGATAAGGACAAACAGCAATAAATCTTTAGCATTTACATTTCATTTCAAGTTTAGTACATATAATTTACAATATTTGTGTCCTTCACTGGCTAGTTTAAGATCAAACAATAATATCAATCATTTGCTATATAGGAGGCACTGACTTGATTAAACGTCACTGACGTTTGGGTTTGAGGGGTCAAAATAGGTGGCCAGATTTTCTGACATAAGTGAAGACTCCATTCCTGACATGTTTGTTCTCTGATAGGATCTGTTCCTCTCCCACTCTTGTTTCTTGCTGCTCTGTGGAGATCTCCATGTTAGCTCCTCTGCTTCAGCTGGTGGTGGTGTTGCGGGGACAGGAGGTGGAGCCTCCTGCAGTGGTTCCATCTCTTTAATGTCATGTCTTTTGTACATGGGTACGCCATACAACAACTCCATGGTTCTTCCCCCACCTACTGAAGCGGAGGAAAGATTTAATTGTGTTAGTGGCTGTTTAGACAGGGGTTTGATGTCCGCCTCAGACTTGTGATAACTCAAACTGGTGTATTTTTGAGTGCCGCGGTCATCAAATAAAGGAGATGCACCCGCATCTAAATTTGTGTCCCACCTTCGTCTTTCCGATGACATGGCTTTAAGAGCGCTAAGGCCTTTCCTTTCCCTCCTGTTGTCAGATACAGCCCTCAAAGTCTCATCTGTGCTGCTGAGTGAATTATCAAGAGCACCACTGGATGCAGGAGAGGCTCTATTGGGACTCAGAGATGAGTATTTATGCATTAGTGTCACATCTGATTTACAGCTGTCTTGCTTTACCCTAATGTCAATTGTACTGCTGGAGGAGTTGGGGGAGTTGAGTGAGGGGAGTTTGGGCTCTGCAGGTGGAGTCTGCTCCAGAGATGTTAAGGCAGCATTCAGACTTCTCCTCGGAGTGGAGATTGACAGGTCAGCCAGACGATGACCAACACCTGTCCACCTCATCTCGGGTGGAAGGTCAGCCTCTGTGTTGCTGCTGGACTGTTCCATCCTTTTCTTTGCTATATCACCAAAGCTCATTCTGGGAACTCTCTGTGGGGAAAGAGATGCATTTCCATCTCCCTCATCTTCTTGTGCAACGGTTACAATTTCTGCCTCTGTATATCTTTGTTTTGTGTAGTCTACTGTTTGATTCTTGTCACTAAGGGAGAGAGAGTTCCCAGGTGGTGATGAAGCTTTCATAATCATACGATTATAAGTGATTACAGAGTCAATATCTATCATTCCTGACTTGTTTGGTGCATGTCTGCTTTGTTTTACAGTGTATTCTTTCACCTCATTTTCACTCTCACTTTCAGAAGATGGGGAATTACTTGGAATACCAAGGCTCAGGTCAGGAACCCTGTGGTCCGTCTCGTCCTCACTGCTGCTGGAGGAAAAATCAGGCAGTTGCAAGTTGATTGACTTTTCTTGAGTTGTGGAGAGGCTGTAGTTGTCTCTTAGTCTCTCTTTAACCTCTACTGAGTGGATGGACTTATCATCTTGATCCTTCAATGTGGGACCAACATTCACTGGTTTGTTTTCAAGGATCAGAGATGACTCTGGGCTTATGACTTCTTGCATGCCTACTACCCTTCTCCTTGGTATTGTTCTGTTGGTTTTACGAACAGTTCCACTTTGACCGCTGGAAGAGGAGGGGGAGTCAGGTGGAGGTGATGAGGGCAGATTGGGTGGTTCTTGTGTACCGGATGAGAGGCGCCTTCTGGAGCGGGAGATGCCAAGACTCATTGTGGCCCACCTGGACTGAAGATCTGAGTTTATCTCTGGCATTGTGTAGGTGTTGTCATTTGTTGGTTTGTTCCCCAAGTCATCTGAAACAACTGCATACTTTTGTAATTTGACGTTGTGGTCTGTCTTTGGACTGTGAGAAATATTTATCACTGGGGCTGTAGGAGATCTTACAAACTCCTTTTCTGAGGCCTTTGATGTGGTAGATAGTCCCATTTCTACTTCAGTTTTGTGGTCTCGTTTCTCATCCTCACTCTCACTTGTTGAAGAGTTTGACTCAGACTGTCGAAAGCCCAAAGACATGCTGCTGACACTCCGATCTGGCTGCAGTGATGGTGCTTTGATGTGAGGAACGTGTTGAAGATCTCGGGTTAACCACTGTGTTTCTTGGTCATGTTTCACGGTGTCCAATAATGTATTTGGAGGCTTTGCCATGTGTGTCATTCCTTGCCCTTTTGCCTTTGTGTGGTTTGTCATTTCATCCTCACTGTCACTGTAGGAAGATGTACGAGAGGCTGGTGATGGTGCTTTAATATCTAGTCGCCTCTTGATCCAAGGAATATGTTGAAGATCTACAGCAGGCCACTTTGTATCTGGATCTTGACTAACTCTTTGAGATTCTTGAAATGGGAGCACTCCAGTGTCCAACTTCCCTGGCCTCTGCCCCACTGTGTGATCTGTTGCTTCACCTTCACTGCCATTGCTACAAGATGAACCAGAAGCTGGTGATGGTGCTTTGATATCTAGACGTCTCTTGATTTGAGGAATACGCTGAAGATCCAGGGTTGGCCATCCTGCATCTTGTTCTTGACTCACTGTTTGAGATACTTTACTTAGAAGCCTTGACTCCTCATGCTGTTGTTTCTTGATGTGTTTGGTTGTGTCATCATCACTGTCACTACTAGAAGATGAATCAGAAGCTGGTGTTGGTGCTTTGATATCCAGATGTCTCTTGATGCGTGTAGTATGCTCAAGATCAAGGAGAGGCCACCTTTGTTCTGGATCATGACTTATGGTCGGAGATACTTTAATTGGAGGCCTTGACACGTGTAACTCTTCAAGCTCTTGTTTCTTTATGTGTTTTGTTGTCTCATCCTCACTGTCATTGCTACAAGATGAACCAGAAGCTGGTGATGGTGCTTTGATATCTAGACGTCTCTTGATTCGAGGAATATGTTGAAGATCTACAGCAGGCCACTTTGTATCTGGATCTTGACTAACTCTTTGAGATTCTTGAAATGGGAGCACTCCAGTGTCCAACTTCCCTGGCCTCTGCCCCACTGTGTGATCTGTTGCTTCACCTTCACTGTCACTGTTAGAAGATGAACCAGAAGCTGGTGATGGTGCTTTGATATCTAGACGTCTCTTGATTTGAGGAATACGCTGAAGATCCAGGGTTGGCCATCTTGCATCTTGTTCTTGACTCACTGTTCGGGATACTTTACTTAGAAGCCTTGACTCCTCATGCTGTTGTTTCTTGATGTGTTTGGTTGTGTCATCATCACTGTCACTACTAGAAGATGAATCAGAAGCTGGTGTTGGTGCTTTGATATCCAGATGTCTCTTGATGCGTGTAGTATGCTCAAGATCAGGGAGAGGCCATCTTTGTTCTGGATCATGACTTATGGTTGGAGATACTTTAATTGGAGGCCTTGACATATGTAACTCCTCTTGTTCATTTTTCTTCATGTATTTTTTTGGCTCATCATCACTGTTCCAGGGTGAATCAGAAGCTGGTGTTGGCGCTTTGATATCTAGACGTCTCTTGATGCGAGGAATATGCTGAAGATCTATGGCAGGCCACCCTCTATCTGGTTCTTGACTTACTGTTGGAGATATTTTATTTGGAAGCCTTGACATGTGTAACTCCTCTTCTTCCTGTTTGTTTGTGCGTTTTGTTGTGTCATCCTCACTGTCACTGCTAGAAGATGAATCAGAGGGTGGTGATGATGCCTTTATATCTAGACGTCTCTTGATGTGAGGAGTTTGCCGAAGCTCCAGAGTTGGTGACCGTGTTTCTGGTTCTTGACTCATTGTTTGAGATACTTTACTTGGAAATCTTGTCGTGTGTAACCCCCCTCGTTCATTTTTCTTTGTGTGTTTTGTTGTCTCATCCTCACTGTCACTACTAGAAGATGAGTCAGAAGCTGGTGATGGTGCTTTGATATCTAGACGTCTCTTGATCCGAGGAATATGTTGAAGATCTACAGCAGGCCACCCTGCATCTGGATCAAGCCCTGCCATGACCACCTCTCTGTTCTCTTGCCTGTTTGTATGTTTTGTTGTATCATCCATTCTTTCATCACCAGAAGATGAATCAGAATATGGTAATGAAGCATTGATATCCAACTGTTTCTTGATTTGGCCTTTTCTGTCCCGAATGCGTTCCACTTTGAGGTTTGTGATTTCTGCATCACTCTCACTGCTGCAAGAAGATGAATATGCTGCGGGTGGTGAAGTTGCATTGGTGTTCAGACTTTTACCATGAGTGGCAACAACCAAACTGACACCACGCCACTTTGTCTGTGGCTTAGGTGTAAATTTCTCTCTGGTCTCCTTCTCTGCTGTAACTATCCTGCTTGACTCATCGTATTCATGAATGGATTTTTCCTTCTCCTCATCATCAGTGTCTTGTTTAATTGTGCACTGCACTGTCTCCGCATCACTGTCGCTGGATCCAGACGAAGAGGAGTGATCTGGTCTCACCACAGGCCTTTTTGTGCCACCTCTATAATCACCCTGATTAGACTTCACTGACAGCCTTTCTAGATCTCCACTGTGGATTTGAAGTCCAAAACTAACATCCCGGTTAATGTCCTGGTCAGAGTTCACAGTGTATTGTGTAGGCTCATCCTCACTCATATATGAGCTGGAGCTGGACGTATCATCCCTCTTCTGTTTGTCTGAAATGTAGGGCACAGTTCGTTTGGGATCATTAAAAGAACCAAACACAGTGCTGGATCGGGCAGATGAGCTTCGGACAGAATCGCTAAATTCAAATAGTTCCTCATTCTCCTCCAAAAGATCAGGGTCTGTTGGGTTTCTGGTTTCTGTGTGTGGTGACCAGTCTGCAAAGGGTTTAGAAGAAAATCCAGGAATTGGATTAGATGTGGAGAAGTCTGCTGTTTGCTGAACAGAGTCTTTTACCAGCTGAGGAGACTTGGGTCTTGTGTGGTCTCTTTGGATCAATTGGTCTTCTTTTAATGCTTTTTCAGATAGTGAAGAATCTGAGCGTGACGACAGGCTTCCTCTCTCCTCCAGCTCAACAGGATCTGGGATGTGTTCAAACTCCATGTTGTGTGTGTGGCCTGTACGACAGTCAGCTGACAGATCTCTGCCATCGTCCTGTTCATCCTCTGGACTGCTCTGTTTTGAGCTGTTTTTACTTCCTGAGTCTCCATCAGTATTCCTACTTTTGAAAGCCTCAGCTGCTTGCCTTTCAATATCTTCAATATCTGCCATATTGGTGCTTTCCTGATTACCACTGGCCACAGTGTCATAATACTGTACATTGTGGTCGTTTCTATATTCTACGGTGCTAAATGTGACTCTCCTTTCCCTGCAAGCTCCTATTTCTTCTGGTTCCTCACTGTTGGAGAAGGCCTCATTGTCATATTGTCTTTGTTCAACAGATGGCACAGAGTTGGTTGCAGGAGAGGTTTTCTTTTTGGTGACCTTTTTCCAAAGAACATCAATACAAGGTCTTGCGAGGACGCCAAGGATAAATGCAATCAAAAATGTGATGAAAACAGACAGACAAACAGCCAGAGTCAAGTCAGACTGTGTAGCCCTCTGATTTCTCTCTTCTCCTGCCTTGTTTGGGACTATTTGTCGAATGGTTCTGGGTAAACTTCTTGGTTTTCTTCCTCCACCTCTTAATTTACTGATTTGGAGGTTATAAATGGACACAACTTGTTGCTCTTCAGACACACACACATACAGTCCTGCGTCTCTCTCTGTGATGTCACGGATGAGCAGATCAGTCTGGCTCACAGATGCTTGACCGTTGGGCGTCCACCACATTGGGTCTGGAAAAAAAAATACAATATTGACATGCAGTTGAACTGACCTACATTGTTAATTATGTATTGAGCTCTTCTACATAATTTTGACTGTGTTACCTTGTGCAGAGCAAGACAGCAGTATTTTAGAGCCACTATAGACCGTCACATCCTGGTGGAGCTCTGGGCTGTTTTCAGTACCGACACAGTTTAGGTCATCGTCCTCCAACTGTAGCAGGTCTCTGCCTGAGAGGATAGACGGGGAAGCACACACCATGCTCCAGGCCTGCAGGCCTCTGCTGCTGTCATAGGCCATCCTCCTCCTTATACTGCGCATGGTGCAGTCACACTGCCACTTGTTTCCTTCCAGCCTCACATCCGACCCAATGTTAAGCAGAGTGAGGTGCATCAAAGGATGAAGGCTGGTTAACATGTTGAAGCTCAGATCCAGGACCTTTGAGGGGGAAACAAGAATAACATACAGCTGATGTTGCAACATATAATTTGATTGCTAAAAAAAAAACCAAACAATTAACTTCCATTTCCTTTTGATTAGAGAATATTTCCCTAAAAATGATACATGAACAAAAAACAGTCTTACCCTGAGCTGCACTAAATCCTGGAACATCTGAGGATGGAGACTCGAGATGAGGTTGTGTTTTAAGTCTAGCTCTTTTAGCAGTCGAAGGCCGTTGAGGTCTCCTGGTTGCAGAGTCGAGATCCTGTTGAAGGAGAGCTGCAGAACCTGTAAGGACTCAACACCTTCCAGGCCTGGATGACAGAAAATAAGAGCTGTAATTAGGACTCAGAAATAACCATGGAGGAGCAAGGAATGCATTGTATGTTGCAGGTTTTCTGTTATAATAACAGGTCGGTCTTTGTCTTGTCCTCTTGGGCCTGCACTTCTGCTCATTGTTCACTGTGATTTGCAAGGTGAAAAACTGCTTATTTTTAGCTATGAAGTCAATTTGTTTGCCGGCCTGTGGTATTTTCAGTGCTGAGATGATATAATATGAACTACAGTCATGTCTCTGAGATAGTAAATCAATGTGCACCTCATCCCTGGAATACGAATCCAGATTATCGCGTCTTATTTCCACAGTGAACACTCTCACAATCTGACTAATTAGGGGCAGAGAATTTTCCTGCTGTCTCCTCCTTTTCAGAAGACAATCTCCCCAAGACTGCCGGGCTAAAGCGAGGCACTGTGGGTCCGTGCTTCATTAGAGAGGCACTGCAGGTTCTGTGATCTGAATACCAAACAGGACCAAGTCTATGAGTGTCAACATAGCTCTCGCTAAGTAAATGGGCAGTTTGCGCATGCCTTTTAAAAGAACCATAGTGAATGCTTTTCTCTGTAACACGCACACGTTCAGCCGAGCGGAGGGAGTTCTGTGAAACACAGTGATACAGGGGAAAAGGAGGATTGCATGTTTACACCTTTTCTCTGAGCCACTGGAATGTCAATAAAAAGTGTGACTGGCTAAAGGCTTGTACAGTGTCATTATCTGGAGAGGCTCAATCATGTCTGCATGGAGCAAAGTACAAAAGATGAAGGATATCAGTGGCAGGGTTTGTTTATGAGAATCATATATTGTTTTATTCCACTAAGGAGAAAAGACCTCAGGCTGCCTTTTTACGGAGAATTTGGAAAACAGTAAGACCATGAGGTGGATCTCGTTAAAAAAAAAAAAAAAAACACGAGCACATGTTGCAACATATGATAAACATGGGAAAAATACATTTTCACATGGGAATCCACAAGCTTCACACTTTACACCAAGAAAATGTTCCAAAACCACGTTTTCCCATGGGCAACACACGTTTCACGTGCGCAATCACGTCAAGACAACATCAAGTCTGATTTAATTCAACTTTACTTTGTTTCTAAGATGGAACATGCTCAGAGCATTATAGTACTAACTGTATGGTTCAACTCCATATGTAATTTTGTGTCACTCACTTTGTACACTCCACAGAGATACTACAGTACATCATGGGTGTGTGGCCAATAGCAGACATGTCCAGTAACTATTTAACTTTAAAACATACTGGGTGTGGTAATATTGTGAACTCTGTGCTGCACATAATTCATGTGTGTAGTATGAGTTCCTTCTCGTGGGGAATGTTATCAGCGATAATGACTGATGTCTAAGATTTTGCGATTATGATGTGTGGAGTTATTTAATTTAGCTGCTTTTTATACCATACATATGGGTTGTCAACAGTGCTGGAAAGTTAATTTACTCAAATACAGTACTGTTCAGAAGTACAGTTTCAAAATACTTTGCTTAAGTATTTCCATTTTAATTCACTTCATTCATAGATTGCACCACATTTCTGAGGGAAATATTGTATTTTTTTACATCACTACATCTGTTTAATGGCAACAGTTACCTTTCAGATAACAATTTTTCTCCATCTCCATCTTGAGCAGCTACAGCAATAAAGTACTTCTTCTATGTAAATGTATCAGTAATCATGATCCAAATTTACTGTATAATAATAAAACATTGACAAGAGCCATTCTGATGAATGTTTACTTTTTCTTTTTATACTTAAAGTACTTTAAAAAAAATACTGATGTACTTTTTACCTTAGTAAATCATCTGAAATCTTCCACCACTGATTGATAAGAACTTAGTATAAATCAAAACATTTAAATAAATATGATTACTGAGTTTATCAGTGGACACTCTTGATGTATTGAGTATGTAGATAAAAGCAACTGATGTGAAAATGTTTGGGAATGATATGGTTTGTTTACATATGTACAATAGAAGCTCCTGACAGTGAACAGGTATAATGATGCTGTCAGATTTTTATGGAAGCAGTGGTTACTCATGTGTTGAACATGTGTGTCCATGTGCTTCCACAGTGTTTTATATATGACTTTATGACTATATTACACTGACTCACCATCTGGGAGTTGCTCGAGTTGATTCCTCTCAACAGATAGCAGCTGCAGGGTGGGGGCCCAAGATACGCACCCCCGTCGGCTCCACGGCTTCAAGCGATGCCTGCCTCTGAGATATCGACCTTCAGGGCTTCTCCCGATGCACAGAGACAACTGTGTGATACTGTTGTTTCCCAGCCGTACATTCCTGAGGTTACGATGTGGCTGCTGGAGTCTTACAGAGCTGAGGAGGTTATGAGACAAGTCTAGCTCAGTGAAAGAGTCTTGGATGAGTTGCGGCACCGAGGAGAGGCCAGATGAGGAACAGTTCAGCAGGGAGGCTCTCTGACAGGTGCAGGGCTGCGGGCAGGCAGGTGAGGAAGAGGAGAAAGGGAGACTCCAGGACACGAAGAGCAGCACAGCAGCCAAAACTGTCCCCTGTGGTACTGCCATCACAACCTGTCCTGAGAGCACAGATTGAGCCCAAATGACAGTTAACAGATCAAGTAAAATATAAGAAAATAAGATCATTTAAATCACCATTCAGATCAGTAAACCCTGTCCGAAAAGATGAAGTTTAAAACTTTTCACATAAAAGATCCAGTAAATGAACTGAAAACATTAAACTCACCTGTGTATCCAGACAGGAAGACTTGTGGCTCTTCTCTCACCCGGAGTGCATTCAGTGTATCAACTCTGTCCAACCCCAGCAACTTCTGATCAAAGTCTGAAAAGGATTTTTGCTGCGTCTGGCTTAACAACCACCAGCCCAAAGATGCCATTCTGTTATTCATTCAATCATTTACAAGTCTGGTTAATGTCTCACTGTCATTGTTTTCCTCCTCGTGCAGACCAACAACTGATCCTGAACGTTTATGGTGGGGAGAGTCACATTGCATTAGGTAATAAAGCTGCATAATGAGGTGCAGTATTCTTTTATGATTTCAAATGACCATGTAAACACTCGTGAGATTTACTGAGACGATGATAAGAAGTTTCACATAGCAACCTGTTTATTTATTGAAACAAACATACCGATGAAATGCTGGAGACATTTTCGAACGAGGCTGGTTGACTTTTTTTTTTAAATGTATTTCTGTTTTCCATTGAAGTGATCAAAAACACTGTTCTTTCACAACAGGCATCAAGTCTGTGCTCTGAGAACAACATCAGTACTGTTAAACAACAGACAAGACAATCCAAAGCAAAGTAAAAGTCAAATCTTTTATACGATATTGCACAAAATTCAAACCACTCACTATAGACTGTAGGCTTCACCTCAAGTCACTGATAAACTCTCAACATTTAAAGAGGTTCGCATTAATCTGTAGCACACTCATTCTGGTTTTCTATATTTTTTTGCTGTAAAAAAAACTTTTGCAACAAAATTAGAATATTACATATATATTATATCATATATCATCCCTTGTAACTCCGTTGGCACGTGCATGATAGGCCGTCCGAGATGTGCAGAAAGAGGACCGCTCTTGTTTTAGCGTCACTGGATGGTTTAACATGGATTTTACATGTTACAGTTCATTGCAAATTCTGCTCATTCCACCTGCAAGTTTTACATATAATCACGTAGTGTCTCAAACATGTCAGTTAATATGATAGAAAATATCAAACAGGAAGCTGCCGGGAAGAATGAACGGCAAAATAAAATCTCACACGAGCCCTCTGCAGGGTTCATGTATTAGTAATACTGGACGGTAAGGCAAAAAATAAACACTGTAGCTTCTAACTGCTGCCAACAGGCTGTGTGAAGCACAGTATCATTCCTCTGCACAGAAGTCATATGCACTGATACGGTCTTATGAATTTGAGATAAAGTTGGCATATCTGCAGAACAATAAAAATACTCCAACATTTACAGTTCATATCTTTGGCCAAGTGGCGATGATCTGTGATGCAGTCTGTGTTTGGCAAACATAATACTCAATTTGACAGGTGAACTGCGGAGGTATTATTATGTGCAAAGGCAAAGCACTGCAGGCAAAAACACTATTTTCATGCACAGCTCAGTTTTCACACTTTGAGTTATTATCTTCATGTCTTGTTTCAAACTAGTAGAAAGAAAACGTCTTAAAATACACACCTAGGTGTTTATTTTACTACAATTTGTCTTTTTGTGTCTAGATTTTTCCTATAATTTGTATGTGCAAACAAAAAGTTAGCATTATCGTATGAATAAGCCTACGAATGATACATGAACAAACCCCTTTGTAAAAACCTTCAGAATATAAACAGGAATAAAACTGTTTTGTGTATGCAAGTGCTGCTCAAGTGGACATTTCTGGCTCACAGCATTAAAAAAAGCAGATTTGGAGAAAATCATTTTTACTTTTACAATACATCTTTAAAGACCGTTTAAAAAAAAAAAAAAAAAAAAAAGATTCTCTCAAATTCGGAGCCAGAAATCTCTTCAGGAGCAACGACATTCGCCAAACTGTTCATTTTTTTCTACAATTTATATTCTGAAGGTTTTTACAAAGAGGTTTGTTTCGATATCATTCATAGCCTGACTAATAGAACATTTTGCTCCTAAAAACATGGCAAAACTGACTTTTTTATGTATGTATGCTGATTTCTAGAGTGATATCCAGAAACTCATCAGTAAAGACCTTTGACTGTAATATGTCAACAACATGGAACAAAAATGGATCCAATGTTCAGATTTCCGTCTTGGACATTTCCAGTAAAATGTTCAGTAAAATAATGCCTCATTTCACATCAAAACATACCATTTCAGAAGACATGTTATACAAACACTAATTGTCTTAATATAAGTAATCAACTGGGGAAGTTTCGTGGTTATCTATTAGTTAAATTTTGTACCCTGTCCACCTGCCGTGTTTTGCCTTAATAGTGTCCTATATTTTACAGCTATCCAAAAGAAAGTGGTTTGTCTGATTTCAGTGGTGACAGATTGTTGTGAGATGTCAGAGCAGATTCAGTCCTAGTGAGCTTTTCTACAGGGGTTATCTGACGTCTGGCAGCCCATGTTGGTGAACTTCACCAGCACACGGAACAGCGTCCCGTCTTCACACATGCAGAGCTTGTACCTCTCCAGACCGTCATTGAAGTACACATCTCCTGCAGAGTTAGGGATGCGTGTCGCATTGAACATGACTGACCCGTTGAGAACGATGCTGTTCTCCTGCACAGAGGAAAAAAACCTCATCAATCATCTTCTTCGTCTCGTTTTGATCAGCTTTACACTGACACGTTCCATACTTACAGCCCTGAGCTCGATGTCTCCGCCCATTTTGAACTCGACAGTGCGGCCCATGATGTTGACCCCCTCGTTACCACGGATGATGGCCTTGCTGTCTCCTTTAATGTTCAGGTCGGATGCAGCACTACTGGTGATCTAAAGATCAGAGACAAACTATGAGATTTGTCAACACTATACAGAGCACACACACAGGATTTGCAAAGAAATGGCTGTAACAAAAAGTTATTTTATGGTAATCACACATTATGCTCCATAATGATAGTGTGAAAGCAGGTTTTGAGAATTATTTTCTTTTTAAAAGCTTTGAATTTTGGATGCCACCATCTTGGACTTTTGGAGCTAGAAGTGGCCATATTTGGATGAGCTGGGGAGGAGTGAGTGAGTGGTGGATCTGACTGAGAACCCGAGGACACTACGCCTGCCCACCTATGCTGGCAACCTGATTGCAACCCAGGCATGTCAATCAAACCAGACACGCCTGCTGAAATACCTCTCTTTGAGGCCAAATATGGAATTGATTATGGAATTACTTCCAGAAGGACCACCAGGACACTGATCAGAAGGAGGGTATTTATCTAATGACACCATAATGACTTGTACAAAAAAATGTATTGACTTTATATTTGATGAGAGAAGTTGAAGCTTTTTGAATTTGAGTCTATTGCAGCCAGAGTTTTTTTTTTTTTTTTTTTTTAAAGCTAGCCCCTAGTGGCCGTCGGTGGTATTGTACTTTAAGGTACTAGAACATTGGATTTACTTTGCAGACCCAAAGAACACGTCCATTTTTATACACAGTCTCTGCAGTGTTGAAAACTGAAATCCTACCTGAGTCTAAACTTTCTCCTCTTTACTCTGATACAGCTCAGTCTGTTAACAAGGACTTTTTTTTTTGTTTTTTAAATGATTTTAAACTCATTTACAACTAAAAATATTGTTTAACTTTACCTTTTTAGGTTGTTGTGTGATAGTACCTTGTGCACAGACTGTGAAACACTGATTAATGAAAGACTTTGTTGCTGCAGCCACCAGTCAGTCATTAGTTTTACGCTCACCCGTTCTGTGGAGGCCTTTTTAACACTGAGGACTTTGACTCCTTTGGGCAGATGGAACTCGTGGTTGTCAAAGTCTGTACTGAAGTACGTGTTCTGTGTCCGGGGGTCTGTGAAGGATATGCCGACATCGCTGACGACTGAGGTCTTGTCCTTCTCGACACTCAGCTTGGTGGTGCCTTGCTGCAACACTACCTGGAGCGACACAGTAAATAAAAGAGAAGATGATGCACACAGTGTGTCGTTGTCTTTCTAAAATGCTCTGTAACGTACTCTACGTTTCTCACCGGGTTGTTGTTGCCCACGATGACCAGGTCCTGGTCTTTGCGGCCCCCTATTGTGCTCTTGTGCAGTGGGTGAATGACGCCCATGTCTGCCTTCTGCTTGAAGCGCAGCAGGCCCGTCTCGTGGAACTCCATACTGTCGCACCCATTCGGACCGATGCGGATCACCGTCCATATCACCAGTGTGATCTGAGCGTCAGCAGATCACACACGTAGTGAACAACTACTCCTTTTCAGGTTCGCTGTAATAATGGGGACATTATGGTTCGAAGTACTCACAATGAGGTTGATTAAGGCGAGGAGGAAGAGGAGGACGATGATGCAGACAGCCATGTTTCCCTTGCGTCCTCTCAGCCCTGTCTTATGAAGGCGCTCTTCTTCTATGGGGACATAACCTGCTTTGAAGTTGCTGTTGTGTTCCTTGTTGATGTTGCGTCTCTCAATGGCCTTCTCTCGCATGGACTTCTTCACTGGTCCATTGGAGCTCTCCTAGAAGACAAAACAGTCTCTGAGGCTTAACACTTAAATCTGTACTTTTAGCAGCAAAGAGTACCATCAGGAAGCAGTAATTTACTTTGATTACACATTAAAAAAATGAACTATTTACTTACATATACTTATTTCTATGGCCTTGAATCTCACATTTCTACACGCAGCGGTGCTGTTTTTATGCTGTTCTCTCTCAGTGTAGTAGACTGTGATTTCTCTTTGTGTGAATTACTCCACCTAACTCCATTTAGTGGCCATAGCCATAACAAACTTTTTTTTTTTCCCAGCAAAAAGTTTTAGCAGCTACTTATTTGACAGTATGCTGTGCATCTTGTTAAATGCCCCGCGACAGCCTGTCTGTGGCCATAACTAAAAATAAACTGCACTTCGTTTTAGCAGCTATACGGAAAACAAACCCCGTTATCTCATTATTATACAGTTTTTATGCAATTTATATTAGCGAAATGACTTCGTTGTCAAACAGCAGGTCTGTTAAAACTAATGGCATTTTTTTATATTCACATATGACGCTGACGAAACGGAGGCCACTATCGTTATTTATTGCACTGATTATTACCGCAAAGCCACGAACGTTCATTTTATTCATTGTAGTTTATTATGTTATATTACTCAGGGACATACGTCTGTGCTCTCTTAACAAAAAAAAAAATAGCAAGAAACGGAGTAAAACGGGAGAATAATAACCAATACAGAAGATAACGGACCTGTTCAGACGCCATGTTGACCCTCCCTCCTCTGCTCGCAGTGACAGGAACGTACCACTTTTCGCAGAGGAAGGGGACAGCCTGGTTGTTTTTAAAGATGTTGTCTGGATGATACTTGGTTATGAATAAAAACAGGCCGTGGCGAGATGAACGACAACAACCCTCTTGCATATTAATCGCACTCTGCGCGCACAAAAAAAGGCGATGATGTGATGACAACAAAAGATGGTCTAATCCAAGTTCAACCAGCCAATGACAGAGTGATCCTAAAATAGAAAAACATGTCCATTCATATTTTCCATATATAAACTGCCAAACCGACCATAACGTGAGCCCCTTTTCTTAATCAATGCTTGTATAAATAATCGGAAAAAAAATTCTCCCCCCCCAAAAAAAAATCCCAACATTAACTAGGAAAAAAAAAAATCCCAAATCTAAATTAATAAACAGGTGGTCTCACAGTTAGTTAGCAGTCAGAAAATAGCAATAATAATAATAATAATAATAATAATAATAATGTGCGTCTATTAAATGTCCATATATAAATATGAGGTGAATGCATTCACTTAATCATACATGTATGCATCCATCTGGATGCACAGTTTGATGGACAGGTCTGTACCTGTCCATCAAACTGTGCAGGTAGCCCACGTGCTCTATTGCACAGCTCTGCAGGAGGTGAGTTGCTGTTATATTGTTTTTTCTTTGCATGCAAACATATTTGTGACTGTGGAGCTGCACGTTGTGGTTGTAGATGTAGTCGTGATCTGACAACGTTGACCGAACATTTTATTTAATTTAATTTATTATTCAGTGTCATACGGTTAATCTAATCGGATTGCGTGTGTGTGTGTGTGTGTGTGTGTGTGTGTGTGTGTGTGTGTGTGTGTGGTTATAACCGCTCGTCTCCTCCTCTCGGTTACCACAACTGAGGCGGTGCTCGGCCATCGGTGTGTCGTAGGTGGAGAAAGCTGCCAGGACAGATCAAACCTCCCCTCCACCTCCTCTTCCTCCTCCACCTCCTCCTCCACCTCCTCCTCCTCCTCGGACACCTCCGAGGATTACTTCTTGGACATGGCCGACACTTTAAGGAGATTGACCGGCACTTCTTCCTTCAGCGTCCTGCAGGACAAGATTGAGAGCTGGCACCGAGACTACCATGTAAGTTCATCAATAAGTCATGATCGACCTAAATCTGCCGCTTCATTAGCCGCCCTGACGTCTCTTCCATGATTGTTGTCCCATTAATTAGTTGGTTAAAAGTATTCACCTACAAGTTTTAGTCAGGCTCGGTTTGCAGCGAACACCTTCCTCTTCATCTAAACAATTATACATTATTTGTTTACGCTGTTTTTTTTGGTTTTTTTTTCTCCCATAAAAGCGAGATCTTTTTCAACACCTTTATTAATGCAGTAATGGATCAAATAAATTGAAATATATAAAATAATTTAAAACATTACAGCAAAGGAATGCACATGTTTTAGATTACATTGATTTTCCGGTAAAGTTTGGTTGCTATGGACGCCAGTCGCCATGGCTACGGTTGGACTGTTCCAAAGATCTCTGCCTCACTGTTGAGATGGTTCACTTCCTATCACTTCCGGTAAAAAAAAAAAAAATCAGCTGGGTGGCTACACCGGAACAGTACCGGAAGTAATCTGTCTGAACTTCAAACGTGATCGTTTCTTGCAGGTTATACAACCGTTTAATATGAAAACCTTTAACATACAGATAATAAAACAAGTGTCCCTGTAACATTTACACACCGTGGGACTGTGAGAAACCAGAAACGATACAGGCCGTAACATTTCACATGTTTTTATGCGTTATGGTATTGAATGTGTAAACTGACCGACACCTCATCACGGCAAAAGTTTGTGTTGTTTTGTTGACTTTTTGTTGTTGTTGTTGTCTTCCCTTCGCAGGTGATTTCCTGCGATCAGAATCTAAACAGATGTTGTGAACTGATTGAACTCACTGCCAAGATCCAGGGCCAGCTGTTTGCCATCCTTAACCTCACGGCTGCTGAAGGTCAGCTTTACATTTACATCTACGCAACGTTGATCTCTTTAAAAAAAAAAAAAAAAAAAAAAAGCAAACTGTAGCACACATGCTCTCAATATCGTTTGTCGTGAATCAGGTGGACACTACGCCGGAGTGGACACTCTCAAAACACGCCTGCTGCCGTGGCTTGGAACCTGTTTCTCAATGTCCAGACCATCTGTGACCGATGACACCAGTCTGCAGCTCATCCAGGTGACGTCATCTGTTACGTATTCATTTCATCCAGTGTAGCACTACAGAAAACATGAACATAAAACACATGAAAAGCACTTCAGCTCATCTGAATTTGGTCATCTGATGTCGTTTACACCGTTTCATCGATCGTTATTTTCAGGATTCAGTGGAAAAGGACAGAAAGATCAGGAATCTGTCAGCGTCCCATGAGAGCGACATGCAGATGATGGAGACTCAGCTGAGCTCGACTCGCCTGCAGTTGGACTCAGTCAGAGCAGAGTGAGTTGAACACACGAGACGTTTCTTACCTCAGCTCGCACTGCTCATGTTTGAATGTGACACTTTGATTACCGAATATCGATACAACTACTGGTTTGTGTTAACAGACTGATTGGTGCTCAGAACGAGCTGGACGAGACAAAGAGCAAATCAGCAGCCACCCGGCTGGCCACCGCAGACGAAATATTACAACTGAAAGCAGAGTGGGCGATATTGTAAAATATTGTCATTTAATTTCAATCCCGTAAATGTCCTTTTTTTTTTTGTTGTTGACGTGAAGCGTGCCTGTGTTTCAGTTTGCGATCGGCACACGAGCAGGTGGAGATTTATCAGAGGAATCTGAACGCTCTGCATGACTACGAGCGTCAGATTCGCTTGCTGAGAGACGAAGTGTCCTATCTGAGCACAGAGAAAGCCATGCTGAAGGAGAGGTACTCGCATGTACCCAACACACACACACACACACGAACACACGTATACTCGCACACTGACGCCCTGCAGCGTCTTCAATAATGTACGCAGGCTTTTGGTTTTGTGCCTCTTTGCCTGCCGCGGCCGGAGGCGTTCGGTTTTCGGGTCGTCCGTCTGTTCATTCAAAAGTTCTGACTGCAATAACTCAGGAACGCCTTCAGGGAACTTCTTCAAATTTGGCACAAAATTTCACTTGGTCCCAAAGGTGAATTGAATTGATTTTGGTGGTCAAAGGTCAAAGGTCAAAGGTTACTGTTCTTACCTCACGTCCGTTTCCTTGTTTTTTTCTTTTTTTTTTTGAGGCTATATCTGAAGACCTGCTTGAGGAAATGTATTCAAATTCACCACAAACAATTATTTGGATTCAAGGATGAATTGATTGGATTTTGGTGGTCAAAGGTCAAAGGTCAAAGCTAGTGTAACCTTCATTCTGTCCCATGATGGTCTTAATGTGTTATCTCAGGAACACCCTTGTGGGAATTTCTTCAACTGAGGCCCAAATATTCAGTTGGGCTCAAGTATGAACAGATTCAAATTTGGTGGTCAAAGGTCAAAGTTCACTGTGACCTCATAAAACCCATTTGTGGCCATAACTCGAACATTCATGACCTAATTTCACACAAATGTCTTAATAGTATAAAATAATGAAGTGATGATGTCTTATATCCAGAAGGTCAAAGGTCAAGTTCAGTGGGACATCATAATGTTCTGCAAAAACAGTTTTCTGGCCATTAGCCAACTCAGGAACAAAAAGAGAGTTTTTTTTTTTTTTTTTACCATATTTCACATTTGGTCAAATAGCAATATTTAGGGTACCTGTCCAGAAACTGCTATGATTGTGTAGATATTCCGAGCTGCAGGGTTTAAGATGTGTGAAGCATCCATGTTTAAGAATCTGAAGGTTCTCTGCAGCAACATCTATATTTGAAGCATTGTTTGTCAAGGCCACAACTTTGTGTTCCACCAGAATCACATTTGCCAGCCAAATTCCTTTAAAGTTGCCACTACATACATCATCTGAGTCTGGACAGACATGGATGTAAACGCCAACTTGTCTGGTTGACAGTCCCGAGGAGGTAATTCTACTTTTGCCTGCTTCAGGTTGGTGAGAAGTCGTTCTCCGAGCCCGTTGCCCAGACACAGCCGCAGCCGCAGCCGCAGCCGCAGCCGCAGCCGCTCCTCCAGCCCGGTGAGGAACGAGTCTCCCACCAGGGCAAAACTCACCAACTCCTCCCGCCACGCGCGCCTCGTGTCACGCTTCAGTGACCTGTATGCTGTGGAGCGTCTGGAGGCCCAGACCCTGCTTCGATGCTACATTGCTGACTTGGAGATGGTGCAGAAAATCATCTTCATCGCTGTTGTGGTATGATTGTAATTATGTTAACGTTGCCTGTAATGAGTAACAAAGCTGTTTATAGAGGCTGGAGTAAGGAAACAACTTTTATTTGTCTTTTCTCTTCCTCTTTCCATGTCTTAGGAATCCTTCAGGACAGCAAAACTGGCTTACCGTCAGTTCAGGATGCGAGTGAGGAAGACGTTGTCCATATCTCACTTTGGTCCAGAGAGTTTAGAGGATGCACGTCTGGACTACATTGTCAGAAACCTGGATCTCTATGATGTTCAGGCCAGCGTCAATGTGAGACTTCTCTGATGTGTCCTGTGCAATATTTATGAACAAACTGCCGGAGTTTGACACTTTGGGCTGCTATTATCTGAACAATATATCTGACTTTGTCCTTCATGTCCGCAGGACGTGATCAGCGCCATGAATGTGAACCCTCGGATCTCCTTCCCACCAGAAGTGAACTTTGGCCTCATCAGTAATTTGATGAGGGAGACATGCAAGGTGGCCTTCGCCATGCAGACGCTGGACCCGCCGCTCGACTTGGCCTTTGCAAGTGATGGAGAACTTTACAATGACAACAGGTCAGTCCTGTTCACAGTGCTGTGTGAGAATCCCCTCTGTATCAGGGCTGCCCAGGAGTTTGTTTTAATCCATATGTAATTATAGAGTTTAAAGTTCCACATGTTACATGCTACATCATTGAACAATCAGTGCAAGACTTCACTGCAGCCTATCACTCTGTTATTTGATGCCTCTGCCAGTAGAGGTCACCTTCAACATTCAGATGTACAGTTCTGACCCCCCCCTCCCTTCCTCCCGTTCCCCTCCAGGTACCGCCATAGCTACGACTCTGAGTTCACTGCTCCTCTGGTGATGTACCACGTGTGGCCAGCCTTGGTGGAAGGAAACATTGTGATAGTGAAGGGTGAGGCGGTGACCAGAAGAGGTGCTCCGGTACGGATTTTATAGTATGTCAGAAAATATCATCATTTATCCAGATGTTGGTCTGTAGAGTATGAAGGTGCATGAAAATACAAACAAAGCTCGTGTGAGTAATTAGTATGTGTGTGTTTTTCCCAGTGGAGCAGAAGCCGAAGCAGGAGCAGGAGTTCCAGCCCTGTGCGCTCTCGCTCTCTCAGCCCAACTCGCAGTCTTGTAAGTCTCTATAATATTTGATCGTCCAACAAACCACACAGACAGAAAGTTACAATCTGGGGTTTGGGTCCCAAAAGAGATATTACTTCTTTTTTTTTTTTTTTTGGGGGGGGGGGGGGGGGGGGTTTAACATTACTCTGCTACTAATGAAACTCAGATTCATTTCACCCTTTCCACTTAACAACATGCATGCACAACCATGGCCCTAAGGGTACGTGATTTAAAATTCATGTTTTATTTAACTGGAGCTTTAATTTATTTCAAAACCTGATAACATAATCACAATCATCATGCTTTTTAGGCATTTAACAGCAAAAGAACCCTGTCTCCTGACCGTCTGACAGCGAGCCGACTGTGAACTCTAACCTCATTGTCACTGGGACAACAATCTCCACTTGTACCTCACAGAAAATGTCTAATGTATTATATCTGTATATTTACTCTTACGCTTCCACCAAATAAAGCAATGATATCCTTAATTATTTTACCAACCAAAGGGTTCAGAGTTTAATTGTTGGAGGGCTGTTGTAGAGGACATTTACTGTTTACATAGGACACCATAGATGGAGCAGAAATAGTCTGGCTAATAGTTTTTAGTTTACTTCATTTACTCTGTGTTTTTGATAGATTCTAACAGTATTTTAGTTTAGAAACTTAAAATACACTTTTCAGGGGAAAACTAGACCTGCACACTAGTACTTTGTTACATAGCTAAAATTAGGAACCATATTAAACATGAAGCCCTCCTTATGTTCTTCACCAATAAGTCTGTGTAGCAGGTTGTAATGCAGGCGTGCTGTATGGTGCTAATGATCAGTGCTAACTTCACATCCTCCAGTACTTGACTGACTGATATTGGTCAATATTTTCAGTGTTGTAGTGTGTAGTGCTGTGTTATTGTTGGTAAAATTTTGTTTGTGACCTGAAGTTTGTCATAAGTGTGAAGTCTGCTGAGTTTTTTGTTTTAATTAGACCTTTTAAAAAATAGTGTTTGTGTGAACAAGAAAAGCACCAGTAGCTGGTTATTCAGCAACAATAGGATGCATTCAACATGACAGTTCCATTTATTTTTTTTCTCAATTACAATTCATGTAGTGTATGTTACTACTGACTTTGTATGCAGTAAACTGTAGTTAAATTACCTCTTTAATGGCTTGAAGGATGAATAGTATAAAAAACATGTTGATGTCGATATGATTTGATTTGTGATAATTATATACTCTAACTTGCCTGTTATGATTGATTTTTTTTAAGATTAAATGCCTGTGGTTTCCTGCAAATCCAAGATGTTTGATGTTTTTTGTTGTATATTTTATATATATATTTTATTGTTAATTTCATTTTCAATATTTATTTCTTCTCTAGCCTTACATTTACTATAACAATAGTGAGTGTCAGTTTGTACCATAAAGACATATCCTTGTTTTCATCCATTGAAATTGAATGATAATGTAATTACATCAATTATAAATTATATATAATTATATATAGAAGTTCCATCCATGTTTAGATTTCCTGACTCCAGTTGTACTACTTCCCAGTTTTAACAATAGAGGGCGCTGCTACTCCATCATAAGAGTGAGCACAAGAGGTCGAAACACTTCGGTGGTTGCAGTGCAACTTGAATCTCTGTCAAACACTGACCCATCACACCAGACGCCACTTCATATGAAACCTTAAACATTTATTACGATTTAATTTCTGTCAGACACTTGGAAAAATAGAATGAAAAGCATTGGTTATTGGTTATTTGTACTTCTGTGATCTTTCAAATAGCCTGCATTTATGTGCAGGATTTTAAATATCCTGTGCATTAAATCTTTTTTAATAAACAGTAACTTTATCCTGATACAAGTTTTAAAAAAAAAAAGTAAATAGTATAGTCGAACAGTAGCATTGTGCATCATCCATGTGTGTGTGTGTCCAACATTATTTTTACATTTGAATGAGTTTCTCGGGGGAATCCCAGCAGCAACATCCCAGCCGTGACTGTTTGAGCGTTTCTGTCATCTAATTAGATCTCCGTATCTGCCGGCCTCGCCTGCACCAGACTGCCTCACCAGCTTCACCAATTATACTGTCGGCGCTCTTCGAGTCACATCTGAAATCAGGTGTTTGCTCTGCTGAGCAGAAACTGAGCAGGCCTCTATAAACTCTGAGGCCTCTCAAAGATTAAGACAAGAATCACTCACTGACAGCTGCACCATAGTTGTGTTCTATTTAAATGTACTCATAGCCAGAGTTTCTGATGAGGATTAAAAAGAGCATTTGTTGTTTTGATTAGATGTAAATCATATTCATGCACTGGTGATTCCACTCAGCTGTTTCCGGCGTGACCACGGTATTTGTCTGTGCTGATTCTGATTAAAGATTACATGTTTTCCTTCCTGATTAACATCCCACATCAGAGGATGCTGTTTGCTGTTCGTCTCAAGAACTGAATTTTACGAATGCTAAGAATTTCAAAACTTGCATAATATCATCTCATGGTTTCACCCACAGAAATTAGGACAAAATGCTGTATGTGTTCTCACGCTCGCATATATGTAATTTCTCCAGAGGCAGACATCCAGATTCAAGTGTGTCCTCACAAAGGATTACAAAATATCCTTTGTTAACCCTTCCTTTAGCAGTACTGGGAGACTTGGAGAATATATATTGGAAAGACATGTCATGGAAACTTCCTCCACGCCTCCTCATCATATTGCCACACAATGAGCGTCTTGTCAGATCTGCGAGGGAAGCCTGTGGACTGTCTCAGCTCAGGGTAGCGGGGGGGTTGTTGTTTACTCAGGTGTGCTGTGGTCAAGTGTGGTCAGGGCGACCGCAGACTGTGGGCAGATGGAGATGAGAAAGAAGATCGCTAACTGTTTTGCCCTGTCTGTTACACAGCAGAGATTGAAAGCATCATGCCTGCTGTCACGGGCCTCACACTTCATTTGACAGAATACACTGCGAGCCTCTATATCTGCTGGTTCCTTTGTGACCAGACTAGAAAGATTTCAGCAGGTGAAATCTGCCTACATGACCCACATTGGTGAGACAGTAGTAGGCGGAGCTCCTTCAACAGACAGAGAGTTTCAAATCCAGCTGAAGTTTCCAGTTTTGTGGCCTGACTCAATGCTGCTGGACCATGTGATGTTTCCTCTGGCTCTTCTTAATGTGCTCTGTTCTGGCAGGAGTTGAGTTTCTGGAGCTTGATGAGTACCCACCCTGAGCCTCGCAGGCAGCCCAGAAGAAGGGAACGTTAATGGGGCTATATATCACAGCACATGATGACATGGTTATGGGTAACCATGCACACTGCAGTGTGTAAATCAAAAGCAATATTAAAATAGAGAGAGGGGAGAAGGAATGAAGGAAATCAAAGCAGCAATTACTAAATATGAAGCAGACGATCTTTCCTATGTGATGGAGTCACCCTTCAGCAGGGGAGTCAATGAGCAACTGCAGGTCGACCTCTGTATTTCCATGAGAGGGAGAGCTATCTGTGGCCCGGAGAGGAAGTGAAACACATCTGGAACGAAGCAGGATGCTGGATCTGCACAGGAGGACTCCGCAATTTATGACAAGAGGGACAAAACAGAGATGGAGAAGAAGACAGAGCGCTGATAGCCGTGGCTTCATGCCTCAGTGTAATGTTGTGTGTGAATAAGTGCACATGCACAACCAAACCCCCTCCCTCACTGTTCCTGCCGCGATGCAACACCCAAAGGCGATCTCCTTGGCACCGAGCAGCGGGTGAGGTCATCGCGCCTGGCTTACTGCTGCTGCAGGCTTCAGCCTCATGGATGCTAAGGAGCAAAACAAGGCGTGACTGTGGATCTGAGTCCCAGTGAGAGCAGACATCAAGTGACCAGAATACACTGCCAGAGATACCACGGATAAACACTTCCTTCCTCTCTCTATGACAACTAGCATATCAAATAAAGACAAATTACTTCAAACTTGATATGTTCTTTTCCCAGTGCACACATTTGTCCAGACTGCTTCCTCTTCCTGCTCTGTCATCCTTTTGCACATCTGGACTCTCACAAGCAAACAGGAATATTTGGAAGTCAAATGATTTTCATTAAAACTGTGTCAAATAGTTTCTGACAAATGTTGACGCCTGCGTTGATGAGCTTGTAGTTTCCTGACATCGGCAGTCATTGGGGGAAGATAAAGATGTATCAATGTTCAGTTTAAATGGAGAAAACAGCCAAATCTATTCAAACACACATTTTTCTAATGAAAGCAGCTGTTCTGTCTGTGCCTGGACTTTCATGATTTTAAAAGAGCAGCAACACAAAAACCAGAACCCAGAGTGAACTGGTCTGCTACATGATTTTCCACAGAGCAGCTTTTAACACATCATTATAGCCTCCGAGGCTGCCGTGACCTTTTCTCTTTCTTCAGGATGGAGGATAAATCTAAAGATGTCAATGTGTGCTGTAATTACATGGCCTGCTTTGTCAAGAGGTACACTGTGGTGAACTCAACCTGCTCCTTGTCGTCCAAAATGAGCCCTATCCTGGATGCCGGACTGCTCCCATATAAAAACACATCTGGATGCAGTGATTAATGGGAATAACAGCCATCCATTTACATTACAGAGCAGCGCTGGCAGGGTCGAATTGCATGGATGCAGGTGTGAGTTTAGGGAGGTTACTGCTCCGCTGGGGCTTGTTACACTTAGATTTGATACTCTCACGGAAACCCACGATCAAACCTGGCGCCAATCTTAGTATCCGACTGGCCTCTGCACCAAACACCCCCACCCTGAACAGTGATGGAGGAGAGGGACATTAACGAGAGGGAGAGAAGAGGAAGGAAGAAAAGATGTGAGAACTGCAATATATGGATACTTTCTGCTGACTTTGGTCTTTACAGCTTCATTTGTACTGACTGAACCTACGTCATGTCTCTGGATGTGTCTGTTTCTGCCTCTCATCTGTTACGTCTGTCACACACGGACACGGACAGGAGGTGAAACTGTCATTGAGAAAAAGCAGACAGACATGAAAACTGCACAATGAAAAAAAAAAAAAAGTGTTCAAATAAGATGGGACAGATTAATTAGAACACTAAAGTAAGTTTTTAATAAGAAGTTATTGTGTTTCATTTGTTTGTGTTTAATTGTGGATGACTAAATATGAGAAGTGATTGGTATGAAGTCATGTTTCTACCTCCTCACTGATTGACATCTGTCTTATAATGTATTCATTACCAACTGTATTGCAGGTTCACCACTAGATGGCAGTTCAAGACTGTGATTTACTTTAGTGAATCAGAGTTTGTCAGTGAAAATCACACCGCTGGAAGAAGCATTCAGATCTTTTACTAAGATAACAGTCGTAATATAGCGGCAAGCAGTAGAAGACAAGAAGCACATCACAGTAAACCACAAGTCTACAGAGACGGTGACTTACAGACTGCACCACCGGGGAGTCATTCATTATCACAACCATCTCGTACCTTGAGGCAAAGATATTTTATGTGCGACAAAAATCACGTGGTGTTTTGTGGTGAAGTTGCCAGCATGGTGGTGCAGTGGTTAGCACTGTTACCATATAGGCAAATGGTTAAGGGATTGATCCCTGCCTGAGGCTTAAATAGGTGAAGATTAATATACATAATAAAGTACAATTATATAATATAAAATGTTTTGCTTATAGTACAAATAACAGGGAGATATTGACTATCACTGCGGACTCACCGTTTTACTAAACAAAGCCCCTTTGAAAACATGGGATATCTTGTCTCCAAAGAACATCTGCATCAATTTTGGTAGCATTTGAATGAATATTTGTGGATTTATAGGTTGCAGTGAGTCTGTAGCCCATAGCGGTGATTTATTGTAATTTTTGTAGAAGTGTGGAATGTGAGATGGCTCGAGATTAAAATTGTAATATAAGTTTATGGGACAATGTCTGCAGTCTAAGCAGAGTGGCGGTGCAGTGGATAACTCTGTCGCCTCTCAGCGGGACGGTTAAAAGTTCGTGTCCTGCCTGGGGTTTGCGTTGAACTCCAACTGGTTTGGGGTCTTTGATTCTAAATTGCCCAAAGATGATGGAAGGAAGAAGTTTGGGGGAAACTTCAAACCTGGTGTAGTTTATTTGTCCA